>NC_035440.2:49314924-49941136 GCF_002127325.2 Helianthus annuus | reverse complement strand
TATTAATTGCTGACAACTTGTAATGAAGATCACATGCTCACCTCTTTACTGACAAGATAACAATATTTGCCGATCGATCGGTCAGGGATGCTAGCCGATCGGCTAGCTGTCCGATCGGTTAGGTCAAACAAAGTCAACACTTTAAATGTATGGCAGTGGAACGGACAGGTGTTCGATCGGACTGTTGTCCGATCGGTCAGCAGTCAATCAAGTCAACTATTTTAAATGCTATGTAAAGTGTTGCAATGGAACAGATTGCTGTTCGATCGATCGATCAGCAGTCAACAAAGTCAAACAATTAAATGAAAGTTATGAAGGAATGCTTTGGTTCGGACAGCTAGCCGATCGGTCAACTAACCGATCGGTCGGCATTCAAGTGAAAATCATCAACAGTAACCATAACCATGTTCATATATTTTCGAACCAAAAATCTTCAATTTCTCCCAAACGGCTTAGGAATTTGGATCTGAAAATTTGTAGGCTTGTAGATCAGGTACTTTCGCACAACATATCCGAAAATCAGCAACAATTTTCGACTGTAAAAACCTGTTTAATTTGACGAAATTCAGTTAAGAACGTTAAGAGATGAAAAGATGAAGAAATTAAGCGAATCTGATGCGATTTTTGATCTGAATCTGATGAATTTCCATGCGAATTCGTGTAATTGATCCGTGCAATCGAGCTCCTGCTCTGATACCACTTGTTAGGACCGGTTTTGACTCTGAAACGATTGCAAAACGTACGTGTGACGTGCGGAATCCGTACACGAACGTGACCGAACACACGAGACGTAATATAATCTGTGATTCTATAAACAGATCTGAAATCATACAATCACTTGAATCACGTGGAGCACTTTCTCTCTCTAGCTTCTCTCTCTAACACTAGAGCTCTCAAAGTCTCCAAAATGCCAAAAGTGTCAAAAATGTCTAAACTAAGCCCTAACTCCTCTATTTATAGGCCAAGGCATATAAGGGATTTCCCCTTATTTACAATAATGCCAACTTTCCTTTTTCTATATAATATTACAATATAAGGCTAGTTTTCTTTAGTTTCTGCTACGGACTGGATTGACGGAGACGATAGACATAAATGCACCAACAAAATGACACTAGTTAGAAGTTAAAACGTCGCGTTTAAGGTTACAGGAAGTCGGGTCGGGTTCCACTGGTTCGGGGTTGCGATGAAGGTGGGGATTAAAGGAACTGGTTTGCGTCCGTTTGGGTTTAAGAAAGAAAAAGATAGGGTCTCAAAAGTAACAAGTGTGAGGGTGTCGAGGTTCCAATTCACTCCTTGCGAATTTCCGGCTTTCTTTTTTTTATTAATTACATTAAATCAGGTTGTTTATAAAAGAAAAAAGGATATAGATCTACTACCAGTGTCTTTGCAGCCCAGCCCAACTGGTTGGCAGTGTATTTTGCTAACGAGGTGTGCCGGGTTTGAACCCCGCTCACAGCGTTTTTATTTATTTTTACATAAATTTCAAGTTTCTTAAATTCCAACATTAGCCCCTAATATTTCTTACTAAGACTAACCTGATTTGAGATGAATAACTAACTTTGTTAGTTGATTTCCTTTGTTAGACTAACTAACATGCTAACCTAGTTAACCTATTATAGAAAATAACTAACTGAGTTAAGCGAGTTTACTAACCTAGTTAGTTGATTTGCATATTTTATATCTTCCATTAATTACAAAACAACCCCCTTTCCTTGTAACTTTGATATTTGGAAAATTGGAAAAAATAATCCCACCTAACTCAATTTGGCCGATAAAAATCTCAAGTCAGTTAGTTTTTTTTGTAAAGTAGCCCGCCGTTAAAATAGCTTAACGGAGACAGATGTTTTAGGTTTTTTTATCTGAACGAGGATAAGTGTCGATTGATGTAAAGCTTACCTAGAAATTGTGCTCGAAATGTCTTGAATTTTGTTAATTGTAAGTTTAAACACCCGAATTGAAGCTCCGTTTTCGTGAGTTGTGGTAGTATTTCGAGGTAAGTTTTACATCAATCGACTCGTATCCTCGTTCTTATCAAAAGCCCTAAAACACCGGTTCGAATTCGGAAAAAAAAACTTAACTCCGTTAGGCTATTTTAACAGCGGACTCTTTTACAAAAAAAAATTGACTCGTTCGGATTATTATCGACAATAACTGACTTGGGATTATTATCGGCCAAATTGAGTAAGGTGAGATTATTTATTTCCAATTCGCCTTGATATTTTTACAATTTTTCACCATGTTAAGTTTAAATCTTGTTTTAACTACCATTTTTAACGTAGTTAATTAATTCCTTTATAATTTTTAAAACGATCTAAATGGGTTTCGCTTATAAACCACTATTTAATTCCCGAATCCGATGCAACATGTGACGATTTATATAATGTTAAAAAATAAAAAAAAATTAATTTTTATTAAATCCAAAAAGGATCCGGTTTTGCAATCCGGGTCGGATTTCAGGGATCCCTTTTTACGAATGTTACAGTCTCCCTAAAGTTTAGGAATTTCGTCCCGAAATTAGGAGAAAACTACTTGTATAGAATGAGGTGTAGGGTCTTTCATAAACGTAGACGAGATTGGTTCGATTTAGTAATAGTATTAGGATCAGATTGTTCCTTAGGGGTGTTAGGTAACATGTGATAAACACAAGTCCTAACCTTTTTAGGGATCCGTAAACGGATGTTACAAGATCCACAAATCGGCTCAAATTTTAAGCAAAAAACGTCATTTGCAACACATCTAATTAATAGATAGATAAGTTGAATACAAAATATAATTGATTAGCTAGCCGTTACATGACGAGATTGTCTTTCGAAATTCCATAAACAGTCAATGATCGTTCTTCAACACCATGCATGATGATACCAATTCTAAGTCATGATACAAAACGAATTTAAAAGAAAAGAGTTTAAAATCAAATACCACTCAATGATGAGTTTGGCATATCGGGCGGCCTGATTTCATCAAGTGTGAAGGCTGCGACGTCAGTCAATCTGTGGAATGTTATATCCTGACGAAAGAACAACAGAGATAATAGGGTTTTATAATCAGGTTACCCTTCAAAGATTTACAGTTTTAAGCCGATTAATTTTTACAAAACTAATTATTTTCTTAAATAACTTGTATAAGACCCGTGTGCGTTGCAGTGCCCAAAACCACCTGCAGAAAAATCAACATCAAAACTTGATAAATTATAATCCTCAAAAAGAATGAGTTGATAAAATATTTGATCTAACTTTAATACATGGCAGGAGTGTACTGATCAAGAACATAAAAAGAAAAAAAGAACCAGAATTTAATTGACAAACTAGCAGTTACCTAACGAGAGTGGCTTCCGAAATTCCATAAACAGTCAACGAGCATTCTTCAATACCTTGCAAGATGATACCAATTCTATATTAGCATTTCACGATCATGAAAAAAAAAATCGAAATATGGTATAAAAAGAAAACTGATGAAAAGAGGATACAAAAAATTAAATACCACTCACCGATTTTACAATATCTGGAGGGAGGCCTGATTTCACTAAACAAAGATAATTTTAACATCTGGGTAACAGGTAATTGTCTGACGGCTGCGCGGCTGCCTATGGAATATTATAATCTAATGAAGGAATAAGTAGGGTTTTTATAAACGGGCTACCCTACAAAAATTTACAATTTTAACCCAATTCTTTTTCATTCTACCCCCTCCCTTTAATCGCATTCTTTTATTTCTACAAATCTTATTGTTCATATCTTGAAGTAGAAATTTTATGTCCTATTTTTCGCCTAAGTTTGTTTAATTCTTTTTGTAGATGAATAAACATCCTACAACTATATGTATTGTGAGTAAACAAGTACCAAATGAATTTAGATGGAACATGAGTTTCGGTACTTTTGGCATACTAAGGGTTTAACCATTTAACAAACTACCCATTCTTAAGTGAATGACTATTTCACCAATTGATAGCAATGTTATTGAAAATTACATCCGATCAGTGGCGGTTATGATGGTGTGCGGGGAGGACCTCCGCACAAAGCCTGAGATTTCGAGGTGTACGGGATTTAAAAATAAATGATATATATATATATATATATAGGGGAAGGTTCAAATGAAAACCACTAGTTATTGTGAAAACTCGAAAACTAATTAAAAAAAGCCAAAAAAACATACAAAAAAAATTTTTTTTTTAATTTTTTTTTTGCAATCAAAATTTCGCAGGTTTTTTAATATAAAAAAAATTTCAAAAAAAAAAAAAAATTTGTGTAGTGCACATGTTTAATACTGCACATATGTATGTGTACTACACATGTGTATTATTACACATGTGCACTACACAAATTTTTTTTTTTTTTTTTTTTGAAAAAATTTTTTTTTATATATAAAAACTAGCGATTTTTATAAAAAAAATTGAAAAAAAAAATTTGTGTGTTTTTTAGGCTTTTTTTAGTTAGTTTTCGAGTTTTCACAATAAAAGTGGTTTTCATTTGAACCATCCCCTATATATATATATACGTGTGTGTGTGTGTGTTAGTTTTTTAAATAGTAAATTCATACCGATAACAATATAGGCCATTTACAAATGATTTTTATGGTTTAGAATTTACCCCACTTGGCATTAGGTTTACTGAGCCCAATAATAATTTGATTTTTTGAAAATAATAATAATAAAACAATACGGAAGGGCACATTTTTTCGAGCTCTAACAGGGTACGTGAATTCTAATAGACGCCTTTGCATCCGATATTATTTCTCTACAACTAAACAACTACATGATTAAAAACATACGATGTTCATCCATTGACATAAGTTAAGTCTTACACACCATAAGTTGTTTAAGATACACGACAACATAAGTTATAAGTTTTACAAAACACTAGTTCAACATAAGTTAAAATACAAGGCTTTGCATCCTATATCTCATTGAAGATGAGATATATGGACCAGACCCTCCAAAAGGATGACATCGATAACTTGTTATTCCAAAAGCTTCAAAAGAACCACCAGCACCCAGATCCCATTAGATTCCTGAAATACGTGTAAGTTTGAAAAACATCAACAAAAGTTGAGCAAGTTCAAGTGTTTTAAGTTTGTGCGCATCAAATGAATCTCCAAAAACATTTGAAAGTTCAAGGGTTGTAAGTTGGTATGTAAAGCTTCTATGAATTTAATGATCATTATTGTTTCGCGAGGACACTAATATGTGTGCTGACATAGGGGTAGGGCTGGAAATTTTACACGAATACACAAATACACGACACGAACCTACACGAAATTAACATGTATCGTGTATGGCCTATAACAGGTATCGTGTACCAAACAGGTAGACACGAGATTACCTTTTAATTTTCGTGTATAAACATGTTAAATACCTGTTTACCTGTTAATGCCCGTTCTCCATAAAATGCGAAATAAGTGACACTAGTTAGAAGTTAAAACGTCGTGTTTAAGGTTACCGGAAGTCAGGTCGGGTTCCATTGGTTCCGGGTTGCGCAGAAGGTGGGGAAGAAAGGAACTGGTTCACGTCAGTTTGGGTTTAAGAAAGAAAAAGAAAGGGTCTCAAAAGTAACAAGTGTGAGGCTGTCGAGGTTCGAATCCACTCCTTCCGAATTTCCGGCTTTCTTTTTTTTCTTATTAATTACATTAAATCAGGTTGTTTATAAAAGAAAAAAGGATATAGGTCTACTACCAGTGTCTTTGCAGTTTGCAGCCCAACTGGTTGGCAGTGTATTTTGCTAATGAGGTGTGCCGGGTTTGAACCCCGCTCACAGCATTTTTATTCATTTTTACATAAATTTCAAGTTTCATAAATTCCAACTTTAGCCCCTAATGTTTCTTACCAAGACTAACCTGATTTGAGATTAATAACTAACTTTGTTAGTTGATTTCCTTTGTTAGACTAACTAACATGCTAACCTAGTTAACCTATTATAGAAAATAACTAACTGAGTTAAGCGAGCTTACTAACCTAGTTAGTTGATTTGCTTATTTATAGCTTCCATTCATTACAAAACAACCCCCTTACCTTGTAACTTTGATATTTGGCAAATTGGAAAAAAATAATCCCACCTAACTCAATTTGGCCGATAAAATCCCAAGTCAGTTAGTTATTGGCCGATAATAATCCGAACTGGTCATTTTTTTGTAAAGTTGACCGCCATTAAAATAGCTTAACGGAGACCGATGTTCTAGGTTTTTTGGTCAGAACCAGACTGATGTAAAACTTACCTAGAAATTGTGCTCGAAATGTCTTGAGTTTTGTTAATTGGAAGTTTAAACACCTGAATGGAAGCATCGTCGTTTTTGTGAGTTGGGGCAGTATTTCGAGGTAAGTTTTACATCAATCGACTCGTATCCTCGTTCTTATCAAAATCCCTAAAACACTGGTTCGAATTCGGAAAAAAAACTTAACGCCGTTAAGCTATTTTAATGGCGGACTCTTTTACAAAAAAATTTGACCAGTTTGCATTATTATCTGCTAATAACTGACTTCAGATAATCATCATCGGCCAAATTGAGTAAGGTGAGATTATTTATTTCCAATTCGCCTTGATATTTTGACAACTTTTCACCCTGTTAGGTTTAAATCTTGTTTTAACTACCATTTTTAACGTAGTTAATTAATTCCTTTATAATTTTTAAAACGATCTAACAGGGTTTCGCTTATAAACCTCTATTTAATTCCCGAATCCGATGCAACATGTGACGATTTATATAATATTAAAAAAATTAATAAAGAATTTAATTTTTATTAAATCCAAAAAGGATCCTGTTTTACAATCCGGGTCGGATTTCAGGGATCCCTTTTTTCGGATGTTACAGTCTCCCTAAAGTTTAGGAATTTCGTCCCGAAATTAGGAGAAAACTACTTGTATAAAATGAGGTGTAGGGTCTTTCATAAACGTAGACGAGATTGGTTCGATTTAGTAATAGTATTAGGATCAGATTGTTCCTTAGGGGTGTTAGGTAACATGTGATAAACACAAGTCCTAACGTTTTTAGGGATCCGTATACGGATGTTACAAGATCCACAAATCGGCTCAAATTTTAAGCAAAAAAACGTCATTTGCAACACATCTAATTAATAGATAGATAAGTTGAATACAAAATATAATTGATTAGCTAGCAGTTACATGACGAGATTGTCTTTCGAAATTCCATAAACAGTCAACGATCGTTCTTCAACACCATGCATGATGATACCAATTCTAAGTCATGATACAAAACGAATTTAAAAGGAAAGAATTTAAAATTAAATACCACTCAATGATGAGTTTGGCATATCGGGCGGCCTGATTTCATCAAGTGTGAAGGCTGCGACGTCAGTCGATCTGTGGAATGTTATATCCCAACGAAAGAACAACAGAGATAATAGGGTTTTATAATCGGGTTACCCTTCAAAGATTTACTGTTTTAAGCCGCCTGTTAATTTTTACAAAACTAATTATTTTCTTAAATAACTAGTATAAGACCCCAAAACCACCTGCAGAAAAATCAACATCAAAACTTGATAAATTATAATCCTCAAAACGAATGAGTTTATAAAATATTTGATCTAACTTTAATACATAGCAGGAGTGTACCCCTGATCAAGAACATAAAAAGAAAAAAAGAACAGGAATTTAAGTGACTAACTAGCAGTTACCTAACCAGAGTGGCTTCCGAAATTCCATAAACAGTCAACGAGCATTCTTCAATACTTTGCAAGATGATACCAATTCTATATTAGCATTTCACGATCATGAAAAAAAATCAAAAAATGCGAAAAAAAGAAAACTGATGAAAAGAGTATACAAAAAATTAAATACCACTCACCGATTTTACAATATCCAGAGGGAGGCCTGATTTCACTAAACGAAGATGATTTTAACATCTGGGTAATAGGTAATTGTCTGACGGCTGCGCGGCTGCCTATGGAATATTATAATATAACGAAGGAATAAGTAGGGTTTTTTATAAATGGGCTACCCTACAAAAGTTTACAATTTTAACCCAATTCTTTTTCATTCTACCCTCTCCCTTTACTCGCATTCTTTTATTTCTACAAATCTTATTGTTCATATCTTGAAGTAGTAATTTTATGTCCAATTTTTCGCCTAAGTTTGTTTAATTCTTTATGTAGATGAATAAACAACCTACAACTATATGTATTGTGAGTAAACAAGTACCAAATGAATTTAGATGGAACATGAGTTTCGGTACTTTTGGCATATTAAGGGTTTAACCATTTAACAAACGAATTACCCATTCTTAAGTGAATGACTATTTCACCAATTGATAGCAATGTTATTGAAAATTATATCCGATCAGTGGCGGTTACGATGGTGTGCGGGGAGGACCTCCGCACAAAGCCTGAGATTTCGAGGTGTACGCGATTTAAAAAAATGATATATATATACATATATATATATATATATATATGTTATTTTTTTAAATAGTAATTTCATACCGATACCAATATAGGCCCATTTACAAATGATTTTTATGGTTTAGAATTTACCCCACTTGGCATTAGGTTTACTGGGCCCAATAATAATTTGATTTTTTTAAAGGTAAATTGGATTTAAATAATCACACCTCACTGTTATTGGCCAATAAAAATCTCAACTCATTTAATCACCAATAATAATCCGAACTATTCACTTTTGTTTGTAAAATACTCCCAGTTAAAAAAACACTAACTAGGTTAAAAAATTGTTGATGTGGCATACCACGTCACCTGCCACATCAGTTGCCACGTCATCAAAAGTGCCACGTAGACAGCCACGTCAGTTGCCACGTCAGCAAAAAATGCCACGTCGACTGCCACGTCAGCAAATTTGCAAATTTGCTGATGTGGCATGCCACGTCACCTGCCACGTCAGCAATTTTTTAACCTAGTTAGTGTTTTTTTAACTGGGAGTATTTTACAAACAAAAGTGAATAGTTCGGATTATTATTGGTGATTAAATGAGTTGGGATTATTATTGGCCAATAACAGTGAGTTGTGATTATTTAAATCCAATTTGCCTTTTTTAAATAATAATAATAAAACAATACGGAAGGGTACATTTTTTCGAGCTCGAACAGGGTACGTGAATTCTAATAGACGCCTCTGCATCCGATATTATTTCTCTACAAGTAAACAACGACATGATTAAAAACATACCATGTTCATCCATTGACATAAGTTAAGTATTACACACCATAAGTTGTTTAAGATACACGACAACATAAGTTATAAGTATTACAAAACACTAGTTCAACATAATTTAAAATACAAGGCTTTGCATCCTATATCTCATTGAAGATGAGATATATGGACCAGACCCTCCAAAAGGATGACATCGATAACTTGTTATTCCAAAAGCTTCAAAAGAACCACCAGCACCCAGATCCCATTAGCTTCCTGAAATACGTGTAAGTTTGAAAAACATCAACAAAAGTTGAGCAAGTTCAAGTGTTTTAAGTTTGTGCGCATCAAATGAATCTCCAAAAACATTTGAAAGTTCAAGTGTTGTAAGTTGGTATGTAAAGCTTCTATGAATTTAATGATCATTATTGTTTCGCGAGGACACTAATATGTGTGCTGACATAGGGGTAGGGCTGGCAATTTTACACGAATACACAATTACACGACACGAACCTACACGAAGTTAACAAGTATCGTGTATGGCCTTAACAGGTATCGTGTGCCAAACAGGTAGACACGAGATTACCTGTTAATTTTCGTGTATAAACATGTTAAATACCTGTTTACCTGTTAATACCCATTAGAACTCATCTGCCATGTGCGTGTGGCTTCCTTAATTCCTTTCTATTTTCATTCCTCATTCAATTAAAAAAATGAAACCCTAAACTCTCTCTCTAACTCTCAGATAGCATGTCGCGTTTGTGTTTTTGTTCGTGTTAACAGGTATTAACAGGTAATATTCGTGTATAACAGTCGAACAGTTGTGTTAACAGGTATTAACAAGTAATTTTCGTGTATATCGTGTCGTGTTCATGTTCATGTTTGAAAAAAGGACACGATAAGTTATCGTGTCGTGTTCGTGTAAGGGATTTCGTGTATCGTGTCCTATCGTGTCGTGTTTTATCGTGTACGGGTATGCACGATATGCCAACCCTACATAGGGGGCACTCAACCCGGTAGACGATTTAAGTGCCGATTAACCTCGACTGGGACATAAATAAGTGGCCGCACAAGGACCGTGAGTGGGGCTCGCCCGTACCAGATAGATGTATGCCTTGTTCCGGTCCTTAAAAGGATTATTGGTGCCTAAGTTAGCGCCTATTCGCACGTGATCCTATAATTCATTCCATAGCTTAGGACCAATAGCTCTCATCTCCAACACACATATAGCCAAAACAAACATCTGATCCTCAATTCTCATACATTCAAACATTAGAATCAGAAAATTTCGATACCTCATCAGCTTTCTCTACATTTGCTGAAGCCATAGCACTACTCACAAAACTTTTGAGCAAATGCTCAGAGGATGAAGTTCCAGACATTAAAAAAGTGACAAAGGATAGAAGGAAGATTCAAAGAGAAAAGATCAGAAGGAATGTCAGAAGTAGTGTGCTACAAATGCAAACAAAAGGGATACTATGCGTCAGAGTGTAAAAACAAGAAGTTAAAAGATGTTTCATACTATGAAAAGAAGCTAAGAAGAAACAACAGATTAGTTTCATTACTAGAACTGACACCTGGTTAACACATGAATGAGGAGAAGATCTGGCCAACTTCTGTCTCATGGCAAAGATATCTGATACATAAGCTGGGGCAATTTAATCAATTAAGAACATAAGGTACCTAATCAACTATAGACTATGTCTAAGGGTCTAGTAACCTATCTTAATTGCCTATAGGCATTGGCTCTGATACCAATCTGTCACACCTCGACCCGCAGCGGAATGGTATGGGGCATGATTGATTGCTCAAAGCTTATAACAACAATTTAAAAGTTTAGATATTTAAAGTCACCCAATTAAATTAGTCACACATAACAAAGAATTCAAATATTGATACCAAATTACAAAATCAATTAAACAAAAGCAACATATCATAGCCGGTTTATTACTAAGGCAATCCAACATGTCTTCAACTCAAAATCTGCCCACACTTGTGTACCTGTATCACGCGTAAAAGAGTTTTGGGTCAACAAACATGTTGGTGAATAAATTCGGTTTTCATTTAAAAACGTTTTTGTTTTTTTATTTTTAGAAAACTGTATTTTATAACATGCATTATAAATATGAAACTAGGTCTTTCAATATAACAAGAATTCAACACATATCTTATAAGTAACATAAACATAACAATATTACAAAATCAAATAAACAAAAGAACATATCATAGCCGGTTTATTACTAAGGCAATCCAACATGTCTTCAACTCAAAATCTGCCTACCCTTGTGTACCTGTATCACGCGTAAAAGACTTTTGGGTCAACAAACATGTTGGTGAATAAATTAGGTTTTCATTTAAAAACGTTTTTTTTTTTATTTTTAGAAAACCGTATTTTATAACATGCATTATAAATATGAAACTAGGTCTTTCAATATAACAAGAATTCAACACATATCTTATAAGTAACATAAACATAACAATATTAGTAACCATAGATACATAGAGATTCGAGCCCCGAAAGGCGAATCTGCTAAACAATGATGGCGATACCGAGTTCGACCCATAGTCGTGGGGAACCGGTCAGCCAGGTGGATCCATGTGAAAGCTGTGACACAAAACGAGTAACACATAGATTCACGTATAGAGAAACAATAGACATTAGCAACAAGTGACACATAGAAAAACATCGAATGCATGTTATCAATTTAAATAATAAATTTGAAATCAAGCGCGAGATACAGTCCAAAAAGAGTTAATGGCAAAAAGGGGAAAACGAGTCGAATCTACTCACTAGTTATGAATAAACGTTCCACGAGAATTACCGAACCAAATATATAAGTGGAATGTAAAATAATAATCGAAAATACTAAACAAAAGGATAACCTATTGATTTTAGGAAATTGGGTTCTCCTATTTGGGGACTTAAATTATATAAAATAATTATTCACAGAAATAATGGTATAAATATTTATAGGGAAATTGGCCTGTAATAATCCCACCTAAACCTTATTGGCCATTAATAATCCCACCTCAGAATATTTCCCCCACCAGTCCCACCTTTCACCTATTTTTCCTACAATGGTCTCCCGTTAAAAAAAACTTAACGGAGTTAAGCTTTTTTCCAAATAACAAACATATTTTTAAGGCTTTTGATTTGAACGACGATACGAATCCATTGTTGTAAAACTTGCCTTGAAACTGTGCACCAAACAATGAAAACGAAGTTTCAATTTGGGTGTTTAAATTTCCAATTAACCAAAATCAAGTCACTTGGAACACCATTTCGAAGTAAGTTTTACATCAATGGACTCGTATCATTGTTCTAATCAAACGCCCTAAAAAATCTGTTTGTAATTTGGAAAAAAAGCTTAACTCCGTTAAGTTTTTCTAACGGGGGACCATTGTAGGAAAAATAGGTGAAAGGTGGGACTGGTTGAGGGAATATTCTGAGGTGAGATTATTAATGGCTAATAAGGTATAGGTGAGATTATTACACGCCAATTCTAGAATATTAAACATGGTAAGACCCTAGGAATAGCAGTTAATAG
This sequence comes from Helianthus annuus, assembly GCF_002127325.2. Taxonomy (NCBI): domain Eukaryota; kingdom Viridiplantae; phylum Streptophyta; class Magnoliopsida; order Asterales; family Asteraceae; genus Helianthus; species Helianthus annuus. The sequence continues at coordinate 49,928,497 of NC_035440.2, read as the reverse complement.
CTTTCAATATTTTGAAAATGTCAAAAATTAGATAAGTTCATCAAACTCATGTAATAGGTTTATATTTCAGATTTTATAATTTTCCCAAAAATTTTATAATGGAATTTATTTGCTTAAACAATTCCACAAATTCTTTAATTACCTAATAACTATTAAAAAGGTATAGAAAACTCTATAAAAATACTATAACAATTATATAACGTTTAAAAATTAGTAGAAATATTTAAAAATTTTAATTTTGATAATTTGGTATTTCTAAATAAATAAAACATGTATAAATACAAATAATTCCAAATGAAATTAATGAGTTCCCAAAAATTATGGAAAAAATCCATAAAAATTTTATTGTGTTTATATGACCTAAGATATTTAGTAAAAATATTTGGGGAATTTACTCAAGATGATTTTGTATTTTTAATTGATTTAATACTTAATTAAAACACGAATAATTCACCAACAATCCATACGATATCTAAAAATCACAAAACATTCCAAAAAATATACTAACATGGTATATAATAGTATTCTACCCTCAATTTCATGAATACACAAGTCTAAACCTAAAAGCCCCAGATGTACGAAGAACCCTAATTTCAACTAAAACTAAATTTTGTCTAATTGCCCTTCTATCATAGAAATGGATAGTAGGGTTTTGAAGAGCATGAAAAATGAATAATATTAGGCTTTGGAATCACCAGAAAAGGACGGGAATTGAAGAAGATATCGTCTTGAAGTTTGGAGCCCTATAATGTTCTTCTTACAAATTCGCGAGATGTAGTGGATGAAATGGGATGATTCCAGTGAGGTTTTGCATAGTTCGATTAGAGCTTTCAATTGGTATAAGTTTCATAACCCAATTTTACGATTTGGTTAAAACCCATTTGATGTTCATGAAATTCTATAATGGTGTGGGATGTTTGAATATGCCTTCAATTGGATTGATTATCGGTAAGTTGTGGATGATTGAGGAGTTTAACCTTAATTCTCCATAAAATGTGAAATAAATGTGTTAGGACCGGTTTTGACTCTGAAACAATTGCGAAACGAACGTGTGACGTGCGGAATCCGTACACGAACGTGACCGAACACACGAGACGTAATATAATCTGTGATTCTATAAACAGATCTGAAATCGTACAATCACTTGAATCACGTGGAACACTTTCTCTCTCTAGCTTCTCTCTCTAACACTAGAGCTCTCCAAGTCTCCAAAATGCCAAAAGTGTCAAAAATGTCTAAACTAAGCCCTAACTCCTCTATTTATAGGCCAAGGGTTATAAGGGATTTCCCCTTATTTACAATAATGCCACCTTGCCTTTTTCTATCTAATATTACAATATAAGGCTAGTTTTCTTCAGTTTCTTCTACGGACTGAATTGACGGAGGTGATAGACATAAATGCACCAATAGACTCTCCCTTGGATTTTGTCGCAGTCAATCCGTAGTCAAACTCGTAGCGACTTGTCTTTCTCACTCTCACTGAGTCTTCTTGAAACTTTAACACGTCTTCAGCAACATAGACTCCCTCTTTCTTGAACAGAATTCCCGTGGATCCGTCTTCAGCTTCAGCTGCTCCTCCTTTCAATAGACTCTTTCTTCAGGCTCCCCCTTTCGTCAAGCTTCCGTGCTTTTGGGATCGACACCTGGATTTTCAGTTACAAGCTCCTTCAAGATAGTTTCCTGGCTCCTTGAATGCACGCTTCCGTGTGCGTTGAGCTCGTCTTCAGACTCCCCCTTAGACTCAGCTATCGGGATTGTAGTCTGGTATAACATCTGCAATTCTCAAACGTTTATAAGTAACATCTTTTTGAACATCCAGGATTGAAAATCCTGGCTTTCTCAGCATAAGCTAAAATATTTTTACAATGAAAGCTTTTTCGGTTGACCAGGAATCGTAATCTAATCCTGCTCTATTAAGCTTTCTAAATCAAGATTCTGGCTTTAAGATATAATAATATGAATATATCCAGAAATACTTGATTCTCTCCCCCTATCAACAATCTTCAAAGATTTGGCAGTTTCAGCGAACCGAATCGGAAACTGGCTCTTTTACATAGATTTTAACAATATAAGCATCCAAATCCTTCACGGTTAATCATCCAAGTCCAATTAAATGACCTTGGAGATATCACAAACTGTTTTTGATTTTTGATTTAAAACTACAAGTTTCAACTTAATGAACTTGTTTATTTTCAGAAACTCAATCAACATACTTAGATTTTGAAACTTAGCACTCAGACATCGGTTGTCGAAAATAAAGTGAAATCAAAATCTTTTTGTATTTTCTGAAACATAAAGCAGTAAAGAAATATTTACAAACATATTTACAGACAATATTTTTGTTTGAGTTCGCGTCAGAGGATCATATCAGTTTATGACAAATCACTAGCACCGTTGAGCTTTAAACACTTTAAGTTCTAAACGATTCACTTAGATTGTTAGTATACTAATCCACTTAAATTTTCACACAAAGTTCAATCGATTCGAGATACGGATTTAGAGATTTATGGACTTAACTTATTCGCGTGTCCCACCTCAGAATATACTCCCGTATCCAGACTCCTATATTCAGTCTTTCAGGTGAATGTACACTAATGATATCTGTAAACGGGTCTAATGATATCTGTAAACGGGTAATGCGAGGATATGAGAGCTCAGGTTAGAACTTTTGTTCAGACAAAGAGATGATGGCTCGACTTTAGGTGTGTCCCGTTTAGGGATCTTTTCTTCAACAACACATTATTAGCATTTTACAATGTTTCATATTTTTTTAGCTGTGTCCCTAAAAAAATCTGTTTGTAATTTGGAAAAAAAGCTTAACTCCGTTAAGTTTTTTTAACGGGGGATCATTGTAGGAAAAATAGGTGAAAGGTGGGATTGGTTGAGGGAATATTTTGATGTGAGATTATTAATTGCCAATAAGGTATAGGTGAGATTATTATAGGCCAATTCTAGAATATTAAACATGGTAAGACCCTAGGAATAGCAATTAATAGCTTTCAATATTTTGAAAATGTCAAAAATTAGATAAGTTCATCAAACTCACCTAATAGGTTTATATTTCAGATTTTATAATTTTCCCAAAAATTTTATAATGGAATTTATTTGTTTAAACAATTCCACAAATTCTTTAATTACCTAATAACTATTAAAAAGGTATAGAAAACTCTATAAAAATACTATAACAATTATATAACGTTTAAAAATTAGTAGAAATATTTAAAAATTTTAATTTTGATAATTTGGTATTTCTAAATAAATAAAACATGTATAAATACAAATAATTCCAAATGAAATTAATGAGTTCCCAAAAATTATGGAAAAAATCCATAAAAATTTTATTGTGTTTATATGACCTAAGATATTTAGTAAAAATATTTTGGGAATTTATTCAAGATGATTTTGTATTTTTAATTGATTTAATACTTAATTAAAACACGAATAATTCACCAACAATCCATACGATATCTAAAAATCACAAAACATTCCAAAAAATATACTAACATGGTATATAATAGTATTCTACCCTCAATTTCATGAATACACAAGTCTAAACCTAAAAGCCCCAGATGTACGAAGAACCCTAATTTCAACTAAAACTAAATTTTGTCTAATTGCCCTTCTATCATAGAAATGGATAGTAGGGTTTTGAAGAGCATGAAAAATGAATAATATTAGGCTTTGGAATCACCAGAAAAGGACGGGAATTGAAGAAGATATCGTCTTGAAGTTTGGAGCCCTATAATGTTCTTCTTACAAATTCGCGAGATGTAGTGGATGAAATGGGATGATTCCAGTGAGGTTTTGCATAGTTCGATTAGAGCTTTCAATTGGTATAAGTTTCATAACCCAATTTTACGATTTGGTTAAAACCCATTTGATGTTCATGAAATTCTATAATGGTGTGGGATGTTTGAATATGCCTTCAATTGGATTGATTATCGGTAAGTTGTGGATGATTGAGGAGTTTAACTTTAATTCTCCATAAAATGTGAAATAAATGTGTTAGGACCGGTTTTGACTCTGAAACAATTGCGAAACGAACGTGTGACGTGCGGAATCCGTACACGAACGTGACCGAACACACGAGACGTAATATAATCTGTGATTCTATAAACAGATCTGAAATCGTACAATCACTTGAATCACGTGGAACACTTTCTCTCTCTAGCTTCTCTCTCTAACACTAGAGCTCTCCAAGTCTCCAAAATGCCAAAAGTGTCAAAAATGTCTAAACTAAGCCCTAACTCCTCTATTTATAGGCCAAGGGTTATAAGGGATTTCCCCTTATTTACAATAATGCCACCTTGCCTTTTTCTATCTAATATTACAATATAAGGCTAGTTTTCTTCAGTTTCTTCTACGGACTGAATTGACGGAGGTGATAGACATAAATGCACCAATAGACTCTCCCTTGGATTTTGCCGCAGTCAATCCGTAGTCAAACTCGTAGCGACTTGTCTTTCTCACTCTCACTGAGTCTTCTTGAAACTTTAACACGTCTTCAGCAACATAGACTCCCTCTTTCTTGAACAGAATTCCCGTGGATCCGTCTTCAGCTTCAGCTGCTCCTCCTTTCAATAGACTCTTTCTTCAGGCTCCCCCTTTCGTCAAGCTTCCGTGCTTTTGGGATCGACACCTGGATTTTCAGTTACAAGCTCCTTCAAGATAGTTTCCTGGCTCCTTGAATGCACGCTTCCGTATGCGTTGAGCTCGTCTTCAGACTCCCCCTTAGACTCAGCTATCGGGATCGTAGTCTGGTATAACATCTGCAATTCTCAAACGTTTATAAGTAACATCTTTTTGAACATCCAGGATTGAAAATCCTGGCTTTCTCAGCATAAGCTAAAATATTTTTACAATGAAAGCTTTTTCGGTTGACCAGGAATCGTAATCTAATCCTGCTCTATTAAGCTTTCTAAATCAAGATTCTGGCTTTAAGATATAATAATATGAATATATCCAGAAATACTTGATTCTCTCCCCCTATCAACAATCTTCAAAGATTTGGCAGTTTCAGCGAACCGAATCGGAAACTGGCTCTTTTACATAGATTTTAACAATATAAGCATCCAAATCCTTCACGGTTAATCATCCAAGTCCAATTAAATGACCTTGGAGATATCACAAACTGTTTTTGATTTTTGATTTAAAACTACAAGTTTCAACTTAATGAACTTGTTTATTTTCAGAAACTCAATCAACATACTTAGATTTTGAAACTTAGCACTCAGACATCGGTTGTCGAAAATAAAGTGAAATCAAAATCTTTTTGTATTTTCTGAAACATAAAGCAGTAAAGAAATATTTACAAACATATTTACAGACAATATTTTTGTTTGAGTTCGCGTCAGAGGATCATATCAGTTTATGACAAATCACCAGTACCGTTGAGCTTTAAACACTTTAAGTTCTAAACGATTCACTTAGATTGTTAGTATACTAATCCACTTAAATTTTCACACAAAGTTCAATCGATTCGAGATAAGGATTTAGAGATTTATGGACTTAACTTATTCGCGTGTCCCACCTCAGAATATACTCCCGTATCCAGACTCCTATATTCAGTCTTTCAGGTGAATGTACACTAATGATATCTGTAAACGGGTCTAATGATATCTGTAAACGGGTAATGCGAGGATATGAGAGCTCAGGTTAGAACTTTTGTTTAGACAAAGAGATGATGGCTCGACTTTAGGTGTGTCCCGTTTAGGGATCTTTTCTTCAACAACACATTATTAGCATTTTACAATGTTTCATATTTTTTTAGCTGTGTCCCTAAAAAAATCTGTTTGTAATTTGGAAAAAAAGCTTAACTCCGTTAAGTTTTTTTAACGGGGGATCATTGTAGGAAAAATAGGTGAAAGGTGGGATTGGTTGAGGGAATATTTTGATGTGAGATTATTAATTGCCAATAAGGTATAGGTGAGATTATTATAGGCCAATTCTAGAATATTAAACATGGTAAGACCCTAGGAATAGCAATTAATAGCTTTCAATATTTTGAAAATGTCAAAAATTAGATAAGTTCATCAAACTCACCTAATAGGTTTATATTTCAGATTTTATAATTTTCCCAAAAATTTTATAATGGAATTTATTTGTTTAAACAATTCCACAAATTCTTTAATTACCTAATAACTATTAAAAAGGTATAGAAAACTCTATAAAAGTACTATAACAATTATATAACGTTTAAAAATTAGTAGAAGTATTTAAAAATTTTATTTTTGATAATCTGGTATTTCTAAATAAATAAAACATGTATAAATACAAATAATTCCAAATGAAATTAATGAGTTCCCAAAAATTATGGAAAAGATCCATAAAAATTTTATTGTGTTTATATGACCTAAGATATTCAGTAAAAATATTTAGGGAATTTATTCAAGATTATTTTGTATTTTTAATTGATTTAATACTTAATTAAAACACGAATAATGCACCAAAAATCCATACGATATCTAAAAATCACAAAACATTCCAAAAAATATAGTAACATGGTATATAATAGTATTCTACCCTCAAGTTCATGAATACACAAGTCTAAACCTAAAAGCCCCAGATTCTATGTACGAAGAACCCTAATTTCAACTAAAACTAAATCTTGTCTAATTGCCTTTCTATCACAGAAATGGATAGTAGGGTTTTGAAGAGCATGAAAAATGAATAATATTAGGCTTTGGAATCACCTGAAAAGGACGGGAATTGAAGAAGATATCGTCATTTGAAGTTTGGAGCCCTAGAATGTTCTTCTTACAAATTCGCGAGATGTAGTGTATGAAATGAGATGATTCCAGTGAGGTTTTGCATAGTTCGATTAGAGCTTTCAGTTGGTATAAGTTTCATAACCCAATTTTACGATTTGGTTAAAACCCATTTGATGTTCATGAAATTCTTTGATGGTGTTCATGGTATGTTTGAATATGCCTTCAATTGGATTGATTATCGGTAAGTTGTGGATGATTGAGGAGTTTAACCTTAATTCTCCATAAAAGAGTTAATTACATAGTTAGTCCCTGTGGTTTGCACAAAATAACATACTTAGGTACTAATAGTTTAGAATCACATTCTAGGGTATTAACTTTTCATTTTTTAACGTTTGGAGGTATTAACGATATTTGTAAGCTTAAAATCACATTCTATTAGTACCTAAGTATGTTATTTTGCGCAAACCACAGGGACTAACTATGTTAATACCCTAGAAGTTAATACCTCCAAACATTACAAAATGAAAAGTTAATACCCTAGAAGGTGATTTTAAATTATTAGTACCTAAGTATGTTATTTTGTGCAAACCACAGGGACTAACTATGTAATTAACTCCTCCATAAAATGTGAAATAGATATGTGTTAGGACCGGTTTTGACTCCAAAACGATTACGAAACGAACGTGTGACGTGCGGAATCCGTACACGAACGTGACTGAACACACGAGACGTAATATAATCTATGATTCTATAAACAGATATGAAATCGTACAATCACTTGAATCACGTGGAGCACTTTCTCTCTCTAGCTTCTCTCTCTAACACTAGAGCTCTCCAAGTCTCCAAAATGCCAATAGTGTCAAAAATGTCTAAACTAAGCCCTAACTCCTCTATTTATAGGCCAATGGTTATAAGGGATTTCCCCTTATTTACAATAATGCCACCTTGCCTTTTTCTATCTAATATTACAATATAAGGCTAGTTTTCTTCAGTTTCTGCTACGGACTGGATTGACGGAGGCGATAGACATAAATGCACCAATAGACTCTCCCTTGGATATTGCCGCAGTCAATCCGTAGTCAAACTCGTAGCGACTTGACTTTGTCACTCTCACTGATTCTTCTTGAAACTTTAACACGTCTTCAGCAACATAGACTCCCTCTTTCTTGAACAGAATTCCCGTGGATCCCTCTTCAGCTTCAACTGCTCCTCCTTTCAATAGACTCTTTCTTCAGGCTCCCCCTTTCGTCAAGCTTCCGTGCTTTTGAGATCGACACCTGGCTTTTCAGTTACAAGCTCCTTCAGGATAGTTTCCTGGCTCCTTGAATGCACGCTTCCGTATGCGTTGAGCTCGTCTTCAGACTCCCCCTTAGACTCGGCTATTGGGATCGTATTCTGGTATAACATCTGCAACTCTCAAATGTTTATAAGTAACATCTTTTTGAACATCCGGGATTGAAAATCCTGGCTCTCTCAGCATAAGCTAAAATATTTTTAAGCTAAAATATTTTTACAATGAAAGCTTTTTCGGTTGACCAGGAATCGTAATCTGGCTCTATTAAGCTTTCTAAATCAAGATTCTGCTTTAAGATATAATAATATGAATATATCCAGAAATACTTGATTCTCTCCCCCTATCAACAATCTTCAAAGATTTGGCAGTTTCAGCAAACCGAATTGGAAACTGGCTCTTTTACATAGATTTTAACAATATAAGCATCCAAATCCTTCACGGTTAATCATCCAAGTCCACCTAAATGACCTTGGAGATATCACAAACTGTTTTTGATTTTTGATTTTAAAACTACAAGTTTCAACTTAATGAACTTGTTTATTTTCAGAAACACAATCAACATACTTAGATTTTGAAACTTAGCACTCAGACATTGGTTGTCGAAAATAAAGTGAAATCAAAATCTTTTTGTATTTTCTGAAACATAAAGCAGTAAAGAAATATTTACAAACATATTTACAGACAATATTTTTGTTTGAGTTCGCGTCAGAGGATCATATCAGTTTATGACAAATCACCAGTACCGTTGAGCTTTAAACACTTTAAGTTCTAAACGATTCACTTAGATTGTCAGTATACTAATCCACTTAAATTTTCACACAAAGTTCAATCGATTCGAGATACAGATTTAGAGATTTATGGACTTAACTTATTCGCGTGTCCCACCTCAGAATATACTCCCGTATCCAGACTCCTATATTCAGTCTTACAGGTGAATGTACACTAATGATATCTGTAAACGGGTAATGCGAGGCCATGAGAGCTCAGGTTAGAACTTCCGTTCAGACAAAGAGATGATGGCTCGACTGTAGGTGTGTCCCGTTTGGGGATCTTTTCTTCAACAGCACATGATTAGCATTTTACAATGTTTCATCATTTTTTATGTTGAGGGTGGGCTTTATGATTAAAGAAGTGCAGGGTATTATACGAGGACTAGGATATTGCTTCCGCAAAATCAGAAGTCCAGGTATAATACCCCAGATATCATCACGTACAAAGACCTAGTATGTCAGAAATAGAAAGCCCTTCAAACAAGATTTCGGGGGTTACCCATATATCCGAGAGATGTTCCCCACGAGATAAGTAAAGTATTGATATTTAGGTTTATATCTCGAAAACAATCTACTAAGCGTGTAAAAATCTACTGGCATATCATCAGTGAGACCGTTTATCACATTAAAACATTCCATTTCTTTAGCGTACTGTGATTGTCTACTGATGTACTATCATTTCCTCTTTTTACACAAAAACTTAATTTTTGAATTTTATCATGTTTTTGTCTTTTTCAAATTTTCTAATGTTTTTGTACTTTCTAAAAATTTCTTACTCCCCCTAAAATGCAAAATCATTAAAAGAAAATTTGACAAACCGACACTATAGCTTTGTCTCGTCATCCATTTTCTGCTTTTCCTGCACTGATTCGCAACCATTATATTTTCTGCAAATGTACCCCCATGATTTACAACACATTGATATTTTACTGTTTGAAAATAGATTTTCAATCTTGTGAAATTAATCATGTTTGTTCCGCCGTGAGGGTTTCGGCATATTCAATCAACATATTTTTTAGTTTTTGATTTTCGACAAATTTACAAACAACATATTTTTGATTTTTCAAATTTTTGACAAAAATAAAAAGATATTTTTGGTTTTTAAATTTTTCAATTTTTAGGGTTTTGAAATATTGTTTATTTATGTACAGAAAACAAACAAACTCCCTGTTTCAACCAACACAAGGTTCAGCACCCTCCTCTTCTTGTGTCAGGCTGCTCCAACACTTCTCTTCTTGACATTCAAATTTCTTCTGAAGCACCTGCACATTCAACTATTCAGTCACTTGAACAATTTAGCCTAGGTCTGTTTGACCTTAGGCATTTTAACACAATATGCATCATGTAATTTCGGAAAATCTTTTTCATTTTGAACAAAGACTTTTTCAACTTTGACTTCAACTTTTTCATCATTTACCGAAGTCATTTGTTTCTTAACTGTCCATGTTTGACCTTTTGGAGTACCTCGTTTATAAAAATGTGACTCTTTTTGAACATTTTGATTTTGAGCAACAACTTTTGGTTTCCAAAATTGGTTTGGTTTTGTTGCATCAACAGTTGTTTTTCAACTTTGTCTTGTTCTTAATCTGGACGTCACTGGTTTCCATGTTTGTTGTAAGTCAGCCTTTGACATTTTTGGCTTCCAAGTTTGCTTTGAATCAAACTTGGTTGACTTCTGATTCACAACATCAGACTTTTGTTTCTCAACATAAACAAACTTCTTTTTCGTCACAACACTAACAGGTTTTAGATTTGGACACTTGCGTGCAAGATGTCCTGTTTGATCACATTTGAAACATGTTCTCTTTGAGACATCTTTGACCTGTTGTTGTTGCTTTTTCTGAGCATGGAAGTCTTCATTAGACTGTCGTCTAAATTGCAGTTCTTTCTCTTCTTCTGAACTTGTTCCATGAATAAAATTCATCTTTGTCTGATAATTTGGCGTTTCATTTTTCTTCCAATTCCGTTTCTTTTTATAACCCAAACCAGCCTTCATGTTTTTCTTTTTGTTACCAGGTTTGTTAAAAAAAGTTTTGTGACTCTTTCCAGCAAATTTTGGAATTTCAGACTTTTCAATCTCAACCATCTTGAAAACTTTGTCAATCTTTTCTGAAATCACATTCTGAATCGGGAATACAATATCAAGGAATAATTTGTCCGATCCAATCATGGTATAAACCAATCCTTTTGAATCATCATCCAAATTTTTCTCAGATTTTGAGTTTTTCAGATATTCTTCATGAAAACTACCTTCCTTTCCATCATGTGATTCAGCTTTACCTGTATCAACCGACTCTTCTTTCAACACACTTTCAACGACCTTACCTACCACTTCTGAATCACTTGAATCATCAGATTTGGAATAGGTTACGTCAATGTTATCTGGCAATTGATCAACCATGTTGAAAGCTTTTTCGACCTTTTCATCATCATAAAATGCAAACTTTTTCGGTGGTGGAACTTGATGAAATTCTGAGCCAATACCTTTCTTGTTTTTCTCAGAATCATCATCACCCGGTTTTATGTTGAAAATACGTTCAAGCACATATGATGATGCATGATAACTATGTAACTTGTTGTTATCCTGTTCTAAATCAGCTATTTGACGCATTAGCTTAGCAACATCCTCAATGTAAGAATTAACAACTTGTTGCTTTATTGAATACTGTCGCTTAAGCGTATCAGTTGTTTCAGAATAGTATTTCAATCTGGATTGAACAAGTTTCATTTGACTTTTCACATTTTCATATGACTCTTTTGTAATGTGATAAGCCAACTTTATTGAATCATACTCTTTTTTCATTTCTTGAAAAGAATTCTCTTTTAGATCACATTCTTCTGTCTTTTTCAAAACATTTTCTTTCAAAACTTCATTTTCTTTTTCGAATTTTTTACATTTGTCTGAAAGCTCTTCATAATTATCTTTCAAAACTTTTTCGTTTTCTAACATTTATTTGCATTTATTTTTGAAAACTTCTTCGATTTTGGTGAATTAAAGATCTCTTGTTCTGAATTTTTCATCTTTTTCAGTATAAGCACTGCATGGTTCCATGCATTTCTTGCACTGTTCAATAGTTTCATTTAAGATCTCAGAGTCAGAATTTACCTCAGTGATTGGCACCTCCGTGTTTGCTGCAGTTTCTATCTGATCATCATTTTTCTTCTTTTCATCACCAGCAGCATCATCACCACTAACATCAGCTGAGCTTTTCATCTTCACTTCTTCTACTTCTTCTTTCTTCTCAACCTTCTTTTCCTCAGCAGCTTTCTTCAAATCATCAACCAAATTCTCAACATTCTTCTTCATTCTCTCTCCATCCCTCTTTCTTAGACTTGATGTCATAGCATGTCTGATGATTTTATTCAGATTTTTCTCATAATTCTTGTCTTTTTCACGTTTTGAATAAAATTCGCCGGATAGGGAATTACTAGAAGAACATCATCACGAACTATGTCTTTCCTGGGAACAACAGGTTCACCTTCTTTGTTGACATAACATTCTCGGTTCTTGTCCCATCTTTTGTTTCTAACAGCATTTTCATACTCTTCCTGCATTTTCTCGATTCTGCATCCAACAATGAGTCTTTCTCTTTCGGTTTTCTCTTTCAAAATCTCTTCTCGGGATCTCACTTTTTTTTCAACCATGATTTTATTTCCTCGATATTCACAACTCGTAAGAAACAATCAAATAACAATGATCAGTTACAACAAAAATATCAAATACTTGGATCGGACGGGGTGCTGGTCGATCGGACAGGGTGCTGGTCGATCGGACAGAGTGCTGCTCGATCGGACAGAGTGTTGTTCGATCGGACAGGGTGCTGTTTGATCAAGTGAGTCAACAAAAGTCAACTTGTTGTCCGATCGGGTGGTAAAGTTGTCCGATCGGCTGGGATTGCTGTCCGTTCGGTTGGGGTTGCTGTCCGAACGGCTCACTGTTCGATTGAATGCACAAGACAACAAAAATTATGTTGTCCGATTGACTTGCCATATTTTGAATAAAATGGCAAGTCGTACGGGCTGCTGTCCGATTGATGCACACTATACGACAAGATTATATATTGTCCGATCGGTTGGCGCTTCGTTCGACCTCTGTTCGATCGGCTGACACTACACAACAAAATACTTGATCGGGTGGCGGTTGTCTCTTTTACCTCAATAATGAACTTGATTTTCAAAACAACATCACATGCACACCGACTCAATTAATTTCCGACATTTGTTAAATGCTCACATTAATCAAACAATCAAATTCAGTTGGCCACGTGATAGATCTGATATCAAATAAACTTGATTGGGCCAAACTACATTGATCAGATCAAATTGATTCTTTATTGTGATATCAAAATGTGATTGGGCAGATGAATACATTAAGCCGACAATACTGTTTTAATATGAAATGAGATTGGGTCGTTCATATACAAACAATTAATGGACATGTAAGACTTAATATCAAACAATCAAAGCTAGCCGACAAGCAAATTGAATAATTCAATCTAATTGGACCTTTGCTTCACAGATTTCAAACTGAATATATCACATACTCATATTAATTGCTGACAACTTGTAATGAAGATCACATGCTCACCTCTTTACTGACAAGATAACAATATTTGCCGATCGATCGGTCAGGGATGCTAGCTGATCGGCTAGCTGTCCGATCGGTTAGCTCAAACAAAGTCAACACTTTAAATGTATGGCAGTGGAACGGACAGGTGTTCGATCGGACTGCTATCCGATCGGTCAGCAGTCAATCAAGTCAACTATTTTAAATGCTATGTAAAGTGTTGCAATGGAACAGATTGCTGTTCGATCGATCAGCAGTCAACAAAGTCAAACAATTAAATGAAAGTTATGAAGGAATGCTTTGGTTCGGACAGCTAGCCGATCGGTCAACTAACCGATCGGTCGGCATTCAAGTGAAAATCATCAACAGTAACCATAACCATGTCCATATATTTTCGAACCAAAAATCTTCAATTTCTCCCAAACGGCTTAGGAATTTAGATCTGAAAATTTGTAGGCTTGTAGATCAGGTACTTTCGCACAACATATCCGAAAATCAGTAATTTTCGACCGTAAAAACCTGTTTAATTTAAGCGAATCTGATGCGATTTTTGATCTGAATCTGATGAATTTCCATACGAATTCGTGTAATTGATCCGTGCAATTGAGCTCCTGCTCTGATACCACTTGTTAGGACCGTTTTTGACTCCGAAACGATTGCAAAACGTACGTGTGACGTGCGGAATCCGTACACGAACATGACCGAACACACGAGACGTAATATAATCTGTGATTCTATAAACAGATCTGAAATCGTACAATCACTTGAATCATGTGGAGCACTTTGTCTCTCTAGCTTCTCTCTCTAACACTAGAGCTCTCCAAGTCTCCAAAATGCCAAAAGTGTCAAAAATGTCTAAACTAAGCCCTAACACCTCTATTTATAGGCCAAGGCTTATAAGGGATTTCCCCTTATTTACAATAATGTCAGCTTTCCTTTTTCTATCTAATATTACAATATAAGGCTAGTTTTCTTTAGTTTCTGCTACGGACTGGATTGACGGAGGCGATAGACATAAATGCACCAACAAAATGACACTAGTTAGAAGTTAAAACGTCGCGTTTAAGGTTACAGGAAGTCGGGTCGGGTTCCACTGGTTCCGGGTTGCGCAGAAGGTGGGGAAGAAAGGAACCGGTTCGCGTCCGTTTGGGTTTAAGAAAGAAAAAGAAAGGGTCTCAAAAGTAACAAGTGTGAGGGTGTCGAGGTTCCAATCCACTCCTTGCGAATTTCCGGCTTTCTTTTTTTATGGCTAATTAGAAATAAATAATCTCAACTCACTGTTATTGGCCAATAATAATCCCAACTCATATAATCACCAATAATAATCCGAACTATTCACTTTTGTTTGTAAAATACTCCCACGTTAAAAAAAACACTAACTAGGTTAAAATATTGCTGATGTGGCTTAACATGTGTGGACTGACGTGGCTGGTTAACATCTTACATGTGTATAAAATGATTATCAGCCTCATTTGCACACACAATCGACTAAATTTTCCCAATTTGTAGAATTAGGGTTTTGAAGGAGAGTGCAATTGTGTGTGCAAATGAGGCTGATAATCATTTTATACACAGGTGAGATGTTAACCAGCCACGTCAGTCCACACATGTTAAGCCACATCAGCAATATTTTAACCTAGTTAGTGTTTTTTTAACGTGGGAGTATTTTACAAACAAAAGTGAATAGTTCGGATTATTATTGGTGATTAAATGAGTTGGAATTATTCTTGGCAAGTAACAGTGAGTTGGGATTATTTATTTCCAATTTGCCTTTTTTTATTGATTACATTAAATCAAGTTGTTTATAAAAGAAAAAAGGATATAGATCTACTACCAGTGTCTTTGCAGCCCAACTGGTTGGCAGTGTATTTTGCTAACGAGGTGTGCCGGGTTTGAACCCCGCTCACAGCGTTTTTATTTATTTTTACATAAATTTCAAGTTTCTTAAATTCCAACATTAGCCCCTAATATTTCTTACTAAGACTAACCTGATTTGAGATGAATAACTAACTTTGTTAGTTGATTTCCTTTGTTAGACTAACTAACATGCTAACCTAGTTAACCTATTATAGAAAATAACTAACTGAGTTAAGCGAGTTTACTAACCTAGTTAGTTGATTTGCTTATTTTATATCTTCCATTAATTACAAAACAACCCCCTTTCCTTGTAACTTTGATATTTGGAAAATTGGAAAAAATAATCCCACCTAACTCAATTTGGCCGATACAAATCTCAAGTCAGTTAGTTATTAGCCGACAATAATCCGAACTGTTCAATTTTTTTTGTAAAGTAGCCCGCCGTTAAAATAGCTTAACGGAGACCGATGTTTTAGGTTTTTTTATCTGAACGAGGATACGAGTCGATTGATGTAAAACTTACCTAGAAATTGTGCTCGAAATGTCTTGAATTTTGTTAATTGTAAGTTTAAACACCCGAATTGAAGCTCCGTTTTCGTGAGTTGTGGTAGTATTTCGAGGTAAGTTTTACATCAATCGACTCGTATCCTCGTTCTTATCAAAAGCCCTAAAACACCGGTTCGAATTCGGAAAAAAACTTAACTCCGTTAAGCTATTTTAACAGCGGACTCTTTTACAAAAAAAATTGACTCGTTCCGATTATTATCGGCCAATAACTGATTTGGGATTATTATCGGCCAAATTGAGTAAGGTGAGATTATTTATTTCCAATCCGCCTTGATATTTTGACAATTTTTCACCATGTTAAGTTTAAATCTTGTTTTAACTACCATTTTTAACGTAGTTAATTAATTCCTTTATAATTTTTAAAACGATCTAAATGGGCTTCGCTTATAAACCACTATTTAATTCCCGAATCCGATGCAACATGTGACGATTTCTATAATATTAAAACCTTTTTAAAATTAATAAAAATTCTAATTTTTATTAAATTGAAAAAGGATCCGGTTTTGCAATCCGGTCGGATTTCAGGGATCCCTTTTTGCGGATGTTACAGTCTCCCTAAAGTTTAGGAATTTGGTCCCGAAATTAGGAGAAAACTGCTTGTATAGGATGAGGTGTAGGGTCTTTCATAAACGTAGACGAGATTGGTTCAATTTAGTATTAGTATTAGGATTAGATTGTTCCTTAGGGGTGTCAGGCAAGGTTGGAGAACTCGCTAGTCGCTAACGGGTCGGTGAGGTAGGGACTAGCGACTACTCGGGATTACTCGGGATTAATCGGATCGGATTTTTTATGTATAATTTTAATTTTTATACATATATACATATATTTTTATACGTAATTTTTTTAAGTGGACAAGTTTTGACCGGAATCTGGGAGGTTTTGGCCGGAATATGTGTTTTTTTTCCGATTTTTTCTGATTTTTCCGATCTTTTTCTGTTTTTTCCCGATTTTTTCCGATTTTTCCCGACCGGCTAGTCGCGATTAGGGCCGATTAGGGCCGACTAGGCCGACTAGCGATTTTTTTACTGATTAGCTGAAAATTACTCAGTTGATGAGCGACTAGCGACTAGTCGGCGATTAATCGCCGGCTAGTCGCGATTTTTGCAACCATGGTGTCAGGTAACATGTGTTAAACACAAGTCCTAACCTTTTTAGGGATCCGTGGATGTTACAAGATCCACAAATCGGCTCAAAATTTAAGCAAAAAACGTCATTTGCAACACATCTAATTAATAGATAGATAAGCTGAATACAAAATATAATTGATTAGCTGGCAGTTACATGACGAGATTGTCTTTCGAAATTCCGTAAAAGTCAACAATCGTTCTTCAACACCATGCACGATGATACCAATTCTAAGTCATGATACAAAACGAATTTAAAAAGAAAAGAATTTAAAATCAAATACCACTCAATGATGAGTTTGGCATATTGGGCGGCCTGATTTCATCAAGTCTGAAGGCTGCGACGGCAGTCGATCTGTGGAATATTATATCCTGACGAAAGAACAACGGAGATAATAGGGTTTTATAATCGGGTTACCCCTCATAGATTTACAGTTTTAAGCCGATTTATTTATAAAAAACTAATTTTTTTCTTAAATAACTAGTATAAGACCCGTGTGCGTTGCAGTGCCCAAAACCACCTGCAGAAAAATTAACATCAAAACTTGATAAATTATAATCCTCAACAAGAATGAGTTGATAAAAAATTTGATATAACTATAATACAAGGCAGGAGTGTACTGAACAAGAACATAAAAAGAAAAAAAGAACCAGAATTTAATTGACTAACTAGCAGTTATCTAACGAGAGTGGCTTCCGAAATTCCATAAACAGTCAACGAGCATTCTTCAATACCTTGCAGGATGATACCAATTCTATATTAGCATTTCACGATCATGAAAAAAAAATCGAAATATGCTATAAAAAGAAAACTGATGAAAAGAGTAAACAAAAAATTAAATACCACTCACCGATTTTACAATATCCGGAGGGAGGCCTGATTTCACTAAACGAAGATGATTTTAACATCTGGGTAATAGGTAATTGTCTGACGGCTGCGCGGCTGCCTTTGGAATATTATAATCTAACGAAAGAATAAGTAGGGTTATTATAAATGGGTTACCCTACAAAAATTTATAATTTTAACCCAATTCTTTTTCATTCTACCCCTCCCTTTACTCGCATTCTTTTATTTCTACAAATCTTATTGTTCATATCTTGAAGTAGTAATTTTATGTCCTATTTTTCGCCTAAGTGTGTTTCATTGTTTATGTAGATGAATAAACATCCTACAACTATATGTATTGTGAGTAAACAAGTACCAAATGAATTTATATGGAACATGAGTTTTGGTACTTTTGGCATATTAAGAGTTTAACCATTTAACAAAATTACCCATTCTTAAGTGAATGACTATTTCACCAATTGATAGCAATGTTATTGAAAATTACATCCGATCAGTGGCGGTTATGATTGTGTGCGGGGAGGACCGCCGCACAGAGCCTGAGATTTCGAGGGGCACACGATTTAAAAAAAATCGGTATATATATATATATGTTATTCTTTTAAATAGTAAATACGTCCCAATACCAATATAGGCCCATTTACAAATCATTTTTATGGTTTAGAATTTACCCGACTTGGCATTAGGTTTAGTGAGCCCAATATTAATTTGATTTTTTGAAAATAATAATAAAACAATACAGAAGGACACATTTTTTGGAGCTTGAACAGGGTACGTGAATTCTAATAGACGCCTCTGCATCCGATGTTATTTCTCTACAAGTAAACAACTACATGATTAAAAACATACGGTGTTCATCCATTTACATAAGTTAAGTATTACACACCATAAGTTGTTTAAGATACACGACAACATAAGTTATAAGTTTTACAAAAGACTAGGTCAACATATGTTAAAATACAAGGCTTTGCATCCTATATCTCATTGAAGATGAGATATATGGACCAAACCCTCCAAAAGGATGACATCGATAACTTGTTATTCCAAAAGCTTCAAAAGAACCACCAGCACCCAGATCCCATTAGTTTCCTGAAATACATGTAAGTTTGAAAACATCAACAAAAGTTTAGCAAGTTCAAGTGTTTTAGGTTTGTGCACATCAAATGAATCTCCAAAAACATTTGAAAGTTCAAGTGTTGTAAGTTGGTATGTAAAGCGTCTATGAATTTAATGATCGTTAATGTTTTGCCAGGACATTAATATGTGTGCTGACATAGGGGTAGGGCTGGCAATTTTACATGAATACGCGAATACACGACACGTACCTACACGAAGTTAACAGGTATCGTGTATGGCCTTAACAGGTATGGTGTACCAAACAGGTAGACACGAGATTACCTGTTAATTTTCATGTATAAATATGTTAAATACCTGTTTACCTGTTAATAACCGTCAGTACACACACGATAAGAAATTAAATTAAATAGAACTCAACAGCCATGTGCGTGTGGGTTCCTTAATTCCTTTCTATTTTCATTCCTCATTCAATTAAAAAAAATAAAACCCTAAACTCTCTCTCTAACTCTCAGATAGCATGTCGTGTTCGTGTTTTTGTTGGTGTTAACAGGTATTAACAGGTAATATTCATGTATAACAGTCGAACAGTTGTGTTAATAGGTATTAACAAGTAATTTTCGTGTATATCATGTCGTGTTCGTGTTTGAAAAAAAGGACACGATAAGTTATCATGTCGTGTTCGTGTATGGGATTTCGTGTATCGTGTCTTATGGTGTCTTATGGTGTCGTGTCTTATCGTGTACGGGTATGCACGATATGCCAGCCCTACATAGGGGGCACTCAACCCGGTAGACGATTTAAGTGCCGATTAACCTCGACCGGGACACAAAACCACTCTAAGTGGCCGCACAAGGACCGTGAGTGGGGCTTGCCCGTACCCGAGATCTATCCCTTGTTCCGGTCCTTAAAAGGATTAATGGTGCCTAAGTTAGCGCCTATTCGCATGTGATCCTATAATTCATTCCATAGCTTAGGACCAATAGCTCTCAGATCCAACACACAAATAGCCAAAACATCTGATCCTCAGTTCTCATACATTCAAACATTAGAATCAGAAAATTTCGATACCTCATAAGCTTTCTCTAGATTTGCTTTAGAATCAGAAAATTTTGATACCTCATAAGCTTTCTCTAGATTTGCTAAAGCCATAGCACTACTCACAAAGAGTGACAAAGGATAGAAGGAAGATTCCAAGAGAAAAGATCAGAAGGAAAGTCAGAAGTAATGTGCTATAAATGCAAACAAAAGGGATACTATGCATCAGAGTGTAAAAACAAGAAGTTAAAAGATGTTTCATACTATGAAAAGAAGCTAAGAAGAAACAACAGATTAGTTTCATTACTAGAACACACACCTGGTTAACAGATGATGAGAAGATATGGCCAACTTCTGTCTGATGGCAAAGATATCTGATACATAAGCTGGGGCAATTTAATCAATTAAGAACATAAGGTACCTAATCAACTATAGACTGAGTCAAAGGGTCTAGAAACCTATCTTAATTGCCAATAGGCATTGGCTCTGATACAATCTGTCACACCTCGACCCGCAGCGGAATGGTACGGGGCATGATTGATTGCTCAAAGCTTATAACAACTATTTAAAAGTTTAGATATTTAAAGTCACCCAATTAAATTTGTCACACATAACAAAGAATTCAAATATTAATACCAAATTACAAAATCAAATAAACAAAAGAAACATATCATAGCTGGTTTATTACTAAGGCAAACCAACATGTCTTCAACTCAAAATCCGCCCACCCTTGTGTACCTGTATCACGCGTAATAGAGTTTTGGGTCAACAAACATGTTGGTGAATAAATTCGGTTTTCATTTAAAAACGTTTTTGTTTTATTATTTTTAGAAAACCTTATTTTATAACATGCATTATGAATATGAAACTAGGTCTTTTAATATAACAAGAATTCAACACATATCTCATAAGTTACATAAACGTAACAATATTAGTAACCATAGACACAAAGAGATTCGAGCCCCGAAATGCGAATCTGCTAAACAATGATGGTGATACCGAGTTCGACCCATGGTCGTGGGGAACCGGTCAGCCAGGTGGATCCATGTGAAACCTGTGACACAAAACGAGTAACACATAGATGCACGTATAGAGAAACAATAGACATTAGCAATAAGTGACACATAGAAAAACAATGAATAGCATGTTATCAATTTAAATAATAAATTTGAAATCAAGCATGAGATACACCCTAAAAAGAGTTAATGGCAAAAAGGGGAAAAATAGTCGAATCTACTCACCGGTTATGAATAAACGTTCCACGAGATTTTAGGAAATTGGGATCTCCTATTTGTGGACTTGAATTATATAAAATAATTATTTGACAAAAATAATCGTATCAATATTTATATAATTTTTAGAATATTAAACATGGTAAGACCCTAGGAGTAGCAATTAATAGCTTTTAATATTTTGAAAATGTCAAAAATTAGATAAGTTCATAGTTATATATTTCAGACTTTATAATTTTCCCAAAAATTTTTTAATGGAATTTATTTGTTTAAACAATTCCACAAATTCTTTAATTACCTAAAAACTATTAAAAAGTTATAGAAAACTCTCTAAAAATACCATATCAATTATATAACCTTTAAATATTAGTAGAAATATTTATAAATTTTACTTTTGATAACCTGGTATTTCTAAATAAATAAAACATGTATAAATACAAATAATTTCAAATGAAATTAATAAGTTCCCAAAAATTATGGAAAAATTCCATAATTTTTTTTTGTGTTTATATGACCTAAAATATTCAGTAAAAAATATTTGGGGTATTTATTCAAGATGATTTTGTATTTTTAATTGATTTAATACTTAATTAAAACACGAATAATTCACCAAAAATCCATACGATATCTAATAATCACAAAACATTCCACAAAATATAGTAACATGGTATATAATAGTATTCTACCCTCAATTTCATGAATACACAAGTCTAAACCTAAAAGCCCCAGATTCTATGTACAAAGAACCCTAACTTCAACTAAAATTAAATTCTTGTCTAATTGCCCTTCTATCACAGAAATGGATAGTAGGGTTTTGAAGAGCATGAAAAATGAATAATATTAGGCTTTGGAATCACCTGAGAAGGACGGGAATTGAAGAAGATATCGTCACTTGAAATTTGGAGCCCTAGAATGTTCTTCTTACAAATTCGCGAGATGTAGTGGATGAAATGGGATGATTTCAGTGAGGTTTTTGCATGGTTTGATTAGAGCTTTCAAGTGGTATAAGTTTCATCACCCAATTATACGATTTGGTTAAAACCCATGTGATGTTCATGAAATTCTTTAATGGTGTTCATGGGGTGTTTGAATATGCCTTCAATTGGATTGATTATTCGTAAGTAGTGGATGATTGAGGAGTTTAATCTTAATTTTCCATAAAATGCGAAATAAATGACACTAGTTAGAAGTTAAAACGTCGCGTTTAAGGTTAACGGAAGTCGGGTTGGGTTCCATTGTTTCCGGGTTGCGCAGAAGGTGGGGAAGAAAGGAACTGGTTCGCATCTGTTTGGGTTTAAGAAAGAAAAGAAAGGTCTCAACAGTAACAAGTGTGAGGGTGTCGAGGTTTGAATCCACTCCTTGCGAATTTCCGGCTTTCTTTTTTTTATTAATTACATTAAAGCAGGTTGTTTATAAAAGAAAAAAACGATATAGGTCTATTACCAGGGGCTTTGCAGCCCAACTGGTTGGCAGTGTTTTTTGCTAATGAGGTTTGCCGGGTTTGAACCCCGCACATAGCATTTTTATTTATTTTACATAAATTTCAAGTTTCATAAATTCCATTTTTAGCCCCTAATATTTCTTACCAAGACTAACCTGATTTGAGATTAATAACTAACTTTGTTAGTTGATTTCCTTTGTTAGACTAACTAACATGCTAACCTAGTTAACCTACTATAGAAAATAACTATCGAGTTAAGCGAGTTTACTAACCTAGTTAGTATATTTGCTTATTTTATAGCTTCCATTAATTACAAAACAACCCCTTTCTGTGTATCTTTGATATTTGGCAAATTGGAAATAAATAAACCCAGCTAACTCAATTTGGCCGATAATAATCCAAGTCAGTTATTGGCTGATAATCCGAACTGGTCAATATTTTTTTATTTGTTAAATAGTCCGTCGTTAAGCTATGTTAAAATAGCTTAATGGAGTTAAGTTTTTTTTCGTAATTACAAACTGATGTTTTAGGGTTTTTGATCAGAACGAGGATACGAGTCGATTGATGTAAATTACCTAGAAATTGTGCTCGAAATGGCTTGAATTTTGTTAATTGGAAGTTTAAACACCTGAATTGAAGCACCGTTTTTGTTTTTGTGGGTTGGGGCAATATTTCGAGTTAAGTTTTACATCAATCGACTCGTATCCTCGTTCTTATCAAAAGCCCTAAAACACTGGTTCGAATTCGAAACAAAACATAAATCCGTTAAGCTATTTTAACGACGGACTATTTTACAAAAAAAAAAATTGACCGGTTCGGATTCTTATCCGCCAATAACTGACTTGGGATTTTCATGGGCCAAATTGAATAAGTGAGATTATTTACTTCCAATTCGCCTTAATATTTTGACAATTTTTCACCCTGTCAAGTTTAGTTCTTGTTTTAACTACCAATTTTAATGTAGTTAATTAATTCCTTTATAATTTTTAAAACGGTCTAACTGGGTTTCGCTTATAAACCTCTTGTTGGTACACTTTATGTGGACGCGACTCGACTCGGTTGAAATCGGTTCTGTTCGACTCGTTAGGTCCGGCTCAAGCCCGACGTCACGACATTCCTCCGTCGTGCGCCCTAGAGTTCGACACGCGAAGCACGGAGAGCCGCGAACCAATCCCGTTTACACATCATCATGACATCATCATGATGATGTCACATGTTGACTAATTTCTACAATCTGCATATGTTGAAGAATTTACGTGCATGCTTTTGGGCCGAATCCTCTTTTGGGCCAATCAACTTGCATTGGGCCTTGACTTCATTTGGGCCAAACTACATGGTCTGTCGATGAAACTCAATGTGTTTCGTCGAATTGTGTGTTTCACCAGGTCCCTCTTTGCGTTTCGTCATGGTCTGTGTCTTGTACCCTATAAATACCCTCTCATAGTTTCTGTGTGAAATACAGAACAGAGGGGAGAGCTGTGAGACTTTGAGAGAGTCTGTAAAACATTGTTTGTATATGTTTGTATCGGTTCTCATCCCGTTTAATCAATAGATTGTGTTTCATTGGTTAAACCGTGTTCTTATTAACTGTGTTTGGTTTGGCATCGTTACGGGGATTCCGCACCCGTGACCGTGTTTGTGATAAACAAGGATTTGGTTTTGTTATCGATCCTCCGATCTCGGGACCTACAAGTGGTATCAGAGCTTTGGCTCTAATCCTTGTTTAAAACCAAACAAGTTTGGGTTTTTATCAAGTGGTTTGTTTGTGATTTTTCAGATTTCGTTCTTGAAAAGTTTATATATTTTCTGGAAAAAGTCTTTTAAATCGGTGATTATCCTATTATTTTGCTATAAGTTTGTTCAAAAACCTTATTATTTTTCATGTTTACATGTTACTAATGGGTTTTTGTTGAAAGTTTTAAGAAAATCTTGTGTTCAGAAATTTATCGGTCACCGGAAAACTCATATATTCATCAGATCTTCAAAAGGTTCATAAGTGTTCTTCATATAATTTACTTTTTGATATGTTGTGAAGTTACTGAAAGTTGTTTGTCGTATTAAAAATTAAAAGATAAAAAGACAAGAATTAAAATATTGTAAACACCTTTCTAGTTGGTAAGATAAACATGATGGAAAGTTGAATTTGTATGTCTTGTGTCAGAGATAGATAAAGCTTCTTTGAAAAAGGTCACCAACTTTGTCAGAATAGGATAAGGTCCCTTTGAAAATATCTTAAAGTCTTATCCCAAAATCACACAGTTTCGTCGGTCATACACAAACAGGTTTCGTCGAACTCATTAATTCATTCAGTTTCGTCATACATTATTCAGATCTGAGTTTCGTCGCCCAGAATTTTAGCAATAGAGTTTCGCCATTAGTCATTCATATTTGGGTTTCGTCGCAATAAAAATTCAAATCAGTTTCGTCGTGCATTGGGCTTCAAATTGAATTGGGCCGTTTCGTTGATCAGAAGCCCAAAAAGAATTTTGTTTCGTCGACATCATTCTTCAATTCAGTTTCGTCGACAATTTAAAATATCACTCAGTGTTTCGTCGGACATTCAGTGTTAATGTCGACGAAACTCAACTTCTGTTTCGTCGACGTCAACAATTCAGTTCATCGACATACACTTAGTTTCGTCGACATCAAATTTCTTTCAGTTTCGTCGCATAAATATAAAAGAGTTTCGTCGAGATACTTGTCATTTTTAACAGAGGCTTTGCAAAAGTGATTTAACTGTCTTTTTTCAAGTGTGTGACCAGGTTTTCAATTTCATACACCAATCATGAGTTGTACTAGCCCTTGGTATTGGAGTACGGACGCACAACCAGTTCAAAAACCGACTTCGATGGCCGAATATTTAGCGAATACCATACCTCGACAACAACAGTCAATAAGTGCAAGTCAATGGGCATTGGTACCGAATCAAAATCAAAGCATTCAAAATCTATTGCTTAGTGAGAGTGAGACGGGTAGCAACAATCGGCCGCCAAAGTTAAATCACATGAACGACTATCCATCATGGAAGGGTCGTTTTCACACATACATTCAAGGGCAAAGCACCGAACTTTGGACATGTTTCATTACTGCATGCAACCCTGACCTCAAAGTAGCAACATCAACTTCAGCGGGTTTTACTAATATGCTTGAAAGCGACAAAAAGGCATATGATCTGGAGAAGAAGGCGTATGCTATTCTCACTCAAGCACTTCACAAAGACATCTATCATTAATTCTCTTATTATAAGAACACGAAAGATTTATGGGATGCATTGGTAGCGAGAGGAGAAGGAAATGCAACTTCTAGAAAGACACGCCATGATTTATTGAAGAAAGAGTTTGAATCATTTCGATTCTTGGATAATGAAACTCTATATGATATGACTTCTCGCTTTTATCATTTGATTAGTGAAATGTGTTCTTATAGTGTTGCTGCAACTCATCAGGAAATGATTGCACGTTTTGCTGATGCTCTACCTCCTAAGTGGAGTCCATTCATTGAACTTCTAAAGCATACGGGCGCTATGGATACAGCCAACGGCACTCTCTATGAATTCATTCAGAAGTTGGAGCACAAGAACGAAGAGGAAATTCGGAAAGCTAAAATGATTGCACCTCCTCAAAACACAGAAATGTATTTGCCTGGTTTTGGTCCTTCAGCTAGTTCTAGTTCCTTTCAGCAACCAAAGCTTCAGACGGCGTTTGTGTCCAACACAAGCTCATCTCCATTTCCACAGTTCAATCAAGCCCAACCACAGTGGAATCAAAGTGCTTATATGTCACAATCTATACCCAAACCTCAAGCCTAACCACAACAACAACAAGCACATTATACCAACAATCCTTTATCCCAAAACAGCAACACTGTCAGAGTTGATACTTCTAATCTTTCAAAAGTCAGTGTAGAAGTTGCAAAGGAACATTTGGAACTTCTCAACACAATGTTCAGTTCCTATTGTGGATTGGTAGCAGGTCAAATTGGTAACATCAATATGACCAATGAAGATTATCAGCAGATAGACCGTGATGAAATGGAGTTAATGGATATCAAGTGGGCGTTTGCAAGTGCTGTTATAAGGGCAAGGGACTTCATGACTCGAACTTGAAGAACAAGCTTGGAAGGCAAAAATGATACGAAGTACGGGTTTGATATAGATGCGGTTACATGTTTCAATTGTGGCGAAAAGGGTCACTTCAAACATGAGTGCACCCGACCAAGCAAACAGGGCAATCAGAATCCATTTAGAAATCAGACGAGTACTTCTAATGCAAATCAAGAAAATCGTGAACGAAGGATAGTAGCGGTGAACAACAACCAGAACTCTGGACCATCAAACACCAATCGAGCATTGACCATTCAAGATGACGAAGGGTGTAACTGGTCTGTACAATTTGGGGAAGGTGATCAAGAAGGAGGAGGAACAGCTTGTTATGCAAAGATCATCAATCACATCAAGCATGTTCACAAGGAAGAATTTTCTGAAAGTGATGATAGCTCGGGTTATATCGAAAGTTCAGATGAAGAAAGCTCGAATGCGGGAGATTATAATTTTGAAGATGGATCTTTTTCTTCTCAGAGTCTGCCTTTATGGCAAATGTCTTAGCCTCTACGAGTCAGGTAAAATCTGAAACTCCTATCATATGTAGTGATTGTGCTGATATGAAACATAAATGCGCTGAATTGAAACGTGAATCTGAAACGGTTCATAGTCACAATGAGAGTTTGGTTATTGAACTGTCAAAATGCAAAGAGGCAAATATGGCTTTAGTTAGATATGAAAAGGAATTTAAATCTGTAATCGAAACCTTAAAGAAAAGCGTTTCCGAAGTGAATAAAGTTGTTTATCATAAACAAGTTAGTATTAACGATTACATTAACATCGTTGAGGAAACCAAAAAGGAACTAGCCATTGCCAAATGCGAGCATGATGCAATCAAGCTCAAGTTGGAGAGTTATTCTAACTCCCGATTTGTGCTTGATCACATCATTGACGTTCAACAACTGAAAGGAAACAAGAAAGGTGTTGGGTATAAGTCGTGTCCGCCCCCTTTGAGACACAACTATACCAGAATGCCCGATGAAGAGAATATGCCTCGTTTTGAACCCAGTGTGCCTCTTGATTATGAGGAAGTTACTACTGGCCTAGGGTTCAAATCGGACAATTCCTCGAGTACCTCATCTGATGAAACAGAAACTTCAACATCTACGATACAAAGTCCTCCAATCATTGAGGACTATGAGTCGCCTGATGATGAATTAGAATCGTATATGAATGACCAGGATGAATCACTTGATGAGACAAAAGGAGTGGAAATTCCAATTGAGAATCATATTCTTTGTGATCCTCCTACTCCTGCAGTGCAACCTATTGCCAAGCAAGTGATAGATCCTGTCAAAGCTGTCAAAGATGTCAAGAATGATAAGAAAAGTGTGTCTGCTGTTAAAAGCAATAACTTGTTGTAGACTTTGGTCGGAGATGTTAAAATTTATTCTGATAAAGATTTTCCAATTAAAAATGTCAATCCATCTTTGATTGATAAAGTTTTTGAAGATAACACAAGCAAGTTTTTGGGAAAGACGATCCCGGGAGTTACTGTAACTCAATGTGATCCAATTCTAAAGGCTGAAGTCAGAAAACAATTTGGAAGTCAAAAATCACCAACAAAGCAACAACTTTTGCTCCTAAGGGAAAACAACCATCTCAACGAGCTCAAAGGCCTAGTGTTTCTAAATCAAAATATGAAACAAAAGGAGCTCATCATCAGAAGAAAAGCAATGATGTTAAATTTGTAGCATCAAATGGTACTGATAAAATTAAGACTTTTGAAAACAAATCAAACACCAATTTTATCCAACAAGTCAAGATTTTAAAACGTAACAGTCAAAACAATTACACTCAACATACAAATGGGTGTGATGAAAGAGCAAGTACCTCTGGTTCTACAGGTTCGACATCTGTTAGTCTATCAAATTCTCCTAAGTTTGTTGAAAGGAGAACGTGTTTTAAGTGTGGGGAGTTCGGACATATCATTAAAAATTGTACAAATACTCCCAAAGAGAAATTTGTTAAAAGAGAACCACCTGAAAAGGTTCACCCACAACGTCGTCCTGTTTCACCAAAACATGATAAAAGAACTGTTAAGGAACAAGAAATGAAACAACGACGTCAAACCATCAAAGCTGTTGAAAAAGCTTTAAAATCTGAAGACAAATCGGTCAACAGGGAACCAAGTACACCACAATCATTAAAACCAGAAGTTTCAAAATTTGTTTACAAAACTCAATCTGGTAAACAAAAACAAACTTGGAAACTTAAATCGGGTGAAAGTTCAGGGGGAGGTGCTGTGTTTGAAAATCATCAAGAAATTGAAATTACATTTCTTGATTCTCGGGGGCAACCCAAGTCTATGAAGGCTTGGGTCCCCTCTCCAACTAATCTCTGAGTGAGTGTGTAGGATGTTCCAGGAGGAACTTTCGATTGTCGTAAGATTGTTGATAGTGGAGCGTCCTTGCACAAGATAGGCGACAGAAGAAATTGTTGCCTTTGATGGAGAGAAAAAGAAAGGGGAAACAGAGTTGTCTGTTGAAAGAAATTGATAACTTTGAAAAAATGAAAAATCATTCCAAAAGTGTGATTGTTAAAGGCTTTGATCGGGTCCCCAGGATAGATTCAATCAAAATGTACGCACCTGCAGCACGTCTGATGTTCAAAATCAACAAAATGAACGTGCAATGTACATTTCTTCGCAGTGTAATTGAAGAAAATGTGTTTGTTGAACAAACCAACTGGGTGTGCGGATGCCTTGGCATGGATTGAACAACCGCACACTTCTTCTCAAAGAGAAAGTCAAAGACCTTCGCTGGTGCAATGTGGAAGACCAGCCGGACCTGGAGGTTTATGATCTTGTTGCTGTGAAGAGATTTCTCGATTAATTGAAGTAGCTACAAAGAATCGACCTTGAAATCCAGACCGGGTGGATATCCAGTTTGGGAGAGCGATCAGATTCCTTGCAATGCACGAAGCAGTTGCAGGATACGGTTTTAAATTTCTAATCTCTCCTATACTTGTCGATATTTAAGCTGCTTTATGAATTATATCTTCTCGTACAACACTCTTTGACCTGACACGTTGAACTCGAATGTCACCTCACACGTGATCGTTTCAATATGAAACTCATCAATGTTGTCATGGTCCGCACCGCTTACCGACGTGCCAACTCATTTTCCCAAAATTTGATAAAATCATTTCTGATTAAAATTAATTTTAGTGAACGGCATTGAGGTAAAACATGAGTTAACCATCATCGGAAAATCGTTTTTGTAAATACCTTTGTGTTTTTTTAAATTTATCTTAGTTTGTTGATTTTAGGGGGAGTAAATGCAATTTTAAAAATCCAAAAACATCGAAAAATTTCAAAAACACAAAAACAATAGAAAACCAAAAATAAGTTTCCTGGCGAGAAAAAGAGAAAATGATAGTACATCAGTGGTCTATCGAAACCTCTTCAAATTGAACTCAAAATGAAAAACGATAAGCAGCTCTATATAAGATATATCGGTAGGCTCACAATCATTTTAAAGTGTGCAGGGTGATATAAACCCTAATCGACTGAAGACCAGGTGGGAACCATTCATTGGCATATGGTCTTAGTACCGAAATTTCGTTTGAGAGATTGCCGAGGTTCTGAGATATTCGGTCTTTATGTTGCTTATGATCTGGGTATCATGGTTGTATCTTTTACCGAAAAAAAAAGAACGGGGACGCAAGTCTAGATCTTCCATGATACTATACATACGTGTACATATTGCATTCGACCTCAATAAGTGATAAACAATCACATGTCCACAAAAATAAGTGATAATATATCACATTTATCCGGGAGTCAAGTTCGTCTCTATGCTGTACGAAAGTACTGACCTGTTCACGGACTTGCTCCTGTGTCCTCATGCATATGAAAATCAAGTTCCTCATCAATAAGTGATTCTATCACATAGGGCTTGTTTTCAATCAAAATAAGTGAAAATCTCACATCATATACGGTCAAACAGATGATAAACGGTATTCTCACCGGTAAGATGAACCCTCGTGCATACCTTGATACGGGAATGTGTCGTGTGTGGATGAACACCGGTCGGTAAGTATAAATCATACACTAATCGTATCCCCTCGCCATGATTACATCTGATAAGTTGAGCCTAATTGGACAACAATACCGATAATTGTTATAGGATGCTTATCTAAATGTTAACTAATTGAACAAAAAGAGCGTTTTGGCATGACCGTACACTGATATGATTCTCTTACCCTCGAAACTCGCAAAAAGAATGTCTGTAAATATTTATTTACTGCTTATAGTTTTTTGCATCTTTGTATATATTTATTTATTGCTTTCCGTCTTTACAATTGAAAAATGAAAAATACCAAAAAGATTTTAGGTGTGTTTTAGTATAAACTTTATAAAATCCAAAAAGATTTTGCTTCTAGTTTATTTTTGATTGACCGATGTTGGAACTCGAGTCTATCCTACCCAAAATCCTGATCGTAAGCCGGAAAACAATTGCATCTTCATAAACTGTCGAAGTTAACAAGTTTTGAAAGTTAAAGGATTAAATCTGAAATTTTTTAAACTTTCAAACAGTTGTCGGTTGGTGGTTGATTGAAATAAGGTCACATATGTGTCATTTGTTTAAATGTTAACTATATTCCAAGCGGTTGTTCTCATTATGCGTTTAGATTTCTTGTGTGTGCAGATGCTAATGGCGAAGAGAACGTGTCAGATGACAAGCCGTAAAGTGAAGACACGACGTTGATGCAATCCGAAGATCAAGATGATCGGGTTGTAGTTGACCTCTCATCAACACCACAAGGATCTAAAGAATTGAAGATCAAAAGATTCACAAGCATGACTCAATGGAGAGTTCATTCTATGGGGGAGTTGCTAACACACTTCCTAAATGAAAAGGGAGTTTTTGATACACTTTCTTCTTACGACACGTGAAGACTTTGAAGATCCTCCGACGTAGAAGACACAGAAGACGAACCATCACGAGTAGCGTCCAAGGGGGAGTTTGTTGGTACACTTTATGTGGACGCGACTCGACTTGGTTCGAATTGGTTCGGTTCGACTCGGTTAGGTCCGGCTCAAGCTCGACGTCACGACATTCCTCCGTCGTGCGCCCCAGAGTTCGACACGCGAAGCACGGAGAGGCGCGAACCAATCCCGTTTACATATCATCATGACATCATCATGAGGATGTCTGATGATGTCACATTGTTAGGATCTGAGTTTGGATTGATTGTGATTTGTGTTTGAATTTAGATGAACAATGAAAGAGTAGTGCAGCGGAAATTTAAATGGAAGTAAACTTTTCACAATCAAACAGAAGAAATGCTTTCAATCATACATTTTCAACACAGAATCAAATGATTAAATTTATTTTAAACTCTGATTACAATGCATGTATGATTCGCAAACTCCCCCTCAGCCCGAGCTTAATATTTGTTCGTGCAGGAAGAAGATGGTGAAAAGAGCTAAACAGAACAGTACAGAGCACTGTTCTATTTATAGGCACTAGCAAACTACTGAGCATCAAAGCTGACGTCACCATGAAAGTGACATCTAACCTCCTAACAAACTCTTAACAACTGACCTATACAAACACTGCTATGCTAACTACTGATGTTTCAGTTCATTACATAAAGTAAACATAAACAGCTGCTGCATCCTTCCATTGCTGTGAACCCAGCAGTACTTGTCATGATCAGCAGTGCTTGAAACAAGGCAGTAGATTGAGCAGCAGAGCTTTAGTTCTTCAACAGACTTTGACTTGAACAGCAGTTGTAAGTCAGTAGTTTGCATGATCAGCAGATAGGAGGTCAGCATATGTTGAAACCACTTTCAAGGGGAGAGACTTGCAACCAAACATCTGCTTATTCTGGATCCACTGCTCTGATCCAGTTTTGGCTTTCATTATCTGTTCCTTTGGTAGGGTTCAATCCCAACAATCTCCCCCTGGAACAGATAATGCCAAAACTCTCCATTATTGTAGATCTTTATTGCCTCATCAGCAGTTCCCTTATTTGCCCTTTGAGTTGTAATTCAAAGGTTAAGGCATCTGTATCATCATCATCCCTACTAAGTGGAAGATCAAGGAGATCCTGCAAATCTTCAAGACTCAGGCCCAGAGCTTGTTCCCTTGTTAGTTTCTTCACTTCGCCACTAGACTTGAACACTGTCAGTACGTGGGTCTGTTTATCAGTTTTCCGCTTTAGTACTTTTGAGCCTGGTGGGTTTCTTGGGAGTTGTTTATTTGATGAGGTATTTGGAGATGTTGGCCTATTCATGACTGTCTGA
This sequence comes from Helianthus annuus, assembly GCF_002127325.2. Taxonomy (NCBI): domain Eukaryota; kingdom Viridiplantae; phylum Streptophyta; class Magnoliopsida; order Asterales; family Asteraceae; genus Helianthus; species Helianthus annuus. The sequence continues at coordinate 49,895,624 of NC_035440.2, read as the reverse complement.
GCAGTACTTGTAGTTTGTTCAAATTCAGGATCTTCTTTCAACATTAATCTAATGCCCTCTTTTACAAGGTCATTTCCAGCAATTAGATCTTGAACTGTTTCAGCACCCAACTGGTTTTGACTCCTTCTTTTGTAGATGGCAGCACCAGCAGGAGCAGTGGTTCTTTTGGCTTCTAGCTTTGGTGGTCTTTTTGAAACCTCTACTTTGGAGTAGTCAGGTTTTTGTGGAGCTGTTGGATCTTTCTTCCTAAGCTCCTCCAACCTTTTGTAGGTGGCCCTGACCCTAGCTTCTCCCCACTTTGACACAGAATTCTTTGAACCATAATCAGCTGTGATAAGCTCCTCTTTCATTCTCTTCAACTCTAATGCCTTTTCAGCTTTAAACTGTTTGAATTTTTCAGGAGGAGTCTGCTGGACATTATCTTTGATCATTTCATGAATCCTGGCTACTTCCTTTTCAAGCTCAGGAATGGTCCAGTTTTTGTACATGTGTTTCTCCCCCTTGTATTTCTTGTAGGTCATGATATTTTCGTAGTTTTTTCTCAGGGTCTCATCTGCCCTTTCTGAAATTTGTTGACTAACATTTTTGGTAAATTGCTCCATTGATCTGACCTGTGTAAGAAGAAACTGATAGTTTTGCTGAAATTCCCTATCAGATTTCCCTTGTTTATTTTTGTTAGCGATATCCTCTGCTTGCTTGGCTTTAATTTCTAAATATTCTTCAATGTTGTTTGGCCTAGGATATCCTTTAACTGAAGGCAAGCTCCTTTTGCCAGGGTTATCCTCATAGTAGAAAGATTTGATTTCATCTCTAACTGCTATGAGTTCTAATGGAAATACAACACCTGCAGGCGGTAATGGCTTTTGAGTTTGAGTTGAAGAGAGAGGAATGGATTTTGGAATTGTGATAAGTGCTTGGGATTTTGAAGCTGTTGGTGGTGGTGATGGAGAATCATCATCTGATATGATAATCCTTCTCCTTTTTATTTTAGGAGAGGCAGATGATGTTTTGGGTGGAACAGTGGAAGTGATTTGAGTGGCAGTGGTTTGTGGCTGACTAAAAGTTGTTGAAATAACTGGTGTTTCAACCACTGTTGCCATTACAACAGATGTTTTAACATCTGCTGTCTTCTGCTTTATGGCAGGAAATGATGGTGGAGATGTTGTTTTTGATGGTGATAGGGCAGTGGTAGTGGTGTGTGTTGAAGTGGTGTGTGTTGTAGCCAGAGCAGTTGTTGTAACAACTTAAGTACCAGCAGATGTTGGAACAACAGAAGTTTCAGCAACTGTTTGGGTGGAGGTTTGATGTTGGTGGCTTTTAGATGGTGGTTTTGAAGTATGCTTAGGAAGGCTGGATGGTGTGGATTTGGGTTTCCTTACTTTTCTAGTAAGATTTCTTTTTGGAACAGGATTTTGATCATCCTTTTCACCAGAACAACCCTTCTTATTCAGCTCCATGAAAGCTCTCTTCTCCTCATTCCACCTTGATAAATCCTTTGCCGCTCTATCCCTTTTTACACTTATGACACCATCATCAAGTGCATTCTGGGTAACATCAACCTTTTTGCTACCATCTGGCAAAGGAATGTTTCTGAGCATTGCATCCTTTTCTGGATCAAGATACACCCTATTATCAATCCCTTTCTTTATCCACTCCTTAATTTTCTCCCCCTTTTTGGCATTATCTGAGGGGATTTCATCAATATAAAGAAATGTTGGAGGAGCAGTGCCAGTGGTTGCCAACAGATGTGTTTTTAGAGCCTTGATGTCTACTTATGTGGTTTTGAAACTAGACTCCATTGCTTCTCTGAGCTCTTGAACATGTTTTTCATGCTGCTGCTCAGCCATCTGTTGTTGTTGGTGGAGAAATGGTTGAAAAAGATTCCAGAGCTCATTTGTAAGATCTGCTGGTGGTAGAGCAGGTGCTTGAGGTGGAACAGCAGTGGATGGTACCATTTGAACTGTTAACAACTGTTGCAGCATGTCTTTTATTTCGACAACAGATGTATCCAGCTTTTCAACTCTTTCCGTCAATTCCTGGTATTTTAAACCATCACCCAATTTAATGGGATCATCTGATTTCCCACTAGCAGTGGTTTTATCAGAGGTTGAGGTAGGGAGTGTACTCCAAACATCAACAACTGATGCACCTTTTTCTTGGTACTGGGGTCTTCTTCCTTCAACACTTGATAATCTTTTGATGTAACCAGTGGTTAATACAAACTCACTAGCAGATAACAGAGGTGTTATGGAAGGAATTGCCTCCAAGGAAGTCTTATTGATGTAACCACTGTCCAAGTGTAAACCAGTAGGTTCAACACTTGTAGTGGTTGCTTCACTTGGATGACCACCAAGAGTTACTTGTAACTCAAGGGGTGTAACCTCCTCAGGTTGTGTTGGTGAGTTAGCAAAGATTGATACATCAGGCCCAGTCTGTTGTTGAGGTATATTCTCATGGACAGGTGATTGAGAAGGACTGGTTTGTGCCAGGTTCAAATCAATTGCATCCAACAATAGTTTGGTATTTGGTGGAATTGGGGATGTGAAGGTAGGTTTAGAAAGCGAAATTGCCCCGGGTATTGGGCTGTGGATGATGGAAACGAGTGCTTCAAGAGCATCGTGATGTGGTGACCATATTTGTACAACCTGTTCTTTTTGTGAAGAGACAGGAGGAGTTTCAGGTATGGGTTAAGATATTTTTACCAACTGCTGTGAGGAAGAAGCAGCAGTGGTTTGTTGTTACTTTTGTGCTGTCACAGGCAGTTGCTCTGGTATCTCATCCTCCAGAGTTTCTTTTTGGTGGGTTTGGGGGGTTTTTGATTTTTCTTTTTCTGTGGCTTTTTGGTGATTTTAGGTGTGGGTTTCAAGGCAGTTGGTTGGCTACCTTGATCACCTTGAGCAGTGGGCTCAGCAGCAGATACCTGAGGAGCAGTGTTTGCTGCTAAAGTCTGCTCAGGCACATCTGCTTGTGTTTTGCAAGGTGTTGACATACTTGTAAATGTTTCAGCAGTTAAGCTGTTTATCTGAAAAGAATCACCTTGGTTTATTACTGCAATATCATCCTTACTGAATTTTTTCTCAAAATAATAACTTAAAAATCTTGGAAACAGTAAAAAGGATTTTGTTTCAACATTTTTAACCAAGTCATTGAAAATTACCTGGGAATAATTGAAATTTTCTATTTGAAGTATAGCATATCCCAGATTTTGAATCTTCAATGGTATTTCATTAAAGGAAGTGGTTTTATTTGAAACACACATGAGGAGGGTATGGAATAAAAATCGTGTTGCAGGAGGGAAGAAACCTTTTTGTAAGGTATCCCTCTTCATCATTGTATCTGCATACCCTCTCTCAATGAAGTCGATTTTTAACTCGTTTTTAGGGAAAGAATTTTTACCTTCTTGATCATCGAGCTGAAAGACTTCTGATAAAGATTGCGGTGTGATGCGGACTGCCTTTTTCTGCAGAGTAGAGTTAATGGCTATGACATCTTCACCTTGTTTTTCAAGGGTACAATTTTTCCAAAACTCTCTCTGAGTTTGCAGGTAAATGGGTGCATCAATGGTTAACAAAGTTTTGTACTCTGATGCGTTGAGCATCACGAGGATGGAATCAAATGTATCGATGTTGCCGGGTTTTGTGAGAAGACCCAGAAGATTATGAGATGGTTTATGTGGGATTTCTGTGGAGGTAGCCTTTTGAGAGGCCCCTTTAGAAGATTTTGCGGATGATTTTGATTTTGTCATTTTGGAGATGAGGATCGAAAATGAGATTGTGAAGAAATTTGATGAAATGTGATGGAAACTGCTTTGAGAAGAGAACTTTTAAGAATTCAATTCGATAGTGAAACCCTGTTTGGGGTTTGAAAGGGGGGTTTTATGGAGGAAAAATGAATGTTGACGTGGCAGCGGTTACAAAAGGTCTGACCACTATGTACTGTCCGCATGCCATCCCCTGGTGAAATGAAGCACAGTACTTTTGAACAGTACTTTTTGTGAAAACAACTGGTGAAGACAGTAGTTGTAACGGTAATGGAGAACAGTGGATGCTTTTAACTATCAGTGGATAGCACAGCAGTGGATACAATACTGATTTTGAACATCAGTGCTTATCAGAGGAAAATGAGAACAGGGGATGACTTTCAGCAGTGGACAGACGTTTGAAGTAGAGCAGACTTTTGAACCCATCAGTGGTTATGGCAGACTTTTAGGATTTTAATGAAAAATTCATTTTTAGCTATTTTTAAGGATGGATTTTTGATTTTCTGAAAACATTTTAATACTTTTATTCACAGAAAAACATGATTTTGCCTGTTATTCCATGTTTAGCATACCAATCCTAGAGATCAAGCTTTCAAAGGTGGATGTGTCTAATGCTTTGGTTAGCACATCTGCCAGCTGATCCTTAGTTGGAACATGATGCAGAGAAATCAAACCTTTTTCATAGCAATCCCTCACAAAGTGATGTCTGATGTCGATGTGTTTGGTGGTTGAGTGGGAAACTGGATTTTTGATGATATTTTCTGCTGCCTGGCTGTCCAACATAAGTGGTGTCTTCAAGGTAGTGATACCAAAATCCAATAACTAATTTTGAAGCCAGAGCAGTTGGGCTGTACAGCTTGCAGCAACTATATATTCTGCCTCAGCAGTGGATGTGGAATCAGCTGCTTTGTTTTTGCTTTGCCAAGACACTAAGCAATTGCCTAGGAATTGGCACCCTCCTGAAGTGGACTTCCTTATTTTATCACATCCAGCAAAGTCACTATCTGAGAAACCTGAAAGCTCAATTTTACCATCAGCTGGATACCAGATACCAAGTGTGGGAGCACCTTTGAGGTATCTGAATATCCTTTTTACAGCAATAAGGTTTGACTTTCTAGGGGCTGATTGGGATCTTGCACAGACACATGTTGCAAACATGATATCTGGTCTAGATGCAGTTAGGTACAATAAAGAACCAATCATGCTTCTATATAAGGTCTGGTCAACCAAATCATCCTTTTCTTCAGACATGACCAATTTATTGGTTGCAATGGGTGTACTACATGGCTTACAATCATCCATATCAAATTTCTTTAAAAGTTCTTTGGCATATTTGCCTTGATGGATGAAAGTACCATTTTGCAGCTGCCTTACTTGGAGACCAAGAAAGCACTGGAGTTCACCCATTGCACTCATTTCAAACTCAGCTGTCATGAGTTGCCTGAACTCTTCACACATTTTATTACATGTGCTTCCAAAAATGATGTCATCCACATAAATTTGGACAATCATCAAATCCTTCCTTCTCCATTTTAAAAACAGTGTTTTATCAATCCTACCTCTGGTGAAACCAATGGAAAGTAAAAAGGTGGACAGAGTTTCATACCAGGCCCTTGGTGCTTGTTTCAAGCCATACAAAGCTTTATTTAGCTTGTAGACATGATCTGGATTAAATGGATCCTCAAAACCTGGAGGTTGACAAACATAAACCTCTTCTTGAATCTTACCATAGAGGAATGCACATTTGATATCCATTTGATACACCTTGATGTTTTGGTTGACAGCAAAGGCCAGAAAGAGTCTAATAGCTTCTAGTCTTGCTACAGGGGCAAATGTTTCATCATAGTCAATGCCCTCTTCTTGTCTGAAACCATGAACCACAAGCCTGGCTTTATTCTTGACAACAATACCCCTTTCATCAGTTTTATTTTTGAAGACCCATTTTGTGCCAATAGGACTCACACCCTCTGGCAGTGGAACAAGCTCCCATACTTGTTGTCTTCTAAACTGTTGGAGCTCCTCTTGCATTGCTTCTACCCAGCTGTTGTCTTTCAGTGCCTCTTGGTACTTGACTGGCTGATGAAGTGATAGAAAGCCTGCAAAAAGACAAATGTTTTAGGATTGCTTTCTTGTGAGCACCCCTTCATTGATGTTGCCAATGATTTGATCTGGTGGATGAGATTTCAAGAAGATGAGCTCTCCTTGGTATGGAACAATGGCATTGAGTGGTGAGGGCTGCAGATGTGTATCATCTGAGCTAACCACTGCTGGTGACTTTGATGACCCAACAGTGGCTTCAAAAGGTGGTGGCATAGGTGATAATGGTGTGGACACCTGCTGACTTTGATCCACTGTTTGAGGACTTTTGTCAGCAGTGTTTGATGAGGTGGAAGCAGTGGTTAAAGGGCTACTTTGGTCAACAACTGTTGAGGTAGCAGTGGTTGAGCTTTGATAACTGTTTTGAACAACTGATGCTCTACCTATTGAAGCAGAATTTTGAGGAATGATGATCTCATATCCATAGTTTGGTGATGAATCTTCTGATAGACCTGCACTGTTAGTCATGACATCAGTATTTTCAAAAGTAATTTTTTCAAGATCAAACAATTCTGCAGGATTTGCAGGGATTTTCATTGATGAAGGTTCATTGAACTTTACATTCAAAGTCTCTTCCACTGCTTTGGTCCGTGTATTGAACACTTTGTAGGCCTTAGCAGTGGTTGAGTATCCCAGATGGTATCCCATATCAATTTTGGCTGCAAACTTTGAGATAGAATCTTTTAAGTTTAGAATGAAACATGGGCAACCAAAAACTTTGAAATATGAGATTAATGGCTTTATTTTATACAGAATTTCATAAGCAGTCTTTTTGTGCCTAGGGTTGATCAAAACTCTGTTTTGGACATAGCAAGCAGTGTTTACTGCCTTTGCCCAAAAAGTTAATGGCAAACCTAAATCTGTAAGCATGGTTCTGGCAGCCTCAATCAATGTTCTGTTCTTCCTTTCAACAACCCCATTTTGCTCTGGTGTTCTAGGGATGCTGTACTGCCTTACAATCCCTTTCTTTACACAGAAGGCATCCAACTCCTTATTTTTGAATTCTGTGCCATTGTCACTCCTGAAGACTTTTACTGGAAGGTCAAATTGCTTTTCAACTTGTGTTACAAAGTCTTGCAAAAAGCCTGCAGTCTCATCTTTTGAGTGTAAAAAGAAGGTCCATGTAAACCTAGAGAAGTCATCAACAATAACCAAGCAATATCTCTTCTTTTTGAGACTCATGACTTGCACTGGGCCAAACAAATCCATGTGCAGCATTTGCAAACACTGGTTTGTTTTGGACTCTTCAATGGGCTTGAAATAGCTTTTATGTTGTTTTCCTTTTAAACAGGAAACACAATGTTCAGGACATGAAAACATTTTTTGTGGTAAGCCTCTCACTAAGCCATTTTTTGAAATTTCATTGATTGTCTTGAGATTTGTGTGTCCCAGTCTTTTGTGCCATAGCTCTGTCTCTTTGTTAGAGGCAGCTGAGAACAGACATGCATCAGCTCTGGGACACTCTCTCGACATATCAACAACATAAACATTGCCACTTCTTTGAGCAACAAGTTTTGTTTTTTCCTGATTTTATTATTGCTTCAATCTTTTCAACCATTTCTGGTCCAACAATCTTGCAACACTCCTTTGTGAAGAATGTCCCATACCCCTTGTCACTCATTTGTGAGACACTCAGGAGGTTGAATTTCAGATTGTCTATCAGATTGACATTTTCAAATTTTACATTTCCAGACTGAACTGTACCAGACCCCATAACTTTCCCTTTACTATTATTCCCAAAGGATATATCAACCCTTCCATGGATTTTGAAATAGAGTAGGGCTTTACATCCTGTCATGTGCCTGGAGCCTCCACTGTCTACATACCAAAGACTATCTAAGCATGCAGAAGCTCCCTGCACATGAAGTAAAAGGATTAGTTCATTAAGGTTTCCAAAGCCAATAAGGCTTTGGATGGGGTCTCAACAGTGCCTGGGCTGATGACAGATGCATGGACACTGGTTAGCTCAGGGGTTTGAACATTTTTGTGAATGTTTTTCTCTAACCACTGTTGGGGGTCTTGACCAATCATCTGTTGATAACCAAAAGGATACCTGTTCACTTTGGGTTTAGAGGACTTTTTGTAAGTCTCATAAACATGTGGGATCCTATGGTATGATGGTTGTCCCTTACCTCTTTTGAATTGATTGGCAGGGGGTGCATCAGTCACCTGAACATCTCTTTGAAGAAATGTTTGGTTCAGCTGTTTTGTGACAGCTGTTTGGACAGGCACAAACAGTGGTTGTTTCATTGTGAATTTGACAGATGATGTTGATGGACTCAAGGATGTTTTTGCACTGTATTTATTCTTTTTTATGCCAAAGTTCTTGAGATACACACATTCTTGAGTTTTGTGATTATCTTTACCACTGATGGTGCAGCTTTCAACAGATACAATGATGCTTGTTTTGTTTATATCATATGCTTTTAGATGAAAAAAAATCTTTTGTTAGATGATTCTTCTTTTCACAGAATTCACAAAACAAGTTTTTGATCTTTTCTCTTTTCTTCCTTTTCTCAGATTCCTTTGCAGCAGAGTTTTGAACCTCTGTTGGGATATCTTTGATAGGAATGACCTTTGCTTTTGGAGCTTTTACACCATCAGTGGTTGTGAAATCCATTGGTTTGAAATTTTCCAGGATATCACACTCATCAGACCATGTGGGTTTAAATTGGTATTTCTCAATTTCCTCAAAAGTTGAGGATCCCACAGATCTTTCCAGAGTAATTTTGTTACCAAGTTTGTCGGTTATTTTAACCTCTTGGCCATTTTTGTTGGTTGGAATTATCTCAGTTGAACTAGCTTGTTTTCCAGCAGTGTTTTCAAGATCATCATATTTTCTATGTTCAATACCAAATTTAACATTGCTTTCAAGCTGTTTTGCGAGCATAACCTCATACCCTTTACAAGACTCTACCCATCTTTCACAGGTGATCTGGGTAGACTCCAACTCCTTTTTGCAAACTTGGTATTTTTCTACCATAGTTTGGAGTTAAGTTTTGGTTATGCTCTGCTCTTCTTTTAAACTGTTGATCTCTTTATCTTTTTCAGCCAATTTGTTTCTAAGTTCTTTTAATGACTTTTCAAATTTGACTTCATCAGATAAGATTTTATTCCTAAGGTTTTCATTTACCTCTTTGATGTTAGCAAATGCAATAATACATTTGTCTGAACATAGTTTTTCAAGAACTTGAGGTGATACCTTAGCAGCAGCCATCATGGCACAGTCACATTGATGATCTCCTTCTTCATCAGCTCTCTTCTTTTCTTCTTCCTTTTTGTCTTCTTTGGACCAGGGGTCAGACATTGGTTCAAGCAGGATTTCTGAATTTTCTCCCAGCAGTAGTTCACCAGCAACTGAAGTAACCACTACTTCAGCAACTTCATCCACTGTTTCAGCACTTAGCTGTTCACCTTCAGTTTCAACCCCTTCTGGTATTGACTCTAATGCCATCAAACAAAATTCATCATCAAAAGTATCATTAGAAGCATAGAGAGCAAAATTTTCATCACCAAGTTCATCAGGCATGCTGCTCCAATCAACAAAGCCTTGTGTGAAAAAGCTTTGCTGATCTGGTTGTGTCACTGTTGGAGCAGCTTGTTGAGGTGCAACAGGTTGCACTTGTGCCTGAGGAACAGGGGCCTGAACATACTGAATTTGTGGAACAGTGGTTTGAGCATAATGCACAGGCACAGGGGTTGCAGCATAATGAGCAGTGTTAACATGTGCTGCAGGGGCATATTGGGTATAGTGCACAGTGTTTTGTTGTTGTGGTCTAGGGTTTGAGCCAGGGTGAGTAATTATGGGACCAGTGGTTTGACTCCTACATTCCCTAGCAAAGTGACCTAGCCTATTACACTTGTAACACTTGATTTTTTACTTATCCAACCCCACCCTTAAATTCCCATGAAGCCCTGGGAATTTTCTCCCTGTTCTTTTATAGAATTTGCTTGTTCTAACACTAAGCAAAGCCAGTTGATGCAAGATGTCCATCTCTTCTAAGTCAGTGGGATCAAAATGTTGCAAATCATTCAGTTCAAAGCACAAGTTATCTGACATCTGGTTTTCAGTATTTGCAGTGAAAGCATAATTTGCAGAGTGAGAATCAGAGTTGTTAAAATTACCCCCAACAGTTATGTCAATAAAGTGATCATAACTCTGATCCTTACTGCTGCTACCAGATTCTTCCTGACCAAATAGAGCTGTGCTGCCAAATGAATAATCATCCGTAACTTTTCCAGACTCTTGCAACTTCCTTTTCTGGTTTAACTCCCTTTCATAGGTCAGGAGTCTACCATGGAGTTGGGTCAGGGTCAGATCTTTGAACTCAGCTGAATTCCTGGTGACAAAAGCAATTGTGTCCCATTTTTCGGGCAGTGATCTAAGGAACCTGCTATTTTGGGTTGCATTTGGAAATGTAACCTTAACAAGCCTTAGTTCACTGATGAGACAACTGAAACGTTCAAATTATTTGGTTAGTGATTCCCTTTTGATGTGACAAAATGTTTCATGCTGCTGATTCAGAATTTCCCTGTTGTTTTCGATAACCTCTTCTGTCCCCCCATATTGTTCCTTCAATGCATCCCATAATTCCTTGGCACTGTTACAGTGTAACAGCCCAGCATAGATTTCATTGGGCAATGCAGAGGCTATGATGCTAAATGCTTTGGCATCAAGTTCGAACTTCTGAAAGTCAGATTCAATATAATTTTCAGTTGGTTTAGGAACGAACTTTTTGGTGTCCTCAGCACTTGGCACCATAGGAACATGAGGACCGAAAACAACCGACCTCCAACATCCAGTGTTCTGTTGAGCAAGGATGTGACACATCCTTCTCTTCCAGATGTTGTATTCATTTCTTTTAAGCATAGGAGGTTTAAAAAGCGAGCCAATGTTATTCTTATCAGCTTGAGACTGTGACGACATCCTGGTTGTTTTACAGGCACTGATTAATCAACTTTATCGGTGATTAAACCTTGCTCTGTTTTTCAACACAACGAACAAACTATCAGTATCAATGATTTCGAGCTGAACTATTTACGTCAAAATGATTGTTAAATCAAATTTGACTGTCCAAGCTCTGATACCAATTGTTAGGATCTGAGTTTGGATTGATTGTGATTTGTGTTTGAATTTAGATGAACAATGAAAGAGTAGTGCAGCGGAAATTTAAATGGAAGCAAACTTTTCACAATCAAACAGAAGAAATGCTTTCAATCATACATTCTCAACACAGAATCAAATGATTAAATTTATTTTAAACTCTGATTACAATGCATGTATGATTCGCAAACTCCCCCTCAGCCCGAGCTCAATATTTGTTCGTGCAGGAAGAAGATGGTGAAAAGAGCTAAACAGAACAGTACAGAGCACTGTTCTCTTTATAGGCACTAGCAAACTACTGAGCATCAAAGCTGACGTCACCATGAAAGTGACATCTAACCTCCTAACAAACTCTTAACAACTGACCTATACAAACACTGCTATGCTAACTACTGATGTTTCAATTCATTATATAAAGTAAACATAAACAGCTGCTGCATCCTTCCACTGCTGTGAACCTAGCAGTACTTGTCATGATCAGCAGTGCTTGAAACAAGGCAGTAGATTGAGCAGCAGAGCTTTAGTTCTTCAACAGACTTTGACTTGAACAGCAGTTGTAGGTCAGCAGTTTGCATGATCAGCAGATAGGAGGTCAGCAGATGTTGAAACCACTTTCAAGGGGAGAGACTTGCAACCAAACATCTGCTTATTCTGGATCCACTGCTCTGATCTAGTTTTGGCTTTCATTATCTGTTCCTTTGGTAGGGTTCAATCCCAACACACATGTTGACTAATTTCTACAATCTGCATATGTTGAAGAATTTACTTGCACGCTTTTGGGCCGAATCCTCTTTTGGGCCAATCAACTTGCATTGGGCCTTGACTTCAGTTGGGCCAAACTACAAACGACGAAACAGTTAGATTCAACATATATGTCGACGAAACTCAATGTGTTTCGTCGACTTGTGGTGTTTCGCCGGGTCCCTCTTTGCGTTTCGTCATGGTCTGTGTCTTATACCCTATAAATACCCCCTCATAGTTTCTGTGTGAAATACAGAACAGAGGGGAGAGCTGTGAGACTTTGAGAGAGTCTGTAAAACATTGTTTGTATATGTTTGTATCGGTTCTCATCCCGTTTAATCAATAGATTATGTTTCATTGGTTAAACCGTGTTCTTATTAACTGAGTTTGGTTTGGCATCGTTACGGGGATTCCGCACCCTGTGACCGTGTTTGTGATAAACAAGGATTTGGTTTTGTTATCGATCCTCCGATCTCGGGACCTACACCTCTATTTAATTCCCGAATCCGATGCAACATGTGACGATTTATGTAATATTAAATTTTAAAAAATTAATAAAATTTCTAATTTTAATTAAATCGGAAAAGGATCTTGTTTCGCAATCCGGGTCGGATTTCAGGGATCCATTTTTATGGATGTTATACTCTCCCTAATGTTTAGAAATTTCGTCCCAAAATTAGGAGAAAACTGCTTGTATAGGATGAGGTGTAGGGTCTTTCATAAACGTAGACGAGATCGGTTCGATTTAGTAATAGTATTAGGATCAGATTGTCCTTAGGGGTGTCAGGTAACATGTGTTAAACACAAGTCGTAACCTTTTTAGGGAGTCGTAAACGGATGTTACAAGATCCACAAATCGGCTCAAAATTTAAGCAAAAAACGTCATTTGCAACACATCTAATTAATAGATAGATAAGTTGAATACAAAATATAATTGATTAGCTCGCAGTTACATGACGAGATTGTCTTTCGAAATTCCATAAACAGTTAACAATCGTTCTTCAACACCATGCATGATGATACCAATTCTAAGTCATGATACAAAACGAATTTAAAAAGAAAAGAATTTAAAATAAAATACCACTCACTGATGAGTTTGGCATATCGGGTGGCCTGATTTCATCAAGTCTGAAGGCTGCGACGGCAGTCGATCTGTGGAATATTATATCCTAACGAAAGAACAACAGAGATAATAGGGTTTTATAATCGGGTTACCCTTCAAAGATTTACAATTTTAAGCTGATTTATTTATACAAATCTAATTATGTTCTTAAATAATTAGTATAAGACCCGTGTGCATTGCAGTGCCCAAAACCACCTACAGAAAAATTAACATCAAATTTGATAAATTATAATCCTCAACAAGAATGAGTTGATAAAATATATGATCTAATTTTAATACATGGTAGGAGAGTACTGATCAAGAACATAAAAAAAAGAACCATAATTCAATTGATTAACTAGCAGTTACCTAACGAGGGTGGCTTCCGAAATTCCATAAACAGTCAACGATCATTCTTCAATACCTTGCATGATGATACCAATTCTATATTAGCATTTCACGATCATGGAAAAAAAAATCGAAATATGCTATAAAAAGAAAACTGATGAAAAGAGTAAACTAGACCTGGCAAACGGGTTGGGTCGGGTCGGGTCGGGTCATGGGTCAAACCGGGTTCGGGTCAAAACGGGTCAATCATAAAAAAGGGTTGTTTTGGTTCGGGTCGAAACGGGTCCGGGTCAGAACGGGTCCGGGTCGGAACGGGTCCGGGTCAGAACGGGTCCGGGTCAGAACGGGTTTCGGGTCGGGTCGGGTCAGTTTTTTTTCCGGTTGATTTCGGGTTCACCTGTATAAAAAACAGGTCTTGTTCGTATGTTGATTTTAAATATTAACAGGATAGACCTACATCTAATATCTGTAATGGGCCGATAAACTTACCAACATCATAATAAAAACAATAGAGCTGACTTTTCTTCGGTTGGTCAACAGAGGATTTCTTCAAGGGTCCTAGATTACTACTCACAAAGAATCCTTCACTGTACTTTTAGGTAGCGTTCGTTTCATGGAATGGAATGAAATGGAATTAGGAAGTTTTTCTTTGTAAAATTGATCTTGGTTGGGGGAGGGAGGAATTTGAAATCCCATGAATTTCTTTAATCAATGAAATTTATTTGTGACTATTTCAACATTCCTTAGAAATCCTTCACTCTAATGAAGGAATGGAATGGAATGTTGAAATAGTCACAAATTTCATTGATTAAAGAAATTCATGGGATTTCAAATTCCTCCCTCCCCCAACCAAGATCAATTTTACAAAGAAAAACTTCCTAATTCCATTCCATTCCATTCCATGAAACGAACGCTACCTTAAGTGTTAACTTGACTACATGAAACGTCGAGTGCAAACATCAATACGTTTGGTTCAAGATTTACAGCAACATAAAAGATCTCAGTTCACTTTTCATCCTCAGAGTTTAATTCAATTTGACAATGGTTGACATCTTGACTTTCATGCCCTGGGTTGGTGTCACTTTTGTCAAAAGATTCACAGTTCAATTCGAAACGGTACGGGTCGAAACGGTACGGGTCGAAACGGTTCGCGTCGGAACGGTTCGATTCGAAACGGTACGGGTCGAAAAGGTATGTGTCGAAACGGTTCGCGTCGAAACGGTATGCGTCCAAACGGTACGAAACTCGTCTCGTGCGGAAACCCGTTGCGATCCGAAACCCGTCCCGTACAGAAACCCATGTCGGCCCGAAACCCGACCCGACCCGAACCGACCCCGTTCCGATCCAAAACCTGTGTCGTGACGAAACCCGTCTTGGCCCGAAACTCAGTTTGAACTGAACCTGTTCCGATCCAAAACCCGTTTCGTGTCGTAAACCGTCTCGTGCAGATACTTGTGCCAGCTCAAAACCCATTCCGATCCGAAACCTGCCCCGTTTCTTTAAGACACTAATCCACATCGACCCATTTCTTTAATGTTGTCGACCCGCTTTGACTCGAAAATAACAAGATGGAATTTCAAGTGACCCATTGTGACCCATTTAGTTAAAATACCTTACTCAAACCAACCCATATAATTTTGAAAGCAACCCAAATTGACCCACTTGGAAGGCTTTGGGTCAAGATTGCCCCCTCTAGAGTAAACAAAAAAATTAAATACCACTCACCGATTTTACAATATCTGGAGGGAGGCCTGATTTCACTAAACGAAGATGATTTTAACATGGGTAATAGGTAATTGTCTGACAGCTGCGCGGCTGCCTTTGGAATATTATAATCTAACCAAAGAATAAGTAGGGTTTTTATAAATGGGTTACCCTACAAAAATTTATAATTTTAACCCAATTCTTTTTCATTCTACCCCCTCCCTTTACTCGCATACTTTTATTTCTTCAAATCTAATTGTTAATATCTTAAAGTAGTAATTTTATGTCCTGTTTTTCTCCTAAGTGTGTTTAATTCTTTATGTGGATGAATAAACATCCTACAACTATTTGTATTGTGAGTAAATAAGTACCAAATGAATTTAGATGGAACATGAGTTTGGGTATTGGCATATGAAGGGTTTAACCATTTAACAAACAAATTACCCATTGTTAAGTGAATTGACTATTTCATCAATTGATAGCAAAATTATTGAAAATTACATCCGATCAGTGGCGGTTATGATGGTGTGCGGGGAGGACCATCGCACAGGGCCTGATTTCGAGGGGCATGCGATTTAGAAAATCATTGTTATGGTTTAGAATTTACCCCACTTGGCATTAGGTTTACTGAGCCCAGTACTAATTTGATTTTTTGAAAATAATAATAAAACAATACGGAAGGGCACATTTTTTCGCACTCGAACAGGGTACGTGAATTCTCATAGACGCCACTGCATCCGATATTATTTCTCTACAAGATAAACTCATAAGCATACTTGTAATTGTATTGTTGGGACCTATATGTAACTACCTTAAAATCTACAAACCACAAAGCAGCTCAAAACACCTAAGCTGATATGTAACAATAAATAAAGAAAATAGAAGCTATCTTAAGAACAACTTTATACAACAAAAGATAATGTATTGTACCATCAAAGATTAGTATCAAACTAATTACAAAGCATCTCATCAAGCACCAAGCAGGTCCAATCAATCATTTCTTTGGACAGATGTGCTGCAACCTCAGACCTTTAGATACAAAACAAAAAAGAAACAAGGTGAATAAAGAGCACATGGAAGGATCACCAAGATAGATATTGAATGTGGTAACACAACAAAAGAAAATAATTCATAATGACAAATAGATGAGAGACTTACCAAACAGCCCCTTACACCCAATTAAGATTTCTAACAGAACAATGATCGTCAATCAAATGATAGTAACCATCACAGTCAGTGACAACAGAGGTAGTCACTTGATTTGATTATGTATATTGTTGGACTTTATGTTATGTTGGCTCATCAGAGATATATTTCTGGATAGCATGGGGTTCGTCTAAATTGTGTGTCCGGCCCAACTATTACATTTGCGTTTAGATTTCTTTTATTTTTTGCTAGTCTTATCGTTAGGGCATATATAGGTAGTCACGAATGAGGGGAGTTTTTTATTTTTAGGGTAAATTACACTTTTCGTCTTTTATGTTTGTAACGGATTGCAACGGATAGCCTTTAACTTTAATAATTACAGTCACAGTCCTTTATTTGGAAAACTTATTACATCTTTCATCCTTTAACACTAACAAGGTTAAAATTTTAAGTTAAGTCTTACACATGAGGGTAAATTAGTAATTTTACTTTTTATATATAAAGCCCTATCTTTTTTCAAACCATCTCTTTCTCCCTCTTTCTCTAAACCGACCTCCACAACCACCACCACCGTGTCCCAGCGGTCGCCTCCAAAATTAAGACGTTAAGGTGCCAGAAATTGAAATTTGTTGAATTATCAACCATCAAATCTGCTACAACATAATAATAGTTTTGGAATTTGTAGCAAAAAAAAACTGGAGTAATAAACAACAATTGAATGAATTAGAAGATGAAAGTGTTACCCTTGAACTGACTTCGCCGGCAGATGATGCCCCCTGATTAGAAATCAACGCCGGAGACAGAGGCTGATGGTGAAGACAACTAAGATAGATAAGCGTGATGAAGGGGAAGTGGACGCAACTTTTTGAAGGAAGTTTTCGATTGATGGCAGTGGGGGTTGAGGGCTTAAAACGGATTGAGGCATGGGAGTTACAAACCAGACGTGGTTAATCCATGATGAGAAATTCATGGAAACCACCGCAATTAGGAGAAAGAGAGAGAGAGTCTCAATTGCTCATAACCACCACTTTTCAGTTTTTTTTATCATTCTGGATATGGGCGGCGGATGGGATATGGTGGTGGTGGTTGGTTTAAGAGAAACAGGGAGAATGAGATGATTGGGAGAAAAGATAGGGTTTCATATGTATAAAGTGAAATTACCAATTTACCCTCATGTGTAAGACACATGTTCTGACATAACTTAAAATTTTAATCTTGTTAGTACTAAAGGATTACAAATGTAACGAGTTTTCCAAATAAAGGACTGTGACTGTAATTATTGAAGTTAAAGGCTATCCGTTGTAATCCGGTACAAACATAAAGGACGAAAAATGTAATTTACCCTTATTTTTATTTTGAGATTTTTTAATAGATATTCTATTAACAAAAAGCGAACTCTTACACGTTACAAATAGTAAAGCAAACCATTTACTAACCTGATTTTTCGACGTGGTTAAGGAAGTCGGGGGCCATGATAGTGGAACCAGTTCGAATTGCAATTATGTATCCTAATGTTCCTATTAAAGTCAAAGGGGTCCTTTTCTCACCAATATCATGTTGATGAAACTCACACTATGCAGGAATCAAAACCCCTCACAATACCCACATACATGTAATCGTTTTCGATTTCTAATGTTGTTGATTTGGTCTTCTTCTGACAGAGGAAGGAAATCTCCAACAAATGGAGAAGCATTCTGTGTTCTGAAGGTATTTTGCCAAGGCTTCATGGTTAAACACATTTGGAAATTCGTGCAGATTTTCAACATGTCACGTCATTTCATTTCATGGAACAAAAGTAGGAGTTTCTAGAAGAAACCTTAGTTCAACAACATACTGTAAATCTTCCAAATATAAGACCCACTGATTGGAGCAAATACATCGACCTTGACGTCAATGACTTTGCAATGGTTCACAATGGAAGTTAGATGTTCCTTGCGATTTTTACAATTATACATCTTAAATGTGGATATTTCGCAATAAAATGTTTTTTATTATTTACACTTAAGTAAATTCGTTTAAATTTGTAATTTGTAAAAGTAATTAAAAAAATTACATTAATATAAATTCAGGCAAGCACAAATTATTTACTTTATAATATGCATTTCTAAAAAAAGTTAAATATAAAAGTTGTAAAGTAAAAATAAAAATATACTTTAAAAGTTCGGGTATGAAAAAATAACCTGTATCGAGTATAGGTATAGCTGGGTTCGGGTATAGGATAGAACCGTTTCCAGGGGGTATTATCAGGTATGGGTATTGAGCTCATGTATACCCTATGGCCTATGGGTAGGGCCGGGTTCGGTTATGGGGATAAAATACCCAGGTACAAAAAAAAAAGTTTGTTTTTTTTCTTCTTCACGGGTCAGGGTCCGGGTACGGGCTTATTTTTTTTATTTATTTTTTTTTTCACCTCTAGTGTGATCTAGTATTATCAACTGTGACCCATCAATGCCCAATATCAGTTTCGAAATAAACCTGCCCCAATGGTTGTTATAGTATTGTTTATTCTTGAACATTGTTTCTACTAAATACCAAATTAATCAATAAACCAATTAGTTTAGTATGTAAATAACATAAATTAATTAAAATATTATATTCCGTTAGTTCATAAATATAAAATGTATAAGTTTTGTTACTTTTAGTGTGCTCTAATTATATTGCTCAAATTTGTCATAAAAAAGAAAAACACGAACACAAATAAACCTGTTGTAAAAGAAGATCCATGTAGACATTTTTACCCACCAATAAATTGATAAAAACGTTGATTAAATATGTACAGCCAAACAAAAAGGACCAACAAATGGACTTTGATTCATTTAATCCACCAACCACTAGCCATTGGCTATATGTACAGCTAGCTAAACAAGGAAAAGAGAAACATACAGAATGAGAAAATATATTGCAGAGCATTCTGTTACCAACCCACTTTATGTATATTCTAAACCCATTCCACATATCCCAATCAAACCATGCTTGCTTGGACCGCATGAAACACTTTGCTGAACTTCTCCGACCCGCTCATGCATTGATGAAGATCCAAGATATCCCGGGTCCGAAAAGCAAATATGGGCTGCACCTTGCACTACTGAGCCACCCGCAAAACAGACATTCATTTGAAGCGACATGAATATTCCATTTTTTCCAGCAAAGTCTTTGTAGGCAGCTTATCTAGTTCAGCTCTCTTGGCTAAAATCGCCACTTTTCTAGGTAACCAATTGTGGCATTTTATCACATACCTGGTCTGAATTAATTGAGTTGACCGAAGTTGTTGTTTGAGCCCCTTAACCATGTATACCCAGCCCCATTATGCAGCCAAACCCATCTATCTCGACCCGATGTGACCCTCAAAACCCCACTACGCTCAGAAACTGCAGCAGCTCCCTAGACTCAGCCAAAGCCGCCTTCTTCCATTCCCACCTCCAGCCACATGATTCCCCTGCCACTCGGCTAGCCAGAGACACAATTTGCCCTTATCTAATGCGAATAATAATGGAAACTTCACAGCCAACGGTTCATCTGATGCCTACACATCTGACCAAAATACAAATTTGAGTTGTATTTTCCATACAAACAAACAAACCCAATAAAATCCCACTTATAGCCTTATCTTTCCATAGATGGTGCAGATTAAAAAAGGGTAGATGCACGGTACCCCCGACCGCGGAAGTGATCCCACTTCCCAAGCTAGCGACCCGACAACGCTGTCTAGCGGAGAAACCCCTACCAACTCGAGGGGAACTGAGGAGCCTGGGGTTACCAGGTTTCGAACCCGTGACCTCACAGGGTCCTCAAGCCGGATTAAACACTAAATAAATTAATTAACAAGAGTTTGTGAAGAGAACAAGCAGTTTTAGGTGTCTTATTCAATCCCCATCTTAACAAAAACAACAATCAGTCAAAGTTCTTAGGTTTAGTTCCTTTCATGTCCTTCAAAAATTCATAGTTTTAAATCACAATTCACAAGATACGAAAATATGATGAGGATATATGAACCTAACTAGTTATTTTTAACCGGAAGTTATTAGTCTGTACCTATATTGTACCTATATGATGTCCAGGTTAATGTCAAAAGAAAAGAATATATAAGACTTTAAAGACTTCTGTAACAACATACTGACCCAATCCACATTTTTTGATGTTGGTATAAACATATGTACGGAGAGAAACTGAACGAAATACTGAGTCAGGAACTCATGCATACCATTATAATCGAGGTATAGCCTCTCCCCTTTAGCTACTATATCATGGGTAACAGCCAAAAGGTTCCGGCCTACTCCATTTACATCATATCAAACACATTTAACGTCCTTTCTCTTCCTGGATTCGCTGAAATATATTATAGTGATTTTAAGAACAATCAATAATAACTGCTGTCAACATTAAAAATGCTAAACTTTAGATTACAAAACTCTCAGCAGACTTAAACAAATATATTATATTGTTTTAAAGAAGAGTAATCACAAACATATAGTTCTATGTGTCGGTCAACTGTCAAGAGCTAAACATCATCAATAAATAACCTGATATATAGGGTGTTTGGGTTAGCTTATTTTGGAAGAACTTATAAATTATCGACTTACAAAAGTTAATAAGTTGTTTTTATAGTGTTTTGGTTAGCTTATTTAAGTTGTTTTTGTGTGTTGAGAAGTTGTTTTTGAGAAGTTTGTATTTGTAACTTATAACTTATGACTTATATAAGTTAGAGTTAATTACACAAATGGGTCCTGTGGTTTATACCTAATTTCGCCTTTGGGTACTAACTTTATTTTTTAACAAGTTTAGGTTCTATGGTTTCAATTTTGTAACACCTTTGGGTACTAACACCAAAATTAGTTAACTAATGACTAAAATACCCTTGCATTTTTTTAAGTTTATCAATGTAACACATTTGGGTATTAACACCTAATTTTATTTAAGTTTAAATCAATTTTACAAAATTTATTTATTTTTTTTATTTTCATCTTTTTATTATATCTCTTAATTAACATAAACTCTATTTTTTTTATTTTCATATTTTTATTAAATTTCTTATTTAACATAAAATCTATTTGTTACACCAGTATTTTTTTAAATAGATATTTTAAACAAAATCTACTAGCTATAAAGTTTTATGTAAATTAAATTTCTTACTCGTTTTAAATAATGTAAACCTTACTCGTTTTCAATTTTGGATTGAAATGATTGATAATAATAAATATCTTTCATATAAAAAAATTTAAGCCTTTTTTTTAACTCATTTTTTATTCATTTACATTTTACTATTTTAGAAAGATATTTAATTTACATAAAACTATATAGCTAGGTATTTTAGATAAAACTATGTAGCTAGGTATTTTAGATAAAACTAAAAAAATTTAAGCCTTTTTTTAACTCGTTTTTTTTTTGTAAAAAAGATATTTAATTTACAAAAAAACTATATATCTAGTAGATTTTACTGGTGCAACTAGTAGATTTTATGTAAATTAAATATCTTTCTAAAATAGTAAAATGTAAATGAACAAAAAAACAAGTTTAAAATGGCTTATTTTTTTACATGAAAGATTATTATTATTATTATTATTATTATTATTATTATTATTATTATTATTATTATTATTATTATCAATCATATATATCCAAAATTGAAAACGAGTAAGGTTTACATTATTTAAAACTAGTAAGAAATTTAATTTACATAAAACTATATAGCTAGTAGATTTTATTTAAAAAATCTATTTAAAAAAAATATTGGTGTAACAAGTAGATTTTATGTTAAATAAGAAATTTAATAAAAATATGAAATAAAAAAAAATAGACTTTATGTTAATTAAGAGATATAATAAAAAGATGAAAATAAAAAAAATAAATAGATTTTGTAAAATTGATTTAAACTTAAATAAAATTAGGTTTTAGTACCCAAATGTGTTACATTGATAAACTTAAAAAAATGCAAGGGTATTTTAGTCATTAATTAACTAACTTTGGTGTTAGTACCCAAAGGTGTTACAAAATTGAAACCATAGAACCTAAATCTGTTAAAAAATAAAGTTAGTACCCAAAGGCGAAATTATGTATAAACCACAGGACCCATTTGTGTAATTAACTCTATAAGTTAATAAGTTGTTTTTGAGAAGCAATCCCAAACACTCCCATAGACTACAAAACTTGCAGCAGACTTGAACAAATAAGATCATATCAACAGTGGTTCAAATCATACCCTAATTTTCAAACTTCAAAGTAATTCACCATTCACGGCCAAATCAAACATTATTATCAGAAAATTAAAAACAAACAAAACCACATACAAATATCTTCAGTTTGCGAAAAGATCTAGGATAAGCAAGACTTACCTTCAGTCCAGCAACGATGTTCCAGCTAGCACTCTCAGTTGCAGCAAAAACTGTGGTATTATACAACTACATTATCAGAAAATTAAAAATCGACAAAACCACATACCACATACGAACAGAACTAAATTCATACCATACGAAAAGTGATACACACACACACACACACACATATATATATATATATATAGGATCAAGATCATTTCAGAACCAAAAAATTTTTCAGAACTTGCAGAACTATTTATAGCCACTCATTTGATTTCATTTAATTTTTTATTTATTCTCTTAATAAAGGTTATAAAAGTAAATTTCTATATCCCAAATCATCACATGTTTTTATATCTCCTTATTTCTCTCAGATTGAACATACTAATTAGCGTGGATGGTGTATATTGAATTTTTCCATTTTCACAGGAAATCGTTTTCATCTTCCTATTTAATATTTAATGGTCTGAACCATACACTTTACAATTTTGAAGGGGACAAGGGGTAGTAGACTTGAGTAATAGTTTGAGTGACCAATAGCCTGAAAAGAATTTTGTAGCAATCATGTTATATAACTTCAATAGAGTACATATGCATATGATATATTGACATATATATGTAAATGACACATTTACATTACAGATATGAAATTCAGTTACTTGCATATATGCAAGTTATCTATTCATATTGTATTTACATTTTTACACATTATTTATATAGTAAATTATGACATAACTTGTGTCTTGAAATACCAAATTAGTTGTTTTAAGAAACACAAATCCCAGATGTATATGACCTATTCATTTAACAAATACAATAGTATTTACATATATGTAATTGGCCTATTTAGACATAAAATTCAATTATTTGCATATGTGCAAGTGATCGATTCATATTACATTTACATTTTTACACATGCTTATATAGCAAATTACCACATACTTATTCAGCAACGATCACAGACCTCTAGACTCCATTTAATATACTCATAAAATAAATATATGGATAAAGAACGAGGATATCTAACAAGGTGGAGAAAAAAAAGGAATATATTTGGAGGTTATTTGAATTCACTTAAAGCCTTTTTACGATTATATCCTTACACCATCTATAACTAACTCCTCAAAATTTCAATTAATTACAACTTTACCTTAATATATTTCCTACCATTGATTAATAGATCAATGGCTCTAAAGAGTTCTTAATAGTTCTGAAAAATTGTGAGTTCTGCATTGAACTCAACCCTATATATATATATATATATATATATATATATATATATATATATATATATATATATATAGTGAAAGTATAAAATACAATATTTCTTAATATATGCCTACATGTCATTGAGGTGGAGCAATGGAGCCGCTAGGAGCCAAACCATACCATGTAATCTAAGAAAAGAACGAGTGTGTCCAAAAAAAAGGAAAGAGGCATACTACTTCATATACACCCAAAGTCCATGACACTAAGAAGAGAAGATAAGAGAAGACATGCTTATGTAATCCAGAAATTATTTTGTGTTTTTATTTTCAAAATGAATTTAGTTTTTTTTTTTTTTTTTTTTTTTTTTTTTTTTTTTTTTTTTGTAATCAATTAGTTCGGTTTATTGTTTAAATTTTTAAAAACCTAGAAAATTTTACACACTTTGTTGGAGAACATTAACGTGTACATGTAAAATCATAATATTTTAATTATATTCTAGACACAATTATTTTTAGAAGTAAAACTGTAGCAAGTGTTGATGCAAAAATCAGGATTCATATATATAAACTTATGAAGTTGTTCAAACAAGAATTAGTGGCTTTTCTTGTTTTCAGTAAATCAGACAACCACCTTTAACATAAACTAATCTTAAAGCGTAAAAGTAAAACAAAAATTTCTAAAAAAAAGAACCAGAATTTAATTGATTAACTGCCAACGCACATGGAATTAGAGGTGATTTAATCGTTAATTAAACTGTATAAATAAAGAACCGAATTTAAGTGATTAACTAGCAATTACCTAATGTGATTGGCATCCGAAATCCCATAAACAGTCAACGATTGTTCTACAAAACCCTGCATGATGATACCGATTCTATATTAGCATTTGACGATGATGAAAAAAAAATCGAAATAAACTATAAAAAGAAAATTGATGAAAAGAGTAAATAAAAAAATTAAACACCACTCACCGATTTTGCAATATGGAGAGGCCTGATTTCATCAAACCAAGACAATTTTAACATGCAGGTAATTGTCTTGTCTGAAGGCTGCGCGACTGCCTTCGGAATACTGTAATCAGACAAAAGAATTAGTAGGGTTTTATAAACTGGTTACCCTACAAAGATTGACAACTTTAACCCATTTTTTTATTCTACCCCCTCCCTTTATTCGCATTCTTTTATTTCTACAAATCTAATTGTTCATTTCTTAAAGTAGTAATTTTATCTCCTATTTTTTCACCTAAGTGTGTTGATACATTTTAGTTTATGTCGCTAGTGATGTTCGGTTCACAACCGACGTCGATATATTTGAAGTATACAACATCTGGATCAAATGAAGGCCCAAATGAAGCCCAACAAAACAACTGTCATTTCGACATTGTTGTTGCAGTTTTTTGTGTCTGATGTTGTTCGAATAGATTAGATTACATTTTATGCTAATTATGTAATAGTTAGTAAAACAGTCAAACAAACGAATGTGTTTAGACCCGTTCGTTTGAAGTGATCAAATGACACACCCCGATATTCCAACAACACCCGGTGGGCCTGGTTGGGGTATACGTGACGAGATTGATATCAAATACACAATATAGCACAACCGAAGTCTGGATTTAAAATACTATTACAAACATAATTGTCCAAGTGTTCAAAATATAATACAGACGGATATTGTATCAAAAGATCCACATGCGGATCGTAAATTACAAGTCGTGTCTGTCAAGACTAACCCTACAGGTACACCACAATCTCCATCACAAGATTATGGATATGAAGTTGTAATTCCACAACACAAATTCACATCCACCACCAGAGCAACAGATGTTCAAAACAGTTGTCAAAGCTCAACCACTGCTGCATCAACAGTTGTTGATCAAAGTAGCCCTTCAACCTCTGCCATCACATCATCTACAACCACTATTGATAAAAATCTACCTGGATAAAAATCAACATTGTGACACACCCATTCCTCCTATCCCTCCACCTTCATTTCAAATAGCTGTTGGATCATCAAAGTCACCAACAGATGTTAGCTCAGATTATTCACATATGCAGCCTTCACCCTTTAATGCAATTGTTCCATACAAGGGAGATCTGATCTTTCTGAAATCTCATCCACCAAACCAAATTATTGGCATCGTCAATGAAGGGGTTCTTACCAGAAGTCAATCCCAAAACATTTGTCTTTTTGTTGGCTTTCTATCACTCCATCAACCAGTCAAGTACCAAGAGGCACTTAAAGACAACAGTTGGGTAGAAACTATGCAAGAAGAGCTCCAACAGTTTAAGAGACAACAAGTATGGGAACTTGTACCACTGCCAGAGGGTGTAAGTCCTATTGGTACAAAGTGGGTCTTCAAAAACAAAACTGATTTAAGGGGCATTGTTGTCAAGAATAAAGCTAGGCTTGTGGTTCAAGGCTTTAGACAGGAAGAGGGCATTGACTGTGATGAAAATTTTGCCCTTGTAGCAAGATTGGAAGCTATCAGACTGTTCTTAGCCTTTGCTGTCAACCACAACGTCAAGGTGTTTCAAATGGATATCAAATGCGCATTCCTCTATGGTAAGATTCAAGAAGAGGTATATGTTTGTCAACCTCTTGGTTTTGAGGATCTATTTAATCCAAATCATGTCTTCAAGCTAAACAAAGCCTTGTATGGCCTGAAACAAGCACCAAGGGACTGGTATGAAACTCTTTCCACTTTTCTAATCTTTATTGGTTTCACAAGAGGTAATATTGATAAAACATTGTTTTTAAAATGGAGAGGAAAAGATTTGATGATTGTCCAAATTTATGCGGATGACATCATTTTTGGAAGCACATGTAATAAAATGTGTGAAGAGTTCAGAAAACTCATGACAGCTGAGTTTGAGCTGAGTGCAATGGGTGAACTACAGTGCTTTCTTGGTCTCCAAGTTAAGCACCTGCAAAATGGCACTTTCATTCATCAAAGCAAATATGCAAAAGAACTTTTAACTAAACTTGAGATGAATGATTGCAAGCCATGTAGTACACCCATGGCAACCACCAAGTTAGTCATGTCTGATGAAAAGGATGATTTGGTTGATCAAACCTTATATAGAAGCATGATTGGGTCTTTATTATACCTAACTGCATCTAGGCCAGACATCATGTTTGCAACATGTGTTTGTGTAAGTTCCCAATCAGCTCCTAGGAAGTCTAACCTCATTGCTGTGAAAAGGATATTCAGATACATAAAAGGTGCTCCCACACTTGGTATCTGGTATCCTGCTGATGGGAATGTTAAGCTTTCAGGTTTCTCAGATAGTTACTTTGTTGGATGTAACACAACAAGGAAGTCTACATCAGGTGGGTGTCAATTCCTAGGAAATTGCTTAGTGTCTTGGCAAAGCAAAAAGCAACCAGCTGTTTCCACATCCACTGTTGAAGCAGAATACATTGCTGCTGCAAGCTATACAACCCAACTGTTGTGGCTTCAAAATCAATTGCTGGATTTTGGTATAACTTCTTTAAAGACACCTCTCATGTTGGACAGTCAAGCAACTGAAAATATCATCAAAAATCCAGTCTCTCATTCAACCACCTAGCACATTGACATCAGATATCACTTTGTGAGGGATTGCTATGAAAAAGGTTTGATTTCTCTGCATCATTCCAACTAAGGATCAGCTGGCAGATGTGCTAACAAAAGCATTAGACACATCCACCTTTGAAAGCTTGATCTCTAGAATTGGCATGCTTAACATGGAATAACAAGCAAAATCTTGTTTTTCTATGAATAAAAAGCATTAAAATGTTTACAGAAAATCAAAAATTCATCCTTGAAAAATAGTTAAAATGAAATTTTCATTAATCCTTTAAAGTCTGTCCATATCCACTGATTGGTTCAAACATCTGATTGTTGAAATTCATCCACTGCTGAGAGACAACCTATGTTTCATCATATTCCCTGTTGACCACTGTTGACCAAACATCAGTGGTTGAAGCAACCACTAATGTCTATCCACTGATAGTTAAAATCAGGCAATGTTTTCATTTTCACTGCTGTCAACCACTGATATTGTTCATTAGTGGTTTCCAAACAACTGTCTCCCACTTTTCCATTAGAGGTTGTCATGTGGTCAAATCTTAGTCGTCCGATCTTCGAAACCGCTGCAACGTCAGCATTCATTTTTTCCCTCACATAAAACCCTGATAAAACCCCAAACAGAGTTTTCACTCTTGTATCGAATTCAAAAGTTCTTCAAAAGCGGTTTCCATCTCATATTCATCCTTTCTCTTTCATTTGCGATTTTCACAATCACCATGGCTCTCATCATCAAACACCCACACAACTATCTCTGTACACTTGAAAAATCAAGCAAAAATACAGATTTTCATTCCATTATCGACGTCGTTTCATCATCAAGCTACAAAACTTAATTGACCTGTAATGCTTCCATTTACCAAGATACCCTACGAGATTTCTAGGCACATGCTAAACTTGAAATTCAAGATAAAAAGCCATGGGCAATCTCATCAGAAGTAGGTGGCATTTTGGTCCCAATCACACCACAGACCATATCAGAAGTCTTTCAGATGAACGACCAAGCAGGTAAAATTTCTTTCACGAAGAAGGATGAGTATCAAATTGATTTGATCGAAAGAGGGTATGCAAGACAATTAACAAAAGCTACTATGCAAAAGGGAGAATTTGCACCTCCCATGAAATTCCTGTTCCATACCCTGCTCACCTGTGTGTCTAATAAAACAACTGCTTTTAATGAAATTCCTCTAAAAATCCAATACTTGGGGTATGATATCATGTCAAAAACTGATTTCAATTACTCCCAAGAAATTTTCAATGATTTGGTGAAAAATGTAAAAAAATATTAAAGAAAAGAAGCCACAGGCTTTCTTATTGTTTTGAAGGTTTTTGAGTTATTTCCTGCAATAGAAAATCCCAAAAGAAAATCCACATGTACTTGTACAAGGTGCACCTTTTCAAAAAAACAGCTTGTCAGCTGAAACTTTTACTCGCCTCATGGCTAAAGAGTCAAAAGGTTCCAAAACACAAGCAGGGGAGTCTGAGCAAATTTTGGATGAGTCCACATCTACTCCTCAGACTTCAGCTGCTGAGCCCAATGCTCTTGGTGAACACAGCAGCACAACCACTACTGTGCAACCCCCACCAAAAACCTCCAAAAAGACCAAAAAGAATCTACAAAGCCCACCAAACCCACCAAAAAGGGTCTTCTGGAAGATGAGATCCCAGAAGTTAACCCAGTGACAACACAAATGTCACCAACAACCACTGTTGCTACTTCCTCACAACAAATGGAAAGATCTCCACCCAAAACCTCAACTCCTCATGCTTCCTCACAAAAGGAACATGTTATAAGCACAGGGACACCTCACCATGAAGTATTATCCTCACTTAAGAATATGCTTAACATCCCTTCTCCCTAGGCAAATTCTCTTTCAACCCCTATCCCTTCATCTCAACTTCCACCATCCCTTGTACCTCTGTTTGATGCCATTGAGCTTCAGACTCAAAACAACCCCTCTCAATCACACATTAAAGAAAGTACAACCTCAACAATGGTTGTGTCTGAATCACCTCAACTGGTTATCCCACAAACAACTGAGGGGGATACAACACTGGAATTTCATGAAATTCCTGTTGGTAGTTCAAGTGGAGCAGCTACTACAGATGTTGGATCCACTGATATACATCTGACCAGTAGTTTCATAAGTAAGGGGCTGTTTGGAAACATCTGAATGGTTAAGTGCTGAATCAGTAAGAGGTTGATGTGTGTAAAATGCAACATATAAATTACATCAAATGAGGTATAAAACAAACCCTTTTTTAGTACTAATGTTGGAAAAAGTGTGCTTTTGTCTTCCTTTTGTATTTCCAGAGATAAAGGAGCTTAAATGAACAAAAGAAGCAAAAATGCATCTAAATCTAACAATAATACAAGAAAAGGAATAAACGTGACATACCCGACCCCTCGACAGCATCTTCCCAAGCAGAAACAAGAGAACAGAAGGCTGAACACGCCCCGTGCTCATTGAACAACGGGGCATGCCCAAGTGTCTGCAGAAAAGACAAAGTTGTAGAAGCTTCTATCACCCAAAACGGGGGCGTCCCCGGCGGACACGAGGCCGTGGTCAACGCTAAGATTCGCAGAATCCAAGAAAATCTTTATAGTACAGATACGCTTCTGCACAAGGGGTTGTGCCCAGCGGACACGGGGGCATGGTCAACTAATGCAGACAACCTGCATTTAATGAAGAAAGAGAAGATGGATGGCCACGGGGCCGTGTCCGGGCTTCTGTGCAGGCTATAAATAGAGGTGCTTGGTTCACTTCAAAGGCATCCCTTGGCAAACCACCTCCCTCACACTTCACCTGTAGGATCGTGAAACGACCTGACGAGTCGATCAGAAGAGTGCTCAGACCGAATCAGAGGCGGATTCATTGATTCGGTCTTCGTTCAGCTTGTATTCACTATAAATTGTCTTGTTTACTGATCTTGTAACAGCTTTACAGTACAAAGACACTTCGACAGCACCCCGGCGTCGGAAACTAGAACATTACAAATGAATCCGTTTGAGGCCTATATATAGAAAATGATCCTGACCGTTTGAAACTCTTCAAACGGCCACGTTTCAAACGGATATACATCATGCTTTTCAAACGGTCAACACCTTTCAAACGGTCAACACCTTTCATATTTTGTTTTCCATTTTGACTTCTCGTGTATGTTGTCTTCATGTAATGATGCAATGGATGATGTTACAAGGATGATGTCATCATCAAGAATGATGACTGATACGTGGTTGAAAACTGGTGATTGTAATTGTTTAATTTGATGTTTTTACACAAGTTTTAGTTTCGAATTGCCTACTCTTGATTAGATTTGTGTTTTGCAGGTCTACTGGAGTTTAAGGAGCTTTTTGGGAGCTTTACGGGTCACTGGAGTGAAAACTGGACCACCGGAACACGAAACGGGTCAACCGGGAGTTAAGGAAGCGAAAAAACAGAAATCACAATCTCTGGGCACCGTCGCCGACGCCCAGAAGGGCCGTCACCGACGGTTGGTTAAAGTCCCCGTAGCATCAATTGTCCATAGACAGCGAGTTTGGCCGTAGGCCATTTCTGACACAAGACACACCGTCGCCGACGGACCAAAGGGTCGTCGCCGACGGCTCTCGAATGTTGAAAACGCGAAATTTCGGTTCTTTTGGTGGAGGAATGAGTTAAAAGAAGTTTTTAACCAATCAATACGGGAGTTACACTTTTGGAGGAGTTTGAATCTTGTTTTTGGAGCCTCACACACCATCTTTTACACTATCATTCACCAACCACTCCATCTATCATCATCTCTACACCCAAGAATCATCACCATCAATCATCCCCAATTCCTCCATTAAACCCTAATTCTCCATCCATCATCCATCTCATTATTATTCTTCACCAAACCTTCAACATCCATCAATTCTCCATTGTTCAAGTTTCAAGATGAATCCTTCCGCGTTCCCAACATCCGGTGATCAAGCTTCTTCAACCATGAGCGGCTAATCATCTCGGTTTCACCCCGGTGTAGGTAGTTGTTAATTCTAGGGTTTCGAATTGTTCTTGTTTTAACTTAGTGACAATTTGTATTTGATTTTTGAAACTCTTGATAATAGTGTTACATTTGTTGCGAATTCGTGAATTGTCGAGCGATGTTAAAAGTTATGACTTCACGAAACGGTGATATGTAATTGTGCATTATCATTGTTAGGATTTACTTGTGTTGATTACAAAGTGTCTTTTTGTCCGTTCTTTGGAGCGTTGATAGTTAGTAGCACCTAAGTCACGGTACACTAAATCCGCTAATCAAATGCAATTGAGTTGAAACTAGAACTTGTAGAAATCCTAGGTTAATAATTACCGAAACCG
This sequence comes from Helianthus annuus, assembly GCF_002127325.2. Lineage (NCBI taxonomy): Eukaryota > Viridiplantae > Streptophyta > Magnoliopsida > Asterales > Asteraceae > Helianthus > Helianthus annuus. The sequence goes on along the minus strand of NC_035440.2, from coordinate 49,864,192 downwards.
GGTGTGATTCCTTTTCATTATTAGTGTTCTAACAACCGTTTTTATTGCAATCGTTAAGTAGTATTTGTCAGCCATTCTCATAAATCCATTTAGTTAAAAATCATTTCTCTCAATTAAACGAAAACCCAAAAATACTTTAGCAAGCTTCATAAATTGTGACAAGTTTTTATAATTCTGTCAAATCCATACACAAACCACATACTCTTCGTGGATCGACCCCTTACTACCACTAACACATTGTTAAGGGTAATTTGGGCATATAAATATTATCTTTGACCGGAGCGCGACACTCCGATCAAATTTTGGCGCCGTTGCCGGGGAGTGCGTGCGCCTTGTGTTTGGATATTGTTTGAATTTGCGTGATTAACTGTTTAATTTGTTTAGCTTTCTTTTTGTATTGTCTTTTTCTTTGTTACGCGGGGTGTGTTACTTGTGCAGGTTATAGGTAGTGCATGCGTACACGTAATTCCGGGAGGACTTCACCTCTAGTCTACGAACCGGAAATTGAAAGACTCGCAAGAAGAAACCTAGCAAGCCGGTTAGAAGCAACTCTTGCTTCTAATCAAACCAACCAAACACCACCACTCACACCGACCATTGAAACCGATTCAATGGCAAACCACAACTCCAACCAAGACTTTAACCCCAACCAAAACCTCAACCCAAATCAATTCCAATCCCGAGGAACGTTTTATCCCGCTCAAGAACAACCGGGTGGTAACACCAACGCAAGACCACCCACTCCACCTTTCCGAAACCAAAACACCAACAACACCCAACGAACACCTCAACAACAACCCCTTCACCGACAAGTATCGTTACCTATCAACCTTGATGATCGGAACTTCAACTCCGATCGTAGAGGTAACCGTGATCGCGGCAATCCCGCAAATGAAGACCCGTTTTTCAACATCGATGATTTAAGGAATGCAATCCCCGATGATGAACCGTATAGTGTTCCCGGTTATCAATCACCGGAACACGTAAGCATACATACGGAAAATTCGGACGATGGGGGATATTACGATGATCGAGCTAACGATGATGAAGATTGGGGCTACGTGAATAGGGGAAACGTCTACAATGCTCGAAGGTACGACGATGAGGAGTTTGGTTACCAAAACGCCAATTATGTTGGGGAAGATGAATACGGTTACGGAGGTGGAAGAAATGATGGTTATGGGAACAACCGTCAACCACGAAACAATAACCAACGGAACCGCAATGATGGGTTTTACAACAACAATAACAACAACAATGCAAACCCTAATCGGATTCCTCGTTTCGTGGGAGGTGGTAACCCAAGGGATAATCGAAGGGGGGATCAAAGAGGTGAGAGACGGGATAATCGAAGACCGGTCGATCAAGAAGTTAATGGGCCACAACGTCGTCAACAACCTCCACAGGGAGTAAATGACCGTTTCCGACCGATAGTGACCGAGAATAATTCTCCGATAGCGTGCGAAAGGAGGATGTTTGATTGTAAGCCGCATTACATCAACATACTTCCTCATTTCAACGGGAGGTCCAATGATGAGCCGTACACGCATTTAACGGAGTTTTCTTCCATTTGTGATACTATTGGAGGGCATAATTTCGCACTAGAGGAAGTGAAGCTTCGGTTATTTCAATTTTCGTTGAAAGACAAGGCAAAACAGTGGTTCCTTACACTTCCGGCCAATAGTATTCGAACTTGGGAACAAATGCAACAAGCATTTTTGGATGAATACTATTCCATGGCAAAGACCGACGATGCGAGAGATGAAATTCGGTCATTTCGTCAACTTTCAAGTGAGCCGTTACATGAAGCATTTACCCGATTCAAAGAGCTAATGAGGAGATGCCCACATCACCAAATAGAAAAATGGGAGTTGGTGAAATGCTTTGTACGGGGTTTGGATGATGCAACTTGGAATCGGCTTGAGACGACAAGCAATGGCACCCTCTTGAGCAATCATGAGGATGATGATTGGGAATTCTTGGAAAGGATGAGCAAACGATCCAAAGAAAAAGAATCGGCCGATAGAGCAAAAAGACATCCAGTTTCCCGGTCACTTCCCGATCTTGATTCCAAGGACCGGATTTCCACCTTAGAACGGGAAATAGCTCAATTGAAAAAGAAGAAAGAGGTGAACGCGGTTCAGTTTGCGGTTTGTGAAGAATGTGGGGATATTGGGCATGCGACCGAGCAATGTTCAATGTGGTCGAGTGGTTACACCGAAGAAGTCAACCAAGTGTATGGAGATAGAAAACAATATGACATGAACTCCAACACTTACCATCCGGGTTTGAGAAATCACCCCAACTTTCGGTATGGCAATGCTTCAAATCAAATGAACTCGAATTTCCAATCGGGTAATCAAGGAGGAAGTGGGTCATCATACCAAAACCGCCAAGGTGGTAACCAAGGAGGCTACCAACGGAATTACAACCAAGGGTACCAAGGTGGGTACCAAAAGAATTACAACAACCAAGGCGGTAACGGAAGTGGATCAAACAACCAAACCGGTGGTGATGACTTGAGTGCCAAGATGGATGCTTTGCTCAACATGCAAAAGGAGACTCACAGTGATGTCAAAGAAATAAAGAAGGCAAATGAGATCCGAGACAAAGCACACGAGGCATTGGCGAAACAAGTGGGTCAACTAGCGGAAGAAGTGGCCCAAATAAAGGGAGGCATGGGGAAGCTTCCAAGTGACACCACCATGAACCCTAAGCATCAAGGGTCGAGCTCGAGGAACACACGTGAGGTACCAATTAATAAAATTACTTTACGTAGTGGTCGTGTTGTCGATAGTGGTGTCGAAACACCACCACCCCAGTTTGTTGAAGGGGTGGTGGAAGATGCGAGTGAAGATGAGTGTGAGGATGGTCAAACGGGTCAAAATAAAAATGACTTGAAAAAGAAAAATAACCCACCCGTTGCAACCATCCCCGTCCCCAAGGCTAAGGAAAAGGGTGTGGAGGCTAATACCGCCCCTTATCCCGAAGCATTGAAGGGACCGACGAAAAAAGTTGTAAACAAAAGAGGTCCACAACAAGAAGAGTTGTTGGAAATTTTCAAACAAGTAAAAATCAATTTACCTCTTTTGGATGCAATTAAACAAGTACCGTCTTATGCTAAGTACTTGAAAGATTTGTGTACCCAAAAACGCACTCACAAATTTCCAATAAAATTAGATTTAACCGAAAACGTGAGTTCGATTCTTTCGGGTGCACTTCCACCTAAGCTTCAAGATCCGGGTGCGCCCATTATTTCAATTCAAGTGGGTGATTTTAAAATCAACCGGGCACTTCTAGATCTTGGTGCTAGTGTAAGCATTCTACCGGGTAGTTTATATTACCAATACGAGTTCGGTCCACTTCAATCGTCAAACACCACCGTGGTGTTAGCCGATTTGACACCTAAACTACCCCGTGGAATTGTTTCGGATGTGATAGTGAAAATCGAGGATTTTTACTATCCGGTGGACTTTCTTGTACTTGATTATGTGGCCAAGGACCCAACCAAACAACCTACGGTGATTTTGGGTCGACCGTTCTTAGCAACTGCAAATGCTCAAATTGATTGCAGAACGGGAACGGTTGACATGACATTTGGAAACCGGAGGTTGAGGTTGCATGTTTTTTCCGGACTTATGAGCCCTCTAGTTGATGATGAATGCTTTATGGCAGACATTGTTGACACGTGTATACCTCTTTGCGACACAGTCGTTTATGGGGAAAACACAATGGAGGATTGTTATATGTTTGACAGGTCACAGGTAGAGGTGGAGCAAAGCATGGACGAGGAAGTGAGGAGTTTAGAGGTGCTTGCGGTTAGAGAAGGAAAACCGACATGGACGCACCAAGTCGAGAGCTTACCGGAGAGCATCGATACTAAATTGAAGCCGTCTTTAGTGGAGCCTCCGGAAGTGGAGTTGAAAGCATTGCCAAAGCATCTTAAGTATGCTTATGTTGGAGAGGGCAATACTCTCCCGGTTATCATTGCATCAAACTTAACCAGAGAGCAAGAGAAAAAGTTGATGGAAGTGTTGGTCACCAATCGGGCGGCGATTGGATGGACCATTGCGGATTTGAAGGGTATTAGTCCCTCGGTGGTGATGCATAAAATCATCACGGAAGAGAATGTGACTCCCGTTCGAGATGCACAAAGGCGGTTAAATCCGAACATGCGGGAGGTCGTGAAGAAAGAAGTGTTGAAGTGGCTTGATGCGGGTATCATTTACCCGATCTCGGATAGCCAATGGGTGAGCCCAACACAGACGGTTCCCAAGAAAGCTGGTATACAAGTCATCAAAAATGACGCAGATGAAGAGGTAGCTACTCGGCCGGTAACCGGGTGGCGAATTTGTATTGATTATAGGAAGTTGAATACCGCAACTTCCAAAGATCATTTCCCTTTACCGTTTATTGATCAAATCGTTGAGAAATTATCGGGGCAAAAATTTTATTGCTTCCTAGATGGTTATTCCGGTTATAACCAAATTGCCATCCATCCGGAAGATCAAGCAAAGACTACATTTACATGTCCCTACGGTACCTTCGCATTTAGGCGGATGCCGTTTGGATTATGTAATGCTCCCGCCACCTTCCAAAGGTGCATGATGAGTATCTTCTCTGATATGGTGGGAAAGTCTTTGGAAATCTTCATGGATGATTTCTCAATTTTTGGATCATCTTTTGAGACTTGTTTGGACCAACTAGATAAAGTGTTAAAAAGATGTGTTGAAACTAGTTTGGTCCTTAGTTGGGAAAAGAGCCATTTTATGGTTCAAGAGGGAATTGTGTTGGGGCACGTTGTGTCAAGTCTTGGGATAGAGGTTGATCGTGCTAAGGTACAAGTCATATCTACTTTACCATATCCCACGACGGTTAAAGGTGTTAGGTCGTTTTTAGGTCATGCGGGGTTTTATAGGCGGTTTATTAAGGGTTTTAGTGATATAACGAAGCCTTTATGTAATTTGTTGCTAAAAGACCAACCGTTTGATTTCAACGAAAATTGCCAAAATGCTTTTAACAATTTAAAAGAAAAGTTAGTGGAGGCCCCAATCTTGCAATCGCCAAATTGGTCTTTACCTTTTGAGATTATGTGCGATGCAAGTGATTATGCGGTGGGGGCCGTGTTGGGACAAGAAACCCGTTGCCATATACTACGCAAGTAAGACTCTTTCGGATGCACAATTGAACTACACAACTACCGAAAAAGAGCTACTTGCGGTGGTATATGCATTGGATAAATTTCGGTCTTATATATGGGGTACAAAAGTGATTATTTACTCTGATCACACTGCAGTTAGGTACCTCATGGAGAAGAAAGATGCGAAGCCGAGATTGATCCGATGGGTGTTGTTGCTCCAAGAGTTTGATTTGGAGATACGGGACAAGAAGGGTATTGAGAATGTGGTAGCGGACCACTTGTCCCGGTTGATGGTAGAAGATGATCCGAGAGCCTTTGAGATCAATGAGTCTTTCCCGGATGAGCATATAATGAAATTAGATAAATTGCCATGGTATGCTAACATTGTCAATTATCTTGTTACAGGTGATATGCCGGCACATTGGGATAGACGGAAAAGGCAACACTTCATGTCCCAAATCAAGTACTATCGGTTGGAAGAACCGCATTTGTGGAAGGAGTGTGCGGATCAAGTTATAAGGAGATGCATCGATGATGAAGAGATTCCGAGCGTGTTGCAACATCTACATTCGTTTGCATGTGGTGGTCACTTTAGTGGTCACAAAACGGGTCACAAAGTGTTGAATAGTGGCCTTTATTGGCCTACTATTTTCAAAGATGCAAATGAGTTTGCTAGAAATTGCATAGAGTGTCAAAAGCTAGGGGGTATCTCAAAAAGGGATGAGATGCCCATGCAACCAATCCTTGTAGTCGATGTTTTCGATGTATGGGGTATTGATTTCATGGGCCCATTCCCCAATTCCTATGGCAATTTGTATATCTTGGTGGCCGTTGACTATGTGTCAAAATGGGTCGAAGCAATAGCCACCAAGACAAACGACCATTCCGTAGTATGTAACTTTGTCCAAACCAATATTTTCTCAAGGTTTGGGATTCCTCGTGTCATCATAAGTGATGGAGGATCCCACTTTAAAAATTTTCGATTTGGAAAGTTGTTAAAACGGTTTGGTGTTGACCATAGGATTGCTACCCCCTATCACCCGCAAACAAGCGGGCAAGTTGAGGTGTCAAATAGGAAAATCAAACAGATTTTGCAAAAGACCGTGCGGGCGGACCGTAAGGATTGGTCAATTAAATTGAACGATGCTTTATGGGCCTACCGAACGGCACATAAGACACCCATAGGCACTACACCTTACCGGTTGGTCTACGGTAAAAACTGTTATTTACCGGTTGAACTTGTGCACAAATCATTATGGGCCATTAAAGAGGTTAACGTGCAATATGATGATGCAGGTAAGGAACGGAAGCTCAAGTTGTGTGAATTGGAGGAGCTACGGGAGACGGCATATGAATACGCATCTCAATACAAGGACGGAATGAAGAGAGCGCATGATGCCAAGTTGAGGAAGAAAGAATTTGAAGTGGGTCAAAAGGTATGGCTCTACAATTCAAAGCTCAAATTCTTTCCCGGAAAGCTCCGAAGCAAATGGATGGGACCCTATGTTGTCACCCGGGTCGGACAATTGGGTGATGTTACTATCGAGGACCCGAAGGACGGGGTACGGCAAACGGTAAATGGCCATCGGCTAAAACCGTTTCTCGAGGGTAACGAGAAAGTGGATGCAAACAAGGAATCGGTAAGCTTTGTGGTAAGTTTCCCGGTTTACGAGGTCGAATGAAAAGGACCGGTAACACTTTGTGTGAAGTTATGTATATTTGTTTAATTGTTTGTGTGTTTCCCGGATTATTGTTTTCAATTCCTACTAATCCTTCTTGATTGTGTGAAGTCCAGACATTAAGAACGGGTCATGAAGATACAAGGTATGTTTTAGACTTGTTTATGTGTATTGAGGACAATACACGCATTTTTGGGGGGTGGTAGGGCCATTAATGATTCCGTTTTGAAAAATTTTAACTTATAAAAATTCACAAAAAGATTTTTAATAATTTTTAGGATTTTTTAGTGTACATAGCCCCTTAATAAAAGTCAATAAAAATTCTCTTTTCTTTTCTTTAAAAAAAAAAACTGATTTTCCGCAAAAACACCGTCGCCCAAATTCCTCCGTAGACAGGAACATAAGCCATCGCATCTTTTATGAAAACCAGCAACCGTCGCCGACGGTAGGGTTGTCCGTCGCCGACGGTGCCCCTATCATCAGCCGACGCTGATTTTCATTTAACCCAAGATTCGAACCTCAACTCTTGTAACACTCTTAAAAATCGTCCCAAACACGAATTTTACCATACAAAAGTCTTAGAAACCATATCACATACCCACCTAACTTCATTTAGCAGATCTATACGTGTTCTCTCTCCTTGCATCTTCATCTTCTTCCCCAACTTCTCTCTAAAACCCTAATTCTTCTCTTCTCCATAACTTTCTCAAATCACAACCAAATCACTTGATTCTTGAGTCTATCTTGAGTGATTTTTCGAGAGGAATAAAACCCCCATAACAAATTCCCTCAATTCTTGCTCGTTTGCAAGATTTTTGGACGTGTGTTCTAGGGTTTGGAAGAGTGTTCATCCAAGTTTCTTGTTTTACACTTTTCTTTAGTTCTTCTTGTCAATCTTCATCAAAGGTATGATTTTTCACTTAAATTATGCTTTAATTTCATATGTGTTGTTGATTTCTTCCGAAATTTTAAGCTTATTGTTTAAGAGTAGGTTGTTTATCACAATGTAGTATGTGTTAGTATGAATTTAAGGATGTTTGTTTGATTTGGATGGATTTGAGCATGCTTAGTTTTAGTGATGTGATTACACTAAGATTTTGGCATGATTGAACATAGTAGTGATGTTGAACATTGTTGAACCATGATTTTTTATTGAAAAATCTTAGGATTAAACGTGTTAGTCAATATAGATGCTAAAATGAGCGACTTTGGAAGTTTAAAAAGGCGATTTTACCTCTAAAATTGGATTAAAGTTCACCATTACATATCATGTTCAAAGTTTGAGATTGTTGAAGGTTGGAATGTACTAATTGTTGTTATCTTTGTCTTGTGATTGTAGCCATGTTTCGTGGGAGCAAGAAGGCAAAGACCTCCGGTCAAGGGTCATCTTCGGGAGCCGGTTCGGGCTCTGGGGTTTATCAAAGACGTTGGGAACAACTTAGTAATGTAGAAGAAGGCGATGGTCAACTTGAAAGACAAGATTGGGCTTGGGAAGAGGCGAAGAACAGTGGGTCGGCTTCGAAATGGAAGGAAGAGAAAACAAAGGCTCTTTCTAGATACAATAATAAGAGGTTGGAAGCCAAGATGTGGAAAATGAAAATGGTTACGGGCATTTCAAAACCCGTACCCGACAGGGCGGTTTGTGAACGTACGGTGGATGTCGAAGAGTTTAGGAAGATTGGTATAGTGCAAAGGTTCGAGAAACTCGGTTGGGAGCGAGTGATTGATTGGTGTGATGACATCACCAATCGGGTATACTTGGGGGCAGTTTGTGAGTGGCTATCCACTTTTCGTTTTGAACACTCCGATAGACCAGCTCATAGATGGAAGTTGATTGGGAACATTGGGAAAAATCAAATGGTTATGTCCTTCGAGCACATGAATGCTATAGCGAGGTTTGACTCGCTTGGGGTCGACGCGTACGATTATTATGGGTATGATCAGTTTTTGGATAACAAGAGGAATGATGCTGACCCAGTGACTCTCTTGGAGGATACATTACCCAGTTCTGGGGGTTCAGGTAACGCAAGGGCAGATATGTCTCTGATGGGAAAGATATTGCAAGGTATCTCGTTGGAGAACATTATGGTACGGTTTGGAGACCGTGGAACGGTGAAGGCACCCGACTGTCGGGTGGTGCATGCATTGTTATATGGGACGCCCAAGCTCTCGTGGCGTCAAATTGTTATGATTAACACATAGGATACACGGGAATCGTTTAAACGCAAAATGATTCCTTACCCAAGATTGATCAGCGCCATGATTCTCCAACAAAATGCATTACCTCAAGACTCACTATGGGTATCCAAACCCATTGATCAATTCAACTTTTCCTCTATGAGGCGACATTGGAACATAACCGTGAAATCTTTTGGGCATTTGCACACGGTTGAAGATGAGCAAGGGGATAGTTATCGGTTCAACGACAAAGAGGGTGATGAAGAAGGTGAGGAAGAAGCGGGCGATGAGGAGATGCCCGATGTTGAGGAGGACATTGATCCTTCCGGTCCACGGGGACCGAGGCGTAGGTACCGGAAAAAGCATAGGGAAATCTCTGCCAATGTGGCAGATTTTGTGAATCAAAGACAAATACCATCGTATCGGTTGTGGAACCGTGCGGATCAAGCGATCTACGACAATGTGTCGGCGGGTATTGGTGAAGCAAGAGAGTACCATGCTAGTCGGAAAGAATGGGAAGAGGCGCAAGGGGCGTACTCACAACAACAATGGGGTTTTCAATCATCTTTCCGCGAGAGGGTGGAAAAGCAGTTGGAGGAACAGCAGCTGCAATATGCGTTGCAACAATCTCAAATGGAACGCATGATACAGCTGCAAGAAGAGGAAAGGGCCCGCAGACAAGCGTGGGAGGAAGAGGATGCTAGGCGCCGGAATGCACAGGCAGAGTTGGACCAACGCCGATGGGGGGCGATGGCTTTCTCCAACCAGATGGCAATTAATAATTTCAAGGTACTCCATGACCAAGAACGTCATCAACGAGATTATCAAGCCGGGCTTCCATATGCTGAACATTCGGGGTGGACTGATTACCCCAACCTTCCTCATCCGCGAGGGCCATCCGATCCAATCCCTCACTGGCCCGAAGCAGTCGGCTCGAGTTTCGTTCCCATGCCATACCAACCACCACCCCAACAAGAGTCAAGCCCGCTGGATAACTATAGGGATATGTTCGAGGCCCTTACTGGTTATCCGTACCAGCCGAACCCGCCAGTGAACCCTAATGAGAGATATCAGCGGTAGAGGCGAGGTACGTTTTTGTTGTTGTTGTTGTATATTATTGTTTATTTTTGTTTTTCTCTTTTTGATTATTTAAATTATTGCCTAGTTAAATGAACTTTGTGGGTGTGTTCCCTATATAACCCTCACGAGACCGACTCGTCCTCCCGAGCTATCGGGAGGTTTAAAGGGCTTGCGTTCATATGCTAAATGCCGTCGTGATTCCTACGAAAGTGAGTTAGGCTTGTTGTTGTTGTAAAATATTTTACACATAAAATCGAAGTGAAATAATGCATGGCTTGGTAATACGTTCATAAAAATGGTAGAACTAAGTAACTAACAAATTTTGATGGTTGTGAGAAGCATGCTTCTACACAAGGATTAGAATTTGTAGGTATAACGGGTTCGAGGGACAACCACTTTTATGAAGAGACGAAGAATATGAGCATCAAGCGATAACAATCAGGTGCATGTGTTTCTTTTTACTTTGATTGGTAGTTTAGAATAAGTGGATTGTAATATGTATTTTAATTTCCGGGGTGAAAAGTTGGGAAGGTTAGTCGTGTCACATCCCTTGTGCGTTGCTAAAACTCTAGTTCCTACACATTGAGGACAATATGTACTTCAAGTGTGGGGATGGGGGAGTAGTAAAAATTTTTTTTCGATTTTGACCCGTTCATTTAAACACTACACATTGAGGGCAATGTTTACCTCAAGTGTGGGGATGGGGGAAAATTTCAAAAATTTTTCAAAAATGTCTTGTTTTCAAAGCAATCTCAAAAGCACAAGTAACCAAGTCAACGAGGGATGTCACAACCTATTTGGTCTTTTGTCATGGTCAAGTTCAAATTAATAAGCATAACGGGTATTTAGCGGGTGGTTATTTGGGAATAATTCGCCTAAGGAACTAGCAATGTATGCATATCACATATCATACCCTTATACGTGAGGTTTGAGCCACTTATATATCATAGATTCACATTTACATGTTTCTTTGTTTGAGTGGACCGTTAGTCGCGTATTATAGAACTTGCAACTTTTGATACGTTTGAGACTATAGACCAAATACAAGCACGAGAATGATTAAGGCACTAGGTAAACTTTTTTCTCTTTAAACCATTTTTCTATCCTTACCCGAACAAACTCCTTAGTTGCCCATTTTGAGCCTAAACCTTTTGTTTGACCACCCTATAGCCCACAAACCTTAAACCTTTTCTTTTTAAACCCTTGTGATGAAAATTCGATTATAGGAGCTTAAGTTTGTATAGTTGTTATGATTCGTTCAAAAAAAAAGTGTGAAAAAGAATTGAAAATTGTAGAAGAAAAACACAAAAAGAAGCGTTAGTAGTTATCGAATAAAAGGGTGAAAGATTATTGCCCATAGTGGATGTTTATAGTTTGCTTTTGTTTAGGATAGTCTTTTGTAATAAAAAGTCGAATTTTCATCACTTTAGCCACTTTAAAAATATCCTATTTCCTACCCTTCACCTAGCCCCGTTACAACCCCTCAAAGACCTTTTGACTTGTGCTTAGTATTTGTGTTCGATAGTGGAGAACGATTAAGTTGCAAGCCTATGCGGGTACGTGTTCTAATCGGTTTTGAGCGATTAATTGTTGAAATGCTAATACATTATACATGTTAGCGAATTTTAAGCCGAGTGGAGAGCACATTGTGAGGGATATGCATGAGTTGTTAGTTTTACGGGCGGGTTAATCTTGGGTAACCAATTGTGTGTCTAAAAGCACGTTTCCATTAAATATATTGGATATTGTAAAGAGTTTGAACTTTAGCATGACATTAGACCTTAACCTTTGTCTCGGGAATGGGATGTATATTTGTTGTTCGACCCACGTGAAAGTGAAAAGCAGATTTGCTTGAGGGCAAGCAAAAGACAAGTGTGGGGATGTGATACGTGGTTGAAAACTGGTGATTGTAATTGTTTAATTTGATGTTTTTACACAAGTTTTAGTTTCGAATTGCCTACTCTTGATTAGATTTGTGTTTTGCAGGTCTACTGGAGTTTAAGGAGCTTTTTGGGAGCTTTACGGGTCACTGGAGTGAAAACTGGACCACCGGAACACGAAACGGGTCAACCGGGAGTTAAGGAAGCGAAAAAACAGAAATCACAATCTCTGGGCACCGTCGCCGACGCCCAGAAGGGCCGTCACCGACGGTTGGTTAAAGTCCCCGTAGCATCAATTGTCCATAGACAGCGAGTTTGGCCGTAGGCCATTTCTGACACAAGACACACCGTCGCCGACGGACCAAAGGGTCGTCGCCGACGGCTCTCGAATGTTGAAAACGCGAAATTTCGGTTCTTTTGGTGGAGGAATGAGTTAAAAGAAGTTTTTAACCAATCAATACGGGAGTTACACTTTTGGAGGAGTTTGAATCTTGTTTTTGGAGCCTCACACACCATCTTTTACACTATCATTCACCAACCACTCCATCTATCATCATCTCTACACCCAAGAATCATCACCATCAATCATCCCCAATTCCTCCATTAAACCCTAATTCTCCATCCATCATCCATCTCATTATTATTCTTCACCAAACCTTCAACATCCATCAATTCTCCATTGTTCAAGTTTCAAGATGAATCCTTCCGCGTTCCCAACATCCGGTGATCAAGCTTCTTCAACCATGAGCGGCTAATCATCTCGGTTTCACCCCGGTGTAGGTAGTTGTTAATTCTAGGGTTTCGAATTGTTCTTGTTTTAACTTAGTGACAATTTGTATTTGATTTTTGAAACTCTTGATAATAGTGTTACATTTGTTGCGAATTCGTGAATTGTCGAGCGATGTTAAAAGTTATGACTTCACGAAACGGTGATATGTAATTATGCATTATCATTGTTAGGATTTACTTGTGTTGATTACAAAGTGTCTTTTTGTCCGTTCTTTGGAGCGTTGATAGTTAGTAGCACCTAAGTCACGGTACACTAAATCCGCTAATCAAATGCAATTGAGTTGAAACTAGAACTTGTAGAAATCCTAGGTTAATAATTACCGAAACCGGGTGTGATTCCTTTTCATTATTATTGTTCTAACAACCGTTTTTATTGCAATCGTTAAGTAGTATTTGTCAGCCATTCTCATAAATCCATTTAGTTAAAAATCATTTCTCTCAATTAAACGAAAACCCAAAAATACTTTAGCAAGCTTCATAAATTGTGACAAGTTTTTATAATTCAGTCAAATCCATACACAAACCACATACTCTTCGTGGATCGACCCCTTACTACCACTAACACATTGTTAAGGGTAATTTGGGCATATAAATATTATCTTTGACCGAAGCGCGACACTCCCATCACTCTTGTTCTGTACCGCAACGAACCCAAGACTCGACATAAGACGAAGACGACAGATGACTGCACCAACAGACTCCCCCTCAGATGTTGACGAGTCTTAAGTGTCGAGTCTTTGCATCTTCAGTCTTTATCAGTCTCTTTTCTTTCTTAGCATATACCAGGATCTTCTCTTTGGCTCTAACTCGTCAGACTCCCCCTTTCATCATGCTGGGATCGCTGTCTGGAATTAGCTATCACCTTGAGATCATATCCTAGCTTTATCTCTGTTTAAGCTCTTCTCAGGTTCTGATGTATCTCCTGACTTTTAGTAGCAGCAGAATCAGAAACCTACATATCTCAAACACTCTATTACCAACCAACAAAAAATTATGATTCAACTTAATGAATCAACTAAACATTCGAGAATTTATCACATTTAAAATTTAACAAAATTTTAAACATTTCAAACTCTGATTCAATCATTTCAAAACACTTAACCAAACTATCTGTTCATCATGTTTAGCCTTTGAGATTTTGAATATCAGCTCTCCAACATCAGTTGTCGAAAATCTTTTTAGATTTTCAAAATATGAAACACAAATGCAAAAATTAAATGCAGAAATGAAATATGTACAAACATTTTTTTTGTGAGTTTGTGCAAGAGGATCATATCAGCTGCCGACTAGACACTAGCACCGTTAAGCTGTTATTTCATTTTAAGCTTTTAAACAGTTCGCATTGATTGCCGATATACCGATCCACTAAAATTCTCACAAAACTTTCAACCTGTTCGGGATGAACAGGATACTGAATTAGTGTTTTAGAACTTAAACATCTACATGTGTCCCACCTCAGTATATACTCCGGTATCCAGACCCCAATATTCAGTCTTACAGGTGAGTATACCACAGCTGATATCTGTTAAAGGGTAGATGTGAGGGCCGTGAGAGCTCAGGTCGATACTTCCGTATACGCAGAGAGATGACGGCTTCGACTTTAAGGTGTGTCCCCTTTAGAGGATCTTTTATTTACAACAGCAGTGACTATCAATTTTATTGTTTCATCAGCATGCTGAGGGCGAGCTTATATTTCAAAGCTTTTTGCAGAAAGTATTATCCGGGGACTAGGTTAGTACTTCCATACAGCAGAAGTCCTGGGATAATACCCCAGATATCACTGAGCATAAAGACCTAGTATCTCAGAATACGAGACCTTTCAAACAGGATTTCAGGGGTTACCTATATATCCTGGAGGTGTTCCACACGTAGACGCAAGTGAAATTTATGTTTATATCCCAAACTGATCTACTAATTTGTGAAAACCTACCGAAACATCTTTAGCGAGACTGCTTAATTGCATTTATACATTACAAATCTTTAGCGTACTGTGCCAGTCTAGCTGATGTACTATCATTTCCCCTATTCGCACCAAAACTCATTTTTAATTTTTCGATGTTTTTGACATTTTCAAATTTTCTAATTTTTTTAAAAATTTTACTCCCCTAAAATCAAAATGTGTTTCAATTTTGATTTTCTGGGAAAATTTGAAACAAACTGTACAAAATTGACAACATAACGAGAATCGCATCAATCCTCCATCCACATGGCGTAAACAATCAGAACTCCCCCTCACAACAAACTATTTTCCCATTGTGATTTCAAAACACTTAAGTTTGTTTTAATCAAAATGGTTTTTCCGGAAAAATTAGTTTGTTTACCAAACATTTGTAGGTTCGGGGTTACTTCATCTCATTGTTTTCTACACACACATGACAGATTTAACAATTTCAGTTTTAGATCTCAAACACCACTTGTAGAAAATCAAGTACAACTTAATGTCCCTGATTTACCACATGTAAAACGAAAAATCACCAGAGTGAAATTTCTCAAGAAATGTGCCGTTTCATGTTCCACGCTTACCAACCTGGGAACTCCGGGCAAGTCAGGTTTTTCTATTTAAACAGATTCACCCAAGCCTGACGATCCTTGGGTGATTTCGAATTCTTGTTCAAAAATGGTGGAAAGTTTGCATCATCCATTGTTAAACCTGAATTCTTCTTTTTTACCTCAACCAATGGCTCCTTTGGCTTTGACGAACCAGAATCATTGCCTGCACATGGCTTCTCTGACTTTGACCTGTCAGATTCATCGCCAGATGGTGGCTTGTCTGACTTTGACCTGTCAGATTCATCGCCGACCATTTTCTTCTTCTTCTTTTCTTCTTTCGTCCTCAGATTTGTATCTGATGAATTCGCCTGGCTTGACTTAGCATTCGAGGGAGTTGATTCATCGGAACTTTTATTTTTACCAACAGATGAACCTGAGGACAAAATCTTCTCGAGATACTCTCTCGCCTTCTTCCTCTTCTTCCTCAGTCTGTCTTTCTGCCCCTGTGAAAGTTTAACTTTCTTTTCTTGAATTTTCTGTTCTTGAACTTTAGGTTTTAGAACCTTCTGTTCATGGGGCTTGACATTAACTGGAATTTTTGCCAATTTCTGAGGATTAACCCTCAATCTTTCATTTGATCTCCTTTGGCAATCTCTGGCAATGTGACCTTTAATTTAACAACTAAAGCATCTCCTCGTCTCAAAATTCCTTCTCTGGCAGTTAACAGCAATGTGTCCTTGATAACCGCATCGGTAACACACTCTGTTATCGTACCAATCACCATTTTCAGCCCAAATACTCAGATCAAAGCATTGTTTGGCTTGGTGATATTCCTTTCTCCTGTTGATTGCTGGATTTGACTTTTCAGCACTGTGGTTCGACCTGCACCACTTATTACCAACAATTTTTGATTTTTCATTTTTCAATTTTTGTGATTTTTGATTGCGATTGGATGATTGATCTGATGAGCTTTTATTTTCTTTTTGTACAATTTTCTCAGTTTTAATTTTTTGTTTTTGTTCCACTTTCTACTTCAAAGGTTTTTGCTTAGAGCATTCTCCCTTTTCAGTCGATTGCAGAACAGTTTTCTGAAATTTTTCTTTTAATTTCAAAAATAATTTTTGTTTTTCAATTTTTTCTTTTTCATCATCTGATTTTTCATCGCAATCTTCAACTTTGACATTGTCAAAGTTTGTGACACTGTCACTTATTGGAACAGAATTGATCGGTTTTGGACAGGGAAAATTCAAACTGTCTGAGGAAGTCACAAAACCTTTCAATTTCTTCTCAAGTTCATTAATCTTGTTTCTTGAATTCTCAGTTTCATTTTCAAGCTGAGATATTCTTACAAGATGAGACTTGATTGATTTTTCATTTTCATTCTTCATGTTTTCAAGAACAGCCTTTTCATGTTCCAAAACTTTTATCTGTTCTTGAAATTTCGTTTCATTTGCTTTCAAATTTTTGTTCTCAAGCTTTATCCAGAAATCTTCATTTTCTGAGGATTTCTTTTTGCTTTCAACATCTTTTTCCTTTTCTTTCAAAATCTTGTTTTCTAATGTCAAACTGTTCAAATTACCCAACAGTTTGTCATTTTCAATTTTCAACTTCTCACAATTTTGTTGTAAAACAAGAATCTGTTTATCATCAAATTGCTTCTCATCTTTCAATTTCTTGATTTCCAATGTCAAACTTTCCGCATCTTTCAAGAGTTTGCCATTGTCAGCTTCAAGTTTATCACATTTAGAGCACACTGATTCAGAATCAGATTCTTCTTTCGCAGATTCTTCATTCTTTGGAATATCCTTTGTTTCCATCTTGTATGTTCCTGCACAAAAGAGTTTAACGAAATCAAAAGGATTCATACTTTCATCAATATAACATTTCCTTTTAATATCATATTTCAGAATACTCTTTGTTGCAAGACACACACGAATTCTTTTATAAATTTCAGTAAGTACACCAATTCCAATTTTTGTAAATTCCTTTCCATTTCGTTCAAAAATTCCTTCTTTTTCTTATTTTCCTTACAAAACTCTGCATAAACCTCATTAAAGAACTGTTTTGGATAAAGTTCTTGAAAAAAATCTTTCTTTTTTAGCTCAACCAAGAATTCATCCCACTTAGCAGGTAATGCATTTGTCAATTTCGATATCTGTTCATTATTTGATATTCTAATACCCTTATTCCTCAAATTGTCCATTAAAATTTTAAACCGTATTTCCAACTCATCCAACTTTTCATCCTTTTGACACATGAAGTGTTCAAAACTTTTAACCCAAATGTCCGTACTCACATTTCTATAATTTGTATCCACAGTTCTCATATACCAGTTATTTAAACATTCAAGATTATTGTTTTCTTTTTCATCAAAAACAGTTTCCATTTTTCAAACACAAACTGTTCAAACAATCTGATTTAGCCTTCACTGATTGGATCGATGATAATGAAAATTGGGCCTTTTGATCAATGAAATATAACAAACTGACAACACAAAAGTTGATTTGTCCTTTCACGTTAGTGCATCGATCAATTTCACATGCACAAAAATATGATTGGGCCTTCAAAGGTTAGTGGGTCGGTGACAACTATGCTGATGGGGCCACTGAATTATGAGATAACACCAATGATATTAACCTTTTTTAAAAAACTTATTGAATATTATGAGTGGGCTAAAAAGTCTGTAGTGGGCTGACAATACATGTGATGTCTTTTCCAATATGTTGACAATTCAAACGGTTCACACTTTTCAATGTATTTTTCAAACGGTGTACCGGTTTCAAACGATGTGTCTGTTTCACACGGTGCACTTCAAACGATACTTTTTCAAACGGAAGTCTTCAAACGAGCTCCTTTCTCAAACGGTAAGTTCAAACGGGATGGCTGTTTTTCAAACTGTAAGGTGCAAATTTCAAACGGTCAGGCACAAATTTCAAACGGTCAGGCAGTTTCAAACGGACAAGTGCTGGACTCGTTCAAACGGTCACCACTTTTCAAGCCATTTTTACCAGTTTTACGTCGAGTTTTGATCTGATATTTTCAAGGATTGATTAAAACACTGTTATGTAAGTTATATGTGAAAATCAACCGTTTTTAACCATGAAAAGTATCAAATTTTGAAAGAAGGTGTAGAAGATCAGATTTTGCTAGCGAAAACGAGCTAAACGGTAAGAACTCTTCCTCCTGAGCTCTGATACCACATGTAGGATCATGAAACGACCTGACGAGTCGATCAGAAGAGTGCTCAGACCGAATCAGAGGCGGAATTCATTGATTCGGTCTTCGTTCAGCTTGTATTCACTATAAATTGTCTTGTTTATTGATCTTGTAACAGCTTTATAGTACAAAGACACTTCGACAGCACCCCGGCGTCGGAAACTAGAACATTACAAATGAATCCGTTTGAGGCCTATATATAGAAAATGATCCTGACCGTTTGAAACTCTTCAAACGGCCACGTTTCAAACGGATATACATCATGCTTTTCAAACGGTCAACACCTTTCATATTCTGTTTTCCATTTTGACTTCACGTGTATGTTGTCTTCATGTAATGATGCAATGGATGATGTCACAAGGATGATGTCATCATCAAGAATGATGACATCACTCTTGTTCTGTACCGCAACGAACCCAAGACTCGACATAAGACGAAGACGACAGATGACTGCACCAACATCACCCACCCACCACCACCATCACAACCCACATCCACCACCATCATCCATCATACAGTGTGTGTAGTAGTCTCGGGATCCAAGATTGATAGTAAGAGTTCTTGACAATCAAAGGCCATGTTTGCCTAGGTCTCTTACGTCAGTTGGTGAAGACAAGCATTTAGTGTAATACTTTTTATTTTTAATCTTTTCGCACTTTTTATTTGGTTATGTATTAATGACTTTAATAACTAGTTTCTTATGTTGAAGGTGAAACTTCCTTATAATTTGTCCGTGGTATCTTGGAGTTATTTCACTGTCTATATAAAATAAAAGATTTACACCATTCATATCTCCACGGTCTATATAGAGATATGTTGGCTACCTGGTCGGGGGTTAAGGGAATGGTTTGGTAAACGACTTGCCTTGTTCAGTGTATAGATCCTGCAAGTACCTAGGTCAAGCTTAGTAGGACCTCCTTTAATGCCCACTGGTATTGGATGGCGGAGGTTCGAATTTCTTGATCCCCTCATATGTAAACTACTATTAAAACATTAACCCGGCTATTTCGGATTGTATCACTACTGACTCAAACTACTTAGCCGAGGGTAACGTCACCTTCAAAAGAGGGGCCTACCATATTACGAATTAATAACTTAATTAATTATCTTTCCATAATCCAACCCTTTAGGATTGTATCCTTGCTGACTCAAACTACTGGGTTGAGGGTAACGTCACCTTCAAAAGAGGGGCCTACTACTATAACACAGATAATCTCTTAAAAAGTGCAAAAGTGCGGAAATAATCAAAGGTTACACTAATGGCGAGTCTGATCCAAGTGATTCATCTTGTCTATCTGTTTTTATTTTTATTTTTATTTTCAACAATTTTAGTTTTTATTTTCATGTTTAAACCTTTTTCTAAAATTTTGATTTGATTAGACGTTGAGGATAAACCGGTTGTTGGTGCAGTTGTCTGTCGACTACATCTTAGTTCGAGTCTTAGGTTAGGGTTGTTTGTATCATGCACGGAAATCGAGAAATCTTGATTTAGTAATAGTTTCGCTTTTATGACACTAGGATAGTTCTGCTTATGTGTCATTAGGTCCGCTTATATGTCAGTGATGTAGGTCCGCTTATACGTACATGTCCGTATAAGCGAACCAATGTCTCCTATATATAGGTAGGCCATTCAAGCGGAACTAGGTAACCGTTAGGTTGTGTAACGGCGAAGCCCTGCCGGATTGTCTCCAGAGCTTATATACTGTTAGCAGATCAATAAAAGAGACGTTAAATTGTGAAATCAAGCTAAACAAAGACTGAATCAATGAATTCCGCCTCTGATTCAGTCTGAGCACTCTTTTGATCGACTCATCATGTCGTCTAACGATCCTACATGTGGTATCAGAGCTCAGGAGGAAGAGTTCTTACCGTTTAGCTCGTTTTTGCTAAAAAATTCTGATTTCTACACCTTCTTTCATCAATTCAGAAAATTTTCACAGTCAAAATTGGATCAAAATTTCACAGACTGTGTGTTATTGGACATTAACAAACCCTGGAAAGTTTCAGACCAAAATACGGACTAAAAATGGACCAAATTGATGTGCGAAGTGGTTCCGCTTTTACGGACATTTGTTAGTTCCGCTTGTTTGACAGGTTCAAGTCCGCTTATTTGTACATATTTTGAATAGGTCCGCTTCAAATTGCATCAGGTTCGCTCAAGAGGTCCGCTTGTAGTGACATGTTTGTTAAGGTTCCGCTTCAGAGGTCCACTTATTGGATCATTTAGTAGAGGTTTCGCTTGTAAGGTTTTGCTTCAAGTGTCAATTCGGAGTTTCGCTTGAGTAATTCCGCTCCAAATTGATTGGTAGTTCCGCTTTTGTGTCCAAAATTCAAAGGTTCCGCTTGTTTGAACATCAAGTAGTTCCGCTCCTTTGGACAACAGGAGTTTCGCTTATTTGAACTTACTGGTTTCGCTTTTGTGTCACTTATATTTTGGAATTTCGCTTTTGTGACATATTGAGAGAAAACGCGTCGGGATTGTTAGAAAAATGGAAATGGTATTTGATGAACAAGAAAACAATGATCTTAAAAGGTTAAACGATTGGTATCGAGGATATCTCAGTAATTCTTATCAGACATTACCCAAAAAGGTTTGAAGTAAATGTTTCGAATGTTTTCTAAGTAAGAAAGATGAAAGATTGGATGATTTGGAGAAACGTTTTGATCGTTTGATTGACTATTTGAAAGAAAATCAAATAGTAATATCAGAAGCTGAAATGGTTTCAAAGTTTGCTAATGGATTACCAGCTGAATGGGATGATTTTTTGAAAAATCTGAGAGAAAATTCTAGTTTTTCAAAATTACCTTTAAATAAATTCATCAGCAAACTTAAAAATCATGATTATGAGCTTTATCAAAAGAAGAGAGATGTGTTGGATAAAATAAAAATGAATTTAGATGATTTGAGTTTAGAAGTGATATATGAAATAAACAAAAGAATCATGGAAATCCTCTTGATTTTGTTACTATCTTTAGTGCAGGTACATATAAGATAGAGAAAGAACAAGTTCCAAAGGTTGAAGAATCTGTGAAGAATGAAATTTCAAATTTTGAATCAGTGTGCTTCAAATGTGACAACTTTAAGACTGACAATGACAAACTCGTGAAAGATGCGGAAAGTTTGGCATTGGAGATCAAGAAGTTGAACGATGAAAAACAAGCTGATGATAAACAGATTCTTATTTTGCAGGAAAACTGTGTAACGCTGAATTCTGAAAATGACAAACTGTTAATAATTTGAACAGTTTGACGTTGGAAAATCAGAAATTGAAAGAAAAGGCAAAAGTTTTTGAAGAGAAGATTAAAAGTTTTGAAATTGAAAAATCAAGAATTGAAAAAGAATTTTAAAATCAAATGAAAATATTCTTGAAGATGGGAGAAATGTTTTTAGTCAAAACAACATTGAAAAGCAAAAAATGATAAATTCACATCTTCAGAAAATTATTAATCTTGAAAAAGAAGGTGAATGTGCTAGAAAGAAAATTGAAGAGTTAGAAAAAGACTTTGAAAGCGAAAAGAAATCTTCAGAAAATGAAGATTTCTGGATAAAGCTTGAGAACAAAAATTTGAAAGCAAATGAAACGAAATTTCAAGAACAGATAAAAGATTTGGAAAATGAAAAGTCTGTTCTTAAAAACATGAGGAATAAGAATGAAAAATCAATCAAGTCTCATCTTGAAAGAATATCTCAGCTTGAAAATGAAGCTGAAAATTCAAGAAATAAGATCGATGAACTTGAGAAGAAATTGATAGGTTTTGTGACTGCATCAGACAGTTTGAATTTTCCCTGTCCAAAACCAATCAATTCTGTTCCAATAAGTGACGATGTCACAAACTTTGACAATGTCAAAGTTGAAGATTGCGATGAGAAATCTGATGATGAAAATGAAAAATTTGAAAAACAAAAATTGTTTTTGAAATTAAAAGAAAAATTTCAGAAAAATGTTTTACAATCGACTGAAAAGGGAGAATGCTCTAAGCAAAAACCTTTGAAGAAGAGAGTGAAACAGAAACAAAAAATTAAAAATGAGAAAAATGTTCAAAAAGATAATAAAAGTTCATCAGATTGATCATCCAATCGCAATGAAAAATTACAAAAAGTAAAAAATGAAAACTCAAAAAATGTTGGCAATAAGTGGTGCAGGTCGGACCATAGTGCTCAAAAGCCAAATCCAGCAAACATGAGGAAGGAATATCACCAAGCCAGACAATGCTATGATCTGAGCATTTGGTGTGAAGGTGGTACATGGTACGATAACAGAGTGTGTTACCGATGCGGTTATCAAGGACACATTGCTGTTAACTGCCAAAGTTGGAATTATGAGACGAGAAGATGCTTTAACTGCAACATCAAAGGTCACATTGCCAGAGATTGCCCAAGGAGATCAAATGATAGATTGAGGGCTAAGTCTCAGAAATTGGTAAAGATTCCAGTCAAAGTCAAGCCTCATGAACAGAAGGTTCTAAAACCTAAAGTTCAAGAACAGACAATTCAAGAAAAGAAAGTTAAACTTTCACAGGGGCAGAAAGACAGACTGAGGAAAAAGAGAAAGAAGGCGAGAGAGTATCTCGAGAAGATTTTGTCCTCGGGTTCACCGAACAGATCGAATAAGAGTTCTGATGAATCAACTTCTTCGATTGCAAAGTCAAGCAAGACGAATTCATCGGATACAAATCTGAGGACGAAAGAAGAAAAGAAGAAGAAGAAAATGGTCAGCGATGAATCTGACAGGTCAAAGTCAGACAAGCCACCTTCAGGCGATGAATCTGATTTGTCAAAATCAGACAAGCCATGTGCAGGCAATGATTCTGGTCTGTCAAAACCAGAGGAGCCTGGCGTTGAGGTAAAAAAAGGAGAATTCAGGTTTAACAATGGATGATGCAAATTTTCCACCATTGTTGAACAAGAATTCGAAATCACCCAAGGAACGTCAGGCTTGGGTGAATCTGTTTAAATGAAAAACCTGACTTGCCGGAGTTCCCAGGTTGGTAAAAGTGGAACATGAATCGGCATATTTCTTGAGAAATTTCACTCTGGTGATTTTTCGCCTTACATGTGGTAAATCAGGGACATTAAGTTGTACTTGATTTTCTACAAATGGTTTATGGTAAAATTGGAAACGATAAATCTTTCAAATGTTTGATGAAAACAATGTGATGAAGTAACCCCGAACCTACAAATGTTTGGTAAACAAACTAATTTTTACGGAAAAACCATTTTGATTAAAATAAACTTAAGTGTTTTGAGATAATAATGGGAAAATAGTTTGTTGAGAGGGGGAGTTCTGATTATTTACGCCAAGTGGATGGCGAATTGAAGCGATTCGATATCATGTTGTCAACTTTGTACAGTTTATTGCTTTGATTTTCAAATTTTCCGGAAAATCAAAATTGAAACATATTTTGATTTTAGGGGGAGAAAATTTAAAAAAAAATTTAAAATTAGAAAATTTGAAAATGTCAAAAACATCGGAAAAATTAAAAATGAGTTTTAGTGTGAATAGGGGAAATGATAGTACATCAGCTAGACTGGCACAGTACGCTAAAGATTTGTAATGTATAAATGCAATTAAGCAGTCTCGCTAAAGATGTGTCGGTAGGTTTTCACAGAATTAGTAGATCAGTTTGGGATATAAACATAAATTTCACTTGCGTCTACGTGGGGAACACCTCCAGGATATATAGGTAACCCCTGAAATCCTGTTTGAAGGGTCCCGTATTCTGAGATACTAGGTCTTTATGCTCAGTGATATCTGGGGTATTATCCCGGGACTTCTGTTGTATGGAAGTACTGACCTAGTCTTCGGATAATACTTTCTGCAAAAAGCTTTGAAATATAAGCTCGCCCTCAGCATGCTGATGAAACAATAAAATTGATAGTCGCTGCTGTTGTAAATAAAGATCCTCTAAAGGGGACAAACCTTAAAGTCAAAGCCGTCATCTCTCTGCGTATACGGAAGTATCGACCTGAGCTCTCACGGCCCTCGCATCTACCCCTTAACAGATATCAGCTGTGGTATACTCACCTGTAAGACTGAATACTGGGGTCTGGATACGGGAGTATATACTGAGGTGGGGACACATGTAGATGTTTAAGTTCTAAAACACTAATTCTGTATCCCGAACAGGTTGAACATTTTGTGAGAATTTAAGTGGATCAGAATATCGGCAATCTATGCGAATTGTTTAAAAGCTTAAAATGAATTAACAGCTTAACGGTGCTAGTTTTTAGTCAGCAGCTGATATGATCCTGTTGGATCTGAGTTTCTTTTTGATTGTATTTTGTGTTTGAAGTTAAGATGAAAATGGATGAGTTGTGCAGCGGAATTAAAATGAAAACAAACTTTGCGTACAATCAAATGAGAGTAATACTTTAATCAAACATCATTTACACAATGAACCGAATGATTGAATTTAATTTCAACAACGATTACAAAGATAGATGTATGAATGCAAACTCCCCCTCAGCCCGAGCTCAGTAGTTTGTTCGTGCAAAGAAGACGAATGTTGTAAAGAGCTAATAGAACAGTACAAAGTACTGGACTATTTATAGGCACTTGCAAACTCTTGAGCATCTTTGCTGACGTCACCATGAAAGTTACATCTAACCTCCTAACAAATTCTAACCTCTGATCTATACAGACACTGCTTGTGTTAACTACTGCTAATACATTCTATTACAAAACAGACTTTAGAACAGCTGCTGCAACCTTCTACTACTGTGAACCCAGCAGCACTTGTCCAGATCAGCAGTGCTTGACTCAAGGCAGTAGATTGAATCAGCAGGACTTTAGTCTTCCATCAGATCTTTAGTTGAGCAGCAGTTATGGGTCAGCAGTTTAGCAAGATCAGCAGATAGGAGGTCATCAGTAGTTGTAATCACTTTCAAGGGGAGAGATTTGTATATCAGCATCTGCTTATTCAGAATCCACTGTTCTGATCCAGTTTTGGCTTTAATTATTTGTTCCTCTGATAGGGTTCAATCCCAACAATCTCCCCCTGGAATAGATAATGCCAAAACCCTTCATTATTTATGGATATTTTATTGCCACATTAACAGCTCCCTTATCTGACCTTTAAATTGTAATTCAAAGTCAAGGGCATTTGTATCTTCATCATCCCTACTAAGTGGAAGATCAAGGAGATCCTGCAAATCTTCAAGACTCAGGCCAAGAGCTTGTTCCTTGATATTTTCTCCACTTCTCCACCAGACCTGAGCAAAGTCAATACGCAGGTCTGTTTGTCAGTTGCCCACTTTTGTATTTTTGAGCCTGGTGGGTTTCTTGGGAGATGTTTATTTGCAGAAGTATTTGGTGAGGCTGGCCTGTTCATAACTGGCTGAGCAGTGGTAGCAGAGTTTTCCTGTTCAAGTTCTTCTTTTAACGTTCTTAACAAGCCTTCTTTTAAAACAGCATTTCCAGCAAGAATTTCTTGAACAGTTTCAGCTCCTAACTGGCTTTGTGTCCTTCTTTTGTAGATGGCATTACCAGCTGGAGCAGTGGCTCTCCTGATTTGCAGCTTTGATGGTCCTTTTGAAACCGCTGCTTCAGGGTAGTCAGGTTTTTGAGGAATTTTTGGATCTTCCTTTCTTAATTCCTCCAACCTTTTGTAGGTTGACCTGACCAAATCTTCTTTCCATCTAGCAACTTGTCTTTTGGTGCCAAATTTAGCAACAACCAGTTCTTCTTTCATTCTCTTTAGTTCCAACTGCTTTTCAGGTACATTCCTTTTGAACTTTGCCCAATCAGGAGGAGTGTGAGTGACTTTCCTTTTTAACATATCTTGAATTCTGGCTGCTTCAGCTTCAAGCTCTGGAACAGTCCACTCTTTGTACATGTGTCTCTCTCCTTTGTATTTCTTGTAAAACATAATGCTTTCAATGTAGTCTTTCTTCAAAGTTTCAGCTGCTCTTTCTGAAATTTGTTGACTTACATTCTTTGCAAAACGTTCTAGGGAACTGACTTGTGTGAGCAGATATTGGTAGTATCTTGATACTTCTTTGTCAGATTTCCCTTGTGTTTTTCTTTTCGAGATATCCTCTGGTTGCTTGGCCTTTATCTTCAAATATTCTTCAATGTTTTTGGGCCAGGGATATCCTTTGATTGAAGGCAAACTCCTTTTGGCAGGGTCATCCTCAGTATAAAAGGACTTTATTTCTTCTCTATCTGCTTCCAGTTCAAGAGGAAATTGAACACCTGCAGGAGGTAAGAGCTTGTGCATTGGAATAGAAGAGAGTGGAACTGGTTTTGGTATATTGACAAGAGCTAAAGGTTTTGAAGATGTTGGAGATGGTGAAGTAACATCATCTTTAGGAATTAGCCTTCTCCTCTTTATTTGAGGAGGGACTGATGATGTTTTGGATGGAAAGGTGGTTGTAGTGGCAGTGGTTTGTGATAGACTAACAGTTGTTGAAACAATTGGTGTTCCAACTACTGTTGTCTTTACAGCAGAAGTTATAACAACTGCTGTCTTCTACCTTTTGACAGGAGGTGATTGTGATTTTGGTGGTGATGGAGGTAAAGCATTGGATGTAGTGTGTATTGAAGTGGTGTGTGTTGAAGTGGGAACAGATGTTGAAACTACTGAAGTACCAACAGCAGCTGATACACCAGGAGTTACAACAGCTGTTTTAGGTGGTGGTTTTTGAGCAGACTTTGAACGTCTGACCGGAATGGATTTGGGTAGCCTTACTTTTCTAGTAGGCTTCTTCTTTTCATCAATGAGATTTTCATCATCTCTTGACTCTGAAGTACCCTGATCCGGATAGTCCACCCTGGCTTTCTTTTTGGCCTCTCTATCCCTTTTTACACATGCAAGTGCTTCTGCAAGTGCATTTGTGGTCACATCAATTTTCTTACTCCCATCTGGCAAAGGAATCTGTTTGGTCATATTGGAATTTTCTGGTGCGAGGTAGAGACCATCTGTTATTCCTTTCCTTCTCCATTCCTGAATTTTCTCCCCCTTTTTGGCATTATCTTCAGGGAGTTGATCAATGAAGAACACTGGTGGAGGAGCAGTGCCAGTGGAGTGCAAGATCTGAGTTTTGAGAGCCTTTAGATCAGCCTGAGTGTCTTTGTACCTAGACTCCATAGCATTTCTCAATTGTTGAACATGTTTTTCATGTTGCTGATCTGCTATTTATGCTTGATGATGGAGAAAAGGTTGAAATAGATTCCAGAGCTCATTTGTAGCAGGTGCCTGTTGGAGAGCAGGTGCTTGAGGTGGAACAGCAGTGGATTGTACCTTTTGTACTTGTAACAACTGTTGTAGCATATCTTTGAGTTCTGCAACAGAGTTATCAAGTTTTTCAACACGAGCCGTCAATTTCTGGTACTTTAAACCATCACCCAATATAATGGGATCATCTGATTTCCCACTAACAGTGGTTTTATCAATGGTAGAAGTAGGGAGTTTACTCCAAACCTTAACCACTGATGCCCCTTTTTCTTGGTACTGGGGTCTTCTTCCTTCAACACTTGACAACCTTTTGATGTTGCCAGTAGGATAAATAAATCCACTGGTGGTTGGCAGAGGTGCTATAAAAGGAATTGCCTCCAAGGAAGTCTTATTGATGTAACCACTGTCCAACTGTAAACCTGTAGGTTCAACAGTTGTAGTGGCTGCTTCACTTGGATTACCACAAAGAGTTACTTGTAACTCAATGGGTGTAACCTCCTCAGGTTGTGTTGGTGGTTTAACAATGAATGATACAGCAGGCTCAGTCATTTGTTGAGGTATATTCTCTTTGACAGGTGATTGAGAAGGACTGAGTAATGCCTGGTTCAAATCAATTGCATCCAACAGTAGTTGTGTTTTTGGTGGAATTATGGATGTGATGGTGGGTTTAGAAAGCGGATGTGCTCCGGGCATTGAGCTGTGGATGATGGAGACGAATGTATCCAGAGCATCATGATGTGGTGGCCCTTTGTGTACAACCTGTTCTTTTTGTGAAGAAGCAGGAGGAGTTATGGTTATGGGTTGAGATATTTATACCAACTGCTGTGAGGAAGTAGCAGCAGTGGTTTCTTGTGACATTTGTGTTGTCATAAGCATTAACTCTGGTATCTCATCCTCCAGAGTTGCCTTTTTGATTGGGTTGGGGGGTTTTTGATTTTTCTTTTTGAATGGCCTTTTGGGTTTGGTAGGTGTGGGTTTCAAAACAGTTGTTCTGCTGCTTTGATCACCTAGAGCAGTAGGCTCAGCAGCAGATACCTGAGGAGCAGTGGTAACTGCTAAATTCTGCTCAGGTACCCCTGCTTGTGTTTTGCAAGGTGCTAACATTCGTGAAAAAGTTTCAGATGTTAGGCAGTTTATTGCAGTTATTTCACCTTGGTTTATTAAAGCTAAATCATCCTTACTGAATTTCTTTTCAAAATAGTAGCTTAAAAACCTTGGGAATAGTAAGAATGATTTGCTTTCAACATTATTAACCAAATCTTTAAAGATTTCCCGAGAATAATTATAATTTTCTTCTTGAAGAATTGCATATCCTAGATTTTGAATCTTTATAGGGATCTCATTAAAAGAAGTGGTTTTGTTTGAAACACATAGGAGGAGGGTATGAAATAGAAATCTTGGTGCAGGAGGAAATTAACCTTTTTCTAAGGTTAGTTTCTTCATCATTGTGGCTTCATACCCTCTTTCAATGAAGTCAATGTGCAACTCGTTTTTAGTGAAGGAAGTTTTACCTGCCTGGTCATCGAGTTGAAAGACTTCGGAGATGGATTGTGGTGTAATGTGGACATCTTTACCTTTTATGGAAGATTGGATTGCAGTTGCAATGTCTCCTTGTTTTTCAAGGGTTTCATTCTTCCAAAATTCCCTTTGGGTCGCCAAGTAGATGGGTGCATCGGCGGTGAGCAAAGTTTTGTACTTTGATTCTGCCATGATGGTGATAATGGAATCGAAAACTGTGGTTCCTGGTTTTGTGAGAAGACCCAGGAGATTGTGAGATTTTTTGAATGGAATTTCAGTGGTAGTTGCCTTTTGAGAGGCTGTTTTTGATGATTTTGATGTGGGTTTTGCAGAGAGCTTCGATTTTGTCATTTTTGAAACAAAACGATCGAAGAAATTTGTGAGAAATGAGAAGAAAAACTGCTTTGAGAAGAGAATTTTTAAGAATTCAATTCGACGGTAAAACCCTGTTTTGATGGTGAGTGGGGATGTTATAGGAAAGAGAATGAATGCTGACGTGGCAGCCGTTACAAAAGGTCTGACTGCTATATACTGCCCACGTGACAACCACTGGTGAAAATGAAGGACAGTACTTTTGGTGAAAGTAACTGATGAAAGCAGTGGAAAGGGGGCAGTGGATGATTTTCACTATCAGTGGATAGCATATCAGTGGATAAGACACTGCTTTTGAACAACAGTGGTTATCAAGGAATGAGAGAACAGAGGTTGCCTTTCAGTAGTGGGCAGACTTTTTGAAATAGAGCAGACTTTTGAACAATCAGCGGTTATGGCAGACTTTTAAGGATTTTAATGAAATTTTCATTTTTAAGCTATTTTTAAGGATGGATTTTTGATTTTCTGAAAATATTTTGTTGCTTTTATTCATAGAAAAACAAGATGTTGCTTGTTATTCCATGTTTAGCATCCCAATCCTAGAGACCAAGCTTTCAAAAGTGGCTGTATCAAGTGCTTTTGTGAGCACATCTGCCAGCTGGTCTTTAGTTGGGACATGATGCAGAGAAATCAAACCTTTTTCATAGCAATCCCTCACAAAGTGATGTCTGATGTCGATGTGCTTTGTGGTAGAATGGGAAACTGGATTTTTGATGATATTTTCTGCTGCCTGGCTGTCCAACATGAGTGGTGTCTTTAAGGCAGTGATACCAAAATCCAGTAACTGATTTTGAAGCCACAGGAGTTGGGCTGTACAGCTTGCAGCAGCAATGTATTCAGCCTCAGCAGTGGATGTTGAAACTGCTGCTTGCTTTTTGCTTTGCCAAGATACTAAGCAATCACCTAGAAACTGGCACCCTCCTGAAGTGGACTTCCTTGTGGTGTGACATCCAGCAAAGTCACTGTCTGAAAAACCTGAAAGCTTGATATTCCCATTAGCTGGATACCAGATACCAAGTGTGGGAGCACCTTTTATGTATCTGAGAATCCTTTTTACAGCAATGAGATTTGATTTTCTGGGAGCTGATTGACTTCTTGCACAGACACATGTTGCAAACAAGATGTCTGGTCTAGATGTAGTTAGGTACAATAAGGACCCAATCATGCTTCTATAGAGTGTTTGGTCAATCAGCTCATCCTTTTCATCAGACATGACCAACTTATTTGTGGCCATGGGTGTGCTGCATGGTTTACAATCATTCATATCAAATTTGGTTAAAAGGTCTTTAGCATATTTGCTTTGATGAATGAAAGTTCCATTTTGCAATTGCTGTACTTGGAGACCAAGAAAGCATTGCAGCTCACCTATTGCACTCATTTCAAACTCAGCTGTCATGAGTTCTCTTAACTCTTAACACATTTTGGTACATGTGCTTCCAAAAATAATGTCATCCACATAAATTTGGACAATCATTAAATATTTCCCTCTCCATTTAAGAAACAATGTTTTATCAATGGTACCTCTTTTGAAACCATTTGAGAGTAGAAATGTTGGTGCACTACATCTGTTGATTTCGTCTTAGATCGAGTCTTTCATTGTAATGTATAGATTAGGGCGCGTTTTACGAGAAAACTGGAGAGTTTATGTGTTTTAGAGAGGAGGTCCGCTTATACGGACATAGAAGATCCGCTTTTGTGTCAGGTCCGCTTTTACGGACATAGTAGGTCCGCTTTTACGTCAGGTCCGCTTATACGGACATGTCCGCATAAGGGAACCTACTCACCTATATATACCACAAAAGAGGACCTCATTTGTAACTTTCTGGATTCCATACCGAGGTGCTGCCGGTGTGAGAACTGAATGTAAACGTTGTCAAATTAATCAGAAAAGAGATTTAAGAAGATATCTAGTTGTTTCTACGTCAGGTACTTGTTTTCCGCACCTGTATCTGATCAAACTCCTCTGATTGACTCGTTCGGGTCAGAATCCGATCCTACAAGTGGTATCAAAGCTTCAGGAGGAGGAGTTCTGCATAGATTTGCTGGATTTCATCACATATTCTTACTTCTACACCTTCTTTCTTCGTCAGAGCGAGATTTTACGGTCGGAATTTGCTAAAAATTTCACAGATTGTGCGTAACAGTATATTGTCAAATCCTTGAAAGTTTGATGCTGAAATTCAAAATAAAAACGGGTCAAAATGTGTTCCGAAGTAGGTCCGCTTTTACGGCATCGTCATAGGTTCGCTCCAAAATTTGGATCAGGTTCGCTTTTAGGACATATTATTGTTAGATCCGCTTCAAAATGTGTTTGGTTTGCTCCAAATCCTTCATAGGTCCGCTTCAAAAACAGATCCGCTTCAAATGACTTTAGGTTCGCTCATAAATACCATTAGGTTCGCTTTTATGTCAATTCAACACCAAGGTCCGCTAATAAGGCAACAGTTAGGTTCGCTTTTCTGACAACCACAGGTCCGCTCATATAACACAATATGTCTAGGTTCGCTTTTATGACATCATTGGTTCGCTCCAAAGGTCCTTTGTCATTAGGTTCGCTTTTAATACAAATCAAGTTCGCTTTTCTGACATGTTTAAGTCCATTCATAATAGTCCGCTTGTAAGGTCCAATCACTGTTTTGTTTCATTAAAGAAGTGTCGGTTGTGTTAGTCATTGGTTTAATCAGATAATACATATCAAGTTTGTCGGTTTAGTGTTTAAAGTGCCCCAATCATTGTCTTCAAAAAGGGAGGTCCAATCAAAATGGTTTAAGTGCATGTGATTTTGTTTAAAAAAAAAGGAAGGTCCAATCTGTTGTCATTTTTGTGGAGTCAAGGTCAAATGGGAATTTTTTTAAAAAAAGAAGGGAAAGGTAGTTGGCAATTTGTTTTTAGAATTAATAGTGTTTGTCGGACATGTATATTGACAGCCAATGTGATTTAACCGTTAACAATGTGATTTACCCGTTAATGGCCTAATCAGTTACATGGATATCTCGACCTTTAGTGAACCGTTCTTTTGACCCAATCATCAAATAAAGATAAGTGGCCCAATCATTGTAATTGTGGTTCTATGAGATCATACATATATTTGTCAGTCACTTGTTTTTTGTTTGTTTGTCAAGATTACATAATTACAGTTTGTCGGATAATTGCTTTTGAATAATATCAAGGATAAAAGAACCGGTTTCCATTGATTTGGTACGGGTCGTGTGGTATAGTCAGGTCGGGTGAAAAGGTCCGATTCGTTTGAAAGAAATTATTTCGCTTGAAAGTTTGTTCCAGTTCAGACGGTTTGGAGTTCAAAATTATTAAAAGTCCATCAGTTCGTTCACAGTGAATCTGGTAGTTTGAGTTTAATCCGGGTCACAGTAGTTCGCGTGTTTTGACAACCAACTCAATTCACATCAAATTTAGTCTGCACAGTGTGTTAATTCTCAGTCCGCACAGTTTATTCATCAGTTCGAGTGTTTCAGTTCGCACGAAGTATCAGGTTGATTCAGTTGGTTGATAAGTGCTTTTAGAACTGATTATGTTTTGTTTGTTTGTTTACGTCAGGTGATATAGGTGTGAAACATGGATACCAAGTTTTACAACGTGTTTGCAACATCGTCGTCACCAGCTGCGATTGCTCAAGCCATGAATCTAGAAAACGAGACGGGAACCACCCAGAAACCCCCGAAATTGATGAGTATCGAAGAATACTACGGGTGGAAGGATAGATTTGAAAACTGGGTTCAAGCAAATCATCTTAGATCATGGGAATGTATCTTGAAGAAGTATGTGTTACCGAGAACGGAGGTGAATGTTATCAAACAGATATCCGAATTCACAGATCAAGAACGTGCAATGTACAGAGCGGAGAAAATGATGATCAGTTTATTGCAACAAGCGATTAAAGAAGATATATTTATTCTGTTAGAACACGACAAAACTGCTAAGTCGATATGGGATGCTCTTAAAGTCAAATTCGAGGGAAGTGAGAGTATGATTAAAAGCAAAAAGGCATTGCTTAAGAAAGAGTTTGATCTTTTTAGCAGCTT
The DNA here is from genome assembly GCF_002127325.2 of Helianthus annuus. Lineage (NCBI taxonomy): Eukaryota > Viridiplantae > Streptophyta > Magnoliopsida > Asterales > Asteraceae > Helianthus > Helianthus annuus. The sequence continues at coordinate 49,830,633 of NC_035440.2, read as the reverse complement.
ACCAGGAGAGGATACTAAGAAGCTGATTGAAAGATACTGTCACTTAGTGCGATCATTGACAATGATTGGTGTTGATAAAAGTCGTGAAGAGTATGTGGATAAGTTGGCTGATGCGTTACCTCAGAAGGAGTGGGGAACGTATTTGATGATATTGAAAAACACGGGTGTTTATGACGGACTGTAGGATCGTTTGCTGACCCGAACGAGTCGTTCAGAGGTTGTCTCTTGCGTTTCAGATGCGGAATAATAAGAAATGCAAGTAGATATAGCTTGTTCTTCCTCCTAACTGCTTGTTTTATTGATTTGAAACATTTTACAGCGCAAACGTCACACCGGCATAGCTTCGGCGTGGAATTCAACTAACACTAAGGACCGCTCAAACGACCCCTATATATAGGCATTTGGGTCCGCTTATGTGTCACATGACCATAAGAGCGGACCAGGCTAAGTCCACATAAGCGGACCGACATGCCAAATAAGCGAACCTAGACTTCTATGTCCCTATGAGTGAACCTATCCTATACAACCCATACAAACACTTGTTTTCTCGTAAAACGTGCCATATGCTATACAATACGATATAAGACCTGATCCTAGACACCTAGACGCAATCAACAGATGTAGTGCACTAACAGACTCCCCCTCAGATGTTGATGGAGTCGCAAATACACCCTTACAACGAAACTGTGTCTTCACATCTTCCGTCTAGATCAGTCTCTGGGCTTTATCTTCTTTCAATCTTTAGACTCCCCCTCTCGATTTACTGGCATTCTTTTGTTCTTCAGTAGCATCTTCAGGATCTTTGTCTGGCTTTAAAACACTTTAATTCTCTTGATCAGATCTCTTGATTCCTTAAGTTCATCAGCATCAACGATAGACGTGATCTTCAGGATCAGAATCTGACTCTACTCATTCTTTCAGTATTGATTTTCAGGATCGAAACTTGGCTCTCTTCCATCAGAGATCTTCAGGAATCGAAACCTGGCTACCTGCACAATCTCAACCCTGAAATAAATTTCTTTCACAAACATTTCAAATAACTATGCACCAATATTTAACTCTCAAATGCACTAAACAAACATATAATAGCATCAACTCAGGCTCTCTCTCAAATATCTATGATGAACCACTTGAAGAAGGTTAGATTTAACAAAAACAGTTAGATTTACAAAAACACTCTCCCTCAAATGCTGCTCATCATGTTTAGCACACGGAATTTTGAAAATCAGTTTTCCAAGGTCAGCTGTCGAAAATCTTTTTGACTTTTTCAAAACTTAGCTAAAACACACTAAAATCTTTTTGGATTTTCTGAGAAATATTACCTGACACTACTAGTAAACACAGACATATAGAAATGTAATATTTACAAACAATATTTTTTTGTGAGTTCGTGCAAGAGGATCATATCAGTTTTTGAGACCTATCACCAACACCGTTAAGCTTGATTACATTTTAAGCTTTAAACAATTTACCTAGATTGTCAGTACGTTTGTCCACTTAAATTCTCAACACAAATTTCAATTGATTCGAGATATGATATTAATATTTTAGAAACTTAAACTTAATTGTGTATCACTCCACTTGAATATACTCCTGTATCCAGATCCCAAATATTCAGTCTTACATGTGAGTATACCATAGCTGATATCTGTAAAGGGGTTAGGTGCGAAACCGTGAGAGCTCAGGTCAGAACTTCCGTTCAGCAGAGAGATGACGGCTCGACTTTTGGTGGGTCCCCTTTAGAGGATCTTTTTTACAACAGCAATGACTATCAATTTTATTGTTTAATCAGATTGCTGAGGGCGGCGCTTTTTCAAGCATTTGCAGAAAGTATTATCTGGGGACTAGGTCAGAACTTCCATTCAGCAGAAGTCCCGGGATAATACCCCAGATATCACTGAGTATAAAGACCTAGTATCTCAGAATATGGGACCTTTCAAACAAGATTTCGGGGGTTACCCATATATCCAAGAATAGTTACCCACGAATTAAGCAAGTTTGAATTAGGTTTATATCTCGTTTCAACTTACTAAATGTGCGAAAATCTACTGACACATCCACAGTAAGATTGTTTATCACATTTTAACTTTTCATTTCTTTAGCGTGCCGTGATAGTTCACTGATGTACTATCATTTCCTCTTTTTACAACGAAACTCATTTTTGGATTTTATCATGTTTTTGTCTTTTTCAAATTTTTCAAATGTTTTTGGATTTTCAGAAATTTCCCTACTCCCCCTAAAATGCAAACACATTTTAAAGGAAATTAGAAAACTAAGACTCTTGACCCACTAGAAAAACATAGAAAACAATACAAACTGTACAGAAACTTGACAACTGACACTGAATCACATCAAATCGCCATTCACTCAGCACAAACAATCAAAACTCCCCTATCACAAACCATTTTCTCATTTTAGATCTCAAAACACTTAAGTTTGTTTTAATCAAAATGATTTTTCCAGAAAATGAATTTGTGTTGATAAAAACCACTTGTAGGTCTATCATTCTAAAAACGGGGATGTGGTTCATCATCTTGTCTATCTTTTGCCATGAATAGTAAATCAAGTATAATTTAATGTCCCTGATTTACCATTTGCATTTTAGAACCTTCTGTACCACTTGTAAATGTAAACTCTTCAAGGTATAACTAAAAATACAAACATCTCAAAATATAACCACAAATACCACTTGTAAGATCAAGGTTACCACTTGTAGGAATGTTACGTCTACATCACCATTTTACCAATCAGGATGCCGATTCCTACTTCGCAATTACCAACCTGGAAGCTCCGGCGTAGTCCTTCATCCTGCAAACATTAAACACATTTCAAAATCTTACAAACAAACTTTTCAAACACTAGAAAGATGCCGATTCCTGATCCACGATATAAACTTGGGATCTCCGGCATAGTCCTTTGACTATCATTGGAAGCAGACTTCCATCCAAGTCTTCTCAGACTTGATGGCTTTCAGCTCTTGAGCAGTAGGGTTGTATGTTGCCTTTTTCGTGGCATAAAAATCTTTAACCCCTTTAGCTCTCCCACTCAACAGTTTCCCAAATATCTTTTTAACATTCCCGTTGAATGTTTTCTCGACATCAAATTCATCTTTTTCTTTATAAAACTGATTAGAAATTTCAGTTTTTCCCACTTTCTTCTTTACTTCCTCAAACTTCAATGATGGAAACTCCTCATCATTCACTGAGATCTTCTTCTCAACCTGTGGCTCTTCTGGCTTTGTGGAACCAGATTCATCGCCGACATTCACTTCACCTTTCTTTGCAACCCACACCTGGTTGTCTTTTCCTTTCTTTTTGTAAAAATTCTTTTCCGAACACTGTCCAACCTCAAATTTTGAATTTTCAAAAATTTTAGGTCTATTGGTTGGTGTGTCAACATCAACAACTTTCTCTTTCAACTTTTGAGAAATTCCCTGTTTTGATTTGTCACTATTCGAACAATTCCATGCAATGTGACCAGTTTCATTGCATTTATAACAGGTTCTAGTCTCTCTTTGATAACAAATATCAGCTCCATTCTTCTTTCTCTCAGCAAGAAACTCTTTATTAGACTGTCTCCAGAACGGTTTCTGCTGTTCTTCCTCAGCACTTCCACCTGACACAAATTCAGATTTTGTTTTAGAATTTTTCATATTTTTATCATTTTCTGGTGGAACAAAACCAAGACCTTTCTTTTTGTAGCTACGATTCTGGTTAGGTTTCTTTTGAAAACCAGGACCAGAATTGTTGCCCTTTTTCTTATTTAAACGTTGTTGAACTCTAGAAGTGTATTTTTTAGATTTTTCAAAACTTTTCAAAACTTTTAATTCTGGAATATTAATTTCTATTAGTTTGAAAGTTTTGTTTATTAGTTCCGTTTTAATACTCATTATTGGGAACTCTTTATTGTAATATAATTTGTCCGAACCATTCAAAGTATACACAACTTCGAATGTTTCATCATTCAAATCTGCCTTTGACAATAAAAATTCTTTACTATAAGATCGTTTATCCGACGAATTTTGACTGTTGACTGACGACTTTGACTTTCCAGACCTAGATTTTGACTCAGACTCCTCATCAGTATCCAACACCTGATCGACCACCTTTTTGATTAATTCAGACTCATGATCAGTATTGGACGAGGTATACGTGACATCAATGTTATCTGGTAAAACGTCAGTTGTGTCGGTTTTAAGCTTTATATTGACTGCTTTTTCCAATTGCTCCTCATTTGGTCTCCTAGGTGAATAACCATCCCAAATCGGCGGCGGACATTTGTTGTAACTAACAGTCGATTTCTTACCACAGTCTTTCTTGTCTTTTAGCTTCTCATCTTTGAAAGCTTCCATACCTGCAACAGTTGGGTAAATACGGTCAATGAGATAATCAGAACTAGAATAACTTTGCAGTAACCGTCTAATTCTCTCATTCTCGATCTTTTCTGTCTCCAACTCTTGCTTCCACTTAGCACTCTCTTCTATGTAGAAGTTTATTGCTTTTTGTTTTGTCATTAAAACTGCATTCAACATCGTCAGTGCTTGTTCTCTCTCTGAGTTAGTCTTTTGAAGACCAGTTACTGTTTTATTCAGAACATCATAAGATTCTTTCACATAGTTGAGGTTGAACAGTAACTGCTCCTTTTTCTTCTCATATTCAGCTATGATGTCGTCTTTAGCTGCACAATTCTTGCAAGCTTCCAAGCACTTCTCACACGGCTTGACGACTTCAACAATTTTCTCAACTTCAATCGTTTTAATAACTTCAACTATCTTTTCTACTTCGATCACCTTTTCTTCTTCTTTCACAACCTCAGTAATCTTCTCAGCAACATTCTCAGCGTTTTGAGTATCACCTTCATATTCAGATTGTTGTTCTTTAGCAGCTCGTTTCTCCTTCAGTTTCTCCATTTTTCTGCAAAATAAAAATGAAAACTTTCAGGAGATAGATGAGTTTTTGCAATATTTATGTGTTTTTCTTCCTCATCATCACTACTGCTGTGATCAGGTGATTGATCAAACTGTACAGACTTATCAGAATCACCATCTGATACATCAGAATCAGACGGTGTTTTATCAAAAACAACTTCTTTTTCTTGAACATTTTCATTTTGTACACTTTTATCAGAACTCTGTAAGTCTTCATCTGAACTTTGTAAACCTTCATCTAAACTTTCTAACACTTCCCCAGAATGTTCTGAAAGTTTATCAGTACTGTCTGAACTTTCATCAGATGACACAGACTTTTCATCTTCACTTTTCATAGTCTCTCCAATAGATTTCATCCAAGTAGCGAACAAATCTGGCTCTCGGACAATCTTGGCAATGAAGGCTTTAAACTCTCCCTTCTTATCCACAAACATATCCCAACTGAAACCTTCTGGTAGTTTCTCATCATCTTGATCACTAATGCGTGCTGCTGTGGCTTCAGATGATATGTAATTACTCCAGCTGAAATCTACCAAACATGCTCGCTTCGGATCTTCAATCTTTCTCCCGTGAGCTGTCTGCGGTTCTTGGGATTGACCAACTTGCTGATAGATAGCTTTGCGATAGTAATCATCTTTCCCGAATGGATTCTGTGCTCCGCTAGCTTCTCTTCCTTTGCACTCCCGCTTGAAATGGCCTTTTTCCCTGCATCGAAAACAAGTAACTTTAGATTTATCAAAACCTAAAGTAGAGACATGTGCATCAAGAAAGTCATTTCTCCCGGTAATGGTTTTGAATTTCTCAGCTCGTCGAAGAACACTAGCAAGACACCATTTAATATCCATGAGTTCCATTTCTTCGGCGTCTATCTGATCGTAATCTTCTTTGGTAAGCATAGGATTTCCGATTCGACCAGCAACAAGACCCTCATAGGATAACAGAACTGAACCCAGAAGTGCCATGTGGTCTTTAGCAGTATCTTCAGAGAAGCTTTGACCTTCTGGAAGATTAAGAGCTATGTTACATTGAATTATGTATCCATTTCTGGTTTTTGTACTCTGAGACTGAAAACTCGTGTTAGTCTCTTTCGGATTCACACTTGGAAACGATGAAAACCCGCTGCTACTCTTGTTCGAACCCTGATCAGCACCAGCAGTGAATGCAGTTTGTATCTTCGGACTTCTTTCAGACTCAGTAACTGGAACACTACCCCGGTAATACATCTTCACATCCTATTGACCACTCGGACTATTCATCCTTGCGATCTTCTGCTGCTCAAGATCCTGACTTTCTATTTTCTCAATGAACTGTGAAATAGTCAGCCCGTCATACACACCAGTATTCTTTAAAATCATCAAATACGTTCCCTACTCTTTCTGAGGTAACGCGTCAGCCAATTTATCCACCCATTCCTCACGACCTTTTTCAACTCCCAACATTGATAACGATCGCACCAAGTGACAGTATCTCTCAATTAGCTTTTCAGTATCCTCTCCCGGCAAACTGCTAAACAAATCGAACTCTTTCTTTAACAATGCTTTCTTGCTTTTGATCATGTTTTCACTTCCCTTGAACTTGACTTTAAGAGCATCCCATATAGACTTAGCAGTTTTGTCGTGTTGTAACAAGATGAAGATATCTTCTTTTATTGCCTGCTGCAACAAACTGATCATCATTTTCTCAGCTCTATACATCGCTCGTTCTTGATCAGTAAACTCGGATATCTCTTTAATAACTTGCAAATCTGTTCGAGGCAAAGTGTACTTTTTTAATATGCATTCCCATGATCTGAGATGGCTTGCCTGAACCCAGTTTTCAAACCGATCCTTCCACCCATAATACTCCTCAATGCTCATCAATCTAGGGGGCTTTTGAGTCGTTCCCGTCTCATTTTCTAAATTCATTGCTTGAGCAATTACGGCTGGAGTAGTCGATGTAGCAAAAGCGTTGTAGAACTCGAAATCCATATTAACTTGGCACGTTTTTCAAAGTAAGTGACAGAAAAGCGATCTGACAGATAAGCGAACCAGATGTTCACAAGAGCGAACCGTACTTTGGAGCGAACCTAATTTGGACACAAAAGCGAACTGATCATGTACTTTGGAGCGAACCCAAAAGAGTTCCTTGGAGCGACCCAAGTTTGACAAATAAGCGGTCCTGTCTTGATTTTTGGAGCGAACCAGAAGCAAAAATGTACACTCAGGCGAACCAGACTACTAATTTGGAGCGAACCAGACTTAAACGTGTACAAATGAGCGAACCAGACAGTGATCTATGAGCGGATCATGATGACGTCATTACGAGCGAACCACATAACGAACATGTTTTGACCCATTAAAACTTCGAATTTTGACACGAAACTTTCCAGGGTTTGTCTAAGTATGATTATACACAATCTGTGAACTTTTGAACGAAATTCAACCATGAAATCTCCCGGAAATGAGAAAAGAAGGTGTAGAAGTGAGAAGAAATGATGAAATCCGGCTATATTCTGCAGAAAACCTCCTCCCAAGCTCTGATACCACTTGTAGGATCATTTGCTGACCCAAACGAGTCGTTCAGAGGTTGTCTCTTGCGTTTCAGATGCGGAATAATAAGAAATGCAAGTAGATATAGCTTGTTCTTCCTCCTAACTGCTTGTTTTATTGATTTGAAACGTTTTACAGCGCAAACGTCACACCGGCAGAGCTTCGGCGTGGAATTCAACTAACACTAAGGACCGCTCAAACGACCCCTATATATAGGCATTTGGGTCCGCTTATGTGTCACATGACCACAAGAGCGGACCAGGCTAAGTCCACATAAGCGGACCGACATGCCAAATAAGCGAACCTAGACTTCTATGTCCCTATGAGCGAACCTATCCTATACAACCCATACAAACACTTGTTTTCTCGTAAAACATGCCCTATGCTATACAATACGATATAAGACCTGATCCTAGACACCTAGACGCAATCAACAGATGTAGTGCACTAACACGGACTGACAATTGGATAGTTTATCGAAAAATTAGAGGCTCAGAATCTGGAACAGCAAAAGATCACCAGGATGAATAGTCCGAGTGGTCAACAAGATGTGAAAATGTACTACAGGGGTAGCATTTCAGCCACAGAGTCTGAGAGAAGTCCGAAAATACAAACTGCATTCAGTGCTGGTGATTCATCTGACAAAGCTGATCAGGGTTCAAACATTAGTAGCAGCGGGTTTTCATCATTTCCAAGTGTAAATCCTAAAGAGACAAACACAAGTTTTCAATCTCAGAGTACAAAAACAGGAAATGGATATGTGATTCAATGCAACATAGCTCTCAATCTTCCAGAAGGTAAAAGCTTCTCTAAAGACACTGCGAAAGACCACATGGCACTTCTGGGTTCTGTGTTGTTATCCTATGAAGGGCTTGTTGCTGGTCGGATCGGAAATCCTATGCTTACAAAGGAGGATTACGATCAGATAGACACCGAAGAAATGGAACTCATGGATATTAAATGGTATCTTGCAAGTGTTCTTCGACGTGCTGAGAAGTTCAAAACAATTACCGGGAGAAATGACTTTCTTGATGCTCATGTATCTACTTTAGGTTTTGATAAATCTAAAGTTACTTGTTTTCGATGCAGGGAGAAAGGCCATTTCAAACGGGAGTGCAAGGGAAGAGAAGCTAGCGGAGCACAGAATCCATTTGGGAAAGATGATTATTACCGCAAAGCTATCTATCAACAAGTTGGTCAATCTCAAGAACCACAGACGGCTCATGGGAGGAAGATTGAAGATCCCAAAAGAGCATGTTTGGTAGATTTCAGCTGGAGTGATTACATATCTTCTGAAGGCAAAGCAGCACGCATAATCGATCAAGATGATGAGAAACTACCAGATGGTTTTAGTTGGGATATGTTTGTGGATGAGAAGGGAGAGTTTAAAGCTTTCATTGCCAAGATTATGAGGGAGCCAGACATGTTTGCCACCTGGATGAAGTCTATCGGTGAAACTGTCAAATCGGTTGCTTCTGATGAAAGTTCTTATAGTTCTGATGAAAATACAGAAAGTGTTGATGAACTTTCAGAAAGATCTGGGGAGGTTTCAGAGAGTTCAGATGAGAGTATACAGAATGATGTTACTTCAGAAAAGGAAGTTGTATTTGATCAAACACCATCTGATTCTGGTGTATCAGATACTGATTCTGAAAAATTTGTAGAGTTTGATCAATCACCGGTTGACAAAAGCAGTGATGATGAAGAAGAAAAATATATAAATGTTGCTGAAACTCATCTTTCTCCTAAAAGTTTTCATGTTTATTTTGCAGATCGCATGGAGAAACTAAAGGAGAAAAGAGCTGCTAGAGAACAACAGAAAGAATCTGAAGATGATGTTCAGAATGTTGAAAGTGTTGCTGAAAAAATTACTGAGGTTGAGAAAGAAGAAGAAAAGGTGATCGGAGTAGAAAAGGTGATTGAAGTTGTGAAAACAATCGAGGTTGAGAAGATTGTTGAAGTCGTCAAGCCTTGTAAGAAGTGTTTGGAAGCCTGCAAGGAATGTGCAACAAAAGACGACATTATAGCTGAGTACGAGAAGAAGAAGGAGCAGTTACTGTTCAACCTTAATTATGTGAAAAAATCGTACGATGTCTTGAACAAAACAGTAACTGGTCTACAAACGACAAACTCAGAAAGAGAACAGGCACTAACAATGATGAATGCAACTTTGATGTCAAAACAAAAAGCGATCAATTTCTACATTGAAGAGAGTGCCAAATGGAAGCAAGAGTTGGAAACTGAAAAGATCGAAAATGAGAGAATTAGGCGGTTATTGTTAAGCTATTCTACTTCTGATTATCTCATTGATCGTGTTTACCCAACTGTTGCAGGATTGGAAGCTTTTCAAGACGAGAAGCCAAAGAAGAAGAAAGACTGTGGTAAGAAACCGACTGTTAGCTTTAACAAGTGTCCGCCTCCAATTTGGGATGGGTATTCTCCTAGGAAACCAAACGAGGAGCAACTTGAGAAAGCAGTCAATATAAAGTTAAAAACCGACGCAACTGACGTTTTACCAGATAACATTGATATCACGTTTACCTCGTCCGATACCGATTATGAGTCTGAGTTAATTAAAAAGGTGGTCGATCAGGTGTTGGGTACTGATGAGGAGTCCGAGTCGAAATCTGAGTCTGGAGGGTCAAATTCGTCAGTCAACAGTCCAAATTCGTCGGTCAAACGGTCTTATAGTTTAGAATTTTTGTTATCAAAGTCAAATTTGAATGATGAAACATTCGAAGTTGTTTATACTTTGAATGGTTCTGACAAATTATATTACAACAAAGAGTTTCCAATAATGAGTATTAAAACAGAATCGATTAACAAAACTTTCAAACTAATAGAGATTAACATTCCTGAATTGAAAGTTTTAAAAAATTTTGAAAAACCCAAAAAGTATACTTCTAGAGTTCAACAACGTCTAAACAAGAAAAAGGGTTACAATTCTGGTTCGGGTTTTCAAAAGAAACCTAACCAAAATCGTAGCCACAAAAAGAAAGGTTTAGGCTTTGTTCCACCGGAAAATTATAAAAATGATAAAAATTCTAAAACAAAAACAGAATTTGTGTCAGGTGGAAGTTTAGATGAGGAACAGAAGAAACCATTCTGGAGACAGTTAAACCAGGAGTTTCTTGCTGAAAAGAAGAAAAATGGAACTGCAGTGTTTTATCAAAGAGAGACTCGTACCTGTTATCGATGCAATGAAGTTGGTCATATTGCATGGAACTGTTCGACAAATGCAAAAACAAAACAGGAAGTTTCTCAGAAATTAAAAGACAAAGTTGTTGATGTTGAACCACCAACCAATAGACTTAAAATTTTTGAAAATTCAAAATATGAGGTTGGTGAGTGTTCGAAGAAAAATTTTTACAAAAAGAAGGAGAATGACAACCAAGTATGGGTTGCTAAAAAGGTTGATGTGAATGTCGGCGATGAATCTGGTTCCACAAAGCCAGAAGAGCCACAGGTTGAGGAGAAAATTTCAGTGAATGATGAAGAGTTTCCATCGCTGAAGTTTGAGGAAGTTAAAAAGAAAGTTGGAAAAACAGAGATTTCAAATCAGTTTTACATTGAGAAAAAAGATTTTGATGTCGAGAAAACATTCAACGGGAATGTTAAAAAGATTTTTGGGAAAATGCTGAGTGGGAGAGCAAAGGGGGTTAAAGATTTTTATGCCACGAAAAAGGCAACATACAACCCTACTGCTCAAGAGTTGAAATCCATCAAGTCTGAGAAGACTTGGATGGATGTATGCTTTCCATGATAGTCTTAGGACTATGCCGGAGATCCCAAGTTTATATCGTGGATCAGGAATCGTCATCTTTCTAGTGTTTGAATAGTTTGTTTGAAAGAATTTGAATAGTGTTTGAATTTTACAGGTTAAAGGACTACGCCGGAGCTTCCAGGTTGGTAATTGAGAAGCAGGAATCGGCATCTTTCTGAATAATTCGACAAGTGGTAAAAAGGTTTCTGTAGACGTCTCATTCCTACAGTAAAATCTACAAGGGGTATTTTTTGATCTACAAGTCGTATTTGTGATTATACTTTGAAGAGGTTACATTTACAAGTGGTACAGTGATTCTAAACTGAAAATGATAAATCAAGGACATTAACTTGTACTTGATTTATTATTCATATGAGATTGATAAACAAAATGATGAACCATATTCCCGTGGTTCATAAGTGGTAAACTTAAAAGTGGTAAACACAAACTCCTTTTCCGGAAAAATCATTTCGATTAAAACAAAATTGAGTGTTTTGAGATCTAAATGAGAAAATGGTTTGTTGAAAGGGGGAGTTCAGATTGTTTATGCCTAGTGAATGGCGATTTGATGTGATTCGATGTCAGTTGTCAAGTTTCTGTACAGTTTGTTTTACTTTTCATGTTTCTAGTGGGTCAAGAGTCTAGAAGTTTTCAAATTTTCTTTGAAATGTGTTTGCATTTTAGGGGGAGTAGGGAAATTTCTGAAAAGCCAAAAACATGATAAAATTCAAAAATGAGTTTCGTTGTGAAAAGAGGAAATGACAGTACATCAGTAGGCTGTCACAACATGCTAAAGAAATGTAAAGATAAAATGTGATAAACAATCGCACTGAGGATGTGCCAGTAGGTTTTTACACATTCAGTAAATTGTGACGAGATATAAACTAAATTTCAAACTTGCTTGTTCTGTGGGTTAACACAAACTTGGATATATAGGTAACCCCTGAAATCTTGTTTGAAAGGTCCCTTATTCTGAGATACTAGGTCTTTATGCTTAGTGATATCTGGGTATTATCCCAGGACTTCTGCTGTATGGAAGTACTGACCTAGTCCCCGGATAATGCTTTCCGCAAATGCTTGAAACACAGCATCGCCCTCAGCAAGCTGATGAAACAATAAAATTGATAGTCGCTGCTGTTGAAATAAAAAGATCCTCTAAAGGGGACACACCAAAAGTCGAGCCGTCATCTCTCTGCTGAACGGAAGTTCTGACATGAGCTCTCACGGTTTCGCATTTAACCCCTGAACAGATATCATCTGTGGTATACTCACCTGTAAGACTGAATATTGGGATCTGGATACGGGAGTATATTCAAGTAGTGGGACACACGGATAAGTTTAAGTTCTTAAGACATTAATATCGTATCTCGGATCAGTTGAAGTTTGTGTGAAAATTTAAGTGGACCTATATACTGACAATCTAGGTGAATTGTTTTGAACTAAAAATGTAATCAAGCTTAACGGTGTTAGTGACATGTCTCATAAACTGATATGATCCTCTTACACGAACTCACAAAAATATTGTCTGTAAATATTTTCATTACTGCATTTCATGTTTCTTTATTTCAAAATCCAAAAAGATTTTCAGTGTGTTTTAGCATAAATTTTTGAAAAAGTCAAAAAGATTTTCGACAACTGATGTTGAATAGCTGATTTTCAAAATTCCGAGTGCTAAACATGATGAGCAATATTTGAGGGGGAGTGTTTGTGTGAAATTAAATGTTTTCCTAATCTAACCTTTCAAGTGGTTCATCAAAATATGTGTTTGTTTTGAAGGAGAGTCTGAATTGGTGCAAGGTTATATGTTTGAAATATATATGTGAAAGAAATTTACTTTGAGGTAGAGCTTTTGCAGGATAAGATGAGAAGCTGTTAGATGGACAGCCAGACAAAGATCCTGAAGATGTTACTGAAGAACAAAGGAATACCAGTAAATCGAGAGGGGGAGTCTGAAGATAGAGAGAAAGAAAAGCCCAGAGACTGATCAAGACTGTAGATGTGAAGACACAGCATTGTTGTGACTCGATAATCGACTCCATCAACATCTGAGGGGGAGTCTGTTGGTGCACTACATCTGTTGATTTCGTCTTAGATCGAGTCTTTGATTGTAATGTATAGATTAGGGCGCGTTTTACGAGAAAACTAGAGAGTTTATGTGTTTTAGAGAGGAGGTCCGCTTATACGGACATAGGAGATCCGCTTTTGTGTCAGGTCCGCTTTTACTGACATAGTAGGTCCGCTTTTACGTCAGGTCCGCTTATACGGACATGTCCGTATAAGGGAACCTACTCACCTATATATACCACAAAAGAGGACCTCATTTGTAACTTTTCGGATTCCATACCGAGGTGCTGCCGGTGTGAGAACTGAATGTAAACGTTGTCAAATTAATCAGAAAAGAGATTTAAGAAGATATCTAGCTGTTTCTACGTCAGGTACTTGTTTTCCGCACCTGTATCTGATCAAACTCCTCTGATTGACTCGTTCGGGTCAGAATCCGGTCCTACAAGAAAGTTGGAAAGAGTTTCATACCAGGCTCTAGGTGCTTGTTTCAGGCCATACAAGGCTTTGTTTAGCCTGTAGACATGATCAGGATAAAATGGATCCTCAAAGCCTGGAGGTTGACATACATATACCTCTTCTTGCAATGTACCATAGAGGAAAGCACTTTTGATATCCATCTGAAACACCTTCATGTTGTGGTTGACAGCAAAGACCAGGAACAGTCTGATAGCTTCCAATCTTGCAACAGGGGCGAATGTTTCATCATAATCAATCCCCTCTTCCTGTCTGTAGCCTTAAACCACAAGCCTGGCTTTGTTCTTGACAACAATGCCCCTTTCATCTGTTTTGTTCTTGAAGACCCACTTTGTGCCAATGGGACTAACCTCTTTTGGCAGTGGTACAAGCTCCCATACTTGTTGTCTCTTAAACTGTTGGAGCTCCTCTTGCATGGCTTCTACCCAGCTGTTGTCTTTTAGTGCCTCTTGGTACTTGACTGGCTGATGAAGTGATAGAAAACCAGCAAAAAGACAAATGTTTTGGGTTTGGCTTCTTGTGAGCACCCCTTCATTGATGTTGCCAATGATTTGATCAGGTGGATGAGATCTCAAGAAGATTAAATCTCCTTGGTATGGTATGATGGCATTTATTGGTGAAGGCTGCAAATGTGTATCATCTGAGCTAACCACTGCTGATGACTTTGATGACCCAGCAGTGGCTTCAAAAGGTGGTGGAATGGGTGGTAATGGAATGGACCACTGTTGACTTTTATCCACTGTTTGAGCACTTTTGTCAGCAGTGTTTGAGGATGTGGAAGCAGTGGTGAATGGGCTACTTTGGTCAACAACTGTTGATGTAGCAGTGGTTGAGCTTTGACAGATGTTTTGAACAACTGATGCATTTCCCTTTGTGGCAGACCTTTGAGGGATGACGACTTCATACCCATAGTCTGGTGTTGTATCCTCTGATGGACCTGCACTGTTAGTCTTGACAGCAGTATTTTCAAAAGTGAATTTTTCAAGATCAAACAGTTCAGCAGGATTTGCTGGGATTTTCATTGATGAAAGTTCATTGAACTTTACATCCAAAGTCTCCTCCACTACCTTGGTCCGTGCATTGAACACTTTGTAGGCCTTGGCAGTGGTTGAGTATCCTAGAAACTAACCACAATCAATTTTGGCTGCAAATTTTGAAATGGAATCTTTTAAATTCAAAATAAAGCATGGGCAGTGAAATACCTTAAAGTATGAGATTAGTGGTTTGATTTTATACAGAATTTCATAGGCAGTCTTTTTGTGCCTGCGGTTTATTAAAACTCTATTCTGGACATAGCAAGCAGTGTTTACTGCCTCTGCCCAGACAGTTAATGGCAAACCTGAATCTGCAAGCATGGTTCTGGCAGCCTCAATCAAAGTTCTGTTCTTTCTTTCAACAACCCCATTTTGCTCTGGTGTTCTAGGGATGCTGTACTGCCTTACAATCCCTTTCTTCACACAGAAGGCATCCAACTCCCTATTTTTAAATTCTGTGCCATTGTCACTCCTAAAGCTTTTCACTGGAAGGTCAAATTGCTTTTCAACCTGTGTCACAAAGTCTTGCAAAATGCCTGCAGTTTCGTCTTTAGAGTGCAAAAAGAAAGTCCATGTAAACCTAGAAAAGTCATCAACTATAACCAAACAATATCTTTTCTTTTTAAGGCTCATGACTTGAACTGGGCCAAACAAATCCATGTGTAGCATTTGCAAAACACTGGGTTGTTTTGGACTCTTCAATGGACTTGTAAGAACATTTATGATGTTTTCCTTTTAAACAGGAAATGCAATGTTCAGGACATGAAAACAATTTTTGTGGTTGGCCTCTCAGCAAACCATTTTTTGAAATTTCTGTTATTGTCTTAAGATTTGTGTGCCCCAGTCTTTTGTGCCAAAGTTCTGTCTCTTTGTTAGAGGCAGCTGAGAACAGACAGGCATCAGCTCTGGGACACTCTTTTGACATGTCAACAACATAAACATTGCCACTTCTTTGAGCAACAAGTTTAGTTTGACCATTTTTGATTATTGCTTCAATCTTTTTGACCATTTCTGGTCCAACAATCCTACAACAATCTTTTGTGAAGAATGACCCAAACCCTTTGTCACTCATTTGAGATACACTCAGAAGGTTGAATTTTAGATTGTCTATTAGATTGACATTTTCAAATTTTACGTTGCCAGATTGCACTGTTCCAGACCCCAGAACCTTTCCTTTACTATTATTTCCAAAGGATATATCACCCCCACCATGGATTTTAAAGTCTTTGAGGAGGGCTTTACATCCTGTCATGTGCCTGGAGCCTCCACTATCTACATACCAAAGACTATCAAAGCATGCAGAAGCTCCCTGCACATGAAGTAAAAGGATTAGTTCATTAAGGACTCCAAAGCCAACAGGGCTTTGGATGGAGTCTCAACAGTGTCTGGTATGGATGCAGTGTGATGGACAGTGGTTAAGTCAGGGGTTTGGACAGTTTTAGTACTGTTCCTTGCTAACCACTGTTGAGGGTCTTGCCCAATCACCTGCTGGTAACCGAAAGGATGCCTATTCACTCTGGGTTTAGAGGGCCTTTTGTAGACCTCATAAACGTGTGGAATCCTTTGGTAAGACTGTTTTTCCTTGCCTTTTCTGAACTGATTGGCAGGAGGTGCATCAGTAACCTGAACATCTCTTTTAACAGATGTTTGGTTCAGCTGTTTTGTGACAGCTGTTTGAACTGGTACAAACAGTGGTTGTTTCTTTGTGAATTTGACAGATGGTGATGCTGATGGACTCAAGGATGTTTTAGCAAGGTACTCATTCTTTTTGATGTCAAAGTTTTTGAGATACACACATGCTTGAGTTTTGTGGTTTGTTTTACCACAAACAATGCAGCTTTCAGCTGAAACTATGACACTTGTTTTGTTTATATCATAAGCTTTTAAGTGGAAACAGTCTTTTGTTAGATGGTTCCTTTTCTCACAAAATTCACAAAACAAGTTATCAATTTTTTCTTTCTTCCTCCTTTTTTCAGACTCCTTTGCAGCAGAGGTTTTAACCACTGCTGGGATGTCCTTAAGAGGAATGACTTTTGCTTTTGGAGCTTTAACACCATCAGTTGATGTAAAGTCCATTGGCTTGAAATTTTCAAGAATATCACACTCATCAGACCATTTTGGTTTAAATTGATGATTTTCAATCTCCTCAAAAGCAGAGGGGCCCATTGGTCTGTCAAGTGTGATTTTGTTACCAAGTTTGTCAGTGATTTTCACTTCTTGGCCATTCTTGTTTGTGGGGATGTACTCAGCAGTTACATCAGTGGTTGAAACAGATTTTTCAAAAGCAGTGTTTTCATCATCATGTTTTCTATAACCAACCCCAAATTTCACATTGCTTTTTATCTGTTTCTCAAGCATAACCTCATACCCTTTGCATGATTCCACCCATTTCTCACATGTGATCTGGGTGGATTCTAACTCCTTTTTGCAAACTTGGTATTTTTCTACCATAGTTTGGAGTTGGGTTTTGGTTATGCTTTGCTCTTCTTTCATGCTGCTAATCTCTTTCTCTTTTTCAGCCAATTTGTTTTTAAGTTCTTTTAAAGATCTTTCAAATTTGACTTCATCAGTTAAGATTTTGTTCCTAAGGTTTTCATTCACCTCTTTGATGTTAGCAAAAGCAATAATGCAATTGTCAGAACATAGTTTTTCTAGAACTTAAGGTGATACCTTGGCAGCAGCCATCATTGCACAATCACACTGAGTATTCCCTTCATCACCAGCTCTCTCTTCTTTTACACCTGCCTTTTCTTATTTCTTATCTTCTTCAGACCATAGATCTGTCAGTGGTTCAATCAGGGTACCTGAACTTTCATCCAACAGTACTTCATTAGCCACAGCAGTAACCACTGCTTCAATCACCTCATCCACTGTTTCAGAGACCAGCTGTTTCTCTTCAGATTCAACACCCTCCTGTATTGACTCTAATGCCATCAAACAAAATTCATCATGAGAAGAAACATTAGAAGCATAGAGTGCAAAGTTTTCATCACTGAGGTCTTCAGGCATACCGCTCCAGTCAACAAACTCTTGAGTAAAGAAACTTTGTTGATCTGGTTGTGTTGCTACTGGAGCAGTGGTTTGTGGTGCAGGTTGCACTTGTGCCTGGGGAGCAGGGGTTTGAACATATTGAATCTGTGGAGCAGCTGTTTGGACATAATGCACTGGCACAGGAGCAACAACATAGTGAGCAGTGTTCACATGTGCTGCTGGGGCATATTGGGCATAGTGCACAGTGTTTTGATTTTGAGGTCTAGGATTTGAACTAGGATGTCACACCCCGATCTCCACGTGTCACCGGTGGGCCCGGTGTGGGGTAAGGTGACGTGGTTGGCGTCATCATAGACAAACAACACAATATAATAATGCACAGCGGAAGCAGAATAGATTCATTTCAACTTTAAATAAAATGTAATAATAAATATCATATGTAGTCGAAACGGATCCACAGGCGGATCAAATAAAATAAGATAATTGTTCAACAATTATTGTCGTCCAAGCTTGCGAGACTATTGTGGACGCTCTAGGAGACAGCCAGCCTAGTACGTGTAGTACCAACACTTAACCTTTTGGGAAAATACGTCAGTTTACACTGGTAAATACAAGTTAACTGACTCATTTTGAAAATGATTGAAAATTTATTTAAATGCACATGGCATAAAACATTTTTATAACTTGGGATAATTATGCAGTATAAACTTGTGAACGAATTACATGCTACTCGTACGTTTGGTAGCCCGGGATCTTCTGTCCGGGTTAAAGATTAGTAGACACACCACATTAAAGAGTTATACACGACGGGTGTACGCCTACACCCCGTGCTCTGGTCGTGGCCATCTCGTAAGATAATGCCAAGGATATCCGGGACACGGTCAATAACCCCCCAAATGCTTAAAGTAAAACAAGACTGTTTAAACGAGTCGGACAAACTATTCCAATTGCATACCCAGGGGTGCAAGATTTGAACGCTCGATCAAGCGGTATTCTATATACCGTACCCCAAGCCCGTATAGGGAAAATAAGTCAAAATGTATTTACCTGAGCTAAATATAAATTCAATCTCAGCCGTATACCACCAAGCAAGTACAGATAGCTTTTACTGGTTCTCCTATTCTGGAACAGAGGTTTATAATAACCTATTAGATTCCTAACGGGTCTTTATTTAAGCCTAAGCTTAGACCGGTTAGTTTTAAGGACGATACGGTTCAAGCGCACGATTAAGCGAAAGACCGGATAGAATGTGATTTAGACCCGACAAGTTTGAATACTTGTATAATATGGGTATACTAAATACATTCTGGATTTTGAGATAAAAATGATAACGTTTGACCCGTTTCGGTCAATTTATGCAAACTAGTTACATAAACCGAACGCTAAAAGGGCGTTACGGGTAATCAAAAGAGTCATATGCAAGTTCCCTGAGATAATATGCTTTAAATATGATATAATATCAGCGAGTTATGTTCTATTATGCCCCGAATGGATTTAAACTCCATTTACGCCTCATAAGGGCATTTTGGTCATTTAAAAGATTATAAAAGAGTCAATTTGGAAATCTGAGTTACGGGTCTGAATTATACAGTAAATATACTTAATTTTTCATGTTATAACAGTAGGGTATGACCCGTAGACAAAACTTATCATTTAAAATCAAACTATGCACCGTAGGGGTATTTTAGTAATTTCACAAGGGCTAAAAACGTCAAAACTGGAAATCTGAGTTCAAAATCTTATACTTACTATTATTATATGAAAATATGCTAAATACATCAGTAGGTATGAGTCTTATATGTTTAATATGAGTATAACGCTTACAATGCGCTAAAAACGCTAAAAATGCGATTTAGAGCCGTTTCCGGGTTTTTAAAAGAAAGCTGAGATTTTTATATTTCTAGAATGCCCAAAATAATTTATTTAACAAATAAAATCAGTTGAAAAAGGTTTGGGGTCAAAAGAATGTATAAAACTCATTTTATGGCTTAAACGGTCAAAACCGGCATTAACCGAATCGACTTAGCGACGTATGATCCGATCAGCCAAAAATTAAATAAAAATCTTCAAAAATCCCAGAATATTATATAACATCAGTGGGTAAAAAGTTTTATATCGAAAAGTGGCCTGAAATAGGTTATACGCTAAATGCGCCGTTTATTTAACATAAAGATATAGTTTTACGCTATCGGCCATAACTCAAAATCTGGACCACCAACTGATCTCAAATTTTCGGTGCAAGTTTATAAATTAATAATAAAGATTTCTACTCTTTCACTTTTCCAAAAATCACGTTTTATATCAAAAAGGGCAAAATAGTCAACTTTTAAGCATAATCGGAAACACGCATATGAATCGGTTAAGCATAGACTCAAGATGTAAAAATTCCAGAAAGTTATACATAAATAAAAATGGTCAAAAATACACTCTAATACAGATCTCAAACATGCATGCACGGATCCGAATCGATAGTCTACGAAAAAGTCGTTTTATAAGACTTTCGGTTCCGATCCGAGTTTATACTAAAGATTGTCGAGTTGATTATGATAAAACACATTCTTATATTCATTATAAGTTATTTTTGATGATCAAACTGATTGCATGTCATCTACATTACCATTTATGCTATATTTCGCAAAAACGATTTCTGTTGACTTTTTAAGAACTTCTTTGACTCGACAAATAGCATGCTTAGAGTGGGAATCAGAGAATACCCTTTTGAGGGTTTGTTTCCCACATAAATACCAACTTATAAGTGGTTTCAATTTGAGAAATGACAGAGCCAATTTCGTTTAATCGAAAAGTCAAACTATATGAACAACGGATTGACTTTTTGCTAATAATCAAAGCTATAACGAATTAGAGGATGATATGAATGCTTACAAAGGTCCTAATGAAGCCTAGAAAACACTTGGAGGCTGCCTTGACGATCAGATTGCTCCTGGAAAGCCTTGAGAGTTCTTGCAAGTTGTGGGTGTTCTTGTTACTATCACAAGTGCCTCAAGAGATGAAGAAATGAGCTGATTAAATGGGGAAATCTGATGTTGTAAGAGCCTCACAAGTGTCCAAGACATGCATGCTCATCTATTGGTGAGAAATGGAGGTGATCCCAGCTGTTTTGCACTAAAAATTCGGACCAAACAGCCCCTGATCGCGAAAAAGCTGCACCTGGGCTGCCAAACTTTGATTAAAAATGGCAGCTTTGGTCCCTGTCTTTGCACGCGAGGTTTCGGCTATTTATTTTGGCTCGTAAACCCTCAAATCTGGTTTTTAAGAACCTTGGGACATTTACCAACATGGTAATGTCCTCGGATAACTTTGCGCTCACCCGAAAAGTCATGAAATTCGACGTTGACGCTTTTAACCCCTCAAGTACGGTTTTGGCCATAACTTTCTCATACGATAACGAAACTTCATGAAATTTTTACCACATATTCTAGTGAGTATATTTTAGCATTACAAAGCTTCGGGTCTGCCAAAAGTTCCCTCAGAGGTATAAATTCAACATGTTGACACTTTTAGCCCCTATAGTTTGTAATTCCTCACTTTTGTGCAATTTCCGCTTCGTATGATCCATCCGTTTAAGGTTATAAACATTATGTAGGGTTATTATGGAGTCTATTTAGCCATTGTAGACACTTTGGATTCTTACGTTCCATAGTTTTCACCTTTTGTCAACTTTAGTCCCTCTAAAGTTTGTTTTCACATACCGGAAGTCTATGACACGTGTCAATACATTATTGGACGTAAATTTTCGAGGTGTTACATCCTCACCCCCTTAAAAGAAATCTCGACCTCGAGATTTACTAAAACAAATGAGGATATTTCTCTTTCATCGTGGATTCCACTTCCCACGTGTATTCGGGACCTCTACGGGCATCCCATTTGACCTTAACAATAGGCACATGCTTCCTTCGAAGCTTCTTCACCTGTCGATCCTCAATCGACAAAGGTTTTTCCACGAACTTCAAACTCTCGTCTATGTGTATATCTGTATGCGGTATAACCAGTGATTCGTCCGCGAAACACTTCTTCAAATTACAGATGTGGTACATATTATGAATAGCGCTAAGCTCTTCAGGCAGGTTTAACTTATAAGCGACTGACCCAACACGTTCGACAATCTCGAAAGGTCCTATGTATCTCGGGCTTAGCTTGCCTTTCTTACCAAATCGCATCACCCCCTTCTAGGGCGATACCTTAAGTAACACTTTATCACCTACTTCGAAGTGAAAATCTCTGCGCCTTGAATCCGCATTCGATACGGGTTTATCATTATATCACAAGTCTTCCAACCGTTATGTGATAGTGCTTCTTGACTTATTGGCGAAACATATCCCTTAATCCCTAGGGTGCAATACATCGTGAGCTCCACCAAGCTCCTTAAATAGGTTTTAGCTCATAAGTTATATGATCTAAGATGCATTCGATTCCTTCGAATGATTTTATATATTCAGAGCTTACCTAGTCTTGGTAATTAACGAGTTGGCACACCCTTCCAGAGTGATATCTTTGTTGAACCTTATTCCTTATCAAGGACTTAGGAGGGTTGCTATTTTCATTAACCTTTGGTCTTTCTGCCAAAACTGGCAATCTTACAGATAATCAAGGATTTGTAGGATCCTATTCGTTGTTTCCAAGGCATTTATCAGACCTGACGATTGGACGTACCAACCTTCTATCTAACAATAGATAATCAACATTCCATCTAAGCAAGGTCTCCAAAGGAGCAGCCTTGATACTTATACATCAACTATTATATAAAAGCTTATCTTAAATGAGAAATGGTTATTCCAACCATTACTTAAAACTAATCTTAAGGGATAGTTAATTCTCACAGTTAGTCGAACAATCGACGATCCTGGGAAACTGATGGAAATTCTTAATTGTTGCCTATTTTGGGTTGCGGTATTTCATGCATAAGCAAAATGAACCGTCTTTCTTAATTAACGATACCGATCTCTTCAGGATATCGAGTTAGGCTATATGAATCCTTTATTTTAAAACTTACTTAATTGGGTTTCGAATTATCCAACGATGGTACTAGCCGACTTGGGGATTCATAAAGATACAACCCTAAATGGGATATAGAAATCTTAATTCTACTTGCCTCTCAGGAGGTAAACAAGGTAATCTTAGAAGAAGATAATCAAGATACAAGGAGATTACAGAGATTTTCCAAATCTCAGGCTCCAGTTCATTCATCATTTTCTGTGTCAGATAACTGACACATTTATGTCACAAGTCCAGGAATTCCTTAATCTGGAACATTTACTTTGGCAAATTCCATTCTGGATATCATCCTTGAATACCATTAGTTGACTTTAGTACCATATGACCATCGGGATATCTTCGTGGTCCCATGCATTAAACCTCCATACTGATCAGGCATGGAAGCAATCTATGGAACATGTTAAGATACACAAATCCCCATATGGCGCTTTTATCATACCATCTGGTATTCGTAATCGATTGAGATCAAGGAGATATCAATTGTATATGCCAACACACTTCCTCCATAGAGAAGATACTTCAAAAATTTTACGGCTGAAGGTTTCTGTTGGGAACAGAAGAAATGGTTCTTACGATCTTGCTTGTAAGTTTTACCTTTCACTTAATATCTGGGGTTCTTACGGAATATTTTCTAAAAGTTTGCTAAGCTTATGGTTTTATGAGAAACTTATCAATACCTGAACCCAAACGAAATTCTCAATACTAAAAATCACAATAGGGGATTTATCTAATATCATTATTAATGCGAACTGCCTCTAATCATTTATCGGGAGGGTTAAAACGCCTCTATCCTTAATCCTTTCAAACTCAGCTGCAGAATCTTTAACAATTTTCGGGGCAGTCTTAGCTTTGACTGGTTATTTCTAGATCCATATAACGCGAGTAGCTGAGGTAGATCCATAATGGATTTATGACAAGCAGGCTTTGAACCTTAATGTGCCCTCTTATCGCCGGTGCTAACCACAAATAACTATTGCATTAAGCTTTGGCTTTGGGTGATAGGAATAGGGTACTATCTCAGCCAATGAATTAAAATCTGCGACATACTGTCGACAGCCTAACTTTTGTGGTGAGAATCAGAAAATTCTTATTCCATCTTTTTCCATTTCGATGCGAATAATAGATATCTCTAATAAGGTCCTTAACACTTGGCCCATCCCATAGTGTATAAGAGAATCTTTCTTGTGGACTTCATTAATGTCCTTATTAATTAAGGGTATTACCATCAAATGGCTGTGACGCATACCTTACAGTGCTCTCTTCAACTTAACCACTGATACACCTAATGGTTTCTACTTCCTCAATTAATTTCCTGCAATCGATGGCCCCTTTTTACTCATTGAAGTCTCTGGACTTCCCCGAGACGAAGTACTTTTAAGTACATCCAAAAGAATGGGCTCCTTGCCATTTATGGTTTTGCTGAGTTCATTCTTTGCATTTGAAGCGCGAATAAAGTTCTTCTCATGAGCAGCGACATGTGTTTTAGAGCAAACAGCAAACAACATTCAGTTCCTCGATCCTTTTCATGGCTCTTCTCCCAGCCTTTCCAATGGCTGCGTTAATTACCGATTTGGAGATTAACTCCCTTGATATTGAGGTTTATTCTCGATGTACCGATAACATTTTTCGCATCTCTAGCATTGCGACCGTTGTTTGCCTTATACGAGTTTTTCCCTACTCAAAGCTTTGGTATTAAATACCAGATTCAACAAGTGCTCAGGCAGTCCTTACCATGAGTCTTCCTTGAATTGCCAAGGGCTTAACATAAAAGCTCTTGATAACTACTTGCTTCTCATTACCTCGACTGTAGATGTGGTTACAGGATTACTAATCCATTACTATTATTATGCCGAGTTCCTATACTGCGGAAACAAGGATAGAGGATAAGGATGGTTCCTAACGGATATATTCATCTGATATTTGAAACAGTTTCTGGGGTACCATTGGCCAATCCTACTTTATACTTAACGCTTAGAGTTTTTAACAGGCAGATTCAAAGATTTATAAAATCCATTGTCTATGAAAGACTTATCTGAACCTCAATTAAGTATTACTCTAGCATGAGCGTTATTGATAAAGGAATTACCTGTTGCGATATTGGCATCCTGATTAGCTTCTTGAGCATCCATTTGAGAGCTTCCAGCGTTGTTCTTCTTAGTCTTTCCAGGCTTCTCGGTTTTATTCGGGCAGTTAGTTTTGATGTGCCCTATTTCTTTGCAACCGTAGCAGGTTGCGTCTCTGAACTTCTTGCAATCCAAGGTCTTATGCTCCTTGGACTTGCAAATTCCACAGAGTAAAGGCCGGGATTCAAATCTGCATTTCCCGAGGTGGTTTTTCCTACAGGTTTTGCATTTGGGCTTTTTATCTAACTGCCTGTTGTCTTTCGAGTCCTTTCCAGACCTAGCTGCTCCTTTCTTGACAGGCTTAGGGCAATTAGTACTGATGTGCCCCTTTTCACCACAGCTGAAACATCTTGCATCCTTCATGTCCCTACATTCGTGGGACTGGTGGCCAGCTCTTTTACAGATGCCACATTGCTTTATCTTTTGGTTTAATCGACACTGCCCCCAATGTCTTCTTTTGCAGGTTTTACACTTGGGTTTTGCCTCCTTTGGCTTGAACTGGCTATAGTTTGAACTGGCCTTACCCTTTTTACAACCCTTACTCGGGGTGTCATCGGACTTTCGCTTGTGTCCCTTCAACGCACGGTCCACAACGTTGTTTACGGCCGTATCTATCATAGTCTGTAACTCGGTGCTTGTTATATTCAGTCTTGCATCATCATTCTGATTAACTGGATGATTGGGAGTTTCAGAGGGGTCGGCCATGATGATGCTTCGAAGGCTACAAACCAAGAAGTAATAGCTTACTTAATTATAGGGAATTGTCGAACTTGAGAATTTAAATAGCCATGGTGCAAACAAACCATATAGGCCAATAGATAGTATTAAGTTTATTCGATCATGTTTTGCCTAGGTTTTTAAATAACCATCTTTGGCGTTTAAATGGAATAAATTCCTTTATACTTACTAGACAAGGGACGTAAGCCACGACTGTCAATGTCATAGTGACATTTTATATAGCACAACGGCTTGTTCCATAGGACTTTTCGATGGCACAGATGCCTTGTCACTAGGGAAATTTTAAAACATAATCGATGATTCCTTTGGATCGGAAAATTTCATAATTCATTGTCTTGACAAGAAGTTATGAAATAAAACTATCGTTTTCATGTATGCATCTTTGCCCGCAGGTATACATCCCAGGTGGATGTTTTAGATGTGTACATCATGTTCGACGTTTATTAGCCATGATTCCTATCGATCATATAGGCTAACTAAGGGGTTTGGAAGTTCCTAATATAAAGGTGACAATCGTGATTTTATCGTATCACTGTTGTCGGGAGTGTTAACACATTTTCAAGTGTTTAATAAGGACCTGAATCTCTTTAAACAGGTCTTACCATCTTAGCCAGGTCCCTAACGACATTCAAACTAGGTTATACCCTTTGAGACTCTTTTTAATATAAATACTGGCAGGAGAAGAATGATATTTATTTTATTCAGGATTATAATTATCCTACATTTATTTAAAATATAACTATGGCATAAAAGCCTAGTCACGTAGACAAGTTTAATTTATAACCAGGATTTTCACAGAATCGAGATGTTTGGGTTTGAATCACAGTTCATTACCCTTACTTGACAGTGAGTTGCAGACTTCTACTGTCTCTTAGTCCCAGAGGACGTTATTTATTACCCGTAGGCACTTCATCCTGAAGGGATGGCTATTTTACTTACAGGGAACTTTAAATAAATCCCAATTTTCAAATTTATTACCCGTAGGCACTTCATCCTTAATGGATGGCTGTTTTACTTACAGGGAATTTTGAATAAATCCCAATTTTCAAAGATGGCCTGTGTGATTTATAATGCATCACAATTTGCCCAACATGTTAACACACTTTCAGATGTTAACATAAATTTGGAATCTTTTTGACAGGTTCTACCATCTTGGCCACGTCTGCGACGACACGTGGCTAGGTTTCACCCCTAAGATTCTCTTTTTAACATAACGCAGATCAATCCTAAATTGAGACGTTAAGTATGGATCTGAATCTAATTATGGAGATACCATCTTGGCTCTGTCTTAAATGACACCTGAGCTAGGTCTTGGCCCTTTTTAGATTTTGCCATCTTATAATAATGGTAGATCTTGCAAAAAGGAATGTTACTTTAATTTATTTCATATATTATATTCTTATATATCGAATAAAGGAAATTTTTGATAAAGTATTCCAATGATTTTAAAAATACTGAATTGTCCTAAAAGGAATTTAAAGGAAATAATGTTGTCCTCAAAGGGACCAAAAGATAAATACCGTTATAAAGACCTCTAAGGAAACGATCTTCAGTAAAAGGAGTCTCTTCCTCGATATTTTATTTCTGAATGCTTTCTCCTTGGATGTTCATTTCATTTTAGCCGTGGTACGAAGCTCAGCATCTCGGGGCTCCGGGTGTGGAGAACTCCTATTACGGCTCCTTCGCTTGGCGACGTATCCAATATATAAAATAATTGGAAGCAATAAATTCCAGATTAGAATCGGGAGTATTCCTATGTTAAGTCTAGACTCAAGTATGTGCAATCGTGTCACTGAGATTAAGCACATTAGGATAGTGTTTAATTCACTCAGCGTTGGCTCTGATACCAACCTGTCACACCCCGATCTCCACGTGTCACCGGTGGGCCCGGTGTGGGGTAAGGTGACGTGGTTGGCGTCATCATAGACAAACAACACAATATAATAATGCACAGCGGAAGCAGAATAGATTCATTTCAACTTTAAATAAAATGTAATAATAAATATCATATGTAGTTGAAACGATCCACAGGCGGATCAAATAAAATAAGATAATTGTTCAACAGTTATTGTCGTCCGAGCTTGCGAGACTATTGTGGACGCTCTAGGAGACAGCCAGCCTAGTACGTGTAGTACCTGCACTTAACCTTTTGGGAAAATACGTCAGTTTACACTGGTAAATACAAGTTAACTGACTCATTTTGAAAATGATTGAAAATTTATTTAAATGCACATGGCATAAAGCATTTTTATAACTTGGGATAATTATGCAGTATAAACTTGTGAACGAATTACATGCTACTCGTACGTTTGGTAGCCCGGGATCTTCTGTCCGGGTTAAAGATTAGTAGACACACCACATTAAAGAGTTATACACGACGGGTGTACGCCTACACCTCGTGCTCTGGTCGTGGCCATCTCGTAAGATAATGCCAAGGATATCCGGGACACGGTCAATAACCCCCCAAATGCTTAAAGTAAAACAAGACTGTTTAAACGAGTCGGACAAACTATTCCAATTGCATACCCAGGGGTGCAAGATTTGAACGCTCGATCAAGCGGTATTCTATATACCGTACCCCAAGCCCGTATAGGGAAAATAAGTCAAAATGTATTTACCTGAGCTAAATATAAATTCAATCTCAGCCGTATACCACCAAGCAAGTACAGATAGCTTTTACTGGTTCTCCTATTCTGGAACAGAGGTTTATAATAACCTATTAGATTCCTAACGGGTCTTTATTTAAGCCTAAGCTTAGACCGGTTAGTTTTAAGGACGATACGGTTCAAGCGCACGATTAAGCGAAAGACCGGATAGAATGTGATTTAGACCCGACAAGTTTGAATACTTGTATAATATGGGTATACTAAATACATTCTGGATTTTGAGATAAAAATGATAACGTTTGACCCGTTTCGGTCAATTTATGCAAACTAGTTACATAAACCGAACCGAACGCTAAAAGGGCGTTACGGGTAATCAAAAGAGTCATATGCAAGTTCCCTGAGATAATATGCTTTAAATATGATATAATATCAGCAAGTTATGTTCTATTATGCCCCGAATGGATTTAAACTCAATTTACGCCTCATAAGGGCATTTTGGTCATTTAAAAGATTATAAAAGAGTCAATTTGGAAATCTGAGTTACGGGTCTGAATTATACAGTAAATATACTTAATTTGTCATGTTATAACAGTAGGGTATGACCCGTAGACAAAACTTATCATTTAAAATCAAACTATGCACCGTAGGGGTATTTTAGTAATTTCACAAGGGCTAAAAACGTCAAAACTGGAAATCTGAGTTCAAAATCTTGTACTTACTGTTATTATATGAAAATATGCTAAATACATCAGTAGGTATGAGTCTTATATGTTTAATATGAGTATAACGCTTACAATGCGCTAAAAACGCTAAAAATGCGATTTAGAGCCGTTTCCGGGTTTTTAAAAGAAAGCTGAGATTTTTATATTTCCAGAATGCCCAAAATAATTTATTTAACAAATAAAATCAGTAGAAAAAGGTTTGGGGTCAAAAGAATGTATAAAACTCATTTTATGGCTTAAACGGTCAAAACCGGCATTAACCGAATCGACTTAGCGACGTATGATCCGATCAGCCAAAAATTAAATAAAAATATTCAAAAATCCCAGAATATTATATAACATCAGTGGGTAAAAAGTTTTATATCGAAAAGTGGCCTGAAATAGGTTATACGCTAAATGCGCTGTTTATTTAACATAAAGATATAGTTTTACGCTATCGGCCGTAACTCAAAATCTGGACCACCAACTGATCTCAAATTTTCGGTGCAAGTTTATAAATTAATAATAAAGATTTCTACTCTTTCACTTTTCCAAAAATCACGTTTTATATCAAAAAGGGCAAAATAGTCAACTTTTAAGCATAATCGGAAACTCGCATATGAATCGGTTAAGCATAGACTCAAAATGTAAAAATTCCAGAAAGTTATACATAAATAAAAATGGTCAAAAATACACTCTAATACAGATCTCAAACATGCATGCACGGATCCGAATCGATAGTCTACGAAAAAGTCGTTTTATAAGACTTTCGGTTCCGATCCGAGTTTATACTAAAGATTGTCGAGTTGATTATGATAAAACACATTCTTATATTCATTATAAGTTATTTTTGATGATCAAACTGATTGCATGTCATCTACATTACCATTTATGCTATATTTCGCAAAAACGATTTCTGTTGACTTTTTAAGAACATCTTTGACTCGACAAATAGCATGCTTAGAGTGGGAATCAGAGAATACCCTTTTGAGGGTTTGTTTCCCACATAAACACCAACTTATAAGTGGTTTCAATTTGAGAAATGACAGAGCCAATTTCGTTTAATCGAAAAGTCAAACTATATGAACAACGAATTGACTTTTTGCTAATAATCAAAGCTATAACGAATTAGAGGATGATATGAATGCTTACAAAGGTCCTAATGAAGCCTAGAAAACACTTGGAGGCTGCCTTGACGATCAGATTGCTCCTGGAAAGCCTTGAGAGTTCTTGCAAGTTGTGGGTGTTCTTGTTACTATCACAAGTGCCTCAAGAAATGAAGAAATGAGCTGATTAAATGGGGAAATCTGATGTTGTAAGAGCCTCACAAGTGTCCAAGACATGCATGCTCATCTATTGGTGAGAAATGGAGGTGATCCCAGCTGTTTTGCACTAAAAATTCGGACCAAACAGCCCCTGATCGCGAAAAAGCTGCACCTGGGCTGCCAAACTTTGATTAAAAATGGCAGCTTTGGTCCCTGTCTTTGCACGCGAGGTTTCGGCTATTTATTTTGGCTCGTAAACCCTCAAATCTGGTTTTTAAGAACCTTGGGACATTTACCAACATGGTATTGTCCTCGGATAACTTTGCGCTCACCCGAAAAGTCATGAAATTCGACGTTGACGCTTTTAACCCCTCAAGTACGGTTTTGGCCATAACTTTCTCATACGATAACGAAACTTCATGAACTTTTTACCACATATTCTAGTGAGTATATTTTAGCATTACAAAGCTTCGGGTCTACCAAAAGTTCCCTCAGAGGTATAAATTCAACATGTTGACACTTTTAGCCCCTATAGTTTGTAATTCCTCACTTTTGTGCAATTTCCGCTTCGTATGATCCATGATCCATCCGTTTAAGGTTATAAACATTATGTAGGGTTATTATGGAGTCTATTTAGCCATTGTTGACACTTTGGATCCTTACGTTCCATAGTTTTCACCTTTTGTCAACTTTAGTCCCTCTAAAGTTTGTTTTCACATACCGGAAGTCTATGACACGTGTCAATACATTATTGGACGTAAATTTTCGAGGTGTTACATAGGGTGAGTGATTATGGGACCAGTTGTTTGACTCCTACACTCTCTAGCAAAATGTCCTAACCTGTTACACTTATAGCACTTGATTTTCGATTTATCCAACCCAACCCTGGGAATTTTCGCCCTGTTCTTTTATAAAACTTGCTAGTTCTAACACTTAGCAAGGCCAGTTGATGCAAGATGTCCATTTCCTCTAGATCAGTGGGGTCAAAATGCTGTAAATCATTTAGTTCAAAGCTTAAATTGTCTGACATCTGGTTTTCATTTGCAGTGAATGCATAACCTGTAGAGTGAGGATCAGGGTTGTTAAAATTTGCACCAGCAGTTATGTCAATGAAGTGATCATAACCCTGATCCTTACCCCTACCACCAGATTCTTCTTGACCCAGAAGAGCAGTGTTACCGAATGAATAATCATCAACGGTTTTCCCTGACTCTTGTAACTTCCTTTTCTGGTTCAACTCCCTTTCGTAGGTCAGGAGTCGACCATGGAGTTGGGTCAAGGTCAGATCCTTGAACTCAGGTGAATTTCGGGTGACAAACGCTATTGTGTCCCATTTATCTGGCAGTGACCTGAGGAACCTGCTGTTTTGAGTTGAGTTTGTAAAAGTGGTTTTAACAAGCCTCAGTTCACTGATGAGATAACTGAACCGCTCAAATTGTTGCGTCAGTGATTCACCTTTAACATGACAAAATGTTTCATACTGTTGGTTCAGGATTTCCCTATTATTTTCTATGACCTCTTCGGTACCTCCAAACTGTTCTTTAAGCGCGTCCCACAACTCTTTGGCATTGTCACAATGTAACAATCCAGCATATATTTCGTTGGGCAGCGCTGATGCTATGATACTAAATGGTTTAGCATCTAGTTCAAACTTTTGATAATCCGTTTCAGTATAATTTTCAACAGGTTTTGGAACTTGTTTTTTAGCATCTTCAGCGCTTGGAACTGTAGGAACATGAGGACCAAAGATGACAGACTTCCAACAACCTGTGCTTTGTTGAGCGAGGATGTGACCCATCCTCCTCTGCCAGATGTTGTACTCATTTCTTTTTAGCATAGGTGGTTTAAAGAGAGAACCAATGTTGTTTTTATCGTCCTAAGATTGTGACGTCATTCTTGTTGTTTTACAGGTACTGAGAAATCAACTTTAGTGGTGATTAATCCTTACTCTGTTTTTCAACGACGAACAAACGATCAGTATCAACTGTTTTGAGCTGAACTATTTACGTCAAAATGATTGTTAAATCAAATTTGACTGTCCAAGCTCTGATACCAATTGTTGGATCTGAGTTTCTTTTTTATTGTATTTTGTGTTTGAAGTTAAGATGAAAATGGATGAGTTGTGCAGCGGAATTAAAATGAAAACAAACTTTGCATACAATCAAATGAGAGTAATACTTTAATCAAACATCTTTTACACAATGAACCGAATGATTGAATTTAATTTCAACAACGATTACAAAGATAGATGTATGAATGCAAACTCCCCCTCAGCCCGAGCTCAGTAGTTTGTTCGTGCAAAGAAGACGAATGTTGTAAAGAGCTAATAGAACAGTACAAAGTACTGGACTATTTATAGGCACTTGCAAACTACTGAGCATCTTTGCTGACGTCACCATGAAAGTGACATCTAACCTCCTAACAAACTCTAACCTCTGATCTATACAGACACTGCTTGTGTTAACTACTGCTAATACATTCTATTACAAAACAGACTTTAGAACAGCTGCTGCAACCTTCTACTGCTGTGAACCCAGCAGCACTTGTCCGGATCAGCAGTGCTTGACTCAAGGCAGTAGATTGAATCAGCAGGACTTTAGTCTTCCATCAGATCTTTAGTTGAGCAGCAGTTATGGGTCAGCAGTTTAGCAAGATCAGCAGATAGGAGGTCATCAATAGTTGTAATCACTTTCAAGGGGATAGATTTGTATATCAGCATCTGCTTATTCAGAATCCACTGTTCTGATCCAGTTTTGGCTTTAATTATCTGTTTCTCTGATAGGGTTCAATCCCAACAGATCCTCTTGCACGAACTCACAAAAATATGTTTGTACATATTTCATTTCTGCATTTAATTGTTGTTATTGCTTTTATATTTCATATTTTGAAAAATTCAAAAAGATTTTCGACAACTGATGTTGGAGAGCTGGTATTCAAAATCTCAAAGAATAAACATGATGAACAGAGGTTTGGTTAAATTGGTTTGAAATGTTTAATCAGATTTTGGAAAGTTTAATAGGTTTTAAATGTGAAAAATTCTTGAATATTCTTAAATGATTAGTTGATTCATTAAGTTGAATCACAATTGTGTTTGTTTGTGATAGAGTGTTTGAGTTGTGCAGGTTTCTGATCCTGTTGCTACGGAAAGCCAGGAGATACATCAGAACCTGAGAAGAAGTTTATACTGTTAAAGCCAGGAGTTGATTTCAATGGTGATAACGAATTCCAGACGGCGATCCCAGCTTGATGATAGGGGGAGTCTGATGAAAGTTAGAGCCAGAGAAAGATCCAGGTACATAATTCCAGGAAGAGTTCCTTAAGAAAACCGATTAAGAGTGAAGAGCTGTCATGTTTGAAGACTCTCACTAAAGATTCCGTCAACATTCAAGGGGGAGTCTGTTGGTGCAGTTGTCTGTCGACTACATCTTAGTTCGAGTCTTAGGTTAGGGCTGTTTGTATCATGCACGGAAATCGAGAAATCTTGATTTAGTAATAGTTTCGCTTTTATGACACTAGGATAGTTCCGCTTATGTGTCATTAGGTCCGCTTATATGTCAGTGATGTAGGTCCGCTTATACGTACATGTCCGTATAAGCGAACCAATGTCTCCTATATATAGGTAGGTCATTCAAGCGGAACTAGGTAACAGTTAGGTTGTGTAAGGGCTAAGCCCTGCCGGATTGTCTCCAGAGCTTGTATACTGTTAGCAGATCAATAAAAGAGACGTTAAATTGTGAAATCAAGCTAAACAAAGACTGAATCAATGAATTCCGCCTCTGATTCAGTCTGAGCACTCTTCTGATCGACTCATCAGGTCGTCTAACGATCCTACACCGGTACTAAAAGCTCTTGGGTCCTTGGACGACCTTGGTATCTTACCAACGCTATACTACGCTCATGATGGGTGCACTTGCCCATATGTGTGTTTAGTGTTAGTAAAATATCGTGTTTTATAAATTTAATACTTGACTAAAGTGTAAAAGGGGTAAAAAAATACATAAAATCCTATCACACTACACACGCATCAAGTTTTTGGCGCCGTTGCCGGGGACACAAGGATTTTAAGAAAGTTAGGAATCAACGGCCTAATCGTTTTTTCTTATTTTTCTGTTTTTTTCGAATTTTTCTTAAATTTTCAGTTTCTGCAGAGCTCAGCACGGGCCGTGCCTGATCGGACACGGGTCGTGCCCAGCATTGTTACTGGCAGTTTTTATTTTCCGAGTTACAGAGAGTTGAGAACGGGGCCGTGTCGATGCAAGACGGGGCCGTGTCGGTGCAACACGGGGCCGTGTCGAACTCCCTAGTAACAGGGATCCGGAAAACAATTACTGTATCTCCGACCACGGGCCGTGTTCATCTAAGCACTGGCCGTGGTGAAACTTCTTACCAATGTTCTTTTTTGTTTTTATTGGCAGGACTTGGAACCCAGGCGCCACATCTGAACTTTCTACGAAGTGTATGAGCTCCAGTTCTAGTAGAGACATAAAAGAACCTCTAGACGAACCCGAACGCTTTCTAAGAAAAAGACTTAAAGCTAAAAACCAAGAGAAAGTTTCGGGGGACCCACTTCCAATGGTGGATCAACGTACCCTCATGGATTACCTACGTCCCACCGTAGGTAATCTCGACGCCGCTATCAATGCACCTAATGTCGAGGCCAACAACTTCGAACTTCGGCCGCATTTGATACAAATGCTCCAAAACTCCGCAACCTTCCATGGGCTTGCGGACGAAGATCCCCATTTACATATTACTAACTTCTTGGAAATATGTGATACTTTTCGGATCAATGGAGCATCAAACGATGCCATCCGCCTTCGAATGTTTCCATTTTCACTAAAAGACCGAGCTAAGGCTTGGCTCAATACCCTCCCAGTTGGCTCGGTAAACACCTGGGATTAACTAGCCCAAAAGTTTTTATATAAGTATTTCCCTCTTGCTAAAACAGCTAAATTAATGACTGAAATTAACACATATTCACAAGAGGATGGGGAATCCTTATATGAAACTTGGGATAGTTCAAGGAGCTACTAAGAAAGTGTCCTCATCGTGGTCTTGCGGTATGGCAACAAGTGACTTTCTATAATGGGTTGTTGCCACACACAAGACAAACACTTAACTCTAGCTCCGGGGGACTTTTAGGTAATCGTCGCCCAAATGAAATTTATAATCAAATTGAGGAAATTGCTCAAACCAATATTTAGTGGCACACTCCCCGAGGCACAAAATCTATTGCCCCAGGCGCCCATAAGGTTGATGAAAGCACCTCCTTGCAAGCTCAAATCGAGGCCCTTTCTTCAAAAATCAAAAAGTTAGAAATGGCAAAAACGGCCTCGGTTATGGCTTGTGAAGGGTGTGGTGGGCCACATGAAAATTGGAGTTGTATGAAAGAAATGGATAATCAAACTGAAACAGTAAACTATATTGATAATAGACCTAGGCCGTCGGGTCCTCCAACGGGTACCTACAACTAGGGATGGCGTAACCACCCTAACCTTGGTTGGAGAGAACCCGGCAATAGTAGTAATCAACAAAATCTAAACCAACGAACAAACTTTCAGCAACCAAGAAACGAGTCACAAAATTTCTCTCAACAACAACAAGGGGGACGAGAGAGGCTTGAAGATACCGTATCTCGCCTTATCTCAGACACCGAAAAGAAAAACTCGGATCGATTTCAACAACTGGAATCGAACTTTAGAAATCAACAAGCTAGTATTCAAAACATTGAAAAACAAATAAACCAACTAGCTCAAAATTTCTTCGAGAGACCACAAGGCGCGTTACCAAGCAATACCGAAACCAACCCAAAGGCGCAAGTACATCTCATCACATTGAGAAATCGTACCGTGGGTCCCGAGGAGGCCCCATTACCTCCAATTGAAAAGAGCTAATCTAGCCAAACCACAACTTCACCGACACCCCAACAAGAGACGGCTCCTCCACCAAATCAAGAGCCCACCAAGAATCCTCCGGTACCGTACCCCGGTCGGTTAATTCGCCAAAAGACCGATGAGCAATTCACAAAGTTGGTAAATTTACTAAAACAATTGCATGTTAATATTCCATTTATTGAAGTCCTAACCCAAATGCCTAAATATTCAAAATTTATGAGAGACTTCCTCACTCACAAAAGGAAAATTGAATCAGTGCAATTAGTTAATTTAAGCGAAGAATGCTCCGCCTTGCTACTCAACAAACTCTCGCAAAAGAAGATCGATCCTGGAAGCTTCACCATCCTTGTTCGATTGGGGAATCTCCCATTCGCAATGCACTAGCCGACCTCGGGGCTAGCATCAACCTCATGCCCGCATCAATGTTCGACCGAATCGGCCTAGGAAAACAAGCCCTACAAAAATAAGCATACAACTCACCGATAGGTCCATCAAATATCCACAAGGTGTCGCTGAAAATCTATTGGCTAAAGTCGGCGAATTTGTCTTCCCAGCCGACTTTGTCATACTAGATATAGAGGAGGATACCGAAGTACCACTCATCTTAGGGAGGCCATTCCTAGCTACGGTCCACGTAGTGGTAGACATGAATGGTGGGACACTAACATTGAGGGTTGGGGACAAGGAAATGAAGTTCGGGGTTGGTAAAAGAGTAGAAAACGATGACCCAGTCAATTACATGAAAGTCATAGACTCAAGTTTGGATGATGCTCCCCGACGGTGCAACATAGGATGCAAAACATCCAACTTGGGTAACATATGACTGGCTTTGGGTCTAGCCAAGGACCCTTATAAACGTGGCACACCACGGAGGCTTCCCGCGGAACTATCCTAAGTTTAGTTTAGAATATTTTTTTTGCTTTCTAGTTTAGTTTTAATTTTCAGGCATAAAATACACTCGAGATGGTGAAGGATACTAAGGGAAACTTGAACCAACACCACATGCACAAAAACAGAGCCTCCCGACAATTTTTCTTCATTACAGCAAGTTCAGCACGGGCCGTGCCCAGCCAACACAGCCCTGTGCTGAAAGATCTACAGAAAAACGCCCAGTTCAGGTAATTGGACACGGGGCATGTTCGATGAACACGCCCCCGTGCTCAGCCTTCCGTTACTTTCTAATAATTTCTGTTATTGGCAACCTGAACACGGGGCCATGCCCAAACACCATGGGCCCGTATCCAGATGCCCAGTAAACATAAAATTTTGTTTTTAACACACCTTTTACACATTCAATCAACCTAAAAACTTATTTTTGGGACACATTGAGGACAATGTGTAATTTAAGTGTGTGGGGGGGGGGGGGGATGCTAAAGCCTTGAATTTGGAAGTCCTAATTACAAGCCTTACACAAAACTCTATTGGAACCGCTAAACACCCCAAATGTTTTCAAAAACTTTTCATTTTTTTACTTGTCTTGGTTTAATTTGGGAATTACAAGTTCTATAAAGGTTATATTTTTACAAATTTACAACCGATTGCGTCGTGATAAAAAGAACCAACATAAGAAAATTATGAAACGACATGACAAATCTAGATAAAATTTGATTATATATGCTTGATCACATAAAAACCCATTCCCACAAAAAGTGAGTTTGGAGCCTTTATTGAGTATACAAATAGACATCTTTAAACTAAATGCTCATTTTTCGTTTCTTGTGTGAATAGCCGCTTGGTTTCTTACGACTCTAGAACTTGCCATGACGATACATGCCCAGTCCTTACCAACTTAAACCCAAGTAAGTAAATGATGGAGGCATTAGGACCAGTGGCGGACCCAGGAATTTTTTCACGGGGGTGCGGAACATTTTTAAAAATTTTAAGCCCCTAGGTATATAAGTAAAAAAATCGGTTCGTATCGGGTCGGGTCGGGTCATGTAAAACAAATGGACATCAAACTAAATTTATATAATCATCAAAAACATGTCAAACCTTGTTAAAAACATAACTAAAACGTCGACGCCCTACTGGTTTTCATTTTTTGAAATCTATCCAAAACATCATCTAAAGCTAATTTCTTAAGCAATTCTTTCTCTATATAACATAAGTTCATCGCTCCATAACATAATATTTTAATTTTAATTTTCAACAATTCAAGCCCTAGAAATCATAACGTAAGTTGTAATCACCCTAAAAATATATAAACAACATAATCATCCTAAAAATCATCTAAACAACCATAAACAACGTCAAAACACACAAAATTTCAAACCTATTTAACAACTTTATTACCTTTTTTCTCCTATAATATCAACCAAAATCATCAAAATAACAAAGAAACTTACCCGCGTTCGGATTCCGGTTAGATTTGGTGTCGAACGACGGTTTTGGGCTTTATTTTATTATAGTTTGAAATATTGTTGGTTTGGTTAATGGGCTAAGACTTCGTGGGCTAGCTAGTTAGGAATTATAAGTGGGTAAAGGTATGGGTATTTGGGTTTAGTTAGTTAGGTATTAAAAGTTATATATAATTTAGGTAGTATTTTTTTTAAATAACAGTTTACTAAAAAAAATTTAAAATATAAATTGATAACACTTTTTACCTAAGGGGTGCAGACGAAAAATTTCAAGGGGTGCGAACGAAAAATTTCAAGGGGTGCGGTCGAAAAATTCCAAGGGGTGCGGACGAAAAATTCCAAGGGGTGCGGACGGGATTTTCAACAGAAATTAGCACTAAATTTTTTCCCCCCGGGGGTGCGCCCGCCCACCTTGGGCTGGGCTTGAGTCCGCCCCTGATTAGGACTAACCCTTTTTCTTTCAACACCATTATTTTTCTTTTTTTTACCACCTACCCAAAATCCCCATAGTTAACCTCTTTGAGCCTAAACCTTTTCATTTCTAACCCACAAAATAAACACCCTTTACCCACCAAAACCCTTTTTCATTTTAAACCCTTTATTTTAGTAAAAAGTTCGGTTTTTCATGTGACATTTCCTTATCAAAAAAAATGATGAAGTCAAGCAATAAACAAACAAGTTCATCAAAAAAAGAACATTGTTTGAAAAATGCTTCATTAGAATAAAAAGTCACAAAAATAAAAAGTCTTACGAAAACTGACACTTTTTACGCCTTTTGCCCTTTTCTACTAACCACTAACCCAAAACCACCTACCTTTAACCCAAGTCCAACCCTTCCCCAAAAGTCCACTTGATATTTGCAAAGGTGTATAGTTAAAAAGGAGGAGGATTGATTGCTTGGCAAGCATATGGTAGAAGTAAGTTCCATGCCGGTCCCGAGTGTTTCACAAAAATACATCTTCGGCCGAGTGTTGAGTGATCTCCCGTGAGGTATGTGAACTTGTATATAAATGAAATTTTAAAGAGGCATGTTATACCCAAATAAGTAATTTATCTTATGTAATGTTCTAAATAAATCATAACGAATAGGATTGTAAATAACATAAAAATAAAACCTAATAAAAATCTTGGAATCCCGACACTCAAGACAAGCCCAAAACCTTCTCTTCTACCTATTCCATTTAGGAGTGTAAGCCACATTATAAAGAGTTTTGCTTGAGGAGAAACAAAGATTCAAGTGTGGGGGTATTTGATGTGTGTAAAATGCAACATATAAATTCCATCAAACGAGGCATAAAACTAACTCTTTTTTAGTACTAATGTTGGAAAAAGTGTGCTTTTGTCTTCCTTTTGTATTTCCAAGGATAAAAGAGCTTAAATGAACAAAAGAAGCAAAAATGCAGCTAAATCTAACAATAATACAAGAAAAGGAATAAACGTGACATACCCGACCCCTCGACAACATCTTCCCAAGCAAAAACAAGAGAACAGAAGGCTGAACACGCCCCGTGCTCATTGAACACGGGGGCGTGCCCAAGTGT
Organism: Helianthus annuus; assembly: GCF_002127325.2. Lineage (NCBI taxonomy): Eukaryota > Viridiplantae > Streptophyta > Magnoliopsida > Asterales > Asteraceae > Helianthus > Helianthus annuus. The sequence goes on along the minus strand of NC_035440.2, from coordinate 49,790,614 downwards.
CTGCAGAAAAGACAAAGTTATAGAAGCTTCTATCACCCAACACGGGGGCGTGCCCAGCGGACACGGGGCCGTGGTCAACACTAAGATTCGCAGGATCCAAGCAAATCTTGATAGTACAGATACGCTTCTGCACACGGGGTCGTGCCCAGCAGACAAGGGGGCATGGTCAACTAATGCAGACAAACTGCATTTAATGAAGAAAAAGAAGATGGATGGACACGGGGCCGTGTCCGGGCTTCTTTGCAAGCTATAAATAGAGGTGCTTGGTTCACTTCAAAGGCATCCCTTGGCAAACCACCTCTCTCACACTTCACCCACCCACCACCACCATCACAACCCACAACCACCACCATCATCCATCATCCATCATACAGTGTGTGTAGTAGTCTCGGGATCCAAGATTGATAGTAAGAGTTCTTGACAATCAAAGGCCATGTTTGCCTAAGTCTCTTACATCACTTGGTGAAGACAAGCATTTAGTGTAATACTTTTTTTTTAATCTTTTTGCACTTTTTATTTTGTTATGTATTAATGACTTTAATAACTAGTTTCTTATGTTGAAGGTGAAACTTCCTTATCATTTGCCCGTGGTGTCTTGGCGTTATTTTACTGTCTATATAAAATAAAGGATTTACACCATTCATATCTCCACGGTCTATATGGAGATATGTTGGCTACCTGGTCGGGGGTTAAGGGAATGGTTTGGTAAGCATCTTGCCTTGTTCAGTGAATAGATCCTGCAAGGACCTAGGTCAAGCTTAGTAGGACCTCCTTCAATACCCACTGGTATTGGATGGCTCACACACTCTATGATGGACAATAGATGATGGTGGTGGATGATGGTGTTGTGATGGTGGTGGGTGGTGGGTGAAGTGTGAGAGAGGTGGTGTGCCAATGGATGATTTGCAAGTGAGCCAAGCACCCCTATTTATAGCCTGAACAGAAGCTCAGGCACGGCCCCGTGTCCATCTCTCTTCTCTTTCTTCATTAATTGCAGTTTGTCTGCATTAGTTGACCACGCCCCGTGTCCGCTGAGCACGACCCCATGTGCAGAAGCGTATCTGTACTATCAAGATTTCCTTAGATTCTGCGAATCTTAGAGTTGACCACGGCCCCATGTCCAGTGGGCACGCCCCCGTGGTGGGTGATAGAAGCTTCTACAAATTTGTCTTTTCTGCTGACTCTTGGGCACGCCCCCGTGCTCATTGAGCACGGGACGTGTTCAGCCTTATGTTCACTTGTTTTTGCTTGGGAAGATGTTGTCGGGGGGTCGGGCATGCCACGTTTGTTCCTTTTCTTGTATTTATGTTAGATTTAGCTGCCTTTTTGCTTCTTTTGTTCATTTGAGCTCATTTAATCCTGAAAACACAAAAGGAAGACAAAAACACACTTTTTCCAACATTAGTACTAAAAAAGGGTTAGTTTTATGCCACAATTGATGTAATTTATATGTTGCATTTTGTGCACATCAATTACTAATAACAAAAGTGTGGTTCATATTAGTATTTAGTATAAGGAAATAAAACTGTTATCTCAAACCGCGGAATAGAATAGATGTCGACTCCTTCACATTTATCATTTGTACACACCAAAGATTTTGAATGATCAACATCAAATGAACCATGAGCATTAAAACATTAACCCGGCTATTTAGGATTGTATCCCTGCTGACTCAAACTACTTAGGATTGTATCCCTGCTGACTCAAACTACTTAGCCGGCTATTTAAACTACTATTAAAACATTAACCTGGCTATTTAGGATTGTATCCCTGCTGACTCAAACTACTTAGCCGAGGGTAACGTCACCTTCAAAAGAGGGGCCTACCATATTACTCACTAATAACTTAATTAATTATCTTTCAATAATCCAGCCCTTTATGATTGTATCCTTGCTGACTCAAACTACTGGGTTGAGGGTAATGTCACCTTCAAAAGAGGGGCCTACTACTATAACTAAGAAAATCTCTTAAAAAGTGCAAAAGTGCGGAAATAATCAAAGGTTACACTAAAGGCGAGTCGGATTCAAGTGATTCATCTTGTCTATCTGTTTTTATTTTTATTTTTATTTTCAGCAATTTTAGTTTTTATTTTCATGTTTAAACCTTTTTCTAAAATTTTGATTTCATTAGACGTTGAGGATAAACCGGTACTAAAAGCTCTTGTGTCCTTGGACGACCTCGGTATCTTACCAACGCTATACTACGCTCATGATGGGTGCACTTGCCCATATGTGTGTTTAGTGTTAGTAAAATATCGTGTTTTATAAATTTAAAACTTGACTAAAGTGTAAAAAGGGCTAAAAATATACATAAAATCCTATGACACTACACACGCATCAGAGGTCTAAACAATTAAGTGCTGAACCAGTAAGAAGTCTGAACCATTAAGAGCCTGTATAATGCTTAACCGTTCAGAGGCAAATGTCTGACGAATTCAGATTAGAGGTTTTAACCATTCAGACTCTATAAAAATCTTAACCATTCAAAGGCAAATGTCTGAACCATTCAGACATCTGCTCATGAAACAAATAGTCTGAACCATTAAGTGCTGAACCATTAAGAGGTCTAAACCATTAAGAGCCTCATTAAGAGGTAAACAAATAGCCCCTAAGACTCCCTTGAAGGCAACCACTGCTGATGCTATCAAGGTATCCACTGGTGTGTTCAAGCTAACCACTGCAGAGGGAAGTCCCCAGTACTAAGAAAAAGGGGCATCAGTTGATGAACCATTGGACTCCTCCTGGTTCAAAAGTTGATACAACCACCACTGGTGGGAAATTAGATGATCCCACTCATTTAGGTGATGGTTTAAAATACCAAGATTTGACGGAGAGGCTCTCTACCATAGAAACCACTGTTGCACAAATGAATGAATCTATTCAGTTTTTTGTTCAAGCTTCCAAAAGTCAGCCAACACCACAACAATACTCCCAAGAGCTCTGGAACTCAGTCCAGCCCATCATTACTGCTTAAAGGGAACTTGCAGAAATTCAACATAATACACAAATGGCACTGATCAGAAATATGGTTGATGCAAGATATAAAGACACTCAGGCTGAAATCAAGGCTATCAAAGAGGCCTTGACAAAAATGACTGGCACTACCCCTGCACCTGTTTATAAAGATGATGATGATGATCAAGATGATGCCAAAAAGGGGGAGAAACATGATATGAAAAAGTTTGGCAGACCTACTCCAAGGCAAAAGCCAACTCAAAAGCAAGAGTCTAAGAAAAAGTTTTCTGCAACCACTGATGAAACATCTGCCAAAGAAAAGAAAAAGGGAATTGATGAAACCCTAAACATTCAAGCAGATGAAGTGGCTGCAAACAAAAAGACTGTTCAAAATCAGAATGAAACAAAGGAAATGAATTGGAAGAAGGAACAAAAGGCAATGAAGGATTGGGAAATCAAAACAAAGGATCTTGGCACTTCCAACAGGAAGAAATCATTCAAACATAATAAACCACCACTTGCCACATTCTCAAAATCAAAATCACAAAACCAAACACCTAAAAAGCCAACCACTACTGGTCTCAAAACTATTGCTGGTTCAGAAAAGATACCTAAACCAACACCACCACCACAAAACTAACCTTCTTAAAGGCAGAAAGCAAAACCATCCTCACCAATGCCATCCACCAATGCAACAAACGTCGACACTTCAACAGTTCTTTCAACAGTTGTAAGTCAATCCACCACTTTCCAATTTCCTTCCCAAGCAATCTTCATTCCTATTTCCAACTCTCCAACAAAAACTCCTCCTAAAAATATTTACACAAGAAAAAGAAAGTTTCAAGTGAATGATGATGATATCCCTGCACCTACTCCTTTATCATCTTCACCTTTCATTCAAACCAACCCTGAACCATTCAATCCTACACCATCACCAACATCAAATCCACTTGTTCAACCAAGAACACTTGAAGGGGAAGATCCTTCAAGAGCTATTCCATTAGAAGTAAATTATCCTCTTGAATTGCATGCATTAAAAGGAGAAATGAGGCAATTCTATACAGAGGATGATCCAACTAAAAGAAAGTTCCCATCCCTTCATGGTTTCAGACCTCAAAAGAACATGGATGATTATCTGAAACTCAAAGCCAAGCAAGCTGAATATATTGCTAAGCATGAAGGTAAAGGGCAAGGTGACAACAACATCTCAAGTCGAATGCAGCATGGGCTTAGTAAAGTCAGGAAACTGGAAGACTATGCAAGAGACTTAAGCAAAGAGATGTCAAACCTACCACCAAATACTGATCTTCAAAAGAAGCTGAGGAAAGATCTCTTAGAGCTTATTATGAGAGACAAATTCTACCCTGCCAAGGTAGAACAGTTTAAAGACTAGCCACTCACAGCCCTCAAAGTAGAAGTAAACAGAATTGAAAAAGTAAAGAATGATCCTCAGATGAAAAGATCTGCACCAAATTGGAATAAGTTTAAGAAATCCAGTGCAGAACTCACTTTAGAATACAAGAGGAAGAGAGTTGAGTTGGTTGCAGCTAAATATGGATCAGCAAAGGCTATTTCAAAATGGTCTAGGCAGTATATTGATCAACCTTATGATAAGCTGGAGAAATTAAGAGAAACAGATCCTACAGCACCAAAGAAACCAACATACAAAGACAAAACCACTGATGAGCCAAAGCAGCAGACCCTCTATCTGAAAACACTGTTCACATCCTCTGACTTATCCACCCATGTCTTAGATCAAAGAAAAAGACAGAAGCAGTTGGATGAGGAAGATGCAAAGAGAGAAACTGAGATCATGAAGGCTTCTATCAAGAATCAGATCATGTTTGGCTTGGATGATGCCTCTTTAAAGCTTTAAGCTCAACTTGCTGAAACAGTGCAAAGGCTGACAAGCAGACCTCCATCACCAAACTCTCTTCAAATAAAGGCTCTCCCTAGGAATCCATTGAACCCAACAATACTAAAGTGGAAGTCTGATAGAAAGACCCATGTATTGACTTTGCTCAAGTCTAATGGAAAAGTTGAACACATTTCAAGGGAGGATGCATTAGGTCTGAATGCAGCTGACCTCCTAGATCTTTTAGAACTTCAGCTCTGCAGGGATGAGGATGATGAAGACTCCATGAACTTTGAACTACAATTCAAAGGGCTAATCAGGGAGAAGTTAATGAGAGAATAAAGATCAAGAATAAAGAAGTGTTTGGGCATCATTTGTTCTACAGGGAGATTGTTGGCCCATGTATCAAGCCCAGAAGAACATATGATATTAAAAGCCAAAATTGGTTCTCAACAGTTGATCACAATAAGCAATGTATGACCTAAGTTCTCTCCAATGACAGTGTTTCTATCAGCTAATGATTCCAAGTACTGATCTTCACAACAACTGTTATTCAAGAACTGCTGAAGTATAAAGACTGAAGTCCTAACAACTGCTGTTATACAAGTACTGATGAAGACTAAAGCACTGCTGACTCAAGGCCTAATCACCCTTTGAAGAAAGCACTGGTTTGTAACATCAGTGTTTAGGCAACAACATGGAAAGCTACATCAGTGTCTATATATCAGTTGTTTCATTGTATCAGTGTTTTGTATGTATCAGTGTTTAGAGGTTGTTAGTCTGTTAGATGTCACTGTCTAGGTGACGTCAGCATTAGATGCTCAGTGGTTAGGATTCTACTACTGTTCTATTACCTCTTTTTCACCATCATCTTGTACAAACTAACTGTGAGCTCAGGCTGAGGGGGAGTTTAGTGTGCATGCATGCATAGTTGAATCTTGTAATTCATAAAATCATTCAATTAATGAAATCATGTTTGCTGAAAACTATTCACCTATGATTGTGTTATAAAGTTTACTTTCATTTCCGCTGCAAGTTATTTTCTGATTCATCTTTCATTTAGTTAAACAACACAATCTAAACAAACTCAGATCCTAACAACGCTCAATATAGATCCTTCCTCCTTCTGCATAGTCGGGATTAGTTGGAGGTTTCTCCCTCCACGTAGTCGGGATTAGTTTGAGAATTGGACACGTGTCGTCACATAATTGGACGGAGTTTTCGGGGTGTAACAAAAAGACCGAGAAAAGCTGTGGCTAAATAGCCTTCCTAGTGGTTCCATTCACCACTTGGGAGTCTCTTGTTCAAAAAGTTCGTTATAAATATTTTCCGCCGATTAAAATTGCTAAATTAATGACTGAAATTAATTCTTTTCTTCAAGAAGATGGGGTAGAATTCCACTAGGAGGGTTTTACCGTGAGGTGTGTGACAAACCAGGATCCAGCCACTGGTCATGTTGAACATTTATAATAAAAGAAAATAACCAAATACCATATTCAACATGAATAGTGATAGCGTTTTAACAGTTGTAAATACAAATAACCAAAGTCTAGGTTAAACACCTGAAGCAAAAATATTAAGTGCCAAACATGGCAAAACCCAACCGTTTTTAGCATATTAAAGAAATTGTTTAAAATGACCACAAGGACACTCCAATATGCAATGCAATACAATGCAACAATCCAAGTTACCAGCCTTAGCGACCTGTGTGAGAACATACTAAAGTGTGCCAACATATAGAACATATAGCTGGCGAGTTCACTGGTTTTAAAAAAAATCAAGTTCTGCTTTTAGAAAATGCACAATTCAATTATATCAATTAGGTAGCTAGCATTAGGGATGGGCTTTTTTTCCCAAATACCCGTACTCGTACCCGTACCGTACCCGTACCCGTACCTGTACCCGTACCGATTTTAGGTATTTGGTACATGTATCGGTACCCAGTTTTATTGATTTTGGTATTCGGTACTTTCGGTATTGGTACGGGTACGGGTACGGGTAAAAACGGGTACTGGTACCGAATTCTATGTATACCTTTAAAAGTTTTTTTGTATTATGTTTTATTTCATATTATGGTATTTATAGTGTACTCGTATTGATTTTACCTATATGGTACCCGTATCGTATTGGTACTCGTACGAATTTTACCTATTTGGTACTCTTACTATAATGGTATTCATGTCAATTTTACCTATTTAGTACTCATACAAGTGCTCAAAAAGTAAATAAAAACAAAATGGTACCAAGCGGGTACTGTACCGAAAATACCCGTACCAGTACCCGTACTCGTACCCGTACCGTACCTATATATTTGGTATGGTATTTGGTACCTAGTTTTGTTCAAATTCGGTACCGGTATTTTCGGTACTGGTACGGGTATAGGTACGGGTACTGTACCAATCCCATCCCTAGCTAGCATGTTTTCAAGTTATTAAACAAGGGAACCAAAGCTGACTATTGTGTTTTTGTATCTTACACCACGTCTATGACATACCTGGCAATTGATCACGCTTGGCTTCTAGCACGGTATGGGGTTTGTCAAACCCAGTAGTACTACCAAATATTACCTTACCATCCCATATTAATGGTTCAGTGTGTAAGGACTTTAGTAATATTGAGTGTGTTTAGTACACAAGTGATATAACGGAACTACATCAACTAAGTGTGTTTTTGTTTGCTCCAAGAAACATAAAAGTTTAAGTAGTAGTGAAACTCACTGTTTGCGAAGAAATCCGATATGTGCAAAGATGCCCAACTAACTACTACCTATTACATGCAATTCCTATGAGGGTGTGTTCATGTGCGTTCACAAAACCTAAGTAATCCAAACAACTCAATTGTTTTCAACGTTTTAAGAGAAAAGACTCGCATGTGTTCACCCAAACTAAACAAGTTAACCTGACGACTCGTTGGTGACCAATTAAGTGGCTTAACAATTATTCATAGTCATGAAAACAAGTAAAGTTATAGTACAAACCACATAACATATATGATGCATTTATTTAAGTTTCACCTTCTAATTATACTTTGCATAGTCAAAGAGAAGTAAACTTTAATGTTATCCAAAAGTTTCAGCATATATAGTACAACCTCAGTTATAGAGTCATTTTGTGTATTTTATTTAAAATCCTAAACGGTGCAAAAAGTTATAAATATTATATGACATATGCCAAATAGTCCATATGGGTTTGTGTAATTTTCTTGAGTCTTGAAGGTTATAGAAACTTCATGAAAAATCCCACTCTACATAAAAGTAGAAAACCCTTGATAGTTTATCATTAAATTTATAAAACCATCTACATTGATCCAACTGACACAAGGCCAACGGGAGTTTCTCACTAACTTATATGATAAGTATGTAATCTTAAAATTTCATGTCCTAACTCTAAATATTGATCAAGTTATAGTCTTCTTCATGGACCATATTTTCTAATAAGAAAACTCAGTTATACCCATCCACGTTAAAAATTTGCAAAAACATAGTTAGAGTTCATGAAAAATTATGATTTTTTTTGTGAATCATCTACACTTCTAGTAGATGATCCTCGGATTAAGAGTTGTCCTACCTGGCATCAGTATGTATAAGCAGGTTATGATCAAAACAATTTCGGGAAATTCTGTAGTAATGTTATTATAGGGTTATGTAATGTCAACTTTACGATTTCAACAATGTTTCTCTTTTTAGTAAGTTATGAACTAGCATGCACCTTAGGGTTTTCATCACAAAACTTGACTCCTACATCATTATATCAATTTAATAGCATAACCATAGCACAAACACAATCAAATCGCCCTATACATGTATACATAAGAATCTAAATCATCAAAATTTCCTATTATAGCAAAAAAAAATCAAGAATTTAAGGTTTTCAATCCATGCAAAATCATTAAACACACTCCTATGATCATAAACAAATACTATACATCAACATCATCATCATCATCATCATCATCATACTCAGTATATCCCACCAATAGCAAAGCTAAGGTAGGGTCTGGGGAGGGTAAGATGTAGACAGTCTTACCTCTACCCGGTAGGAATAAAGAGGTTGCTTCCATTGAGACCCCACCTCGATAGTAGTTTTATATCAAGCCTTGGACATAAGGCACATAACACTCAGCAATTGAGACAAACGCCGATTAGTACATGTACCCCCTTGTCTTTCGGCTATCAACACTACCACATGATGCATGATTAACCATCCCCTCTTTTAACGTTATTTTCATGAAATTAGTAAAATAACGTCAAAATTAGCGCACTTTCACTTTTGTCCCCGAGTGCCCACACATATATACATTATATGAGCATACCACAATCGGGGTGTTTAATACTACTATACATCAACAAGTTTGATTAAAAATTTTGTTTAGATAAACTAGGGTTTCTACAAGAATCATCAAGAATACATAAAAAGATGAAATTGATGGATAGAACTTACTTGATTGTGCTTCCATCGCTTAGGATTGATCAAGATTCCAAAGAATTACAAGATCTAAGCTTCACAGTGATGGACTAGGGTTTGGCTATGAGAGTTGTATGTATGAGTTTGCAAGAGAGAGAGAGAGAGAGAGAGAGAGAGAGAGAGATACGTGGGGTTTAGGGTGGTGGGTTGGATTATGTTTATTTTTTATTTTTTTATTATTTCTTTTAACTTCTAAGGAGGATACATGGGCTTGAATTTTTGGGCTTTTTTATTAAACAATGCCTTAATTCTAATAAAATGCTATTATTACAAGAATTCCCAATAATTATGCTTTTCTAGAAATTGCCACAAGTTAGTAAAACACGAAACCAAACCACTACACGTAAAGTACTCAATACATGTAATTTATACACAATAACGTAATTTACGGAAACCATATAATTTCACATAATGTATTTATTTGATTTATCTGACTAATTATTTCACTTAATCACCAACTTCGGGGAAAGACTCGTGTGCAGTTCGATAATTTTGTTAATTCACCGAATTTTCGTTATGTGAGTGTTCGTGTACTAACTAATACACTTAATTAACCCTAATCAAGTGTAATGCGATACTGAATATTTATGATAATGTTAAAAATAACGGAGTTGTGCTAATGAAGTTAACCTGAAAATTCTCAGTTGTTACATTTAGTTCCCCTATTCTTACTACTTATTTTGTTTTCTTAAATTTTATAGCATTCTGAGAAAAAAAATAAGAATACTCGAGTGTATTAATACAATTTTCAAAAACTAAGAACATATTATTATTCTACAATTATAATACGCACAAGTCCTCAAACTTGGATATTATGTATTTCTTTTCTTTCTTTTGTAGGAATAGAAATAGAGCTACATGGAGAAAAAGAATGTGTAAAAGAAATTGGGGGCTAATAAAAGGAACTCTTCTCTTTTTCCTCCTTAGACTTTTTATTTACATTATCTTACAATAAATATAACCTTTATTAAGCACTTTGGAGACATTGTGCATTTTAAGTGTGGGGAGGAAAACACGGGTTAAAAAAAAAAAAAAAAAAAAAAAACTTAAATCATTTGCAAGGTTACCAACCAAGCCGTTCACAAGACTATCTTGGAACCGCTATGTTACCCCATTTTTTTTTTCAAAATTTATACATATATAAAACTTACTTATATAAAAATTTATAATCCGTATAAAAGAAACTTGCATCTAAAAACACTTTTCAAATACTAAAGACCTTGAACCATGTTTAAATTGTAGATATAAATATTAATTTTTAGGTCAAGTAAGTAGAAACAATAAAATCTTCTTTTATATATAAATAACACTTTCAACATTCCCACCTATTTTCATGTAAGGATTTTAGCCTAATAAGAATAACCCCAAATAAATATATATGCTCATATTTTTGTTAAATAATAAGTTTGATAATCAAACGATCCCTACAAATTTAGAATTTGGCAAGCGTATATGGTCTAAAATCCCAAAACCAAATACGAGTAAACAAGTTATTGCATTATCAGAATTATTCTCCCATCTTTAATTAAACACAATTTCTTTAAAGATCACAAACAACAAAATTTAGCAACAGATTTTGGTGATCATTGTATATATAAATTAGGGACAAAGCTCTGATACCACTTCTCAAGATTGCACAAGATAAAGTAACACTCGGTTGATTAACTTATGTACGCATTGGAAGAATATATAACCAATTAAGCTACGCTTTAATCATATTAAATGCAATTACAATTGTAAAGTATATGGAATTCCTTCTACCTCCAGTTGTATTGATATCACCTTTAATTGTGAAGTATATAGAATTCCTTCTAACTCCAGTTGTATTGATATCACCCTTACATTACTTAGTAAAAATACACATACAAATAGAGACCGGAAACCACTAAACTAAAGCGGTTGCTAACCACTAACTCTATAGCATGTAGTCACATTTTGGAGAATATTATCCTAAACCATGTCCATGATTACAGTCATGTACTTAATTAATTGACATTTAGTTATAAGAAATAAAGGAATAATAAAGACACAATTACATTAGTAGTGATCCTCTTAACTTCTTCAAACAACCTCTGTATTAGTGAACTCTTGAAATTAACAAATTGAACATTAGTAACTTGTTTTCTCTGTAACAGTGACAGCTTTGGTAACAGACACTGTCTTCGCAAGATCTTTGTCTTTGGTATGAAGCTATTCAGTAAGATTTAGTCAATCTGAAACATCTTTGTCTCTCGGTCACAATACTTGTCTTCAATAACATCCTTAATCTTCAACACTCAACATTAGTCTCTCGATAACAAAATTGGTATTTTGTAAATGTAAGTCTCATTTAATCCCAGCACAGACTATGCAAAGACTAGGGGATAAGAGTAGGTGTTTGTCTTAAAGAAAGGGTAACAAATGAGTAAGTAGCTAAGAATGCAATGAATATGATATAAGGAAATGTGCACATGTTGTTAATATCAAATTAAACCCGCTTTTAATTGGTTTTGTTAAAATATATTTGAAATATACTTAATTTGATTTATTTCAGGACAAAACGAACCCACGTTCGAATAAAGATTCAAAATCGGGCCGAAACCAGTGGAAACGCAGAAACTCCAAAGATAATCAACACACCATATGAATAGTGTCGCTCAAAACCGAGAACAAAATAATCGAGACATGCTTCGTGCCCTAAAGGCACGCTTCTCGTCTATCCCACTAATCATAATCAACACTTGAAGATTGTCGCTCAAAAGACAATCAACACCATAGGAAGATTGTCCCTCGAAACCGAGAACAAAATAATCGAGACATGCTGAAACTCCAAAGACAATCAACACCTGAAGATTATGGAGATATTCGAATTTCAAGTGGGACCAAGAAAGTTTGTGAAAGCACCGGATCGATAACGAACATCAACATTGCACTTGATTCAAGACATAGAAGATATCAAAAACAGAAAAAAAAAGAAAGATGTAGAAGATGAAACCCTTTATTAATGAATCATTTATCACAGATTACAAACAGAAAGATTATACATCATCTACAAGTTGGTTTAGATCACAAAGATCTAAACCGAGCTTTCTCTCACTAACACATAGTCACTCTCTCTCTAGTAGTGTGCACACACTATTGAGGAATTCCTTAGGGTTTGTGAGATGTTGCACACAACATATCGCCACAGAGATGAATGAATGTGATGGATGCCCAATTCTAACCTATACACCCATATATATATATATATATAGGGTAGGGTTCCAGCGTGAACAACCTCCCAAGAGTGAACTGCGTGAACAGATATGGACCCTTGATTTCCTTTTTAGTTGTTAAGGGTAGGATTGTAATTATATAAAAAATTAGATTTAAATCATTATTTTAATAATTGATTTAAGTTACATCTTTCCTAATTTAAATTCATTATCCACATTATGTTTATTTATTAATAAGATAATTATCAAAACAACAAATCACCAGATTTCAATTTTAATTTTTATTTCAGATTTCATCACCGGAATTCAAATTTTGATTTTTAAGATCCACGTAACCTTCATATTTCAACGGTATACACATGTGTACTTGGATATGAATAGAACAGTACACATGTGTACTCAGCATCGTACATATGTGTACAGTAATTCACAGGTGTACATCAACATTCAATACAAAAAAAATTCTTAGATATCACAAAAACAGACGACACATGTATACATCGCATTTAAACAAATCTTTATTTTAATAATTGAATTAAGTTACATCTTTCCTAATCCTTGATTTGATTTGTGAGATATTTATGCAATCAATTTAAGAGGATAATTGATTACTTGATTTGTGAGAGATTTATGCAATCAATTTAAGATTTAAATTACACATATACCCTTTTTATATTTAATTAATTGAAAAAAAATAACCAAATAATTACCATCATGCGACTCACTTTAATCTCAAGATCATAAAAATCAAGGGCCCAGATCAGTTCACGCAGTTCACTCTTGGGATTTTGTTCATGTCTGAACCTAATCCAATATATATATATATATATATATACAAATATATATATATATATATACAAATATATATATATATATATATATATATATATATATAGGCTTATACATATATATATATATATATAGGCTGGGGCAAACCCTAAGTCATGACACAAAGGGCCTTGTCCGAATATACATAAATTCGGACAACACACTAAGTACTGACAAACCTAATCCACAAGTTCGAACAACATAACACATAATACTGTCCGAATTTTTTAGGCTTTTAACATATATGTCCGAATATGTTGTATCTTGACTTTTCTTTACTTTGGACTTTGGCAAGAACTGATAAAGCACAGTTATCGCTATTAGTTCTATATTGGCATCGATAATCTTCAGTCACAGGAAACCGCTCTTACAAAGTTGACCACGGCTCGTGGCTCCCTGACACGACCGTGTCTTCCAGACATGCTCCATGGCTGGGCCTCTAGCAGCCTAGCCTAAAAATAGAGGCTTTTGAACTCTATTTTCACTTGCTCATTTTTTTCTCTTTTCTCCATACACGATTCTCTTCTACCCACTATCTCTAATCATTATAGTCATAAAAAACTCAAGAATCATTAGTGTAATGAACATTTTAATGATTAATATAATCTTTTTATGTCTGGTGAAATCTATTTCCATGGCCATTCTTGGCTAAGGTTCTTGTGGGTGTTTCGGGGCATAACCCTTTATGGGCAGTTAACTAAATGGAGTCATAGATTAACAAGGTGTGTGTTAATGACTTTAGGATAGTTGATGTTTATTGAAAATGAGTGGAACATTAGTGTCGCCATTACCTGAGGTCATTTGTCTTTCGGCTATCAACGCCACCACAAGATGCATGATTAACCATCCCCTCTTTTAACGTTATTTTCATGAAATTAGTAAAATAACGTTAAAATTAGAGCACTTTCACTTTTGTCCCCGAGCGCCCACACATATATACATTATATGAGCATACCACAAGCAGGGCGTTTAATACTACTATACATAAACAAGTTTGATTATAAATTTTGTTTAGATAAACTAGGGTTTCTACAAGAATCATCAAGAATACATAAAAAGATGCAATTGATGGATAGAACTTACTTGATTGTGCTTCGATCGCTTAGGCTTGATCGAGATTCCAAAGAATTGCAAGATCCAAGCTTCACAGTGATGGACTAGGGTTTGGCTATGAGAGTTTTATGTATGAGTTTGCAAGAGAGAGAGAAAGAGAGAGAGATACGTGGGGTTTTGGGTGGTGGGTCAGGTTATGTTTATTTTTTATTTTTTATTATTTCTTTTAACTTCTAAGGAGGATATGTGGGCTTCAGTTTTTTGGGCTTTTTATTAAACAATGCCTTAATTCTAATAAAATGCTATAATTACAAGAATTCCCAATAATTATGTTTTTCTAGAAATTGCCACAAATTAGTAAAACACCAAACCAAACCACTACACGTAAAGTACTCAATACATGTAATTTATACACAATAACGTAATTTACAGAAACCATATAATGTCATATAATGTATTCATTTAATGTATCTGACTTATTATTTCACTTAATCAACGACACTCGGGGACAGACTTGTGTGCAGTTCTATAATTTTGTTAATTCACCAAATTTTCGTTATGTGAGTGTTCGTGTACTAACTAATACACTTAATTAACCCTAATCAAGTGTAATGCGATACTGAATATTTTTTATAATGTTAAAAATAACCGAGTTGTGCTAACGAAGTTAACCTGAAAATTCTCAGTTGTTACATTTAGTTCCCCGATTCTTACTACCTTTTTTGTTTTCTTAAATTTTATAGCATTCTGAGAAAAAATAAGAAGACTCGAGTGTATTAATACAATTTTTAAAAATTAAGAACATATTATTATTCTTCAATAATAATACACACAAGTCCTCAAACTTGGATATTATGCATTTCTTTTCTTCCTTTTGTAGGAATAGAAATATAGCAACATGGAGAAAAAGAATGTGTAAAAGAAATTGGGGGCTAATAAAAGGAACTCTTCTCTTCTCTTTTTCCTCCTTACACTTTTTATTTACATTATCTTACAACAAATATAACCTTTATTAAGCACATTGGAGACATTGTGCATTTTAAGTGTGGGTAGGAAAACACGGGTTAAAATAAAAAAAAACCTTAAATCATTTGCAAGGTTACCAACCGAGCCGTTCACAAGACTATCTTGGAATCGCTATGTTACCCCATTTTTTTTTAAATTTATACATATATAAAACTTACTTATATAAAAATTTATAATTCGTATAAAAGAAACTCGCATCTAAAAACACTTTTCAAATACGACCTTGAAACATGTTTAAATTGTTGATATAAAAATTAATTTTTAGGTAAAATAAGTAGAAACAATAAAATATTCTTTTATATATAAATAACACTTTCAACATTCCCACCTATTTTCATGTAAGGATTTTAGCCTAATAAGAATAACCCCAAATAAATATATATGCTCATATTTTTGTTAAATAATAAGTTTGATAATCAAACGATCCCTACAAATTTAGAATTTGGCAAGCGTATATGGTCTAAAATCCCAAAACCAAATACGAGTAAACAAGTTATAGCATTATTAGAATTATTCTCCCATCTTTAATTAAACGCAATTTCTTTAAAGATCACAAACAACAAAATGTAGCAACAGATTTTGGAGATCATTGTATATATAAATCACGGACAAAGCTCTGATACCACTTCTCAAGATTGCACAAGATAAAGTAACACTCAGTTGATTAACTTATGTACGCATTGGAAGAACAACTAACCAATTAAGCTACGCTTTAATCATATTAAATGCAATTACAATTGCAAAGTATATGGAATTCCTTCTAACTCCAGTTGTATTGATATCACCCTTACATCACTTAGTAAAAATACACATACAAATAGAGACCGGAAACCACTAAACTAAAGCAGTTGCTAACCACTAACTCTATAGCGGGTACTCGCATTTTTGAGAATATTATCCTAAACCATGTCCATGATTACAGTCATGTACTTAATTAATTGACATTTAATTATAAGAAATAAAGGAATAATAAAGACACAATTACATTAGTACTGATCGTCTTAACTTCTTCAAACAACCTCTATATTAGTGAATTCTTGAAATTAACAAATTGAACTTTAGTAACTTGTTTTCTCTGTAACAGTGACAGCTTTGATAACAAACATTGTCTTCCGCAAGATCTTGGTCTTTGGTATGAAGCTATTCAGTAAGATTTAGTCGATTTAGTCTTTCTGGAACATCTTTGTCTCTCGGTCACAATACTTGACTTCAATAACATCCTTAATCTTCAAGACTCGACATTAGTCTCCCGATAACAAAATTGGTATTTTGTGAATGTGAGTCTCATTTAATCCCAACACAGACTATGCAAAGACTACGAGATAAGAGTAGGTGTTTGTCTTAAAGACAGGGTCACAAATGAGTAAGTAGCTAAGAAAGCAATGAATATGATATAAGCAAATGTGCACATGTTGTTAATGTCAAATTCAACCCGCTTTTAATTGGTTTTGTTAAAAATATATTTGAAATAGACTTAATTTGGTTTGTTTTGGATTTTCAGGATAAAACCAAACCACGTTCGAATAAAGGATTCAAAATCGGACAGAAACTAGTGGAAATGCAAAAACTCCAAAGACAATCAACAACATATGACGATTGTCGCTCGAAACCGAGAACAAAATAATCGAGACAAGCGTCGTGCCCTAAAGGCACGCCTCTTGTCTATCCCGCTAATGACAATCAACACTTGAAGATTGTCGCTCAAAAGACAATCAACACCATATGAAGATTTTCGCTCGATACCGAGAACAAAATAATCGAGACATGCTGAAACTCAAAAAAAAATCAACACATGAAGATTGTGGAGATATTCAAATATCAAGTGGAACCAAGAAAGTTTGTGAAAACACCGGATCGATAACGAACATCAGCATTGCACTTGATTCAAGACATAGAAGATATCAAAAACATAAAAGATAGAAGGATGTAGAAGATGAAACCCTTTTTAATGAATCATTTATCACAGATTACAAACCGAAAGATTATACATCATCTACAAGTTGGTTTAGATCACAAAGATCTAAACCGAGCTTTCTCTGACTAACACATAGTCACTCTCTCTCTAGAAGTGTGCACACACTATTGAGGAATTCCTTAGGGTTTGTGAGATGTTGCACACAGCAGATCGCCACAAAGATGAATGAATGTGATGGATACCCAATTCTAACCTATATACCCATATATATATATATATATATATATATATATATATATATATATATATATATAGGCTGGGGAAAACCATAAGTCATGACACAAAGGGCCTTGTCTGAATATACATAAATTCGGACAACACACTAAGTTCGGACAACATAACACATAATACTGTCCGAATTTGTTAGGCTTTTAACATATATGTCCGAATATGTTGTATCTTGACTTTTCTTTACTTTGGACTTTGACAAGAACCCATAAAGCACAGTTATCCAACGAGAACTGCACTTACAGGCTCCCCCTTAACTGCTGCTATCAGTTCTATATTGGCAACGATAATATTCAGTCACAGGAAACTGCTCTTACAAAGTTGACTATGGCTCGTTGTTGATACACTTTGTGTGGACGCGACTCGGCTCGGTTCGACTCGGCTCAGTTCGACTTGGTTTCGACTCGGTTAGGTCCGGCTCAAGCCCGACGTCACGACATTCCTCCGTCGTGCGCCCCAGAGTTCGATACGCGAAGCACGGAGAGCCACGAACACATTGTCAAACACATCACCATGACATCACATTGGTGATGTCATAATTGTTGAATATTGAAAAAATCACAAATGTGGAAAACCTTCTCTGACGAAACACACAAAATATTTGGGCCTAAATATTGGGCCTGATCTCTTGACAACCAAACACAATGTGTTTCGTCGACTGTGTATCGGGCCTCCCCTGTTTCGTCACTTGTTGGGTTTCACCGTGTCCTTTTTCTGTTTCGTCAAGTCTGTGTCTGTCTAGTATAAATACCCCTCATTTGTTTCTGTGTGAGATGAGATGAGAGCATACTCACCGTGAGAGTTTTACTTCAAACATTGTTTGTATATGTTTGTATCGGTTCTCATCCCGTTTAATCAATAGATTGTGTTTCTTTGGTTAAACCGTGTTGTTTATTTTACATTGTGTTTGGTTTGCACCGTAACGGGGATTCCGCACCCGTTACTGTGTTTGTGATAAACAAGGATAAGGTTTTCGTTATCGATCCACCGGAAAAACGGGACCTACAATTGGTATCAGAGCTTTGTCTCTAATCCTTGTTTAAAACCAAACAAGTTACGGTTTTTATCAAGTTTGTTCTTGAAAATTTCATATATTTTTTTTTGAAAAAGTGGCTAAAATCTGTTAGATCTTGTTTGTTTTGCTCAAAAGTTTTTATCAAACACCTTGTTAAGTTGATTGTTTACGTGTTAAACCGGGTTTTTAGTAAAAGTTTTAAGCGATTTCGGGTTTCGGAAAATTGTTCGGTCACCGGAATCTTCATATCTTCATCGAGTTCATCTTATATTCAAATTTGTTCTTCATATTCTCCACTTTTAGATCTTTTGTGAACTTACTGTTCGTTTTGTTTGTGAATTAAAAATTCATATTTGGTTCAAAATTGTGTTATGTGTTGTTCGGTTAGTACGATGAGTATGGTGTAGGTTGAGGAGTGTGTCTTTTGTGTTAGAGAATAGATAAGGTCACGTTGAAAAATTTGACCAAACTCACCAAACTCATCAAACCTTATCCTTATCAGTTTCGTCATTCATAAAGTTCCAACAGTTTCGTCGACAACAAAGAACATATCAGTTTCGTCGTCCAAGTCTTAAATCTGTTTCGTCGCACATAAAGAATTCAGTTTCGACATCATCATATAAATCTGTTTCGTCGATTGTTTAAATCAGATTTCAGTTTTGTCAAACCCACTCTTATTTCGTCAAAAGGTGTCTTCGTCACTCATACTTTTCGTCAAAAGGTGTCTTCGTCAACTATACATCTTCGTCACATTGATTGGCAATATATTAATAAGTTTTTTTTAAATATGATATATGCATTTAAAGCATGACATGTTTGACTAAACAACTTTGCATGAAGACTTATCAAATATTAATTCACGTGACTTCCTGCAACAAGCAATCAATGTGAATTGATATATTTGACTTTTGATCACATTATCTATTGAAACAAATTTACATGAAAGCAATTAGTTATGGAGACAAACCATGACCAAATCACGTGACCTTCTGATGAAATTTATTTAATGACACAGATACTTGTTGACTGACAATTGACTTTAATGAAACATCTTTGTGTTACGTCACATAGAGTTTCGCCAAGGTACTATGAGTTTCATCATTTTTAATTGGGCCACACAAGCTTAGATTGGGCTTCAAACTGAATTGGGCCTCACCAGTTTCGTCGCCTATATATCATTTCTTTTCGTCGATCAGAAGCCCAAACAGAAAACAAGTTTCGTCTCACACAACACATCTGAGTTTTGTCGTTTATTATCAAACAGAGTGTTTCGTCGTGATCATTTGTCATTTTTTTTAACAGAGGACTTCTAAAAGTGATTTAACAGTTTGAGTTCAAGTATTTTGATCAGGTTTTCACTCACATACATCAAATATGAGCTGGCACAAGTCCATGGGATTGGAGTACGGACCGACGACCAAGTCAAAATCCGACTTCGATGGCCGAATATATGTCAAATTCCATACCTCAACAACAACAGTCAATAAGTGCAAGTCAATGGGCTTTGGTGTCGAATCAAAATCAAAACATACAGAATCTTTTGGTAGCAAGAGGAGAAGGAAATGCAGCTACTAAAAAGACACGTCATGATTTGTTGAAGAAGAAATTCGTATCATTTCATTTCTTAGAGAATGAAACCCTAAATGATGTAACTACTCGTTATTATCATTTGATGAGTGAAATGTATTATTTTGGTGTTCTTGCATCTCAACAGGAAATGGTAGCACGGTTTGCTGATGCTCTACCTCCAAAGTGGAGCCAATTCATTGAGCTTTTAAAGCATACGGGCGTTCTAGATGCTGTCAATGTTAATATCTATGAATTCATTCAGAAGTTGGAGCACAAGAACGAAGAGGAAATTCGGAAAGCTAAAAGGATTGCACCTCCTCAAAACACAGAAATGTATTTGCCGGGTTTTGGTCCTTCAGCTAGTTCTAATTCCATTCAGCAACCGAACCTTCAAACGGTGTTTGTATCAAATACAAGCTCATCTTTGTTTCCACAGTTCAATCAAAGTGCTTATCTTTCGTGATCTCAACCCCAACCCCAACCTCAAGCACAACCTCAACCTCAAGTTTCCACAACACAACCTCAATTCGATCCAAGTGTCAATTGTGGTCCGGCCATACAGTTGGGAAACGGTGATCAAACAAGAACTGCATTTTATGCTGAAATTGTCAAGAATGTCAATGATGGTGAATCTTCCGGAAATGATGACAGTTCAGGATATAGTGGTAGTTCGGATGAAGAATCGAATTTTAATGAAAGAACTGATTTTGAAGCTGATAATTTGTCGAATGATGCCAAGGAGACGAAAAGTCAAATATCTGACTTAGTCAAGAAAGCTGATGCTACATCGAAAGAAATGGAGAAGATTCTCACTGAAGATGGATCTTTCTCTTCTCAGACTGCCTTTGTGGCTAATGTCACAGCTTCTACAAGTCAGGTACAATCTAAAACTCCTAGAATATGTAGTGATTGTGCTGATATGAAACTTAAATGTGCTGAATTGAAACGTGAATCTGAAACGGTTCATAGTCACAATCAAAGTTTGGTTATTGAACTGTCAAAGTGCAAAGAGGCAAATATGGCTTTAGTTAGAAACGAAAAGGAATTTAAATCTGTAATTGAAACCTTAAAGAAAAGTGCTTCCGAAATGAACAAAGTTGTTTATCATAAACAAGTTAGTATTAACGATTACATTAACATTGTTGAGGAAACCAAAAAGGAACTAGCCATTGCCAAATGCGAGCATGATGCTATCAAGCACAAATTGGAGAGTTATTCTAACTCCCGATTTGTGCTTGATCACATCATTGACGTTTAACAGCAAAAAGGGAAAAGAAAAGGCGTTGGGTATAAGGCGTGTCCACCCCCTTTGAGACACAACTATACCAGAATGCCCGATGAAGAGGATATGCCTCGGTATGAACCCAGTGTGCCTCTTGATTATGAGGAAGTTACTACTGGCCTAGGGTTCAAACCAGACAATTCATCGGAGGGCTCATCTGATAACAAAGAAAAGTCATCATGTGCTTCAAATCAAAGTCCTCCAACCATTGAGGACTAT
This sequence comes from Helianthus annuus, assembly GCF_002127325.2. Taxonomy (NCBI): domain Eukaryota; kingdom Viridiplantae; phylum Streptophyta; class Magnoliopsida; order Asterales; family Asteraceae; genus Helianthus; species Helianthus annuus. The sequence continues at coordinate 49,768,953 of NC_035440.2, read as the reverse complement.
GATTCTTCGGATGATGAATCAGATTTGAATGACCAGGATGAATCACTTGATGAGACGAAAGGAGTAGAAATTCCAATTGAGAATCATATTCTTTGTGATCCTCCTACTCCTGCCGTGCAACCCGTTGCCAAGCAAGTGATAGATCCTGTCAAGGATGTCAAAGATGACAAGGAATGTGTGTCTGCTGTTAAGAGCAAGAACTTGTTGTATACTTTAGTCGGTGATAGTAAAATTTATTCAGACAAAGATTTTCCAATCAAAAACGTCAATCAATCTTTGATTGACAAAGTGTTTGAAGATACTACAAACCAGTTTTTGGGAAAGACAATTCCAGGAGTCATTGTAACTCAATGTGACCCAATTCCAAAAGCTGAAATCAGAAAACAATTTGAAAAACAGAAATCACCGACAAAGCAACAACTAATTGCTTTTAAGGGTAAACAATAACAACGAGCTCCAAAGCCAAAGGCTAAGGTTGATTTAAAAGGAGCTCGTTACAAGAAGAAAGCAAAAGATGTTAAGTTTGTGGCCTCCAAAGGTACTGATAAAGTGGAGACTTTTGAAAATAAATCAAATACCGATTTTGTACAAAAAGTCAACATTTTGAAACGTAATAGTGATAACAATTACACCCAACACACAAACGGGTGTGAAGCTAGTACCTCCAGGTCTACAACTTCTACGTCAGGTCGTCGATCAGATTCTCCTAAGTTTGTTGAAAGGAGAACTTGTTTCAAATGCGGGAAGTTTGGGCACATCATTAAAGACTGCATAAACTCGCCCAAACCAAATTTTGTTGAAAGAACCCCACTTGAAAATGTTCACCCTCAACGTCGTCCCGTTTCACCAAAACATGATAAAAGAACTGTTAAGGAACAAGAAACGAAACAACGACATCAGAACATCAAAGCTGTTGAAAAGGCTTTAAAATCTGAAGTCAAAACGGTCAAAAGGGAACCAAGTTCTTCACAACCATTAAAACCAGAAGTTTCAAACTCTGTTTATAAAACTCAATCTGGTAAACAAAAACAAACTTGGAAACCTAAGACGAGGCTCTTTCGTCGAGTGCGCGATCATGACAAGACTCGAGGAAGAAGCCCCGGCTAACTCCGTGCCAGCAGCCGTGATAATTCAGGGGGAGGCATGCAATTTAAGGACCTTCAAGAAATTGAAATTACATTTCTTGATTCTCAGGGGCAACCCAAGTCTATGAAGGCTTGGGTCCCCCTCTCCATCTAATCTTTGAGTGAGTATGCAGGATGTTCCAGGAGGAACTTTCGATAGTCACATGATTATTGATAGTGGAATGTTCATGCACAAGATCGGCGACAAAAGAAATTGTTGCCTTTGATGGAGAGAAAAAGAAAAGATGACAGAATTGTCTGTCAAAAGAAATTGATAACTTCGACAAAATGCAAATCATTTCAAAGTGTGATTGTTAAAGGCTTTGATCGGGTCCCCGGGATAGATTCAAATCAAAATGTACGCACCTGCAGCATGTCTGACGTTCAAAATCAACAAGATGAACGTGCAGTGTACATTTCTTCACGGTGTAATTGAAGAAAATGTGTTTATTGAACAAACCAACTGGGTGTGCGGATGCCTTGGCGTGGATTGAACAACCGCACACTTCTTTTCAAAGAGAAAGTCAAAGACCTTCGCTGGTGCAATGTGGAAGACCAGCCGGAACCAATGGTTTTTGATCGTGTTGCTGTGAAGAGATTTTTCAGTAGCTGCAAAATCGACTTTGAAGTCCACACCGGGTGGATATCTAGTTAAGGAGAGCGCTCAGATTCCTGCCATTACACGAAGAAGTTGCAGGATTATGGTTTTAAATTTCTAATCTCTCCTATACTTGTCGATGTTTAAGCTGCTTTATGAACTATTATCATCTAATACAACACTCTTTGACCTGACATGTTGAACTCGAATATCACCTCACACGTGATTGTTTCACTATGAAACTCATCAATGTTGTCATGGTCCACACCGATTACCGACATGCCAACTGATTTTTCTAAAATTCGATAAATCAATTCTGATTAAAATTAATTTTGGTAAACGGCATTAAGGTAAAACATGAGTTAACCGACATCGGAAAATCATTTTTGTAAATATTTGTTTGTGTTTTCTTAATTTATCATAGTTTGTTGATTTTAGGGGGAGTAAATCCAAATTTTAAAAATCCAAAAACGTCGAAAAATTTCAAAAACACAAAAACAATAGAAAAACAAAAATGAGTTTCCTGGCGAGAAAAAGAGAAAATGATAGTACATCAGTGGTCTGTCTAAACCTCTTTAAACCTTAAATTGAAAACGATAAGCAGCTCTATATAAGATGTATCGGTAGGCTCACAATCATTTTAAAGTGTGCAGGATGATATAGACCTTAATCGACTGAAGACCAGGTGGGAACCATTCATTGGCATATGGTCTTAGTACCGAAATTTCGTTTGAGAGATTGCCGAGGTTCTGAGATATTCGGTCTTTATGCTGCTTATCATCTGGGTATCATGGTTGTATCTTTACCGAAAGATAACGGGGACGCAAGTCTAGATCTTCCATGATACTATACATACGTGTACATATTGCATTCGACCTCAATAAGTGATCAACAATCACATGTCCAAACAAATAAGTGATAAAATATCACATTTATCCGGGAGTCAAGTTCGTCTCTCTGCTGTACGAAAGTACTGACCTGTTCATGGACTTGCTCCTGTGCCCTCATGCATATGAAAATCAAGTTCCTCATCAATAAGTGATTCTATCACATAGGGCTTGTTTTCAATCAAAATAATTGAGTTTCTCACATTTTCATATACGTCAAAACAGATGATAAATGGTATACTCACCAGTAAGATGAACCCTCGTGCATACCTTGATACGGGAATGTGTCGTGTGTGGATGAACACTGGTCGGTAAGTATAAATCATACCTTAACGTATCCCCTCGCCATGATTACATCTGATAAGTTGAGCTTATGTGGACAACAATAACGATAATTGTTATAGGATGCTTATCTTAATGTTAACTAATTGAACAACAAGAGCATTTTGGCGTGACCGGACACTGATATGATTCTCTTACCCTCGAAACTCATAAAAAGAATGTCTGTAAATATTTATTTAATGCTTTCAGTTTCTGCATCTTTGTATATATATATATATATTTATTTATTGTTTTCCGTCTTTACATTTAAAAAATGAAAAATACCAAAAAGATTTTAGGTGTGTTTTAATACAAACTTTATAAAAGCCAAAAACATTTTGCTTCTAGTTTATTTTTGATTGACCGATGTTGGAACTCGAGTCTATCCTACAAAAAATCCTGATCGTAAGCCGAAAAACAATTGCATCTTCATAAACAGTCGAAGTTAACTAGTTTTGAAAGTTAAAGGATTAAAATTGAAAATTTTTAAACTTTCAAACTGTTTTCGGTCGGTAGTTGATTGAGAGATGGTCACACATGTGTCGTTTGTTTATGGAAACTATATTCCAAGCGGTTGTTCTCATTGTGCGTTTAGATTTCTTGCATGTGCAGATGCAAAAGGCGAGGAGAACATTTTCAATGACAAGCTTCGGAATGAAGACACGATGTGAAGGCACTCAAAGGATAAAGGTGATCGAGTTGCCGCTAACCACTCATCAACACCACAAGGATCTAAAGACTTGACGATCAAAAGATTCACAAGCATGACTCAATGGAGAGTTCATTCTAAGGGGGAGTTTGTTAACACACTTCCTAAATGAAATGGGGAGTTTGTTGATACACTTTCTTCTTACGAAGCGTGAAGACTTTGAAGATCCTCTGACATGAAAGACACAGAAGATGAGCAATCACAGAAGACGAACCATCATGAGTAGCGTCCAGGGGGGAGTTTGTTGATACACTTTGTGTGGACGCGACTCGGCTCATTTCGACTCGACTCAGTTCGACTTGGTTTCGACTCGGTTAGGTCCGGCTCAAGCCCGACGTCACGATATTCCTCTGTCGTGCGCCCCAGAGTTCGATACGCGAAGCACGAAGAGCCACGAACACATTGCCAAACACATCACCATGACATCACATTGGTGATGTCATGATGATGTCATAATAGTTGAATATTGAAAAAATCACAAATGTTGAAAACCTTCTCTGACGAAACACACAAATATTTGGGCCTAAATATTGGGCCTGATCTCTTGACAACGAAACACACTGTGTTTCGTCGACTGTGTATTGGGCCTCCCATGTTTCGTCACTTGTTGGGTTTCGCCGTGTCCTTTTTCTGTTTCGTCAAGTCTGTGTCTGTCTAGTATAAATACCCCTCATTTGTTTCTGTGTGAGATGAGATGAGAGCATACTCACCGTGAGAGGTTTACTTCAAACATTGTTTGTATATGTTTGTATCGGTTCTCATCCTATTTAATCAATAGATTGTGTTTCTTTGGTTAAACCGTGTTGTTTATTTTACATTGTGTTTGGTTTGCACCGTAACGGGGATTCCGCACCCGTTACCGTGTTTGTGATAAACAAGGATAAGGTTTTCGTTATCGATCCACCGGAAAAATGGGACCTACACTCGTGTCTCCTATAAACGACCGTGTTTACCAGACATGCTCCATGGCTGGCCTCTGGCAGCCTAGCCTAAAAATAGAGGCTTTTGAACTCTATTTTCACTTGCTCATTTTTTGTGTCTTTTCTCCATAACACGATTCTCTTCTACCCACCATCTCTAATCATTGTAGTCATAAAAAACTCAAGAATCATTAGTGTAATGAACATTTTAATGATTAATATAATCTTTTTATGTCTGGTGAAATCTTTTTCGATGGCCATTCTTGGCTAAGGTTCTTGTGGGTGTTTTGGGGCATAACCCTTTATGGGGAGTTAACTAAATGGAGTCATAGATTAACAAGGTGTGTGTTAATGACGTTAGGATAGTTGATGTTTATTGAAAATGAGTGGAACATTAGTGTCGCCATTACCTGAGGTCATTTGTCTTTCGGCTATCAACGCCACTACATGATGCATGATTAACCATACCCTCTTTTAATGTTACTTTCATGAAATTAGTAAAATAACGTTAAAATTAGAGCACTTTCACTTTTGTCCCCGAGCGCCCAAACATATATACATTATATGAGCATACAACAAGCGGGGCGTTTAATACTACTATACATCAACAAGTTTGATTAAAAATTTTGTTTAGATAAACTAGGGTTTCTACAAGAATCATCAAGAATACATAAAAAGATGCAATTGATCGATAGAACTTACTTGATTGTGCTTGGATCGCTTAGGCTTGATCAAGTTATCTTTATTTTTTATTTTTTAATTATTTCTTTAAACTTCTAATGAGGATACATGGGCTTCAATTTTTGGGCTTTTTATTAAACAATGCCTTAATTCTAATAAAATGCTATTATTACAAGAATTCCCAATAATTATGTTTTCCAAAAATTGCCACAAGTTAGTAAAACACGAAACCAAACCACTACACGTAAAGTACTCAATACATGTAATTTATACACAATAACGTAATTTACAGAAACCATATAATTTCACATAATGTATTCATTTAATTTATCAGACTTATTATTTCGCTGAATCATCAACATTCGGGGACAGACTCGTGTGCAGTTCGATAATTTTTTTTAATTCCCCAAATTTTCGTTATGTGAGTGTTCGTGTACTAACTAATACACTTAATTAACCCTAATCAAGTGTAATGCAATACTGAATATTTATGATAATGTTAAAAATAACGGAGTTGTGCTAACGAAGTTAACCTGAAAATTCTAAGTTGTTACATTTAGTTCCCAGATTCTAACTATTTATTTTGTTTTCTTAAATTTTATAGCATTCTGAGAAAAAAATAAGAAGACTAGAGTGTATTAATACAATTTTCAAAAACTAAGAACATATTATTATCCTTCAATTATAATACGCACAAGTCCTCAAACTTGGATATTATGTATTTCTTTTCTTTCTTTTGTAGGAATAGAAAGAGAGCAACATGGAGAAAAAGAATGTGTAAAAGAAATTGGGGGCTAATAAAAGGAACTCTTCTCTTTTTCCTCCTTTGACTTTTTATTTACATTATCTTACAATAAATATAACCTTTATTATGCACGTTGGAGACATTGTGCATTTTAAGTGTGGGGAGGAAAACACGGGTTAAAATAAAAAAAACTTAAATCATTTGCAAGGTTATCAACCGAGCCGTTCACAAGACTATCTTGGAACCGCTATGTTACCCCATTTTTTTTCGAAAGTTATACATATATAAAACTTACTTATATAAAAATTTATAATCCGTATAAAAGAAACTCGCATCTAAAAACACTTTTCAAATACTAAAGACCTTGAACCATGTTTAAATTGTAGATATAAAAATTAATTTTTAGGTAAATAAGTAGAAACAATAAAATCTTCTTTTATATATAAATAACACTTTAAACATTCCCACCTATTTTCATGTAAGGATCTGAGCCTAACAAGAATAACCCCAAATAAATATATATGCTCATTTGTTTGTTAAATAAGTTTGATAATCAAATGATCCCTACAAATTTAGAATTTGGCAAGCGTATACGTTCTAAAATCCCAAAACCAAATACGCGTAAACAAGTTATAGCATTATCAGAATTATTCTCCCATCTTTAATTAAACACAATTTCTTTAAAGATCACAAACAATAAAATGTAGCAACAGATTTTGGTGATCACTGTATATATATGTTTTGGTAAAAAATCAGACTAGGATAATGCAACCAAATCTTCTTTTGTGAGGTGTGATGCTTGAATTGAATTGCGAATGTATGAACAAACTTCAAATGAAATGAACAAGTGACACAAGGATTTATACAAGGAAAAAGCCCTTGATCAAGAGTTGATCTCTGGAATAAAAAACCTCGGGTGATGGAAACTACCGATCACCAACTATAATTAATCAAATGATCTTTACAACTCAGGATGATAACAAGCTTGTTACAAGGATCACTAGTGTGTAATGTGTATGAAATCGGCAATAGTTGCCGAGAGCTTTTCAAGTGTGTAAGTGTGTTGCTAACTGTTCTAATTCAAGCTGTTATCCCCTTTAAAAATAGAAATAATCTAAGTAACAAACTATCCGCTAAATGTGCAAGCTACCCACGACTTCTAAAACGGTTAATAAGCTATGCACATGCAGAATATTCAGAGCATATTCCCCAAGAATATCAGCAAGACCAAGTCCCACTCATTCATTCCTGCAAAACAAGCTTAAATACAATGGAAACAACCGTTAGTGTTAGGATAACAATGAGGATCCTGGATCCTTAATTCTGCAACATCTTCTGAGGATCCTTAATTCAAACAGAATTGAGGATCCGTGATCCTGAATTCAAACAGAATTGAGGATCCGTAATCCTTAATTCAAACAGAACTGAGGATCCGTGATCCTGGCTGCACTTGTGGATCCGTGATCCTTAGGTTTAGAAAATCCATCCCTAACTATTTCCCCCAAAATACGAGGAATAATATATCACTTAATGAGTCATATTTTTCAATATTATCTGCAACTAACTAGCCAACGGAAATATAGCCGTTAGAATCGAACTAACCGTTACACATCATGCGTCACCGAAGTGACAACCTACAGAATCATCATTATATATAGGTTAGAGATAAGGATCAATTTGCATTTAAATTCGAGCGATACTTGCCTTTAAATCCTCATTCAAAGATCGGAACAGGTATCTCTCTTCTCCTTCTCTCTTCATTTTCTTACTCTGTTCTTCTTTTTTATCACCACCCATGGCGAAAATGGTTCTTCGATCCTCACCAGCCAAGGATCCAAAGAAGGATGATTCCTTGAAAAGCCAAGGGATCATCAAAAATCCCTCATATGAGCTATGTCGCTTCACTGACCCGGAGATTGATCGGATTCGCCACTGTTTTCCGGCGGATACCATTTTCAAACCTTTTGATTCCTCTTCGAAAAGTGACTCTGTCTCCGACACTTGGATTGCTTTTTCGGCCACCCCATTCCTGATAGGATTCTTCTATCCTTTCCCTGCCTTTACCCAATCCTTCTTCGCACTCACCGGTATGTGTTATCTCCAGGCCATGCCGATGATGTGGAGGGTTCTGCATACCTTAGAAAACATCATAGAGTAGGAAGGTATAGAGATAGGAATGTCGGAACTGGCTGAGTTGTATAATCTTGTGAGCCATGGTTCACACCGTTACTTGTTCAAACATAAGCCGGTGATCCTCATCCAATCCTTAAAACCACAAAGAATGATACCCACTGGAAAAACCGCTTCTTCTTTGTTAGGAGAGATTCTAATCCAGATGGGAAAGATCTCCCCAAAGAGTGGACCACCCATGGTAGGATATAGGATCCTTATAGAAGGATCATAGGATAACTCTATTTCTGTCGCGGATAATTGATCCTTTTCTGTTTTTTCGTGCAGCTATCTCAGTTTCTCATCTCATTCAGTCACCTGCAACAAAAGAAAGGATCGCTGCCTTTTGGAGCCTTGATCCTGCAGTTAGATCATTCCAGGCAAACACAAAGGATTCACAAGAAGTATCCTCCGGTTTAGTCACCATGTCAAGTAAGTGTTTATATTTATGTATGATTAAATAGATATAGATTAAGGACACTTATCTATTGTTTTCCGTTTGTAGGTGCTTGAAAGTCCTTGAAATCAGCCTCTCGCTTCAGCGTCAGTGATCTTAATGTTGTCACTGCCCGGTCCGGCAAGAAACGAATTGCTACCAGCCCTAGCGTCCCAGTTCCTAAGCCTGTCATCTCCAAGGGCAAGGGCGGAAAGAAGAGGAAGACCGCTGATAATCTTGAAGGCCTACCCCTCATCCGACATCAGTTTAAAGAATACTTCTCTGAGGTAAGGATCCCTGATCCTTAATTCTATCCTGCCCATTTGAGGATAAGGGATCCTGAATTGTGCCATTCTTTTCTTTACAGAAATTTGCTGTGATCCAGATGCTCTTTGACTCGTACACTGAAGAGGCTGAGCAGAAGCACTTGGACTTTCAGAAGATCTTCTTGGCAAAGGATGAGACAATCTATACCCTTGAGAAGGAGCTTAACTTGGCGAAAAAGCAGCTGGTCATGGCCCACATCAATGCTGATCATGAGAAGGCTAAAGTGATGGAGGGTGCTAAGCTTTCTACCGCCATTGCTATGCTCAAGATCAGGCTTCAGATGGCGAAGGAGGCTGAGGATCCTAACTTCGACAGGACTGCCTGGGACCAAGAAGGCTGGAAGGCCAAGCTAGCTGAGCTGGAGGATGAAGAGGAGCCTGAAGAGGTTCTGGCAATTGAGGCAAGCGACAACGGGGCGAAGGATCAGGCTGGTGATGCAGAGGCTGGAGGTGATGGTGATGCAGCGAAGGTGTAGGCTGCAACAATGGGCGATGATGGATTTATCTAGACGCGGCTGGAGCCCATTTTTATGGTTTGGTAGTTTTTTTGAATGTTGATGTTTTTCTTGAACAATGGTTAGTCTGTACTTAAACAATCGTAATTAGGTTTAAGGATCACTGATCCTTCAAACAATAGGTAGGATTACAAATGGTGGAGGGATCCTCTGTTTGGGGGATGAAGCCATTGTGATCTTGCCGTCTTTTATTCCTGCACTTATCAGAACTTATTATCATGGACACCCTTTACCTACCCCAGCGGACGGGCCACGGATTGCTGGTAGATGCTTGGGGTAGGTAAGTTTGACAACCTTTAGAGAGTTAACCTTTTGCTAAATAAATAAAAGCTTAATCTTTTGACTATCTCATGTGTTGTTATATTTGTGAATACTTTACCTTTCAATTGTTATGATACACTTTGTTTGAATTCATAAGTTGAGAACAAAAGTTTAGTAGATCATGTCAAAAAGTTTAGGATATGATCAAGGATCAAATATCCTATAATCAAAAAAATTCAAAAAGTGATGTAACTTAAGGATCATGTATCCTGTTGTCAAAGAATAAGGGTTGTTAGGGCAGGATTTTAATGACCTGTGATCCTTACATGATATCCTAACAAGTGATCCTTGTTTCTTTGGCAGATAGTGATCCTCAGAAGAGCTTCAGGATCAGGATCATGGATCATCCTAAGGATCCTCATACTTACGATTGTTCTCTTTATATTTAATGTTGTTTTGCAGGAATTACGAGTTGGACCTGGTCTTGGCAACGTTATTAAGGAATCTTTCACGCTAATTTCGCACATGCATAACCAAAAATAGACGTTGTGGAGAATATGGAAACTCAGCACAAATTACGGGCATTTAGTTAGGCTAAATTTACTTCTATTTCTAAAGGGGTAACGAGCTAGTAGTTAGGTGACTTACCTAAATTCAACCACACACACTTATATAAAGGGCACTCTCAAGCATTCGGAGGAGACGACACATTTCTTACACGCTCTAGCATACTACACCATAGTGATCCTTGTACCTAGCTCGTTACCATCCAAAGTTGTAAACACTGTTTATTATATTGAAGTTTGGTGATCGGTAGTTTCCATCACCCGAGGTTTTTTATGCCGGAGATCATTCATTGATCAAGGGCTTTTTCCTCGTATAAATCCTTGTGTCACTTGTGCAATTTACATTTAAGTGATCCTTTACTTTATCCATCACTACAAGCATCATTCCCCGTTAACAGAGAGTTTGGTTGCATTATCCTTGTGTGATTTTTGACCAAAACAGTTTGGCGCCCACCGTGGGGCAATTTGTGCTTCATTCATAAGAAAGTTTTTCTGTTGGTGATCATTCCGGAGCGTTGCATGGCTTCATCGTTGAAGAATACCTCCACAGCGATGTCTGCGGTCAATTCGTCTCAGGGCATTCCACCTTTGCCTCCACCACCTGCTGGATCTCAGAAAAATCCTGAGAAGAGACCTACTCCCATTTTCTCTAAAACTCCATCTTCTTCTGCTCTAACTTCTTCTGCTCCCAGTACTAGTGATATATTTACTTTGATTTTGTAGATGAGGGATCGTATTCAGCGGCAGGATGAAACTAATGACAGGATCCTTGAGGAAATCAGAGATCTCAAAAGACAGAAGAAAACGGCAGAGGATCATTCTCCACTGATGCCCAAATCTTTGAATTTTGATACTCCGATAATTACTTCTCAGCCATCAGAGGTCCCAGACATTCAACATGTGGGTGGATCAAGAGGAGTACACTTCGGCTCGGCAATAGTGACTCAGGCATCAGGTTCATATTTCCAGCCAGCAGGATCCTATACTCAGCATATGGGATCCTTCATGAATTCAGGAGCCGACTCAGGAGCACAACAGGTTCTAGGATCCTCCTTTGTTCCAGGATCATCCCAGGTTCAAGGATCCTCCTTTGTTCCAGGATCATCCCACGTTCAAGGATCCTCCTTTGTTCCAGGATCATCCCAATTTCAAGGATCCTCCTTCGTTCCAGGATCATCCCAGTTTCAGGGATCCCTCCAGATGCCAGGATCCTCGAAGAGTTTGCAAACAGAAAGTTCTGATGTCCATCAAGGAGATTTTATTCCAATGCAGACCATTGCTTCCACTGGTCCCTCCATCATCCCAGAGTCCCAGCAATATGGATTCATACCCAGTATTCCTAACCCAATGGGAGGTAACACTTTTAATAATTCTCTTACCACTAACCATGGATTCATGCAGGATGCAGGTATCAACCATGCTATGGCTAAAGAACTGCAGAAACTGAAGGATATGATATCAAGTGTTCCAGGGGTGGTCAAACCTATCCCGGAGATTGCAGATGGAAGCTATAAGGTATCTCGTTTTGCACCACCAATTTGTGATGCTGAGATACCCAAAATATTCCATATTCCAACTATGAAGCTGTATGATGGTTCAACGGATCCTGAGGAACACATATCACAATACAGGGAAAGGATGGAGATCAATCCGATTCCAGAAAGGTTAAAGGAAGCATGCCTATGCAAGGGATTTGGATCCACTCTTACTGGATCAGCTCTCAAATGGCTGCTAAGTCTTCCCCCTTACTCTATTACTTCATTTGCTAATCTAGTTAACTTATTCAATAATCAATTTTCTTGTAGTAGAAAATTTGAATGATTAACTAGTGATTTATATAGGATAACTCAAGGTCATAATGAATCATTAAGGGATTATATAACAAAATTTAGTAAAGAATCCTTGGACATTCCCAACTTGGATATAGCCACGGCTGTTGAGGCCTTCAAGATGGGATTGCTTAGGGATTCATTATTCTATGATGATCTTGTTATGACACCGTGCAGGAACCTAGATGAAGTAAGGACTCGGGCACTCAGGTTCATCCGGCTAGAGGATGACAAGAGGATCCAGGAGAGACAAGCAGGATCCTCAAAACAAGAAAAGCAAGGATCCTCTTTCAAAAGCAACAAATTCAAATCCTATAACAGAACTGACAACCAGAATGTGCATGCTGTTGACCAAGAAGAAGATGATGAGGATTATCCTCCGATTTCTGAATATTGTTTTTCCGTTGATAACCATGAACTAATCCTTGCAATGCAGAATCTCGGAGAAAAAGCCAGATGGCCCAGAAAAAATGACAAACCAGCTGCAACTAAAGACAAATCAAAGTGGTGTGCATACCATGAGGATTTTGGGCATTTAACAGAAGAATGCATCGCATTGAGAAAGGAAATTGGATATTTGCTGAGCAAGGGACATTTAAAAGAGTTGTTGGGAAGGAAAAAGCCAAGGACTCAGGATCCTGAAAGGATCCCTGAAAAAGCTCCAGCTCCTCCGGCAGATGCACAAGTGATAAACTTTATCTCTGGAGGATCAGACATTTGTGGTACATCCTTCTCAACAGCTAAAAGGCATGCAAAGGAAGCTAAAATGGATAATGGAGAAAGACCTATTCGAACATCAAGTGTCTCGGAAGGAAAAGTGATAAACTTTGATGAGAATGATCGCGTTGACATCCAGGATCCTCATCATGATAGTTTAGTTATTACTCTCTTTATTTCTAACCATTTTGTCCGCAGGATCCTTATTGACAGAGGAAGCTCAGTAAACATTATCCAGCTTGATGTTCTGAAGAAAATGGGTATCCCTGAATCAGATATCACACCAAGATCCTCCGTACTTGTAGGATTTAGTGGAGAAACTAAGAGAACACTGGGGGACATCAAACTCCCAATTTATGTGGAAGGATTACATAATTATCAAAAATTTTGTGTTATTGACTGTTTATCTTGTTGTAATGTTATCCTTGGCAGGCCCTGGATACACGATATGAAGGCAGTCCCATCCACCTACCATCAATGTGTGAAGCTCCCTAGCCCTTGGGGAATAGTCAAGATCGATAGTGATCAACAGGAGGCTAAGGATTGTTACACATCATCAATGAAACCAGCCTCGAAATCAAGGGAGCAATAGCAATTAAAGTATCCTCCAAGGAGTGTCTTGGAGGCAAGGGAGCAGGATGTGGACGAAATCCTGATGGATCCTGATGATCTTGAATCCAAAATCTATGTCGGATCAGGGATCCTTGGCAAGATGAAAGAAGACCTTGTATCCTTCCTCAAAAGAAGAAAATCTACCTTTGCATGGAAACATGAGGATATGACAGGTATATCTAAGGATATTATCACTCATAAACTTGGCATTGACAGGTCATTCAAACCAATCCATCAAAAAAGGAGGAAGTTTGCACCAGAAAGAAATACCATTATCCAGGAAGAGGTAGAGAGATTGCTACAAGCAGGTATGATTAGAGAAGTAAGTATCCAAGATGGCTGGCCAATGTGGTTGTTGTTCAAAAGAAAAATGGAAAGTGGAGGGTATGTGTCGATTTCACTGACTTAAATAAGGCATGTCCCAAGGATCCTTTCCCATTACCCCACATTGACTCCATGGTGGATGCAACGGCGGGTCATGAACTGTTAACCTTTATGGATGCTTCATCTGGATTCCAACAAATTCAGATGGAACCATCTGACCAAGAGGATACGGCTTTTATGACCCCAACCGCTTTATATTGTTATATTGCTATGCCGTTTGGATTAAGGAATGCAGATGCAACATATCAAAGGCTGGTGAACATGATGTTCAAAGATCAAACTGGACAAACTATGGAAGTATACATAGACGATATGGTAGTAAAATCCAAGAAAGCTGAGGATCACCTAAGGGACTTGGAGGAAGCATTTGATATCCTTGATAGTTATAACATGAAGCTTAATCCTTCAAAATGTCACTTTGGTGTTAAAGCAGGCAAATTCTTAGGATATATGGTAACCCAGAGGGGCATTGAAGCAAGCCCGGAACAAATCAAGGCATTGGTGAATATCAAATCCCCTGCCAACGCTAAGGATGTGCAAAGACTAACAGGCAGGATAGCAGCTTTAAACAGATTTATATCCAAATCCTCATAAAAGTGTAAAGAATTCTATGATATCCTAAGAAAGAACAAGAAATTCGAATGGACTGAAAAGCATGAGAATGCTTTACAAGCCCTCAAAGAATACATGTCCTCAGCTCCAGCATTGATGAAACCAGAAAAAGGAGATGTGTTATCCTTATATCTTGCGGTATCCTCAAAAGCAGTAAGTGCAGTCCTTGTTAAGGATCATGAAGGTACACAATATCTTGTCTATTATGTAAGTAAGAGTTTACTTGATGCTGAATCCAGGTATCCACACCTTGAAAAGCTTATTCTTGCATTAATTATGGCATCTACTAAGCTAAGACATTATTTTGAAACCCATGTCATTATTGTTAGAACTAACTTTCCAATCAAGAATGTCCTCAGGAAACCAGAGATGTCCGGAAGGATGGCTAAGTGGGCAGTAAAGCTCAGTGCCCATGATATAAGATATGTGCCCAGAACAGCAATCAAATCTCAAGCATTAGCAGACTTTGTGGCTGATTTCAGTAGTGATTTACAAAAGGAAGCTGAACTAGAAGTCCAGCAGCTGGATGAGACCAAGGATCCTTGGATACTACACACTGACGGATCCTCAAATGTTAAAGGCACGGGGCTTGGTATACTACTAAAATCGCCACAGGGGGACATAATACCCCACTCCATAGCTTGTGAGTTCCAAGCCACTAACAATGAGGCTGAATATGAAGCCTTGATTGCTGGTTTGCAAATCGCTAAGCATATGGGGATCAGGTATCTTGAGGTATACGTGGACTCATTGCTAATCACTAATCACTTTAATGGATCCTATGTTGTTAAAGGTGAAAAACTAACCAAATATTTAGAGATAGTCAAAGAATTGGCACTCTCCTTTGTTTTCTTTAGTTTAACACAGGTACCAAGGGAAGAAAATACAGAAGCTGATGCATTGGCTAATCTAGGATCATCCTTGAAGATCCCAGAGGATATAAGTATCCCCATCATCCATATCCTAACCCCTGCTATTGAAAATCAAGTGACCATGGAAATAGAAGAAGATTCTGCAATGATCCCTAGTGAGGATACTCAATCCTGCCCAGGATCATGGATCTCACCAATCATGAGATACTTACAACACGGGGAGATTCCTATGGGAGAAAACCCTAGGGCTTTCAGATACCTGGTATCTCAATTCACAATCTTAAATAATATATTGTATAAGCGATCTCTTGCAGGACCATATTTGAGATGTATCGAGGATCCTGAAGTCCAAGAAGTTCTAAAAGACTTCCATGAAGGAGATTGTGGAAACCACACTGGGGGCAGGGCATTGTTCTCAAGGATCTTAAGGACAGGATACTACTGGCCAACTATGAGAATGGATGCTGTGGAGTATGCTAAGAAGTGTGATCCTTGTCAAAGACACAGCAATATCCTTCACCAGCCGGCTGAATTTCTACACCCTATATCCTCTTCTTGGCCATTTATGCGATGGGGGATGGATATAGTTGGCAAGCTCCCTAAGGCACCTGGTGGAAAAGTGTTCATGCTTGCTATGACTGATTACTTCTCCAAGTGGATAGAGGCTGAAGCTTTTGCCCAAGTCAGAGAGAAGGAAGTTATATCCTTTATTAAGAGAAATATTATAACTAGATTTGGCATTCCTTCTGAAATTATATGTGATAATGCTTCCCAATTTATTGGGAGCAGAACTACTAACTTTTGTGACAGCTGGGGGATTAAGATCAGTCCACCCATAGGCTAATGGTCAAGCAGAATCATCCAACAAGAACATCATCAACAATCTGAAGAAGAAACTTGGATCCAAGAAGGGGAATGGGTAGAAGAATTACCTTATGTGCTTTGGTCTGATAGGACAACCCCCAAGAATGCTACTGGTCAAACACCATTCTCTTTGGTATTTGGGGCAGAATCAGTGATCCCAACAGAAATGGTGGTTCCAACTGCTAGAACAAGTACCCGTGATCCTGAGGAGAATGACGAAAACCTGGCTCAAGACTTGGATACTATTGAGGAAATCAGGGATCTGGCTAGGATAAGGATGGCTAGCTACCAACAAAGAATGGCTGGTGCTTACAACAAAAATGTTAGGATAAGGAAATTCCAAGTTGGGGATATGGTATTGAGAAAAGCATTCCAGAATACCACCAATCCTGCTGATGGGAAATTGGCACCAAAATGGGAAGGCCCTTATTTAATTGAAGCCGAAGCAGGAAAGGGGGCATATAGATTGCTAACCATGGAAGGTAATTTGTTACCAAGAGCATGGAATGCTGTCCACTTGAAGAAATATTTCATGTGAGCAGGATCCTCCTGACACATATGATCCTTACATTAGAGGTATCCTTGAAGGATCCTTGAGGTGTTAATGATCCTTACTCCGGTAATATCCTAATCTTGAACTATTTTATTTTCTTATTTTATTATTTAAGGATAAGGATCATGTATCCTTAATCCTTCTCTCATAAGATTTCGAGTTTTGATAGTCCAGGTATCCTTAGCATATTGTCAACAATCTTCAGAAGCAATTCAAATCCTTGGGTTTAACCCCAGTTGTTTGGGCTCGTCCCCAGTTATCCTTGGGCTTGTCCCCAGTTTCGCCTGTAGCGCACGATGATCCTGGTATAGTTCAAGTCTTTGGGACCAGTACTCGCTTTAGGGGCTGATAATTCCATCGTACTGGCTATACCTAGGATCCTACGTATAATGGTAGACGTACCATACATCCGTTCCTAAGGTTTCTAACGTTTTCACGTTAGCTAAGGTTTTGGCATTATCATGTCACTAAGTTTGGATAGTCGCCAGTAAGGGCCATACTCCAGTTAACCTATGATCTTTGGGCTTGTCCCCAGTTATCCTTTGGGCTTGTCCCCAGTTATCCTTTGGGCTTGTCCCCAGTTATCCTTTGGGCTTGTCCCCAGTTACTAACTTGTCTTTTATATTGGCTTAGTCCCAAGTTATATTCTATTTTCAGGTTTTCGAAGTTAAACAATTAAGGATCCTCAATCCTTATTATCCATTAAAGTTTTTCTTATGGTTATCCTGATTAAAGGTTAGGATCCTAACTTGGATTCTCAGGTATGATCCTTAACTGTTTTGATTTCATTCATTATTTTTGAATAACCCTTACACTTTGACAACTGAACCTATGATCCTTAAAATTAACTACTTTTTAGAAGTTTTCGACTATAGGATATTTGATCCTGGATCATATCCTAAAATTCTTAAACATAATTTGCTTAACTTTTCTTACTTAGACAAGTATAAATCAAAACAATTGAAGAGTTTAAAGGATATACAAGGATAACATCACAAGATAAGTCAAAAGTAAAAGTTTTATTCATTCACAAAATATTTAACCCTTTAAAGTTGTCAAAATTGCCAACCCACGTTTCTACCAGCAAAACGTGGCCCGTCCACATGGGTTGGCAAAGGGTGTCCATTGTTCATGCGGTCATAACAGTGCAGGAAATAAAGGTCGGCAGGATAACAAGTGGCTTCATCCCCCAAACAGAGGATCCCTTCACCACCTATTATCCTACCTATTGTCTAAAGGATCCTTGATCCTTACCCTAAAAACTATTGTTCAAAGTACAGACCAACCATCAAACTGTTCAAACAAACAACCACAAAAAAATTGGGCTCCGGCTAAGTCTCGAAGTTTCCATCATTGCCCAATCCCGCAGCTTAGACCTTCGCTGCACCATCACCACCGGCTCCACTTGCCTCTCCACCTTGATCCTTGCCAGTGCCTCCACCCTCAAGCATCGGGATCTCCTCAGCCTCCTCATCATCCTCCAGTTCAGCCAGCCTAGCCTTCCAGCCTTCGACATCCCAGGTGCTCTTGTCAAAAGCAGGATCCTGAGCCTCCATAGCCATTTGCAGCTGGATCTTGTACATAGCTATTGCGGCAGAGACCTTGGCATCCTGGGTGATCTCGTGCCTCTCATAGTCGAAGTTGATCAGCATCTTGGCGGCTTCCCCCTTGGTGGCTTGAAGCTCCTTCTCAAGATCAGCTATCTTGAGATCCTTCAACACACCAACCTGTTGAAGGTCAGCAATCTGGCGATCCTGATCCTCAACGTGGCCAACATATGTCTCTATCTCAGCAAATTTCTACAAGGAAGACAAGGAGTAACATCAGAAACAAGTAACCCTCAAAACTAGCAGGATACACAAGCAGGGACAGTGATCCTTACCTCGTTCAAGTAATCCAGACACTGTTGGCGGAGCAGGGGCAGACCTTGCAAATCCTCAGCTTTAGAGGCCTTTCTCTTCTTGCCTCCCTTTCCCCTAATAGGTGCCTTGGGGATAGAAGCACTTGGGCTAGCTGGAGTCTTCTTCCTTGAGGATTTGACGTTAGTGAGATCGGTGATGCTGAACTTCGAAGCTGACTTAGTGGATTTTCCAGCACCTACACAACCAACACAAGATAAGTATCTTAATTTTATTTGACTCTCATTATATAATTACTCTTTAAAATAGGATACTTACTTGACATTGTGACAGAACCGGAGGATACTTCCTGAGAATCTTGGGTGGTAACCTTGAAAGTTCTTATTTCAGGATCAAGCTTCTTGAAGGCCAAAAGTCTCTCTTTTGCAGCAGGAGTCAACCTAAGATGAGAAACAGAGATAGCTGCACAACAAGAAAACAAAAGAATATCAGTGATCCTTATACTAAAGGATAAGCTCTACGGTGATCCTTCCAGGATCCTCTATCCTACCGTGGGTAGTCCACTTCTTGGGTAAATCCTTCCCATCAGGGATGGTATCTCTCCTCACAAAAAAGAACCGCCACTTCCAGTTAGTATCATTCTTGGTAGCCTTGAAGATCGGATGCTCCTCCCCAGGTCTACGTTTGAACAGATAATGATGGGAACCAAAGGTGGTCAGATCGTATAGCTCACCTAACTCGGCCATACCTAAGTCTATCCCCTCTTGCTCGATGATCCTCTCAAGGGTATACAAAACCCTCCAGATCATCGGCATAGCCTGGATATAGCAGATGCCGGTAAGGGAGAAAAAGGACTCGGTGAACTTAGGGAAAGGATACGAGTATCCTATCATGAAAGGAGTGACCGGGAAAGCTACCCAAGTCTCAGAGATGTAATCGCTCAGAGCGGTGGGGCTAAAAGATTTAAAGAGGGTGTTCGCCGGAAAGCAATGCTGGATTTTGTCAATTTGAGGGTCGGTAAAACAACACCTCTCGGTGGGGGAATCCTTGATGATCCCTTGACCCTTCAAGGGGCGGTTCTTCTTAGGATCCTTGCTGGGAGAGTTCCGGAGCAACATTTTTGACAGAATGATGGGAAGAGAAAGAAAAACAGAGCAAACAAGAGAGAAGATGAAGGGGAATACCTGTTCAATCCTTTGGTTGCGGTTATAAAGGGAGAAGTTCTTGATTTTAAATGCAAACGATCCTATCCCTATCTCTATTTATAATCATGATTTGTGCAGGGCTGTCATCTCCGTGACGACAGGAGTACAACGGATAGTTCGTTTACAACGGCTATATATCCGATGAGTTAGTTACAGATAAGATCAGCAAAATATAACTCGTTAATATTACATAATTACTCCTTATATTTTGGGGGCAATTGTTAGGGCAGGATTTTAATGACCTGTGATCCTTACATGATATCCTAACAAGTGGTCCTTGTTTCTTTGGCAGATAGTGATCCTCAGAAGAGCTTCAGGATCAGGATCATGGATCATCCTAAGGATCCTCATACTAACGATTGTTCTCTTTATATTTAATGTTGTTTTGCAGGAATTACGAGTTGGACCTGGTCTTGGCAACGTTATTAAGGAATCTTTCACGCTAATTTCGCACATGCATAACCAAAAATAGACGTTGTGGAGAATATGGAAACTCAGCACAAATTACGGGCATTTAGTTAGGCTAAATTTACTTCTATTTCTAAAGGGGTAACGAGCTAGTAGTTAGGTGACTTACCTAAATTCAACCACACACACTTATATAAAGGGTACTCTCAAGCATTCAGAGGAGACGACACATTTCTTACACGCTTAGCATACTACACCATAGTGATCCTTGTACCTAGCTCGTTACCATCCAAAGTTGTAAACACTGTTTATTATATTGAAGTTTGGTGATCGGTAGTTTCCATCACCCGAGGTTTTTTATGCCGAAGATCATTCATTGATCAAGGGCTTTTTCCTCGTATAAATCCTTGTGTCACTTGTGCAATTTACATTTAAGTGATCCTTTACTTTATCCATCACTACAAGCATCATTCCCCGTTAACAGAGAGTTTGGTTGCATTATCCTTGTGTGATTTTTGACCAAAACAAGGGTCACTTAGATAAATAAAGAATAAGGTAAAGGTAAATACGGATCATACCTGAGAATCCAAGTTAGGATCCTAAACTCTTAATCAAAATAACCATAAGACAAACCTTAATAAAAGGTTAGGATCAAGGATCCTTAGTTGTTTAGCTTCAAAAACCTGAAATGGAACATAACTTGGGACTATGCCAATCATTAGAGAAGAGTTAGCAACTGGGGACAAGCCCAACAATCTGGGGACAAGCCCAATAAACTGGGGACAAGCCCAAAGGATCTTGTGTAAACTGGAGAATGGCCCTCACTGGCGACTATCCAAACTTAGTGACATGAAAATGCCAAAACCTTGGCTAACATGAAACTGTTAGAAACCTTAGGAACGGATGTATGGTACGTCTACCATTATACGTAGGATCCCAAATACAGCCAGTACAATGAAATTGTCAGCCCCTAAAGCGGGTACTGGTCCCATTGCCTTGAACTACACCAGGATCATCGTGCGCTACTGGCGATGCTGGGGACAGGCCCAAAAGACTGGGGACTAGCCCAAAAACTAGGGACAAGCCCAAATACTGGGGACAAGCCCAAATACTGGGGACAAGCCCAAATACTGGGGACAAGCCAATAACACTTAGGAGACTTCTGTGGATACTTGATCCTTCGTTAAGGATATATCAACCTTCTGCAAAACTCAAAATTAAGTGAAGGAAGGATAAAGGATACATGATCCTTCTCCTTATAAACATGTTAATCAAAGAAGTGGATATATTGAGGTTAGATCATTACCAGAGTGAGGATCATCTATCCTCTGAGGATCCTTCATGCACATTGGACAAGAAGATAGCTAAGGATCCTGGATCCTTACTACATGAAGTATCTTTTCAAATGGACAACATTCCAAGCTCTTGGTAGCAAATCGCCTTCCATTGTTAATAATCGATATGCCCCCTTTCCTGCCTCAACTTCAATAAGATAGGGACCTTCCCACTTTGGTGCTAATTTGCCATCAGCAGGATTGGTGGTATTTTGGAATGCTTTCCTCAACACCATATCACCAATTTGAAATTTCCTGATCCTGATATTCTTGTTGTAAGCTCCAGCCATCCTTTGTTGATAACTAGCCATTCTTATCCTTGCCAAATCCCTGAGTTCTTCTATGGTATCCAAGTCTTGAAACAAGTTTTCAGCATTTCCTTCAGGATCACGAATGCTTGTTCTTGCAGTAGGAACTACCATTTCTGTAGGGATCACTGATTCTGCTCCAAACACTAGAGAAAATGGAGTATGGCCAGTAGCATTCTTGGGGGTTGTTCTATTAGCCCATAATACATAAGGTAGTTCTTCTGCCCATTTTCCTTTCTTGGATCCAAGCTTCTTCTTCAAGTTGTTGATGATGATCTTGTTGGATGATTCTGCCTGACCATTGGCTTGTGGGTGGACTGGTGTTGATGTTATCATCTTAATCCCCCAACTGTCACAAAAGTTATAGTTCTACTCCCAATAAATTGGGATCCATTATCACAAACAATTTCAGAAGGGATACCAAATCTAGTAATAATGTTTCTTTTAATAAAGGATATCACTTCTTTCTCTCTGACTTGAGCAAAAGCTTCAGCTTCTATCCACTTGGAGAAGTAATCAGTCATAGCGAGCATGAACACTTTCCCACCAGGTGCCTTGGGAAATTTACCAACTATATCCATTCCCCATCTCATGAATGGCCAAGAAGAGGATATAGAATGCAAGAGCTCTGCTGGTTGGTGAAGGATATTACTATGTCTCTAACAAGGATCACATCTCTTGGCATAATCAACAGCATCCTTCTTCATTGTAGGCCAATAGTATCATGTTCTAAGGATCCTTGAGAATAGTGCCCTGCCCCCAGTATGGTTTCCACAATCTCCTTCATGAAAATCCTTTAGGACTTCTTGGATTTCAGGATCCTCAATGAATCTTAGATATGGTCCAGCAAGAGATCGTTTATATAACATGTTATTCAATATTGTAAATTGAGATACCTTGATTTTGAAAGCCCTGGGGTTGTCTCCTGTAGGAATCTCTCCATGCTGTATATATCTCATGATTGGAAGGATCCATGATCCTGAATGAGATTGTGTATCATTACTAGGGATGATTGCAGAATCCTCTCCTATCTCCATAGCTACATGATCCTCAATAGCAGGAGTTAGGATATGAATAATAGGGATTTTGATATCCTTTGGAATCTTCAAGGATGATCCTAAGTTGGCCAATGCATCAGCTTCTGCATTCTCTTCTCTGGGTGCCTGTGTCAAACTAAAGGAAGCAAAAGAGAGCGCTAATTCTTTAACTATCGCTAAATATTTGATTAGCTTTTCACCTTTAACAACATAGGATCCATTAAAGTGATTAGTAATTAACAATGAATCTACATGTACCTCAAGATACCTGATCCTCATGTGCTTGGCAATTTGCAAACCAGCTATCAAGGCTTCATATTCAGCCTCATTATTAGTAGTTTGAAACTCACAAGCGATGGAGTGGGGTATTATGTCCCCCTATGGCAATTTTAGTAGTATTCCAAGTCCAGTTCCCTTGATGTTAGAGGCTCCATCAGTGAAGAGTATCTAAGGATCCTTAGTCTCTTCAAGCTGTTGGACTTCTAACTTAGCTTCCCTTTGCAAGTCACTACTGAAATCTGCCACAAAGTCAGCTAAGGATTGGGATTTAATGGCAGTTCTAGGCTCATATTTTATGTCATAAGCACTGAGCTTTACTACCCATTTGGCCATCCTTCCTGACATTTCAGGTTCCTGAGAACATTCTTAATTGGAAAGTTAGTTCTAACAATAATGGCATGAGTTTCAAAATAATGTCTTAGTTTAGTAGATGCCATAATCAAAGCAAGAATAAGTTTTTCTAAATGTGAATACCTGGATTCAGCATCAAGCAAACTCTTACTTACATAATAGACAGGGTGTTGTGTACCTTCATGATCCTTAACAAGGACTGCACTTACTGCTTTGGGAGAGACTGCCAAATATAAGGATAATATATCCCCTTTTTCTAGTTTCATTAAGGCAGGAGCTAAGGATAGGTAATCCTTAAGGGCTTTGAGAGCATTCTCATGCTTTTCAGTCCACTCAAATTTCTTGTTCTTTCTCAAAATGTCATAGAATTCTTTGGACTTCTCTGTTGACTTTGATATAAACCTGTTTAAGGCTGCGATCCTCCCTGTCAACCTTTGCACATCCTTGGCATTGGCAGGAGATTTTATATTCACGATTGCCTTGATTTGCTCCGGACTTGCTTCAATGCCTCTTTTTGTCACCATATAGCCTAAGAATTTGCCTGCTTTAACACCATAGTGACACTTTGAAGGATTCAGTTTCATGTTAAATTTATCAAGGATTATCGAATGCTTCCTCCAAGTCTCTAAGGTGATCCTCAGCTCTCTTGGACTTAACTACCACGTCATCTATATAGACTTCCATAGTGTGTCCAATTTGTTCCGTAAACATCATATTGACTAGCCTTTGATAAGTAGCACCTGCATTTCTTAGTCCAAACGGCATAGCAATATAACAATATATACCAGTTGGGGTCATAAAGGCTGTATCCTCTTGATCAGATGGTTCCATCTGAATTTGCTGAAATCCAGATGAAGCATCCATAAAAGTCAACAACTCATGACTCGCGGTAGCATCCACCATGGAGTCAATGTGGGGTAATGGGAAAGGATCCTTGGGACATGCCTTGTTTAGATCAGTAAAATCGACACATACCCTCCACTTTCCATTTTTCTTTTGAAAAACAACCACATTGGCTAACCACCTTGGATACTTGACCTCTCTTATCATACCTGCTCTGAGCAGCTTATCTACTTCCTCCTGGATAATGGCATTCCTTTCAGGTGCAAACTTCCTCCTTTTTTGATGTATTGGTTTGAATGACCTGTCAATGCCAAGTTTATGAGTAATTATATCTTTAGAGATACCTGCCATATCTTCATGCTTCCAGGCAAAGGTAGTCTTTCTTTTCCTTAGGAAGGATATTAGATCCTGTTCAATGTTGTTGAGGATCCCTGATCTTATGAAGATCTTGGATTCAGGATCCTGAGGATCCAAAAGGATATCTTTCACATCCTGTTACCTTGCCTTCAAGACATCTCTTGGAGGATGCTTTAATTGCTATTGCTCCCTTGGTCTTGAGGCTGGCTTTATTGATGAGGTGTAGCAATTCTTTGCTTCTTGTTGATCACTCTTAATCTTCACCACCCCCCATGGACTAGGAAGCTTTACACATTGATGATATGTAGATGGGACTGCCTTCATGTGACGTATCCATGGCCTGCCAAGGATGACATTGCGACAGGATAAGCAATCTATAACACAAAATTTTTGATAAGAATGAAGACCTTCTATGTAGATGGGAAGTTTAATGTCCCCCAATGTGTTCTTGGTTTCTCCACTGAATCCCACAAGAACTGAGGATCTTGGCACAATATCCGACTCAGGAATGTTCATCTTCTTGAGGACATCAAGCTGA
The DNA here is from genome assembly GCF_002127325.2 of Helianthus annuus. Taxonomy (NCBI): domain Eukaryota; kingdom Viridiplantae; phylum Streptophyta; class Magnoliopsida; order Asterales; family Asteraceae; genus Helianthus; species Helianthus annuus. The sequence continues at coordinate 49,743,733 of NC_035440.2, read as the reverse complement.
ATGATGTTTACAGAGCTTCCACTATCTATCAAGATCCTGCGAACAAAATGGTTAGATATAAAGAGGGTAATAACAAGACCATCATGATGAGGATCCTGGACATCAACTCGATCATCCTCATCAAAGGTTATAACTTTTTCGTGTGTAACTATAGAGGTTCGGATGGGTCTATCCCCATTATCCATCTTGGTTTCCTTGGCATGTCTTTTGGCTGCTGAAAAGGAAGTACCACATATGTCTGATCCTTCGGATATGAAGTTAATAATTTGTGCACCAGCAGGAGGAGCAGGAGCTCTTTCTGGAAACTTTTTTAGGATCCTGGATCCTTGACTTTTTTCTTCCCAACAGCTGCTTCAAGTGCCCTTTGCTCAACAAGTAACCAATCTCTTTTCTCAGTGCAATACATTCTTCAGTGAGATGACCAAAATCTTCATGATATGCACATCATTTGGATTTGTCTTTTGTTGCGGCTGGCTCATCACTTTTTCCGGGCCATCTTGCTTTTTCACCTAGGTTCTGCATTGCAAGGATTAGTTCATTGTTATCAACAGAAAAACAATATTCAGAAATTGGAGGATAATCCTCATCATCCTCTTCCTGTTCTACTGCATGCACGTTCTTGTTTTGGTAAAAAATCAAGCAAAGATAACGCAACCAAATCTTTAGATGTGAGGTGTGATGCTTGAATCAATGAACAGTGCTAAGGATAACAATCAAATGTAATGAACAAATGACACAAGGATTTATACGAGGAAAAAGCCCTTGATCAAGAGTTGATCTCCAGCATAAAAAACCTCGGGTGATGGAAACTACCAATCACCAACTAAGATTAAACAATAAATGATTACAACTCGGGATGATAACAAGCTTGTTACAAGGATCACTAGTGTGTAATGTGCAAAAATGAGTATGAAATCGCCAAGTAGTGTTCAAGAGCCAACTAAGAGCAGTTACGAGTGTGTGTGTATGCCGAATATAGCAAAAGTGTTCTAATCAAGCTTGTTATCCCCATTTTAAATTAGAAATAACTACAATAACAAAAAATCCGACAATCACGCGAACTCCCCACGATCTCCATAACGTTCATGAGACTTCAGCACGTGAGGAATATTAAGGGAATATGCTCCAGGAACTTTGGTCACTACAAATAAAAAGCCATTTAGCGGCATACGCTTTTAGTGGCATTTAGCTTATGTGCCACGAATTTAGGTTTTAATGGCACTTTACATATGCCATATTTGCTTAGTACACACTTTTAATGGCATTTAGCTATTATGCCACTACTTTAGGTTTTTAATGGCACTTTGTATATGCCACGTAAACTTTTATTAGGTTTTTAATGGCACTTTGTATATACCACTTAAATTTTCAAGTTCCGTTAAAAAAAACTTAATTTTTCAAGCACTTCTAAAATCATAAATTCTTCCTAGGGGTGCTAAACGAGCTCAAGCGAACCGAGCTTTAACAAGCTCGAGCTTAAAGTTAAGCATGTTTAGTAAACGAGGTTAAGCCCATACTTCATTTATTGAGCTCGACAGTCTGTTTGATATATAATTTTTAATTAATGTAATCAATTTGTATTTAAATTATAATTACTATATGTAAAATTATGTAAAAAAATTACTAAACTATATATTAATAATAAGTAAAATTAATATAAATTACATATTAAATAATAAATGAGCTCGAGCTTGAAAAATTACCAGTGAGATAAGCTTGAGCTTTAGGAACAAAGATCAAATTAAGCCAAGCTTGTGGTCAAACTTTTGTAACTTAACGATCTCGAGCCTAGTCCGAGATGTTTGCACATTCCTTCCCTCTTTTGAAACATGCTAATTAAATTTCATTCTAATTTTTTCCCTCCCAAATTTTATAGTTTTCCCTCTTCCACACAATAACCATCTCCCCTCAAAATGAATTTTCAATTCCCAGAATCACGTTCACAAACATCGGTTTCCCTCCCCCAACCCTTCATCAATTTTGGTTATCATTCGCATTGGCGCTCAAGGAGTCAAACTTCGGAGGTACTTTTCTCTCTACATCTTCTCCTCGGTATGAATCTTTTACTTCGTCGCTCAATTGCACCACCAGAAGTCACCGCTAATCCGGCTGATTCTCTGTCGAATGAAACAACTAGGGTTAGGGTTTCAGAAATAATTTCGTTAACTAATAGAATTAGATAGTATACTATACTTGTGTGTCTTTTTTAATATGTTTTCAATCAATTATTTCACTGCTAAAGGGAGAACGAAACCCTAGAACAAAAATAATATATGATTACATGCTTAATTATGTTGCCCTGTTTCATTAGTTAAGAGGTGTATATGTTGACCCATTTACATACCAATGAGTGAATTTGATATATATTTTCTTTTAAAGGGTTAAATGGGTAAGCTACAGGTTACAAGAGTCAAACGATTACATGCCAAAACTTGATCTTACATATTATTTTCCATAGGGAAAGACTTCATATGGATTTGTTTGGTCCGGCTTGGCTCGGTTTGTAAACGAGCCAAGCCAAGCTTTAATTATGTTGCCCTGTTTCGATTGCCTTCTCCATTTGGTTATTGACTTAATTTGGTTTGGCTGTATTCATCTTCTTTATGTTCTTGTTTCAATTGTTTTTTCATGTTTCAATGCTGGTGGGTGATTTCTTGAGACGAAGAGATGATGGTGAAGGTTTAAAAGATTTATTAAAAGAAATTGCTGCTTTGGATTATGGTTAAGATGTCTAGTTTAGGCCCACCATGCTTTCGATGCAATTCTAAAGAGAAAAAAAAAAAAAACTAATAATGTTTCCTTTGGTGGTTCAAGAGCAATAACCAGATTTGGGAATAGAAAGCCTCATCTTGCTCTGGTGAGTACCCATTTGTTTTTAATGGCCTTCTGTTCATTTTAGCTTCAGTTTTTTATAGGCTTCCATCTTTAGTTTTTTGCAGATCTATTGGATGATCCACATCAGATTTTTCTGGTCACCGTTGTAGCCACTCAGAGGGCATTGGCTATGTATTCGAGGTACCAGCTTGTTTCAACATTAATTTCTTATATTTTCTGAGAATTATTGGTATCCATATTATTTACATGTGAGTTATTCTCAAGCATTTCTGGTATCCATATTATTTACATGTGAATTACCTCAAGCATTTCAAAACATGTGAAGTCATTGTATCTCTATATATATAAATAAAAATGAAGATACATGTGGCTGGTGTTCAGCCAATCTATATTATGTTTTCAGCCCAAATTGTGACATGTGGCTCTCTGTTAGCGAGAGAATTTAAACACGCGTTTTTACCCGGTGACTTCCACCTCTTTCACATACTTTCCTTGTTATGTGTTCAAACCCTGATTACCTTCATCAAAGTATCTACGCTGATTTTCCTCTCGGATTCGTACGTCCCCGCTTCAATTTCGGAAATCTGGTGTTGTGATTCTATTTAGGTATGATTTTCATTCATGCTTTTCTGTTTGTTGTTTTTTGTTCGGTCCGTCTTATACTTCATCTCGGATTTTATCTCTGTTGATACTTGATTATAAGATGGTTTTTTTTTGGGTAATTGATTATAAGATGGTTAAACCAGCCATTCTATAAAAAATTATAGGCATTACGTTCACATTATCATAGGAGGCAAACCATTTTTCCAAGGGCCATTTCTTTACCTTCATCTCCTCAGACCATGCGTAGTGGAAGACACCCCACCCTTGGCGTTTTGCGCCATGTGGTGGTCCAGTCAGCAAGGGGGCTTTATGGGGCGTTTTTCTAAAATGGGTATAGTGGGGATGTGGGCATTATGTTAAAAGGAAGAATGCATGTGATTAGGCAAGAAAACAAGAATACATATGATTGGCCAAAGAATTGGAAGTTGGGCGTGGATTAAAGAACGCTGGAGACCAAATTTGCCTCAACAACGCCCAGGGTGGTGGTCATAGCGGTGTTTGGGGGCGTGCTTTTATGAAAAAACGCCCAAAATTTGTACCACTACGGGTGGTCTCATGTATAGGGCTCATGTTCACGGTGCTGCAGCCTGCACATGGTTTATCTCTGTTGATACTTGATCATTCTATGAAAAAACTAGTGTTGTTTGAATATTACAGTGTTCTATACTTTTGTTTTCTTCACTTTTAATAAAAAATTTTTTTTAGTATATCTTAATTCTTAAGGAGCCCCTTGGTTTTTAGGACCGTTGATTAACGAAAAATAGTATTGTGGCGGTCATGGTGCCCTTAATCGACAATGAAGAAAGTGAAGACGGTCACGGTGCCCTTAATCGAGATAATGAGGTAATTTTTTAATTTATATTTTCATTTAAGCAAATATATGTAGTGACAAAACTCAGTTTTATTGTTTAATCCTTTTCTTGCAGGACGTTTACTCTGAAGATGAATATGTTGAAATTGTCGTGTTACCCTGAGAAAGCATGTATACTCTCTTCGCTTCATCCTATATTCCTATTACAGTTTACAAAATCATGAGATATCTAATACAGTTTCCACTCTCTTCGCTACATCCTACTGTTCAATTCTGAACATGATGAAATCCCCAAAATCATGAGAAAGCATGTAAGTTTCCACTCTCTTGGCTTCATCCTATTACAGTTTACAATAGAGCATGTGAAGTTCCAATTATAATCCATAAAAGTGCTACTAAATTATTTAATATTTGTAAAATTGCTACTGGATTGGGAGTATGATGCATTTGTGAGCGTTTTTAATGATTTGGGAACAAGTTCTAGAGGAAGAGAATAAGAACCTCATGTATTTGGTACTAAATTAATCAAAAGCATCTAAGAACTCTGCTATCATGTTTATTTAGAATTTCATTATGTTTATGTCTAATACAAATATGTGAATACAACAAAGTGAAATAGAATGGATGTAGTCAGCTTTTCCTTAATGAAATTCTTGAATTTAATGAACCTTGTAATCACATTACCATAAGGTTTGTAATACCTAACATGGTGTAGTTTTTTATATGGGATAGGTTGGCTGGAAACATTTTTTTCCTTACTTTTTATTGGTAGTTTGTCAAGTATGATTATAAAAATAATATTAATCACTAATAAATGGTTTGGGACGTTTTATATTAAATGGATCAAATCGTCAAAACCCAACTTTGGTTTATATGCTAATCATCTTCTTCACCAAGTTTAACTTTAATTCAATTATGCATTTTCTCTAGGTGGCTTTTTTACCGAACAAGATATTAAGAGCTTACCATGTTTATAGGTATGCGTGTGTTCTAGAGGTGTAACTTCTAGTTAGCGGGTTTTAATTGATTAAAAAACTACATCTGTACAAAAAATAGAGATTGCATACTTAAAGAATATACTTTGGGCATCTTTTAACCCTATTGACCCATTTACTATATTTTTAGCAATGTTTTAGTTCATCAATTGGACCTGTCTAAGACAGAAGATAACTCAATTCGACTCATTATAAACTGAAGGGTAAGCATTCTCACCATGAACTCTCTTGTTAGGTGATGGTAATTCTGACAACCAGGGGTATTGAAAAAACTACCCAATCTTTTGGCTGAAGAGCTTAAAGTGATGTGAAAAGAAGTAAGTTTACCTTTTATTAATTGCTCTTACATCTTTGATAGCTATGGTTATCAGATCTAATCAATTTAACATGAATTGTGAAATTTCAGGTTGAGTATAGTCAGTTGGCTAATGTAGCGACAATAAGTAGTAAGTGCTGGGACATATGAAGTGGAAGTATAACTACTAAGAAAATGTTAACACGATGATTATTTAACTCGCATGAAGATTATGAAAGAGATTCATGAACACAATGAAGTTTTAAGTTTTTATTCATATACTTGTTAGTTTACGTTGGGTTATATGTTTGATTATTAGACTTAGATCGACACTTATTAGACATTTGGAATCTTTGGAAGATTGATTGAATTTTTAATTGAAGTGATTATTTTATTATTTCTACATTTTACAATTTTGTTTTTATTTTTTAATGTAAATAAATGATAATTGTAATTAATTAAAATCAATATGATAAACGTCAATAGTATTTAATTTGATGTGATTTTGTGGCAAAAAATATGTACCACTAAAAGCTCAAAAGTTTGTACTGGCAGATAAAAAAAGTGCCACTAAAAGCCTAAAAACTTTGTGCGACACACTGAAAAAGTGCCACTAAAAGGCTTTAGCGTTAGTGTTTCTTGTGGCACTTTTTTTGTGTGCCGCTCATTCTTACAAGGTTGTTTAGTGGCACTTTCTTGTTTTTCTTTGGCACTTTTTGCATGCCACTATATGGCATTTTTTTGTAGTGGGTAAGACTTGGTCCATGCTTCAGCTCCTGCAAAACAACTTCACATTCGAAATAGACAACCGTTAGCATGAGGATAACTATAATGATCCTGAATCCTGATCCTGCAATACTCCCTGACGATCACTAATTCAAACAGAATTAAGGATCCTTGATCCCGGCAGCACTTGAGGATCCATGATCCTTAGGATTATAAAATCCTCCCCTAACAATTGCCCCCAAAATATAAGGACTGAAATGTAAATTGCCGAGTTGTATTTTCTTGATCCAATCCGTAACTAACTAACGGATATATAGCCGTTAGGATAGAACTATCCGTTACAAATCCGACGTCACCTGAAATGACATCCCTGCAAAATCATGATTATAAATTCAAGTTAGAGATAAGGGTTAAGGAGCATTTAAATTCGTGCGTTACATCCTTTAAATCCTCATCCGAAGATCAAACAGGTACTTCTTCCTTTCCCTTTCTCTTCTCATTCCTACTCTGTTCCTTCTTTTCTCATAATCACAATGAAGCTACGATCATCCCCTGCTAAGGATCATCACAAAGAAGATTCATTGCAAGGCCAGGGGATCATCAAGGACTCCCCGAAGTAACGATGCTGCTTTATCGATCCTGAAATCGATAGGATTCGCCATTGCTTTCCGGCGGACTCTGTTTTCAAACACTTTGATCCCACAACCCTGAGTGACTTTGTTTTCGAAACCTGGGTCACTTTTCCAGTCACCCCGTTTATGATAGGATACACCTATCCTTTTCCTGCCTTTACCCAGTCTTTCTTCTCTCTTACCGGCATCTCCTATGTCCAGGCAATGCCTATGATTTGGAGGGTTCTGCATACCTTCGAAAGGATCATAGAGCAGGAGGGCATAGAACTAGGGATGTCTGAATTTGCTGAACTGTACAAACTTATGAGCCATGGTTCACATCAATTTTTATTCAAACACAAGCTTGGTGAACCTCATCCAATTCTGAAAACCACCAAAAATGACACCAACTGGAAGAAGAGATTCTTCTTTGTCAGGAGGGATTCCATCCCAAACGGGAAGGATTTCCCTAGAGAATGGGCCACCCATGGTAGGATAAAGGATCCTTGAAGAAGGATCATAGGAAAACCCTGGTCCCATAAGGATAACTGATTTCTTCTTTGTTGTTTGCACCGATTTCCGTCTCTCACCTCATTCCATCACCTGCAACGAAGGAAAGGATCACCGCTTTCTGAAGTCTTGATCCTGCGATAAGATCATTCCAAGCAATCACCAAGGATTCTCAAGAAGTATCCTCAGGCTCTGTCACGATGTCAAGTAAGTATCCATGCTTATATGTAGTTAAATATTTTAAATAGAATAAGAATACTTATCTGTTGTTTTGAATTGACAGGTGCTGGAAAATCATCCAAGTCTCCCTCTCACTTCAGCATTAGCGATCTCAGCAACGTTGGCCCCCGATCCGCAAAAAAGAAAGGTGCTGCTAGCCCGAGCACAATAATCCCCAAGCCTGTGACCTCCAAAGGGGGAAATAAAAGAAAGGTCACCGAAGCTGAAGACCTTGACGGGCTGTCCCTCATCCACCATCAATTCTTGGAGTATTTCTCTGAGGTAAGGATCCTGGATCCTGACTGAGTATCCTGCCCAGTTAAGGATCACAAGTTCTGAACTTTACTTTGTCTTTTGCAGAAATTTGCCGAGATCCAGATGTGGTACGACGCACATGTTGAAGAAGCTGAACAGAAACATCTGGAGTTCCATAAAACTTTCCTAGCCAAGGATCAGACCATCTCCTCTCTCGAAAAGGACCTCAACCAAGCAAAGAAGCAGGTGGTTGCCACTCAGATAAATGCTGATTACAAGAAGAATGAGATCATGGAGGATGCTAAAGTCTCTGCTGCCATCGCTATGTACAAGATAAAATTGCAGATGGCCCAAGAAGCTGAGGATCCTGACTTCGACAGGAGCACTTGGGACAAGGAGGGCTGGAAGGCAAAATTGGCAGAGTTGGAGGATGATGAGGAGGCTACCGAGGTTTTGGCAATCGAGGCAAGTGGCAACGGGAAGGATCAAGCTGGAGGTGATGCTGGTGAAGATGCGGCCAAGGTGTGAGCTGCAAGGATGGGCGATGATGGACATTTCTAGACACAGCCGGAGCCCATTTTTTAAAGTTTGGTAGTGTTTTGTGGTTGTGATGTTTTGAAACAATGTTGGGTTGTATTCTGAACAATAGTTTTAGGTTTAAGGATCATCGATCCTTTGGACAATAGGTAGGATAATAGGTGGTGGAGGGATCCTCTGTTTAGGGGATGAAGCCACTCGGTATCCTGCTGACTTTTATTTCCTGCACTCTTATGACCAGAACAATGGACACCCTTTGCCAACCCAAGTGGACGGGCCACGTATTGCTGGTAGAAACTTGGGTTAGCAATTTTGACAACCTTAAAAGTGTTTAATATTTTGTGAATAAATAAAACTTTAACTTTTTGGCTATTTTTCGTGTTGTTATCCTTATGAATTCTTTACTTTCCAACTGTTGTTACACATTTTATTTGAATTTATTAAGTAAAGTAAAATAGAACAAACTATATTTCAAAAGTTTTAGGATATGATCAAGGATCAAATATCCTAAAGTCGACAAGTTCAGAAAGGTTATGTAACTTAAGGATCATTAGTTCTGTTGTCAAAGAATAAGGGTCACTTATATAGATAAAATAAAAATGAACAAGGATCATACCTGAGAATCCAAGTTAGGATCCTAACTCCTTAACAATTATAATCAGGATAATCAAAAGACAAACCTTAGTAGAAGGTAAGGATCAAGGATCCTTGCTTGTTTTAGCTTCAAAAACCTAAAATAGAATATAACTTGGGACTAAGCCAATATAAGAGAAAAGTTAGTAACTGGGGACAAGCCCAACAATTCTGGGGACAAGCCCAATATACTGGGGACAAGCCCAAAGGATAACTGGGGACAAGCCCAAAGGATCTTGTGTGAACTGGAGTATGTCCCTCACTGGCGACTATCCAAACTTTGTGACATGAAAATGCCAAAACCTTAGCTAACGTGAAGACGTTAGAAACCTTAGGAACGGATGTATGGTACGTCTACCATTGTACGTAGGATCTCGGATACAGCCAGTACAATGAAATTGTCAGCCCCTAAAGCGAGTACTGGTCCCATTGCCATGAACTGTACCAGGATCATCGTGCGCTGCTGGCGATACTAGGGACAGGCCCAAACTGGGGACTAGCCCAAAGAACTGGGTCAAGCCCAAATAACTGGGGTCAAGCCCAAATAACTGGATACTTCTGTGGAGACTTATCCTCTGCCAAGGATACCCAAACTTTCTGCAAAACTTAGAAACAAGTGAAAGGAGGATAAAGGATCCAGGATCCTTATCCTTAAGTACATGATATATGAAGAGTTAAATAATTTGAGATTAAATTATTACCACAACGAGGATCCTCCGTTTTGCAAGGATCCTTCAAGGATCATTATCGGCCAAGGATCATGGATCCTTATCACATGAAATATCTTTTCAAGTGGACAACATTCCAAGCTCTTGGCAGCAAATCACCTTCCATTGTTAGCAACCGATATGCCCCCTTTCCTGCTTCAGCTTCAATCAAATAAGGGCCTTCCCACTTTGGTGCCAACTTTCCATCAACGGGATTGGTAGTATTTTGAAATGCTTTCCTCAGTACCATATCACCAACTTGGAATTTCCTGATCCTGACATTCTTATTGTAAGCTCCAGCCATCCTTTGTTGATAACTGGCCATCCTTATCCTTGCCAAATCCCTGAGTTCTTCTATAGTATCCAGGTCTTGAACCAAGTTTTCAGCATTTCCTTCAGGATCACGGATGCTTGTTCTTGCAATAGGAACCACCATTTCCGTAGGGATCACTGACTCTGCCCAAAATACCAAAGAGAATGGAGTTTAACCAGTAGCATTCTTGGGAGTCGTCCTATCAGCCCATAATACATAAGGTAGCTCTTCTGCCCATTTTCCTTTCTTGGATCCAAGCTTCTTTTTTAAGTTGTTGATGATGATCTTGTTGGATGATTCTGCTTGGCCATTAGCTTGTGGGTGGACTGGTGTTGACGTTATCATGTTAATCCCCCAGCTGTCACAAAAGTTAGTAGTTCTATTCCCAATAAATTGGGATCCATTATCACATACAATTTCAGAAGGGATACCAAATCTAGTAATAATATTTCTTTTGATAAAGGATATCACTTCTTTTTCTCTGACTTGAGCAAAGGCTTCAGCCTATATCCACTTTGAGAAATAATCAGTCATAGCAAGCATGAATACTTTTCCACCAGGTGCCTTGGGAAGTTTACCAACTATATCCATCCCCCATCTCATAAATGGCGAAGAAGAGGATATAGGATGTAAGAGCTGTGCTGGTTGGTGAAGGATATTGCTGTGTCTCTGACAAGGATCACATCTTTTAGCATAATCCACAGCATCCTTCTTCATAGTAGGCCAATAGTATCCTGTTCTCAGGATCCTTGAGAACAATGCCCTGCCCCCAGTGTGATTTCCACAATCTCCTTCATGAAGATCCTTTAAGACTTCTTGGATTTCAGGATCCTCAATACATCTTAGATATGGTCCTGCAAGAGATCGTTTATATAGCATATTATTCAATATTGTAAACTGGGATACCTTAATTTTGAAAGCCCTGGGATTTTCTCCTGCAGGGATCTCTCCATGTTAGATATATCTCATAATTGGAAGGATCCATGATCCTGAATGAGATCCTGTGTCATCACTAGGGATAATTACGGAATCTTCTATCTCCATAGCTGCATGATCCTCAATAGCAGGGGTTAGGATATGGATAATAGGGATCTTGATATCCTCTGGAATTTTCAAAGATGATCCCAGATTGGCCAATGCATCAGCTTCTGCATTCTCTTCTCTGGGTACCTGTGTCAAACTAAAGGAACAAAAGAGAGTGCTGTTTTGGTTAAAAATCACACAAGGATAATGCAACCAAACTCTTTGTAAACGGGGAATGATGCTTGGTATGATGAACAAAGATTAGGATCACTTAAATGAAAATTGCACAAGTGACACAAGGATTTATACGAGGAAAAAGCCCTTGATCAATGAATGACCTCCGGCATAAAAAACCTCGGGTGATGGAAACTACCGATCACCAAACTTCAATATAACAAACAATGTTTACAACTTTGGATGGTAACGAGCTAGGTACAAGGATCACTATAGTATCGTATGCTAGAGCGTGTGAGAAATGTGTTGTGTCTTCCGAATGCTGTAGAGTGCCATTTATATAAGCGTGTGTGGTTGAATTTTAGGCAAGTCACCTAACTACTAGCTCGTTCCCCCTTTAGAAATAGAAGTAAATTTAGCCTAACTAATTGCCCGTAATTTGTGCTAAGTTTCCATATTCTCCACAACGTCTATTTTCGGTGATGTATGTGCGAGATTTACGTGAAAGATTCCTTAATAACGTTGCCAAGACCAGGTCTAACTCGTAATCCTGCAAAACAACATTAAATTCAAAGAGAACAATCATTAGTATGAGGATCCTTAGGATGATCCATGATCCTGATCCTGAAGCTCTTCTGAGGATCACTATCTGCCAAAGAAACAAGGATCACTCGTTAGGATATCATGTAAGGATCACAGGTCATTAAAATCCTGCCCTAACAATTGCCCCCAAAATATAAGGAGTAATTATATAATATTAACGAGTTATATTTTGCCGGATCTTATCTATAACTAACTCAACGGATATATAGCCGTTAAGAATGAACTATCCGTTGCGATCTGACGTCATGGAGGTGACAACCCTGCACAAATCATCATTATAAATAGAAATAGGGATAGGATCGTTTGCATTTAAATTCAAGGACTCTTCCCTTTATAACCGCGACCAGAGGATTGAACAGGTATTCCCCTTCACCTTCTCTCTTGCTTGCTCTGTTTTTCTTATTTCGTTCAATATGTTGCTCCGGAACTCTCCCAGCAAGGATCCTAAGAATAACAGCCCCTTGAAGGGTCAAGGGATCATCAAGGATTCCCCCACCGAGAGGTGTTGTTTTACTGATTCTCAAATTGACAAAATCCATCATTGTTTTCCGGAGAACACCCTCTTTAAGTCTTTTAGCCCTACCGCTCTGAGCGATTACATCTCTGAGACTTGGATTGCTTTCCCGGTCACTCCTTTCATGATAGGATATTCGTATCCTTTCCCTCAGTTCACCGAGTCCTTTTTCTCTCTTACCGGCATCTACTATATCCAGGCCATGCCGATGATTTGGAGGGTTTTATACACCTTGAAAGGATCATCGGACAAGAAGGAATTGATCTGGGTATGGCGGAGCTGGCTGAGATGTATGATCTCACAACTTTTGGATCCCACCGATACTTGTTCAAACGAAAGGCTGGAGAAGAGCACCCTGTTCTCAAAGTTACCAAAAATGACATGAACTGGAAGCGGCGGTTCTTTTTTTGTGAGGAGAGATACCATCCCTGATGGGAGGGATCTGCCCAAGAAGTGGGCTACCCATGGTAGTATAGAGGATCCTGGAAGGATCACCGTAGAACTTATCCTTTAGCATAAGGATCACTGACATTCTTTTGTTTCCTTATTGTGCAGCTATATCCGTTTCTCATCTTAAGTTGACTCCTGCTGCAAAAGAGAGACTCTTGGCCTTTAGGAAGCTTGATCCTGAAATAAGAACTTTCCAGGTCATCACCCAGGATTCTCAGGAAGTATCCTCTGCTTCTGTCACAATGTCAAGTAAGTATCCTTTTTTAAGGAGTATTTATATAATGAGAGTCAAATAAAATTAAGATACTTATCTTGTTTTGGTTATGCAGGCGCTGGAAAATCCTCTAAGTCTGCTTCGAAGTTCGGCATCGATGATCTTACTAATGTCAAATCCTCAAGGAAGAAGACTCCTGCTGCTAGCCCAACTGCTTCAGCCCCTAAAGCACCTATCAGGGGAAAAGGAAGCAAGAAGAGAAAGGCCTCTGAGGATTTGCAAGGTCTGCCCCTGCTCCGCCAACAGTGTCTGGATTACATCAACGAGGTAAGGATCACTGTCCTGCTTGTGTATCCTGCTAGTCTAAGGATCACTTGATTTCTGAGGTCATTCCTTGTCTTCCTTGCAGAAATTTGCTGAGGTAGAGACATATGTTGGCCATGTTGAGGATCAGGATCGCCAGATTGCTGACCTTCAACAGGTTGGGGTGTTGAAGGATCTCAAGATAGCCGACCTTCAGAAGGAGCTCCAGGCCACCAAGGGGGAAGCCGCCAAGATGCTGATCAACTTCGACTATGAGAGGCACGAGATCACCCAGGATGCCAAGGTCTCTGCTGCAATAGCTATGTACAAGATCCAGCTGCAGATGGCTACGGAGGCTCAGGATCCTGCTTTTGACAAGAGCACCTGGGATGTCGAAGGCTGGGAGGCTAGGCTGGCTGAACTGGAGGATGATGAGGAGGCTGAGGAGATCCCGGTGCTTGAGGGTGGAGACACTGGCAAGGATCATGGTGGAGAGGCAAGTGGAGCCGGTGGTGATTCTGCAGCGAAGGATTGAGCTGCAGGATTGGGCAATGATGGAAATTTCGAGACTTAGCCGGAGCCCAATTTTTTTGTTTGGTGGTTGTGATGTTTTAAAACAATTATGGTCTGTATTTGAACAATAGGTTTAGGGTTGAGGATCTAGGATCCTGTGAACAATAGGTAGGATTACATATGGTGGAGGGATCCTCTGTTTGGGGGATGAAGCCATTGTGATCCTGCCGCCTTTAATTTCCTGCACTTGCTATGACCGCATGAACAATGGACACCCTTTGCCAACCCATGTGGACGGGCCACGTTTTGCTGGTAGAAACGCGGGTTGGCAATTTTGACAACTTTAAAAAGGGGTTAAATATTTAATGAATAAAACTCTTAACTTTTGACTTATCCTGTGATGTTATCCTTGTATATCTTTTGAACTTTCAATTGTTTTGATTTATACTAGTCTAAGTAAGAAAGGTTAAGCAAATTATGTTTAAGAAATTTAGGATATGATCCCGGATCAAATATTCTATAATCGAAAATTTTGAAAGTAGTTTATTTTAAGGATCATAGGTTCGGTTGTCAAGGTATAAGGGTTATTCAAATGAATAATGAATGAAATTAAAAATAGTTAAGGATCATACCTGAGGATCCAAGTTAGGATCCTTACCTTTAATACTGTAACCAGGGGAAACATAAGAAAAACCTTAGTAGATAACAAGGATTGAGGATCCTTAGTTGTTTAACTTCGAAAACCTGAAAATAGAATATAACTTGGGACTAAGCCAATATAAGAGATAAGTTAGTAACTGGGGACAAGCCCAAAGGATAACTGGGGACAAGCCCAAAGGATCACTGGGGACAAGCCCGAAGGATAACTGGGGACAAGCCCAAGGATCGTATGTAAACTGGAGTATGGCCCTCACTGGCGACTATCCAAACTTAGTGACATGAAAATGCCAAAACCTTAGCTAACGTGAAAACGTTAGAAACCTTAGGAACGGATGTATGGTACGTCTACCATTATACGTAGGATCCTAGGTATAGCCAGTACGATGGAATTATCAGCCCCTAAAGCGAGTACTGGTCCCAAAGACGTGAACTATACCAGGATCATCGTGCGCTACAGGCGAAAACTGGGGACAAGCCCAAGGATAACTGGGGACAAGCCCAAACAACTGGGGTTGAACCCAAGGATCTGAGTTGCTTCTGAAGATTGTTGACAATATGCTAAGGATACCTGGACTATCAGAACTCAAAATCTCGTGAGAGAAGGATGAAGGATACATGATCCTTATCCTTAAATAAGAAAATATGTAAATAAGAGTTCAAGCTTAGGACATTACCAGAGTAAGGATCATCGATACTTCAGGGATCCTTGAAGGATACTTCTAATGTAAGGATCATATGTGCCAGAAGGATCCTGCTCACATGAAATATTTCTTCAAGTGGACAGCATTCCAGGCTCTTGGTAACAAATTACCCTCCATGGTCAGCAGTCTATATGCCCCCTTTCCTGCTTCGTCTTCGATCAAATAAGGGCCTTCCCATTTTGGTGCCAATTTCCCATCAGCAGGATTGGTGGTATTCTGGAATGCTTTTCTCAATACCATATCCCCAACTTGGAATTTCCTTATCCTGACATTTTTGTTATAAGCACCAACCATTCTTTGTTGGTAGCTAGCCATCCTTATCCTAGCCAAGTCCCTGATTTCCTCAATAGTATCCAAGTCTTGAACCAAGTTCTGATCATTTTCCTCAGGATCACGGGTACTTGTTCTAGCAGTTGGAACCACCATTTCTGTTGGGATCACTGATTCTGCCCCAAACACCAAAGAGAAGGGTGTTTGACCAGTAGCATTCTTGGGAGTTGTCCTATCAGCCCAAAGCACATAAGGCAATTCCTCTGCCCATTTCCCCTTCTTGGATCCAAGTTTCTTCTTCAGATTGTTGATGATGATCTTGTTGGATGATTCTGCTTGACCATTAGCTTGTGGGTGGACTGGTGTTGATGTTATCATCTTAATCCCCCAGCTGTCACAAAAGTTAGTAGTTCTGCTCCTAATAAATTGGGAACCATTATCACATACAATTTCAGAAGGAATGCCAAATCTAGTTATAATATTTCCCTTAATAAAGGATATAACTTCCTTTTCTCTGACTTGGGCAAAAGCTTCAGCCTCTATCCACTTGGAGAAGTAGTCAGTCATAGCAAGTGTTTTAGCCAAAAATCACACAAGGATAATGCAACCAAACTCTATGTAAACGGGGTATGATGCTTGGTTTGTTGAAAAAGTAAAGGATCACTTTAGTATGAAATATGCAAAGACACAATGATTTATACGAGGAAAAAGCCCTTGATCAATGTATGATCTCCGGCATAAAAAACCTCGGGTGATGGCAACTACCGATCACCAAACTTCAATATAAGAAAAATAGTTACAACTTCGGATGATAATGAGCTGAGTACAAGGATCACTATCGTAATGTGTGTCTAAGCGTGTGAAAATTGCGTTGTGTGTCCTTCCGAATGGGGAAGAGTGTTATATATACAAGTGTAGGTGACCTATTTTAGGTAAAAAGACTAATAATCAGCTCATTACCCCTTTAGAAATAAAAGTAAATCTAGCCTAAATTGTTGCCCTTAAATCATGCCAAGTTTCCATATCCTTTGCAACGTCTATCTCCGATTAAGCACATGCTATAATTGTAAAGACGCGTCCTTTGATCGTGATGCTAAGAGCGGATCCTGCTAGACATTCCTGCAAAATGACATTAAGTTCAATGAAAGCAACTGTTAGCATGAGGATCCTATGATGGTCCGTGATCCTGATCCTGGAACTCTGCTGAGGATCACTATCTGCCAAAGAAGTAAGGATCACTGGTTAGGATCACATGTAAGGATCATGTATTATAAAAATCCAGCCCTAACAATTGCCCCCAAAATATAAGGAGTTTATTGTAAATTAACGAGTTATATTTTGCTTTGATCCTATCTGTAACGGGCGACCCGGATAACTAGCCGTTATAACCGGACTAGCCGTTGCAACCTTTACGTCATTGAGGTGACATCCCTGCAAATCATGATTATAAATAGGAGATAGGGTTAGGATCAATCTGCATTTAAATTCAAGATATACTCCCTTTATAATCTCTACCGAAGATCGATCAGGTATTCTCCTCTCTTCCTTCTTCCTTCCTTTACTCTGTTTTTCTGCTCCTCTGTTTTCATTCTTCGGTTAGTATGTTGCTCCGGAATTCCCCTCATAAGGATCACAAGAAGAGCAGCCCCCTGAAAAGCCAAGGGATCATTAAAGATTCTCCCACGGAGAGATGCTGCTTTACTGATGCTCATGTTGATAGGATCCGTCACTGTTTTCCGGCGGATACTGTCTTCAAGTCTTTTACTCCCACCGCCCTGAGTGATTTTGTTTCCGACGCCTGGGTGGCCTTTCCTGCAACTCCGTTTACCATAGGATATTCATATCCTTTTCCAGCCTTCACCCAATCCTTCTTTTCTCTGACCGGCATGTCCTATATCCAAGCCATGCCGATGATCTGGAGGGTTCTGTGTACCCTTGAGAGGATCATCGAGCAGGAGGGGATTGACTTAGGGATGTCGGAGCTGGCTGAGCTATATGATCTTACCACGTTTGGTTCCTGTCGGTACTTGTTGAAACGGAAAGCTGGGGAGGATCACCCTGTTCTTAAGGTCACCAAGAATGACACAAACTGGAAGCGACGTTTCTTCTTTGTTAGGAGGGATACCATCCCTAACGGGAAGGATCTGCCCAAGGAGTGGGCCACTCATGGTAGGATAGAGGATCCTGGAAGGATCACTATCAGACTTGTCTCTTATGATGAGGATCACTAATGTCTTCTTTGTCTTTTGTGCAGCTATATCTGTTGCTCATCTCAAGTTAACCCCTGCTGCAAGAGAGAGAGTTTTAGCTTTCAAAAAGCTTGATCCTGAGACCAGAAGTTTTCAAGTCACCATCCAAGATTCACAAGAAGTATCCTCCGCATCCGCCACAATGTCAAGTAAGTATCCTTACCAAAAAGTAAGTTCTATGCAAGACTGTTAAATTAGTTAGGAAACTTATCTTGTTTTGATTGTGTAGGCGCTGGGAAATCTGCTAAGTCTGCCAAGTCTGCCTCCAAGTTCGGGATTGATGAACTTGCCAATGTCAAGTCTTCAAGAAAGAAGACTTCTGTTGCCAGTCCCTCTGCTTCGGCCCCTAAAGCACCTGTTAGGGGTAAGGGGAAGAAGAGAAAGACTTCTGAGGATCTCCAAGGATTTCCCCTGCTCCGCCAGCAGTTTCTTGATTATGTTAATGAAGTAAGGATCATTGCCCCTGTTTGTTATCCTTCTTGAATATCCTGCTTGTGTATTCTGCCTGTATATCCTGCTTCTTTGAGGATCACCTGGTCCTGAACTTACCTTTTTTCTCTTTTGCAGAAACTTGCTGAGATTGAGACCTACCTTGGCCATGTCGAGGATCAGGAAAGCCAAATCGCCGACCTCCAACAAATGGGCGTGTTGAAGGATCTCAAGATAGCCGATCTTGAGAAGGAACTCCCGGCTACAAAGGATGAGGCTGCTCAAATGCTGATCAACATGGATGGCGAGAAGCAGGAGATTACCTAGGACGCCAAGGTCTCTGCCGCAATTGCTATGTACAAGATACAACTACAGATGGCTGCGGAGGCTCAGGATCCTGCCTTTGACAAAAGCTCATGGGACGTGGAGGGTTGGAAGGCAAGATTGGCAGAGCTGGAGGATGAGGACGAAGCTGAGGAGATCCCAATGCTGGAGGGCGGTGATGCTGACAAGGATCAGGGTGGAGAAGCTGGTGGTGATGGAGCAGCAAAGGTGTGAGCTGCTGGATTGGGCGATGATGGATATTTGTGACTAGGCCGGAGCCCAATTTTTTATGTTTGGTAGTGGTTTTCTTGTGGTTGTTGATGTTCGAAACAATTTATGGTCTGTACTTAAACAATAGTTTTTAGGGTTAAGGATCCTGGATCCTTCGGACAATAGGTAGGATCGCAAATGGTGGAGGGATCCTCTGTTTGGGGGATGAAGCCTTTGTGATCCTGCCGCCTTTAATTTCCTGCACCTGCTAAGACCGCATAGACAATGGACACCCTTTGCCAACCCATGTGGACGGGCCACGTTTTGCTGGTAGAAACGTGGGTTGGCAATTTTGACAACTTTTTTGAAAGGGTTTAAGATCCTTTGTTAATAATATAACTTTAATCTTTCTGGCTTATCTCGTGTTGTTATCCTTTATTTGTCTTCTTATTTTCCAGTTTGTTTTAGGAACATATTTGTTAGAGTAACAAGAGTTGAGCAAACCATGTTTAATAAATTTAGGATATGATCCTAGATCAAATATCCTGACACTGAAAATTTTTGAAGCACTCAATTTCAAGGACCATAGGTTTAGTTGTCAAAGTGTAAGGGTTGTTTAGTATAATCAAAATAGTCAAGGATCATACCTGAGGATCCAAGTTAGGATCCTAACCTTTAATCAAGATAACCATAAGTGAAATTTTAACGGATAATAAGGATTAAGGATCCTTATTTGTTTAACTTCGAGAACCTGAAAAACGGAACATAACTTGGGACTAAGCCAATGTAAAAGATAAATTAATAACTGGGGACATGCCCAAAGGATAACTGGGGATGATCCCAAAGGATCACTGGGGACAAGCCCAAAGGATAACTGGGGACAAGCCCAAAGGATAACTGGGGACAAGCCCAAAGGATAACTGGGGACAAGCCCAAAGGATCGTATGTAAACTGGAGTATGGCCCTTACTGGCGACTATCCAAACTTAGTGACATGAAAATGTCAAAACCTTAGCTAACGTGAAAACGTTAGAAACCTTAGGAACGGATGTATGGTACGTCTACCATTATACGTAGGATCCTGGGTATAGCCAGTACGATGAGGTTGTCAGCCCCGGAAGTGGGTACTGGTCCCAAAGGATCATCGAGCGCTGGCGGAAACTGGGGATAATCCCAAGGATAACTGGGGTTGAACCCAAGGATCTGCGTTGCTTTTGAAGATCTTTGACGATATGCTGTAGATACCTGAACTATCATAACTCAAATGGTTCGTGAGAAGAGGATGAAGGATACATGATCCTTATCCTTTGGTAAAAAGTAAGGAAATGTAATGGTTTTAAGATAAGGACATTACCAGAGTAAGGATCACTAACATCACCGGGATCCTTCAAGGATACTTCAATGTAAGGATCACATGCTTGAAGGATCATGTTCACATAAAGTACTTTTTTAAGTGAACAGCATTCCAGGCTCTTGGTAACAAATTTCCTTCCATGGTTAGCAATCTGTATGCCCCCTTTCCTGCTTCAGCTTCAATCAAGTAAGGACCTTCCCACTTTGGTGCTAACTTCCCGTCAGCAGGATTGATAGTGTTTTGGAATGCTTTTCTCAACACCATATCTCCGACTTGGAACTTCCTTATCCTAACATTTTTGTTGTAAGCACCAGCCATTCTTTGTTGGTAGCTTGCCATCCTTATCCTAGCCAGATCCCTGATTTCCTCAATAGTATCCAAATCCTGAGCCAGGATTGTAGCATTCTCTTCAGGATCACGAGCACTTGTTCTAGCAGTTGGGATCACCATCTCTGTTGGGATCACTGCTTCTGCCCCAAATACTAAAGAGAAAGGTGTTTAACCAGTGGCATTCTTGGGAGTTGTCCTGTCAGCCCATAGCACATAAGGTAACTCCTCTGCCCATTTCCCCTTCTTGGATCCTAGCTTCTTCTTCAGATTGTTGATGATGATCTTGTTGGATGATTCTGCTTGACCATTGGCTTGTGGATGAACTGGTGTTGAAGTTATCATCTTAATTCCCCAACTGTCACAGGGAATGCCAAATCTAGTTATAATGTTTCTTTTGATAAAGGATATAACTTCCTTTTCTCTGACTTGAGCAAAAGCTTCAGCTTCTATCCACTTAGAGAAGTAGTCGGTCATGGCGAGCATAAACACTTTTCCACCAGGTGCTTTAGGAAGCTTGCCGACTATATCCATCCCCCATCTCATGAATGGCCAAGAGGATGGTATTGGGTGTAAAAATTCAGCTGGCTGATGGAGGATATTGCTGTGTCTTTGACAAGGATCACACTTTTTAGCATATTCTACAGCATCCCTTTTCATAGTTGGCCAGTAGTATCCTGTTCTAAGGATCCTTGAGAATAATGCTCTGCCCCCAGTGTGGTTTCCACAATCTCCTTCATGGAAGTCTCTCAACACTTCTTCAATTTCAGGATCCTCGATACATCTTAAATATGGTCCTGCAAGAGATCGCTTATATAATACATTTTTCAAAATTGTGAATTGAGATACCTTGATCCTGAAAGCTCTAGGATTTTCTCCCATCGGAATCTCCCCGTATTGCAAGTATCTCATGATTGGTGAGATCCATGATCCTGAATAAGATTGAGCTTCTTCACTAGGGATCACTGCAGTATCCTCTTCTATTTCCATGGCCACCTGGTTTTCAATAGCAGGAGCCAGGATATGGATGATAGGGATACTTATATCTTCTGGAATCTTTAAGGATGATCCTAGGTTGGCCAACGCATCAGCTTCCGTGTTATCCTCCCTTGGTACCTGTGTTAAGCTGAAAGAGACAAAAGAGAGTGCCAATTCCTTGACTATCTCTAAATATTTGGTTAGTTTTTCTCCTTTAACAGCATAGGATCCATTAAAGTGATTGGTGATCAATAATGAGTCCACATATACTTTAAGATATTTCACCCCCATATCCTTAGCAATTTGCAAGCCAGCAATTAAGGCTTCATATTCAGCCTCATTGTTAGTTGCTTGGAACTCACAGGCTATGGAGTGGGGTATTATGTCCCCCTGTGGCGATTTTAGTAGTATCCCGAGCCCTGTGCCCTTGACATTTGAGGATCCATCAGTGTGTAGTATCCAAGGATCCTTGGTCTCATCCAGCTGCTGGACCTCCGATTCTGCTTCCTTTTGTAGATCACTACTGAAATCAGCCACAAAGTCAGCTAGTGCTTGGGATTTGATGGCTGTTCTAGGCTCGTATCTTATATCATGGGCACTAAGCTTTACTGCCCACTTAGCCATTCTTCCGGACATCTCTGGTTTCCTGAGGACATTCTTAATTGGAAAATTAGTTCTAACAACAATAGTATGGGTTTCAAAATAATGCCTTAACTTAGTTGATGCCATGATTAATGCAAGAATAAGTTTTTCGAGGTGTGAGTACCTGGATTCGGCATCAAGTAAACTCTTACTTACATAGTAGATAGGATATTGTGTACCTTCGTGATCCTTAACAAGGACAGCACTTACAGCGGTTGAGGATACCGCCAGGTATAAGGATAACACATCTCCTTTTTCGGGTTTTGATAATGCTGGTGCTGAGGACATGTATTCTTTAAGGGCTTGTAAAGCATTCTCATGTTTCTCAGTCCATTCAAACTTCTTGTTCTTCCTTAGGATATCGTAAAATTCTTTACATTTTTCTGAGGATTTTGATATGAACCTGTTCAGAGCTGCTATCCTGCCTGTTAGCCTTTGCACATCCTTAGCATTGGCAGGGGACTTGATGTTCACTAGTGCTTTAATTTGCTCCGGACTTGCTTCAATGCCCCTCTGAGTTACCATATATCCTAGGAATTTACCTGCCTTAGCACCAAAGTGGCATTTTGAAGGATTAAGCTTCATGTTATAGTTATCAAGGATATCAAATGCTTCTTCCAAATCCCTTAGGTGATCCTCAGCTTTCTTTGATTTGACTACCATATCATCTATGTATACTTCCATAGTTTG
The DNA here is from genome assembly GCF_002127325.2 of Helianthus annuus. Lineage (NCBI taxonomy): Eukaryota > Viridiplantae > Streptophyta > Magnoliopsida > Asterales > Asteraceae > Helianthus > Helianthus annuus. The sequence goes on along the minus strand of NC_035440.2, from coordinate 49,721,056 downwards.
TCCAATTTGATCCTTGAACATCATATTCACCAGCCTTTGATATGTTGCACCTGCATTTCTTAATCCAAAAGGCATGGCAATATAACAATACAAACCGGTTGGGGTCATAAAGGCTGTATCCTCTTGGTCAGATGGTTCCATCTGAATTTGTTGAAATCCAGATGATGCATCCATAAAGGTCAACAGTTCATGCCCCGCTGTTGCATCCACCATGGAGTCAATGTGGGGTAATGGGAAAGGATCCTTGGGACATGCCTTATTCAGATCAGTGAAATCGACACATACCCTCCACTTTCCGTTTTTCTTTTGGACAACGACCACATTGGCTAACCATTTTAGATATTTTACTTCTCTGATCATACCTGCTCGAAGTAGTCTCTCTACTTCTTCTTGGATAATGGCATTCCTTTCTGGTGCAAACTTCCTCCTTTTTTTATGGATTGGTTTGATAGACATGTCAATGCCAAGTTTATGAGTTATGATATCCTTAGATATACCTGTCATATCTTCGTGCTTCCATGCAAAGGTAGACTTTCTTCTTTTGAGGAAGGATATCATGTCTTCTTTCATCTTGCCAAGGATCCCTGATCCGATATAGATTTTTGATTCAGGATCACTAGGATCCAAGAGGATTTCGTCCACATCTTGTTCCCTTGCCTCCAAGACATTCCTTGGAGGATACTGTAATTGCTATTGCTCCCTTGGCTTCGAGGTTGGATTCATGGACGAGGTATAACAATCCTTAGCCTCCTGCTGATCACTGTCGATCTTGATTATCCCCCATGGGCTAGGGAGCTTCACACATTGATGATAGGTGGATGGGACTGCTTTCATATCATGTATCCAGGGCCTGCCAAGGATAACGTTGCAACAAGATAAACACTCAATCACACAAAATTTTTGATAATTATGTAATCCTTCCACGTAGATTGGGAGTTTGATGTCCCCCAGAGTTTTCTTCGTTTCTCCACTGAATCCTACAAGCACGGAGGATCTTGGTGTGATGTCTGATTCTGGGATACCCATTTTCTTCAGAACATCAAGGTGGATAATGTTCACTGAGCTTCCTCCGTCGATAAGGATCCTGCGGACAAAATGGTTAGAGATAAAGAGAGTAATAACTAAACTATCATGATGAGGATCCTGGATGTTAATGCGATCATCCTCATCAAACGTTATCGTCTTTCCTTCCGAGACACTTGATGTTCGAATAGGTCTCTCTCCATTATCCATTTTTGCTTCCTTTGCATGCCTTTTGGCCGCCGAGAAGGATGTACCACAGATGTCTGATCCTCCGGAAATAAAGTTGATCACTTGTGCATTCGCCGGAGGGGCTGGAGCCTTTTCAGGGATCCTTTCAGGATCCTGAGTCCTTTGCTTTTTTCTTCCCAACAATTCTTTTAGATGTCCCTTGCTTAACAGATATCCAATTTCTTTTCTTAAAGCTATGCATTCTTCAGTTAGATGTCCGAAATCCTCATGGTATGCACACCATTTCGACTTGTCTTTAGTCCCGGATGGTTTATCATTCTTCCTGGGCCACCTAGCTTTTTCTCCTAGATTCTGCATTGCAAGGATTAGTTCATGATTATCAACGGAAAAACAATATTCTGAGATTGGAGGATAATCTTCATCATCCTCTTCTTGGTCAACAGCATGCACATTCTGGTTGTCATTTCTATGGTAAGATTTGAATTTATTGTTCTTGAAGGAGGATCCTTGCTTCTCCTGTTTTGAGGATCCTACTTGTCTCTCTTGGATCCTCTTGTCATCCTCTAGCCGGATGAACCTGAGTGCCCGAGTTCTTACTTCATCTAGATTCCTGCATGGTGTCATAACAAGATCATCATAGAATAATGAATCCTTAAGCAGTCCCATTTTGAAGGCTTCAACAGCCGTAGCCATATCCAAGTTGGGAATGTCCAAGGATTCTTTACTAAATTTAGTTATATAATCCCTTAATGATTCATTATGACTTTGAGTTACCCTATATAAATCACTAGTTAATCTTTCAAATTTTCTACTACATGAGAATTGGTTATTGAATAAATTAACTAAATTAGCAAATGAAGTAATAGAGTAAGGGGGAAGACTTAGCAGCCATTTAAGAGCTGATCCAGTAAGAGTGGATCCAAATCCTTTACATAGGCATGCTTCCTTTAACTTTTTCGGGATTGGATTGATCTCCATCCTCTCCCTGTGGGGATATGGAACCTTTTGGGTACCTCTGCATCACAAATCGGTGGTGCAAAACGAGACACCTTATGGCTTCCATCTGCAATCTCCGGGATAGGCTTGACTACCCCTGGAACACTTGAGATCATATCTTTTAGCTTCTGCAACTCCCTGGCCATAGCATGATTGACACCTGTATCCTGCATGAATCCATGGTTAGTGGTAAGATAATTATTTAAAGTGTTACCTCCCATTGAGTTCAAGTTAGGAACAGTGGGTGTGAATCCATATTGCTGGGAATCTGGGATAACGGAGGGACCAGTGGAAGCAATGGTCTGCATTGGAATGAAGTCCCCTTGATGGACATCTAGACTTCCTGTTTGCAAACTTTTTAGGGATCCTGGCATCTATAAGGATCCTGGTATCTGGGATGATCCTGGAACGAAGGAGGATCCTTGAACCTGGGACGATTCTGGAACAAAGAAGGATCCTTGAACCTGGGACGATCCTGGAACAAAGGAGGATCCCTGACCCTGGGATGATCCTGGAACAAAGTAGGATCCTTGAAACTGCTGTGCTCCCGGATAGGCCCCTGAATTCATGAAGGATCCCATATGCTGGGGATAGGATCCTGCCGGCTGAAAGTGTGAGCCTGATGCCTGAGTCATTGCTGTCGATCCGAGGTGCAATCCTCTTGATTCTCCCATAATTTGCACGTCTGGAACTCCCGATGGCTGAGAAGTGATCATTGGAGTATCAAAGCTTAGAGATTTGGGCATCAGTGGGGAATGATCCTCTGCCGCTTTCTTTTGTCTTTTGAGATCTCCAATTTCCCTGAGGATCCTTTCATTAGTTTCATCCTGTCGCTGCATACGATCCTTCATCTGCAAAATCAAAGTAAATACGTCACTAGTACTGGGAGTATAAGAATTCATAGTGTTTTGGTCAAAAATCACACAAGGATAATGTAACCAAACTTTATGTAAACGGGGTATGATGCTTGGTTAATTATGAAAGTAAAGGATCACTTCTGTGATAAAGATGCAAAGACACAATGATTTGTACGAGGAAAAAGCCCTTGATCAATGTATGATCTCCGGCATAAAAAACCTCGGGTGATGGCAACTACCGATCACCAACTTCAATATAGGAAAAATATAGTTACAACTTCGGATGATAATGAGCTGAGTACAAGGATCACTATTGTTTCGAGTGTCTAAGTGTGTGAGAGTTGCGTTGTATGTTGTGTGTTTTCTTCCGAATGAGGAAGAGTGGTATTTATACAAGTGTAGGTGACCTATTTTAGGTAAAAGGACTAATTATCAGCTCATTACCCCTTTAGAAATAAAAGACAATCTAGCCTAAATTGCCGCCCATAAATCAAGCCATGTTTCCATATCCTGTGCAACGTCTATCTCCGATTAAGCTCTTGCCATAATTGTGAAGACGCGTCCCTTGATCATGATGCTTAGAGCGTATCCTGCTAGATATTCCTGCAAAAATAACATTGCATTAAGCGAAGATGATCGTTAGTATGAGGATCCTATAATGTCCCATGATCCCGATCCTGAAGTTCTGCTGAGGATCACTGTCTGCCAAAGAAACAAGGATCATTGGTTAGGATCACGTGTAAGGATCACCCATAATAAAAATCCAGCCCTAACAATTGCCCCCAAAATATAAGGAGTTTATTGTAAATTGACGAGTTATATTTTGTTTCGATCTTATCTCCAACGGGCGACTCCGAATAACTAGCCGTTACACATGGACTAGCCGTTGCGATCATTACGTCATAGATGTGACAATCCCTGCAAATCATGATTATAAATAGGAGATAGGGTGAGGATCAGTTTGTATTTAAATTCAGGATATACTCCCTTTATATTCTCCACCGAAGATTGATCAGGTATTCTCCTCTTCTCTCTTTCCTTTCTATATTCTCTTTGCTCTGTTTTTTGCTCCGTCTCTGTTTCTGTTCCGTCACAAACATGTTGCTCCGGAATTCTCCACACAAGGATTCCAAGAAGGATAGTCCCCTAAAAGGCCAGGGGATTATCAAGGATTCCCCTACGGAGCGATGTTGCTTTACTGACGTTCACGTAGACAGAATTCGTCATTGCTTTCCGGCGAATACTGTTTTCAAATCCTTCGTTCCTACAACTTTAAGCGACTTTGTTTCAGATGTTTGGGTGGCTTTTCCTGCTACCCCGTTCACCATAGGGTTTTCATATCCTTTTCCAGACTTTACCCAGTCTTTCTTTTCCTTAACCGGCATTTCTTACATCCAAGCTATGCCGATGATCTGGAGGGTTCTGTATACCTTCGAGAGGATCATCGAGCAGGAAGGGATTGATCTGGGGATGGCGGAGTTGGCCAATCTTTATGATCTCACCACATTTGGTTCTCACCGGTATTTGTTGAAACGGAAAGCCTGGGAGGATCATCCTGTCTTCAAGGTCACTAAGAACGATACAAACTGGAAGCGTCGCTTTTTCTTTGTTAGGAGGGATTCCATCCCAGATGGGAAGGATCTGCCCAAGGAATGGGCCACTCATGGTAGGATAGAGGATCCTCGAAGGATCACTATCAGCCCTGTCTCATATAATGAGGATCACTAATATCTCTTTTTATCTCTTGTGCAGCTATATCCATTGCTCATCTGAAATTAAGCCCTGCTGCAAAAGAGAGAGTCCTAGCTTTTAAAAAGCTTAATCCTGAAGTCAGAAGTTTCCAAGTCACCGTCCAAGATTCTCAAGAAGTATCCTCTGCATCTACCACTATGTCAAGTAAGTATCCTTATAGAAAATAAATTATATGTGGGATTGTTTGATTAATAAAGCAACTTATCTTGTTTTTTGATTGTGTAGGTGCTGGAAAGTCTGCCAGGTCTGTCAAATCTGCTTCTAAATTTGGGATAGATGATCTCACCAACGTCAAGTCTTCGAGGAAGAAGGCTCCTGCTGCCAGTCCTTCAGTTTCAGCCCCCAAGGCACCTATCCGGGGCAAGGGAAAAAAGAGGAAAACCTCTGAAGATCTCCAAGGATTTCCCCTCCTCCGTCAGCAATTTCTTGACTACGTGAATGAGGTAAGGATCACTGCCCCTGTTGGTTATCCGTTTCGAATATCCTGTTTGTGTATCCTGTTTCTTTGAGGATCATCCGGTTCTGAACTTACCTTATTTCCCTCTTTGCAGAAACTTGCCGAGATCGAGACCTATCTTGGCCATGTTGAGGATCAAGAGAGCCAGATTGCCGACCTTCAACAAATGGGCGTGCTTAAGGATCTCAAGATAGCAGATCTTGAGAAGGAACTCCGGGCCACGAAGGATGAGGCTGCTCAGAGGTTGATCGATATGGATAACGAGAAGCAGGAGATCACCCAAGATGCCAAGGTCTCCGCGGCAATTGCTATGTACAAGATACAACTTCAGATGGCTGAGGAGGCTCAGGATCCTACCTTTGACAAAAGCTCGTGGGACGTTGAAGGTTGGAAGGCAAGGCTGGCGGACCTGGAGGACGAGGATGAAGCTGAGGATATCCCAATGCTGGAGGGTGGTGATGCTGACAAGGATCAGGGCGGAGAAGCTGGTGGTGATGTAGCAGCAAAGGTGTAAGCTGCATGATTGGGCGATGATGGATATTTGTGACTAGGCCGGAGCCCAATTTTTTAGTATGGTAGTGGTTTGTGGTAGTGGTATTTGGAACAATTATGGTCTGTAATTTGAACAATAGCTCTTAGGGTTAAGGATCCTGGATCCTTTGGACAATAGGTAGGATTACAAAAGGTGGAGGGATCCTCTGTTTGGGGGATGAAGCCTTTGTGATCCTGCCGCTTTTAATTTCCTGCACAATGCTAAGACCGCATAGACAATGGACACCCTTTGCCAACCCATGTGGACGGGCCACGTTTTGCTGGTAGAAATGTGGGTTGGCAATTTTGACAACTTTTTTGAAAGGGTTAAAGATCCTTTTGTTAATAATATAACCTTAATCTTTCTGGCTTATCTCGTGTTGTTATCCTTTAATTATCTTCTTATTTCTCAATTGTTTTTGTAGTATATTTGTTAAAGTAACAAGAGTTGAAAATATGTTTAATAAATTTAGGATATGATCCTAGATCAAATATCCTGACATTGAAAATTTTCAAAGTACTTTGGTTCAAGGATCATAGGTTCGGTTGTCAAAGTGTAAGGGTTGGTTAGGATAATGAGTATAAAAATAGACAAGGATCATACCTGAGGATCCAAGTTAGGATCCTAACCTTCAATCAAGGTAATCGTAGATAAGATTTTGATGGATAATAAGGATTAAGGATCCTTATGTGTTTTAACTTTGACAATCCTAAAAAATGAAACATAACTTGGGACTAAGCCAATGTAAAAAATAAATTAGTAACTGGGGACATGCCCAAAGGATAACTGAGAATGATCCCGGAGGATCACTGGGGACAAGCCCAAAGGATAACTGGGGACAAGCCCAAAGGATCGTATGTAAACTGGAGTATGGCCCTTACTGGCGACTATCCAAACTTTGTGACATGAAAATGTCAAAACCTTAGCTAACGTGAAAACGTTAGAAACCTTAGGAACGGATGTATGGTACGTCTACCATTATACGTAGGATCCTAAATATAGCCAGTACGATGAGGTTGTCAGCCCCGGAAGTGGGTACTGGTCCCAAAGACGTGAACTATATCAGGATCATCGTGCGCTGCTGGCGGAAACTGGGGATAATCCCAAGGATAACTGGGGTTGGACCCAAGGATCTGCGGTGCTTTTGAAGATCTTTGACGATATGCTGAAGATACCTGAACTATCCTAACTCGAATGGTTTGTGAGTAGAGGATGAAGGATACAAGATCCTTATCCTTAGGTAAAAAGTAAGAGAATGTAATAGTTTTAGGATAAGCATATTACCAGAGTAAGGATCACTGATATCGCCGGGATCCTCCAAGGATACTTCAATGTAAGGATCACATGCTTGAAGGATCATGTTCACATGAAATATTTCTTCAAGTGAACAGCATTCCAGGCTCTTGGTAACAAATTTCCTTCCATGGTTAGCAACCTGTATGCCCCCTTTCCTGCTTCAGCTTCAATCAAGTAGGGACCTTCCCATTTTGGTGCTAACTTCCCGTCAGCAGGATTGATAGTATTTTGAAATGCTTTTCTCAACACCATATCTCCGACTTGGAACTTCCTTATCCTGACATTCTTGTTATAAGCACCAGCCATTCTTTGTTGGTAGCTTGCCATCCTTATCCTAGCCAGATCCCTGATTTCCTCAATAGTATCCAAATCCTGAGCTAGGATTGCAGCATTCTCTTCAGGATCACGAGCACTTGTTCTAGCAGTTGGGACCACCATCTCGGTTGGGATCACTGCTTCTGCCCCAAATACTAACGAGAAAGGTGTTTGACCAGTGGCATTCTTGGGAGTTGTCCTATCAGCCCATAGCACATAAGGTAACTCCTATGCCCATTTCCCCTTCTTGGATCCTAGCTTCTTTTTCAGATTGTTGATGATGATCTTGTTGGATGATTCTGCTTGACCATTGGCTTGTGGATGAACTGGTGTTGAAGTTATCATCTTAATTCCCCAACTGTCACAAAAGCTAGTGGTTCTGCTTCCAATGAATTGGGAACCATTATCACATACAATTTCAGAGGGAATGCCAAATCTAGTTATAATGTTTCTTTTGATAAAGGATATAACTTCTTTTTCTCTGACTTGAGCAAAGGCTTCAGCCTCTATCCACTTAGAGAAGTAGTCAGTCATGGCAAGCATAAATACTTTTCCACCAGGTGCTTTAGGGAGCTTGCCAACTATGTCCATTCCCCATCTCATGAATGGCCAAGAGGATGGTATGGGGTGTAGCAATTCAGCTGGTTGATGAAGGATATTGCTGTGTCTTTGACAAGGATCACATTTCCTAGCATATTCTACAGCATCCCTTTTCATGGTTGGCCAGTAGTATCCTGTTCTAAGGATCCTTGAGAATAATGCCCTGCCCCCAGTGTGGTTTCCACAATCTCCTTCATGGAAGTCTCTCAACACTTCTTCAATTTCAGGATCCTCGATACATCTTAAATATGGTCCTGCAAGAGATCGTTTATACAATGCATTATTTAAGATTGTGAATTGAGATACCTTAATCCTGAAAGCTTTAGGATTTTCTCCCATCGGAATCTCTCCGTATTGCAAGTATCTCATAATTGGTGAGATCCATGATCCTGAATAAGATTGAGTTTCTTCACTAGGGACCACTGCAGTATCCTCTTCTATTTCCATGGCCACCTGATTTTCAATGGCAGGAGCCAGGATATGGATGATAGGGATACTTATATCTTCTGGATTCTTTAAGGATGATCCTAAGTTGGCCAATGCATCAGCTTCCGTGTTATCCTCCCTTGGTACCTGTGTTAAGCTGAAAGAAACAAAAGAGAGTGCCAATTCTTTGACTATCTCTAAATATTTGGTTAGTTTTTCACCTTTAACAGCATAGGATCCATTAAAGTGATTGGTGATCAATAATGAGTCTACATATACTTTAAGATATTTTACCCCCATATCCTTAGCAATTTGTAAGCCAGCAATTAAGGCTTCATATTCGGCCTCATTGTTAGTTGCTTGGAACTCACAGGCTATGGAGTGGGGTATTATGTCCCCCTGTGGCGATGTTAGTAGTATCCCGAGCCCTGTGCCCTTGACATTTGAGGATCCATCAGTGTGTAGTATCCAAGGATCCTTGGTCTCATCCAGCTGTTGGACCTCCAATTCTGCTTCTTTTTGTAGATCACTACTGAAATCAGCCACAAAGTCAGCTAGTGCTTGGGATTTAATGGCTGTTCTTGGCTCATATCTTATATCATGGGCACTAAGCTTTACTGCCCACTTAGCCATTCTTCCTGACATCTCTGGTTTCCTGAGGACATTCTTAATTGGAAAGTTAGTTCTAACAACAATAGTATGGGTTTCAAAATAATGCCTTAGCTTAGTTGATGCCATGATTAATGCAAGAATAAGTTTTTCGAGGTGTGAGTACCTGGATTCGGCATCAAGTAAACTCTTACTTACATAGTAGATAGGATATTGTGTACCTTCGTGATCCTTAACAAGGACAGCACTTACAGCGGTTGAGGATACCGCCAAATATAAGGATAACACATCTCCTTTTTCGGGCTTTGATAATGCTGGTGCTGAGGACATATATTCTTTAAGGGCTTGTAAAGCATTCTCATGTTTCTCAGTCCATTCAAACTTCTTGTTCTTCCTTAGGATATCGTAAAATTCTTTACATTTTTCTGAGGATTTTGATATGAACCTGTTCAGAGCTGCTATCCTGCCTGTTAGCCTTTGCACATCCTTAGCATTGGCAGGGGACTTGATGTTTACTAGTGCTTTAATTTGCTCCGGACTTGCTTCAATGCCTCTCTGAGTTACCATATATCCTAGGAATTTACCTGCCTTAACACCAAAGTGGCACTTTGAAGGATTAAGCTTCATGTTATAATTATCAAGGATATCAAATGCTTCCTCCAAATCCCTTAGGTGATCCTCAGCTTTCTTTGATTTGACTACCATATCATCTATGTATACTTCCATAGTTTGTCCAATTTGATCTTTGAACATCATATTCACCAGCCTTTGATATGTTGCACCTGCATTTCTTAGTCCAAAAGGCATGGCAATATAACAATATAAACCGGTTGGGGTCATAAAGGCTGTATCCTCTTGGTCAGATGGTTCCATCTGAATTTGTTGGAATCCGGATGATGCATCCATAAAGGTCAACAGTTCATGCCCCGCCGTTGCATCCACCATGGAGTCAATGTGGGGTAATGGGAAAGGATCCTTGGGACATGCCTTATTTAAATCAGTGAAATCGACACATACTCTCCACTTTCCGTTTTTCTTTTGTACAACAACCACATTGGCTAACCATTTTGGATACTTTACCTCTCTGATCATACCTGCTCGAAGTAGTCTCTCTACTTCTTCCTGGATAATGGCATTCCTTTCTGGTGCAAATTTCCTCCTTTTTTGATGGATTGGTTTGATAGACCTGTCAATGCCAAGTTTGTGAGTAATAATATCCTAAGATATACCTGTCATATCTTCATGTTTCCAAGCAAAGGTAGGTTTTCTTCTTTTGAGAAAGGATATTAAGTCTTCTTTCATCTTGCCAAGGATCCCTGATCCGATATAGATTTTTGATTCAGGATCATTAGGATCCAAAAGGATTTCGTCCACATCTTGTTCCCTTGCCTCCAAGACATCCCTCGGAGGATACTGTAATTGCTATTGCTCCCTTGGCTTCGAGGTTGGCTTCATGGATGAGGTATAACAATCCTTAGCCTCCTGCTGATCACTGTCGATCTTGATTATTCCCCACGGGCTAGGGAGCTTCACACATTGATGGTAGGTGGATGAGACTGCTTTCATATCGTGTATCCAAGGTCTGCCAAGGATAACATTGTAACAAGATAAACAGTCAATAACACAAAATTTCTGATAATTATGTAATCCTTCCACGTAGATTGGGAGTTTGATGTCCCCCAGAGTTTTCTTTGTTTCCCCACTGAATCCTACAAGCACGGAGGATCTTGGTGTGATGTCTGATTCTGGGATTCCCATCTTCTTCAGGACATCAAGCTGGATAATGTTCACTGAGCTCCCTCCATCAATAAGGATCCTGCGGACAAAATGGTTAGAGATAAAGAGAGTGATAACTAAACTGTCATGGTGAGGATCTTGAATGTTAATGCGATCATCCTCATCAAATGTTATCAGCTTCCCTTCTGAGACACTTGAGGTTCTAATAGGCCTTTCTCCATTATCCATTTTTGATTCTTTTGCATGTCTTTTGGCCGCCGAGAAGGATGTACCACAGATGTCTGATCCTCCGGATATAAAGTTGATCACTTGTGCATTTGCCGGAGGTGCTGGAGCTTTTTCGGGGATCCTTTCAGGATCCTGGGTCCTTTGCTTTTTTCTTCCCAACAATTCTTTTTGATGCCCCTTGCTTAGCAGGTATCCAATTTCTTTCCTTAAAGCTATGCAATCCTCAGTTAGATGCCCGAAATCCTCATGGTATGCACACCATTTTGACTGGTCTTTAGTTCCGGATGGTTTATCATTCTTCCTGGGCCACCTAGCTTTTTCACCTAGATTCTGCATTGCAAGGATCAGTTCATGAGTGTCAACAGAAAAGCAATATTCTGAGATTGGAGGATAATCTTCATCATCCTCCTCTTGGTCAACGGCATGCACATTCTGGTTATCGTTCCTATGGTAGGATTTGAATTTGTTGTTCTTGAAGGAGGATCCTTGCTTCTCCTGTTTTGAGGATCCTACTTGTCTCTCCTGGATCCTCTTGTCATCCTCTAGCCGGATGAACCTGAGTGCTCGAGTTCTTACTTCATCTAGATTCCTGCATGGTGTCATAACAAGATCATCATAGAATAATGAATCCTTAAGCAGTCCCATTTTGAAGGCTTCAACAGCCGTAGCCATATCCAAGTTGGGAATGTCCAAGGATTCTTTACTAAATTTAGTTATATAATCCCTTAATGATTCATTATGATTTTGAGTTATCCTGTACAAATCACTAGTTAATTTTTCAAATTTTCTGCTACAAGAGAATTGGTTATTGAATAAATTAACTAAATTAGCAAATGAAGTAATAGAGTAGGGGGGAAGACTTAGCAGCCACTTAAGAGCTGATCCAGTAAGAGTGGATCCAAATCCTTTACATAGGCATGCTTCCTTCAATTTTTCTGGGATAGGATTGATCTCCATCCTCTCCCTGTATTGTGCTACGTGTTCCTCTGGATCCGTTGTACCGTCATACAGCTTCATAGTAGGGATATGGAACCTTTTGGGTACCTCTGCATCACAAATTGGTGGTGCAAAACGAGATACCTTATGGCTCCCATCTGCAATTTCAGGGATAGGCTTGACTACTCCTGGGACACTCGAGATCATGTCTTTTAGTTTTTGCAACTCTCTGGCCATAGCATGATTGATACCTGTATCCTGCATGAATCCATGGTTAGTGGCAAGATAATTATTTAAAGTGTTACCTCCCTTCGGGTTCAAATTAGGAACAGTGGTTGTGAATCCAGGTTGCTGGGATTCAGGGACAATGGAGGGACCAGCAGAGGCTATGGTCTGCATTGGGATGAAGTCCCCTTGATGGACATCCGGATTTCCTGATTGCAAACTTCTTAGGGATCCTGGCATCGGGAAGGATCCTGGAACAAAGGAGGATCCTAGAACCTGGGATGATCCTGGAGCAAAGGAGGATCCTTGAACCTGGGATGATCCTGGAACAAAGGAGGATCCTTGAACCTGGGATGATCCTGGAACAAAATAGGATCCTTGAAATTGCTGTGCACCCGGATGGCCTCCTGAATTCATGAAGGATCCCACATACTGAGGATAGGATCCTGCTGGCTGAAAATGTGAGCCTGATGTCTGAGTCATTGCTGCCGACTTGAGATGTGATCCCCTTGACTCCCCTATGATCTGCACGTCCGGGATCCCCGATGGCTGGGAAGTGATCATTGGAGTATCGAAGCTCAAGGATTTGGGCATCAGTGGGGAATGATCCTCTGCCGCTTTCCTTTGTCTTTTGAGGTCTCCAATTTCCCTGAGGATCCTGTCATTAGTCTCATCCTGCCGCTGCATACGATCCTTCATCTGCAAAATTAAAGCAAACACATCACTAGTACTGGGAATAGAAGAATTCATAGCAGAAGAAGATAGAGGTTTAGAGAAAGTAGGAGTTGGTCTCTGTTAGGGCTGGATTTTTATAGGTGATCCTTACACGTGATCCTAACCAGTGATCCTTGTTTCTTTGGCAGACAGTGATCCTCAGCAGGACTTCAGGATCAGGATCATGGGACATTATAGTGATCCTCATACTAACGGCCACTTCCGCTCAATATAATATTGTTTTGCAGGAACATCTAGCAGGATACGCTCTAGGCATCATGATCCAGGGACGCGTCTTCACAATTATGGCAAGAGCTTAATTGAAGATAGACGTTGCACAGGATATGGAAACCAGGCTTGATTTATGGGCAGCAATTTAGGCTAGATTGTCTTTATTTCTAAAGGGGTAATGAGCTGATAATTAGTCATTTTACCTAAAATAAGTCACCTACACTTGTATAAATACCCCTCTTCCTCATTCGGAAGAACACACACGACAGACGACACAACTCTCAAACACTTAGACACTCAGTGATCCTTGTACTCAGCTCATTACTATCCGAAGTTGTAACTACATTTTTATTATATTGAAGTTGGTGATCGGTAGTTGCCATCACCCGAGGTTTTTTATGCCGGAGATCATACATTGATCAAGGGCTTTTTCCTCGTATAAATCATTGTGTCTTTGCATCTTTTATCACAGAAGTGATCCTTTACTTTCATAATTAACCAAGCATCATACCCCGTTTACATAAAGTTTGGTTACATTATCCTTGTGTGATTTTTGACCAAAACAGTTTGGCGCCCACCGTGGGGCAATTGGTGCTTCATTCATAAGAAAATCTTTTGTTCGAAATCATTTTGAAAGAGTTACATGGCTTCATCATTGAAGAACACGTCCACGGCGATGTCTGCAGTCACCTCATCACAGATCACCTTGCCTCCTCCACCGGCAGGATCTCAGAAAAATACTGAGAAAAGATCAACTCCCACTTTCTCTAAACCTCTATCTTCTTCTGCTATGAATTCTTCTATTCCCAGTACTAGTGATGTATTTGCTTTAATTTTGCAGATGAAGGATCGTATGCAGCGGCAAGATGAAACTAACGAAAGGATCCTCAGGGAAATTGGAGATCTCAAAAGACAAAAGAAAGCGGCAGAGGATCATTCTCCACTGATGCCCAAATCCTTGAGTTTTGATACTCCAATGATCACTTCCCAGCCATCAGGGATCCCGGACGTGCAAATCATAGGGGAGTCAAGAGGATCACATCTCAACTCGGCAGCAATGACTCAGACGTCAGGCTCACATTTTCAGCCTGTAGGATCCTATCCTCAGTACATGGGATCCTTCAGGAATTTGGGAGCCTATCCGGAGACACAGCAGTTTCAAGGATCCTACTTTATTCCAGGATCATTCCAGGGCCAAGGATCCTCCTTTGTTCCAGGATCGTCCCAGGTTCAAGGATCCTCCTTTGTTCCAGGATCATCCCAGACACCAGGATCCTTCCAGATACCAGGATCCCTAAAAAATCTGCAAACAGGAAGTCTAGATGTCCATCAAGGAGACTTCATTCCAATGCAGACCATTGCTTCCACTGGTCCCTCCGTTGTTCCAGAACCCCAGCAATATGGATTCCCTAACTTGAACCCAATGGGAGGTAACACTTTAAACAATTATCCTACCACTAACCATGGATTCATGCAGGATACAGGTACCAATCATGCTATGGCCAGGGAGTTGCAGAAGCTAAAAGATATGATCTCAAGTGTTCCAGGGGTAGTCAAGCCTATCCCAGAGATTGCGGATGGAAGCCACAAGGTATCCCGTTTTGCACCACCAATTTGTGATGCAGAGGTACCCAAAAGGTTCCATATCCCTACCATGAAGTTGTATGATGGCACAACGGATCCAGAGGAGCATATAGCACAATACAGGGAGAGGATGGAGATCAATCCTATCCCAGAAAAATTGAAGGAAGCATGCCTATGTAAAGGATTTGGATCCACTCTTACTGGATCAGCTCTTAAGTGGCTGCTAAGTCTTCCCCCTTACTCTATTACTTCATTTGCCAATTTAGTTAATTTATTCAATAACCAATTCTCTTGTAGCAGAAAATTTGAAAAATTAACTAGTGATTTGTACAGGATAACTCAAAATCATAATGAATCATTAAGGGATTATATAACTAAATTTAGTAAAGAATCCTTGGACATTCCCAACTTGGATATGGCTACGGCTGTTGAAGCCTTCAAAATGGGACTGCTTAAGGATTCATTATTCTATGATGATCTTGTTATGACACCATGCAGGAATTTAGATGAAGTAAGAACTCGAGCACTCAGGTTTATCCGGCTAGAGGATGACAAGAGGATCCAGGAGAGACAAGTAGGATCCTCAAAACAAGATAAGCAAGGATCCTCCTTCAAAAGCAACAAGTTCAAATCCTACCATAGAAATGAGAACAAGAATGTGCATGCTGTTGACCAAGAAGAGGATGATGAAGGATATCCTCCAATCTCAGAATATTGTTTTTCCGTTGATAATCATGAACTAATCCTTGCAATGCAGAATCTAGGTGAAAAAGCTAGGTGGCCCAGGAAGAATGATAAACCATCCGGGACTAAAGACAAGTCAAAATGGTGTGCATACCATGAGGATTTCGGGCATCTAACTGAAGATTGCATAGCCTTAAGAAAAGAAATCGGATACCTGCTAAGCAAGGGGCATCTAAAAGAGTTATTGGGGAGAAAAAAGCAAAGGACCCAGGATCCTGAAAGGATCCCCGAAAAAGCTCCAGCACCTCCGGCAAATGCACAAGTGATCAACTTTATATCCGGAGGATCAGACATCTGTGGTACATCCTTCTCGGCGGCCAAAAGACATGCAAAAGAATCAAAAATGGATAATGGAGAAAGGCCTATTAGAACATCAAGTGTCTCAGAAGGGAAGATGATAACATTTGACGAGGATGATCGCATCAACATTCAGGATCCTCACCATGATAGTTTAGTTATCACTCTCTTTATCTCTAACCATTTTGTCCGCAGGATCCTTATTGATGGAGGGAGCTCAGTGAACATTATCCAGCTTGATGTCCTGAAGAAGATGGGAATCCCAGAATCAGACATCACACCAAGATCCTCCGTGCTTGTAGGATTCAGTGGGGAGACGAAGAAAACTCTGGGGGACATCAAACTCCCAATCTACGTGGAAGGATTACATAATTACCAAAAATTTTGTGTTATTGACTGTTTATCTTGTTGCAACGTTATCCTTGGCAGGCCTTGGATACATGATATGAAAGCAGTCCCATCTACCTACCATCAATGTGTGAAGCTCCCTAGCCCATGGGGAATAATCAAGATCGATAGTGACCAGCAGGAGGCTAAGGATTGTTATACCTCATCTATGAAGCCAACCTCGAAGCCAAGGGAGCAATAGCAATTACAGTATCCTCCAAGGAATGTCTTGGAGGCAAGGGAACAAGATGTAGATGAAATCCTCTTGGATCCTAGTGATCCTGAATCAAAAATCTATATCGGATCAGGGATCCTTGGCAAGATGAAAGAAGACATGATATCCTTCCTCAAAAGAAGAAAATCTACCTTTGCTTGGAAACATGAAGATATGACAGGTATATCTAAGGATATTATTACTCACAAACTTGGCATTGACAGGTCTATCAAACCAATCCATCAAAAAAGGAGGAAGTTTGCACCAGAAAGGAATGCCATTATCCAAGAAGAAGTAGAGAGACTACTTCGAGCAGGTATGATCAGAGAGGTAAAGTATCCAAAATGGTTAGCCAATGTGGTTGTTGTCCAAAAGAAAAACGGAAAGTGGAGGGTATGTGTCGACTTCACTGATCTGAACAAGGCATGTCCCAAGGATCCTTTCCCATTACCCCACATTGACTCCATGGTGGATGCAACAGCGGGGCATGAACTGTTGACCTTTATGGATGCATCATCTGGGTTCCAACAAATCCAGATGGAACCATCTGACCAAGAGGATACAGCCTTTATGACCCCAACCGGTTTATATTGTTATATTGCCATGCCTTTTGGACTAAGAAATGCAGGTGCAACATATCAAAGGTTGGTAAATATGATGTTCAAAGATCAAATTGGAAAAACTATGGAGGTGTACATAGATGATATGGTGGTCAAGTCAAAGAAAGCTGAGGATCACCTAAGGGACTTAGAAGAAGCATTCGATATCCTAGATAATTACAACATGAAACTTAATCCTTCAAAATGCCATTTTGGTGTTAAGGCAGGAAAGTTCTTAGGATACATGGTAACCCAGAGGGGCATTGAAGCAAGCCCGGAACAAATCAAAGCATTAATAAATATCAAATCTCCTGCCAATGCCAAGGATGTTCAAAGACTGACAGGCAGGATAGCAGCTTTGAACAGGTTCATATCGAAATCCTCAGAGAAATGCAGAGAATTTTACGATATCCTAAGGAAGAATAAGAAGTTCGAATGGACTGAGAAGCATGAGAATGCTTTACAAGCCCTAAAAGAGTATATGTCCTCAGCACCAGCATTAGCAAAACCGGAAAAAGGAGATGTGTTATCCTTATATCTGGCGGTATCCTCAACCGCTGTAAGTGCTGTCCTTGTTAAGGATCACGAAGGTACACAATATCCTATCTACTATGTAAGTAAAAGTCTACTTGATGCCGAATCCAGGTACTCACACCTCGAAAAACTTATCCTTGCATTAATCATGGCATCGACTAAGTTAAGACATTATTTTGAAACCCATACTATTGTTGTTAGAACTAATTTTCCAATTAAGAATGTCCTCAGGAAACCAGATATGTCAGGGAGAATGGCTAAGTGGGCAGTAAAGCTTAGTGCCCATGATATAAGATACGAACCAAGAACAGCTATTAAATCTCAAGCACTAGCTGACTTTGTGGCTGATTTCAGTAGTGATCTACAAAAAGAAGCAGAATTGGAGGTCCAGCAGCTGGATGAGACCAAGGATCCTTGGATACTACACACTGACGGATCCTCAAATATCAAAGGCACAGGGCTAGGGATCCTACTAAAATCGCCACAGGGGGACATACTACCCCACTCCATAGCCTGTGAGTTCCAAGCAACTAACAATGAGGCTGAATATGAAGCCTTAATTGCTGGCTTACAAATTGCTAAGGATATGGGGGTAAAGTATCTTAAAGTATATGTAGACTCATTATTGATCACTAATCACTTTAACGGATCCTATGCTGTTAAAGGTGAAAAACTAACCAAATATTTAGAGATAGTCAAAGAATTGGCACTCTCTTTTGTTTCTTTCAGCTTGACACAGGTACCAAGGGAGGAGAACACAGGGGCTGATGCATTGGCCAACCTAGGATCATCCTTGAAGATTCCAGAAGATATAAGTATCCCTATCATCCATATCCTGGCTCCTGCTATTGAAAATCAGGTGGCCATGGAAATAGAAGAGGATACTGCAATGATCCCTAGTGAAGAAGCCCAATCTTATTCAGGATCATGGATCTCACCAATCATGAGATACTTGCAACATGGGGAGATTCCGACGGGAGAAAATCCTAGAGCTTTCAGGATTAAGGTATCTCAATTTACAACTTTGAATAATGTATTATATAAGCGATCTCTTGCAGGACCATATTTGAGATGTATCGAGGATCCTGAAATCGAGGAAGTGTTGAAAGATTTCCATGAAGGAGATTGCGGAAACCACACTGGGGGCAGGGCATTATTCTCAAGGATCCTTAGAACAGGATACTACTGGCCAACCATGAAAAGGGATGCTGTAGAGTATGCTAAGAAATGTGATCCTTGCCAAAGGCATAGCAATATCCTCCATCAGCCAGCTGAATTTTTACACCCAATACCATCCTCTTGGCCATTCATGAGATGGGGAATGGATATAGTTGGCAAGCTCCCTAAAGCACCTGGTGGAAAAGTATTTATGCTTGCCATGACTGACTATTTTTCCAAGTGGATAGAAGCTGAAGCCTTCGCTCAAGTCAGAGAAAAGGAAGTCATATCCTTCATTAAAAGAAACATTATAACTAGATTTGGCATTCCCTCTGAAATTGTATGTGATAATGGCTCCCAATTCATTGGAAGCAGAACCACTAACTTTTGTGACAGTTGGGGAATCAAGATGATAACATCAACACCAGTTCATCCACAAGCCAATGGTCAAGCAGAATCATCCAACAAAATCATCATCAACAATCTGAAGAAGAAGCTAGGATCCAAGAAGGGGAAATGGGCAGAAGAGTTACCTTATGTGCTATGGGCTGATAGAACAACTCCCAAGAATGCCACTGGTCAAACACCTTTCTCTTTAGTATTTGGGGCAGAAGCAGTGATCCCAACAGAGATGGTGATCCCAACTGCTAGAACAATCGCTCGTGATCCTGAAGAAAATGCTGCAATCCTAGCTCAGGATTTGGATACTATTGAGGAAATCAGGGATCTAGCTAGAATAAGGATGGCAAGCTACCAACAAAGAATGGCTGGTACCTACAACAAAAATGTCAGGATAAGGAAGTTCCAAGTCGGGGATATGGTGTTGAGAAAAGCATTTCAAAATACTATCAATCCTGCTGACGGGAAGCTAGCACCAAAATGGGAAGGTCCCTACTTGATTGAAGCTGAAGCAGGAAAGGGGGCATACAGGTTGCTAACCATGGAAGGAAACTTGTTACCAAGAGCCTGGAATGCTGTTCACTTAAAGAAATATTTCATGTGAACATGATCTTTCATGCATGTGATCCTTACATTGAAGTATCCTTGAAGGATCCCGGAGATATCAGTGATCCTTACTCTGGTAATATGCTTATCCTAAAACTATTGCATTTTCTTACTTTTTACCTAAGGATAAGGATCATGTATCCTTCATCCTCTACTCACAAACCATTTGAGTTATGATAGTTCAGGTATCTTCAGCAAATCGTCAAAGATCTCCAAAAGCACCACAGATCCTTGGGTCCAACCCCAGTTATCCTTGGGATTATCCCCAGTTTCCGCCAGCAGCGCACGATGATCCTGGTATAGTTCACGTCTTTGGGACCAGTACCCACTTTCGGGGCTGACAACCTCATCGTACTGGCTATATTTAGGATCCTACGTATAATGGTAGACGTACCATACATCCGTTCCTAAGGTTTCTAACGTTTTCACGTTAGCTAAGGTTTTGACATTTTCATGTCACTAAGTTTGGATAGTCGCCAGGAAGGGCCATACTCCAGTTTACATACGATCCTTTGGGCTTGTCCCCAGTTATCCTTTGGGCTTGTCCCCAGTTATCCTATGGGCTTGTCCCCAGTGATCCTCTGGGATCATTCTCAGTTATCCTTTGGGCATAACCCCAGTTACTAATTTACTTCTTACATTGGCTTAGTCCCAAGTTGTGCTTCGTTTTTCAGGTTTGTCAAAGGTAAAACACATAAGGATCCTTAATCCTTATTATCCATCAAAATCTTATCCACGATTGTCTCGATTGAAGGTTAGGATCCTGACTTGGATCCTCAGGTATGATCCTTGGCTATTTTAATTATATTCATTATCCTAACCGACCCTTATATTTTGACAACCAAATCTATGATCCTTGAACTAAAATACTTTGAATATTTTCAATATCAGGATATTTGATCTAGGATCATATCCTAAATTTATTAAATATATTTTCAACTCTTGCCACTTTAACAAATATACTACAAAAACAACTGAGAAACAAGAAGATAAGGATAACAACACGAGATAAGCCAGAAAAGTTAAGTTATATTATTAAACAAAAGGATCATTAACCCTTTCAAAAAGTTGTCAAAATTGCCAACCCACATTTCTACCAGCAAAACGTGGCCCGTCCACATGGGTTGGCAAAAGGTGTCCATTGTCTATGTGGTCTTAGCATTGTGCAGGAAAGTAAGAGCGGCAGGATCACAAAGGCTTCATCCCCCAAACAGAGGATCCCTCCACCTTTTTGTAATCCTACCTATTGTTCAAAGGATCCAGGATCCTTTACCCTAAAAACTATTGTTCGAAGATTACAGACCATAATTGTTCACAAACACCACTACCACAAAAAACCACTACCAATCCTAAAAAATTGGGCTCCGGCCTAGTCTCGAAATATCCATCATCGCCCAATCATGCAGCCTACACCTTCGCTGCTTCGTTACCACCAGCATTGCCACCTTGATCCTTCTCAGCATCACCGCCTTCCAGCATGGGGATCTCCTCAGCCTCATCCTCGTCTTCCAGGTCCGCCAGCCTTGCCTTCCAACCTTCAACGTCCCACGAGCTTTTGTCAAAGGTAGGATCCTGAGCCTCCTCAGCCATCTGAAGTTGTATCTTGTACATAGCAATTGCCGCGGAGACCTTGGCGTCTTGGGTGATCTCCTGCTTCTCGTTATCCATATCGATCAACCTCTGAGCAGCCTCATCCTTCATGGCCCGGAGTTCCTTCTCAAGATCTGCTATCTTGAGATCCTTAAGCACGCCCATTTGTTGAAGGTCGGCAATCTGGCTCTCTTGATCCTCAACATGGCCAAGATAGGTCTCGATCTCGGCAAGTTTCTGCAAAGAGGGAAGTAAGGTAAGTTCAGAACCGGATGATCCTCAAAGAAACAGGATATTCGAAACGGATAACCAACAGGGGCAGTGATCCTTACCTCATTCACGTAGTCAAGGAATTGCTGACGGAGGAGGGGAAATCCTTGGAGATCTTCAGAGGTTTTCCTCTTTTTTCCCTTGCCCCGGATAGGTGCCTTGGGGGCTGAAGCCGAAGGACTGGCAGCATGAGCCTTCTTCTTTGAAGATGTGACATTGGCAAGATCACTTATCCCAAATTTGGAGGCAGATTTGACAGACCTGGCAGACTTTCCAGCACCTACACAATCAAAAAAAAACAAGATAAGTTGCTTTATTACTCAAACAATCCTACATTTAATTTATTTTCTATAAGGATACTTACTTGACATAGTGGCAGATGCAGAGGATACTTCTTGAGAATCTTGGACGGTGACTTGGAAACTTCTGATTTCAGGATTAAGCTTTTTAAAAGCTAGGACTCTCTCTTTTGCAGCAGGGCTTAATTTCAGATGAGCAATGGATATAGCTGCACAAAAGATAAAAAGAGATATTAGTGATCCTCATTATATGAGACAGGGCTGATAGTGATCCTTCGAGGATCCTTTATCCTACCATGAGTGGCCCATTCCTTGGGCAGATCCTTCCCATCCGGGATGGAATCCCTCTTAACAAAGAAAAACCGACGTTTCCAGTTTGTATCATTCTTGGTAACTTTGAAGATTGGGTGATCCTCCCCAGCTTTCCGTTTCAACAAATACCGGTGAGAACCGAAGGTGGTGAGATCGTAAAACTCAGCTAACTCCGCCATCCCCAGATCAATCCCTTCCTGCTCGATGATCCTCTCGAAGGTATACAAGACCCTCCAGATCATCGGCATAGCTTGGATATAAGATATGCCGGTCAGAGAAAAGAAAGATTGGGTGAAGGATGGAAAAGGATATGAATACCCTATGGTGAATGGAGTAGCAGGAAAAGCCACCCAGGTATCCGAAACAGAGTCACTCAGAGCGGTAGGTGTGAAGGACTTGAAAACAGCATTCGCCGGAAAGCAATGACGAATTCTGTCTATGTGAACATCAGTAAAGCAACACCTCTCCGTAGGAGAATCCTTGATAATCCCCTGGCTTTTTAAGGGACTATCCTTCTTGGGATCCTTGTGTGGAGAATTCCGGAGCAACATGTTTGTGACGGGATGGAAACAGCGTAGAAGCAGAAAACAGAGCAAAGAGAAAAGAAAGAGAGAAAGAGAAGGATACCTGATCAATCTTCGGTGCAGAATATAAAGGGAGTGTATCTTGAATTTAAATGCAGAATGATCCTAACCCTATCTCCTATTTATAATCATGATTTGCAGGGATTGTCACATCCATGACGTAATGATCGCAACGGCTAGTTCAATATTAACGGCTAGTTATTCGGAGTTTTCCGTTGGAGATAAGATCAAAACAAAATATAACTCGTCTATTTACAATTAACTCCTTATATTTTGGGGGCAATTGTTAGGGCTGGATTTTTATAGGTGATCCTTACACGTGATCCTAACCAGTGATCCTTGTTTCTTTGGCAGACAGTGATCCTCAGCAGGACTTCAGGATCAGGATCATGGGACATTATAGTGATCCTCATACTAACGGCCACTTCCGCTCAATATAATATTGTTTTGCAGGAACATCTAGCAGGATACGCTCTAGGCATCATGATCCAGGGACGCGTCTTCACAATTATGGCAAGAGCTTAATTGAAGATAGACGTTGCACAGGATATGGAAACCAGGCTTGATTTATGGGCAGCAATTTAGGCTAGATTGTCTTTATTTCTAAAGGGGTAATGAGCTGATAATTAGTCATTTTACCTAAAATAAGTCACCTACACTTGTATAAATACCCCTCTTCCTCATTCGGAAGAACACACACGACAGACGACACAACTCTCAAACACTTAGACACTCAGTGATCCTTGTACTCAGCTCATTACTATCCGAAGTTGTAACTACATTTTTATTATATTGAAGTTGGTGATCGGTAGTTGCCATCACCCGAGGTTTTTTATGCCGGAGATCATACATTGATCAAGGGCTTTTTCCTCGTATAAATCATTGTGTCTTTGCATCTTTTATCACAGAAGTGATCCTTTACTTTCATAATTAACCAAGCATCATACCCCGTTTACATAAAGTTTGGTTACATTATCCTTGTGTGATTTTTGACCAAAACAGTCTCTTCTCAGTATTTTTCTGAGATCCTGCCGGTGGAGGAGGCAGAGTGGTCTGTGATGAGGTGACTGCAGACATCGCCGTGGACGTGTTCTTCAATGATGAAGCCATGTAATTCTGTGAAATGATTTCGAACAAAAGATTTTCTTATGAATGAAGCACCAATTGCCCCACGGTGGGCGCCAAACTGTTTTGGTCAAAAATCACACAAGGATAATGTAACCAAACTTTATGTAAACGGGGTATGATGCTTGGTTAATTATGAAAGTAAAGGATCACTTCTGTGATAAAGATGCAAAGACACAATGATTTGTACGAGGAAAAAGCCCTTGATCAATGTATGATCTCCGGCATAAAAAACCTCGGGTGATGGCAACTACCGATCACCAACTTCAATATAGGAAAAATATAGTTACAACTTCGGATGATAATGAGCTGAGTACAAGGATCACTATTGTTTCGAGTGTCTAAGTGTGTGAGAGTTGCGTTGTATGTCGTGTGTTTTCTTCCGAATGAGGAAGAGTGGTATTTATACAAGTGTAGGTGACCTATTTTAGGTAAAAGGACTAATTATCAGCTCATTACCCCTTTAGAAATAAAAGACAATCTAGCCTAAATTGCCGCCCATAAATCAAGCCATGTTTCCATATCCTGTGCAACGTCTATCTCCGATTAAGCTCTTGCCATAATTGTGAAGACGCGTCCCTTGATCATGATGCTTAGAGCGTATCCTGCTAGATATTCCTGCAAAAATAACATTGCATTAAGCGAAGATGATCGTTAGTATGAGGATCCTATAATGTCCCATGATCCCGATCCTGAAGTCCTGCTGAGGATCACTGTCTGCCAAAGAAACAAGGATCATTGGTTAGGATCACGTGTAAGGATCACCTATAATAAAAATCCAGCCCTAACACATAGCAAAAGAAGATGGAGGTTTAGAGTTAGTAGGAGTTGGTCTCTTCTTAGCATTCTTCTGGGATCCTGCCGGTGGTGGAGGCAGAGTGTTCTGGGATGAGGTGACTGCAGACATCGCCGTGGACGTATTCTTCAATGATGAAGCCATGTAATTCTTTGAAATGATTTCGAACAAAAGGTTTTCTTATGAATGAAGCACCAATTGCCCCACGGTGGGCGCCAAACTGTTTTGGCCAAAAATCACACAAGGATAATGCAACCAAACTCTATGTAAACGGGGTATGATGCTTGGTTTGTTGAAAAAGTAAAGGATCACTTTAGTATGAAATATGCAAAGACACAATGATTTATACGAGGAAAAAGCCCTTGATCAATGTATGATCTCCGGCATAAAAAACCTCGGGTGATGGCAACTACCGATCACCAAACTTCAATATAAGAAAAATAGTTACAACTTCGGATGATAATGAGCTGAGTACAAGGATCACTATCGTAATGTGTGTCTAAGCGTGTGAAAATTGCGTTGTGTGTCCTTCTGAATGGGGAAGAGTGTTATATATACAAGTGTAGGTGACCTATTTTAGGTAAAAAGACTAATAATCAGCTCATTACCCCTTTAGAAATAAAAGTAAATCTAGCCTAAATTGTTGCCCTTAAATCATGCCAAGTTTCCATATCCTTTGCAACGTCTATCTCCGATTAAGCACATGCTATAATTGTAAAGACGCGTCCTTTGATCGTGATGCTAAGAGCGGATCCTGCTAGACATTCCTGCAAAATGACATTAAGTTCAATGAAAGCAACTGTTAGCATGAGGATCCTATGATGGTCCGTGATCCTGATCCTGGAACTCTGCTGAGGATCACTATCTGCCAAAGAAGTAAGGATCACTGGTTAGGATCACATGTAAGGATCATGTATTATAAAAATCCAGCCCTAACAGCAAGCATGAACACTTTTCCACCAGGTGCCTTAGGGAGCTTCCCAACTATATCCATCCCCCATCTCATAAATGGCCAAGAGAATGGTATAGGATGTAGAAATTCAGCCGGCTGATGAAGTATATTGCTGTGTCTTTGACAAGGATCACACTTCTTAGCATACTCCACAGCATCCCTTTTCATAGTTGGCCAGTAGTATCCTGTCCTTAAGATCCTTGAGAACAATGCCCTGCCCCCAGTGTGGTTTCCACAATCTCCTTCATGGAAATCTTTTAAAACTTCTTGAACTTCAGGATCCTCGATACATCTTAAATATGGTCCTGCAAGAGATCGCTTATACAACATATTATTTAAGATTGTGAATTGAGATACCTTAATTCTGAAAGCCCTAGGGTTTTCTCCCATAGGAATCTCTCCGTGCTGTAAGTATCTCATGATTGGTGAGATCCATGATCCTGAACAAGATTGAGTATCCTCACTAGGGATCATTGCAGAATCCTCTTCTATTTCCATGGCCACCTGATTTTCAATAGCAGGAGCCAGGATATGGATGATGGGGATACTTATATCCTCTGGGATCTTCAAAGATGATCCTAGATTGGCCAATGCATCAGCTTCTGTATTTTCTTCCCTTGGTACCTGTGTCAAACTGAAGAAAGCAAAGGAGAGTGCCAATTCTTTGACTATCTCTAAATATTTGGTTAGTTTTTCACCTTTAACAGCATAGGATCCATTAAAGTGATTAGTGATTAACAATGAATCCACGTATACCTCAAGATACCTGATCCCCATATGCTTAGCAATTTGCAAACCAGCGATTAAGGCTTCATATTCAGCCTCATTATTAGTGGCTTGGAACTCACAAGCTATGGAGTGGGGTATTATGTCCCCCTGTGGCGATTTTAGTAGTATACCAAGCCCCGTGCCTTTAACATTTGAGGATCCATCAGTATGTAGTATCCAAGGATCCTTGGTTTCATCCAGCTGCTGGACTTCCAATTCGGCTTCCTTTTGTAAATCACTACTGAAATCAGCCACAAAGTCTGCTAATGCTTGAGATTTGATGGCTGTTCTAGGCTCATATCTTATATCATGGGCACTAAGCTTTACTGCCCACTTAGCCATCCTTCCGGACATCTCTGGTTTCCTGAGGACATTCATAATTGGAAAATTAGTTCTAACAACAATAACATGGGTTTCAAAATAATGTCTTAGTTTAGTAGATGCCATAATTAGTGCAAGAATAAGTTTTTCAAGGTGTGAATACCTGGATTCAGCATCAAGTAAACTCTTACTTACATAATAGACAGGATATTGTGTACCTTCATGATCCTTAACAAGGACTGCACTTACTGCTTTTGAGGATACCGCAAGATATAAGGATAACACATCTCCTTTTTCTGGTTTCATCAATGCTGGAGCTGAGGACATGTATTCTTTGAGGGCTTGTAAAGCATTCTCACGCTTTTCAGTCCATTCGAATTTCTTGTTCTTTCTTAGGATATCGTAGAATTCTTTACATTTTTCTGAGGATTTGGATATAAATCTGTTTAAGGCTGCTATCCTGCCTGTTAGCCTTTGCACATCCTTAGCGTTGGCAGGGGATTTGATATTCACCAATGCTTTGATTTGTTCTGGGCTTGCTTCGATGCCCCTCTAGGTTACCATATATCCTAAGAATTTGCCTGCTTTAACACCAAAGTGACATTTTGAAGGATTAAGCTTCATGTTATAACTATCAAGGATATCAAATGCTTCCTCCAAGTCCCTTAGGTGATCCTCAGCTTTCTTGGATTTTACTACCATATCGTCTATGTATACTTCCATAGTTTGTCCAATCTGATCTTTGAACATCATGTTCACCAGCCTTTGATATGTTGCACCTGCATTCCTTAATCCAAACGGCATAGCAATATAACAATATAAACCGGTTGGGGTCATAAAGGCTGTATCCTCTTGGTCAGATGGTTCCATCTGAATTTGTTGGAATCCAGATGATGCATCCATAAAGGTTAACAGTTCATGACCCGCCGTTGCATCCACCATGGAGTCAATGTGGGGTAATGGGAAAGGATCCTTGGGACATGCCTTATTTAAATCAGTGAAATCGACACATACCCTCCACTTTCCATTTTTCTTTTGAACAACAACCACATTGGCCAGCCATTTTGGATACTTTACTTCTCTAATCATACCTGCTCGTAGTAATCTTTCTACCTCTTCCTGGATAATGGTATTTCTTTCTGGTGCAAACTTCCTCCTTTTTTGATGGATTGGTTTGAATTTGATGGATTGGTTTGAATGACCTGTCAATGCCAAGTTTATGAGTGATAATATCCTTAGATATACCTGTCATATCCTCATGTTTCCATGCAAAGGTAGATTTTCTTCTTTTGAGGAAGGATACAAGGTCTTCTTTCATCTTGCCAAGGATCCCTGATCCGATATAGATTTTGGATTCAGGATCATCAGGATCCAGGAGGATTTCGTCCACATCCTACTCTCTTGCCTCCAAGACATCCCTTGGAGGATACTTTAATTGCTATTGTTCCCTTGATTTCGAGGCTGGTTTCATTGATGAGGTGTAACAATCCTTAGCCTCCTGCTGATCACTATCAATCTTGATTATTCCCCAAGGGCTAGGGAGCTTTACACATTGATGGTAGGTGGATGGGACTGCCTTCATATCGTGTATCCAGGGCCTGCCAAGGATAAGATTACAACAAGATAAACAGTCAATAACACAAAATTTCTGATAATTATGTAATCCTTCCACGTAAATTGGGAGTTTGATGTCCCCCAGGGTTTTCTTAGTTTCGCCACTAAATCCTACAAGCACGGAGGATCTTGGTGTGATGTCTGATTCAGGAATACCCATTTTCTTCAGAACATCAAGTTGTATAATGTTTACCGAACTTCCTCCGTCAATAAGGATCCTGCGGACAAAATGGTTAGAAATAAAGAGAGTAATAACTAAACTATCATGATGAGGATCCTGGATGTTAATTCTATCATCCTCATCAAAGGTTATGATTTTTCCTTCCGAGACACTTGATGTTCGAATAGGTCTTTCTCCATTATCCATTTTAGCTTCCTTTGCATGCCTCTTAGCTGCTGAAAAGGATGTACCACAAATGTCTGATCCTCCGGAAATAAAGTTTATCACTTGTGCATCTGCCGGAGGGGCTGGAGCTTTTTCAGGGATCCTTTCAGGATCCTGAGTCCTTTGCTTTTTTCTTCCCAACAACTCTTTTAAATGCCCCTTGCTCAACAGATATCCAATTTCCTTTCTTAATGCGATGCATTCTTCTGTTAAATGCCCAAAATCCTCGTGGTATGCACACCATTTTGATTTGTCTTTAGCTGCGGCTGGTTTGTCATTTTTTCTGGGCCATCTGGCTTTTTCTCCTAGATTCTGCATTGCAAGGATTAGTTCATGGTTATCAACGGAAAGACAGTATTCAGAAATCGTAGGATAATCCTCATCATCCTCTTCTTGGTCAACAGCATGCACGTTCTGGTTGTCAGTTCTATTGTAGGATTTGAATTTGTTGCTTTTGAAAGAGGATCCTTGCTTTTCTTGTTTTGAGGATCCTACTTGTCTCTCCTGGATCCTCTTGTCATCCTCTAGACGGATGAATCTGAGTGCCCGAGTCCTTACTTCGTCTAGGTTCCTACATGGTGTCATAACAAGATCATCATAGAACAATGAATCCCTAAACAATCCCATTTTGAAAGCCTCAACAGCTGTGGCCACATCCAAGTTGGGAATGTCCAAGGATTCTTTACTAAATTTGGTTATATAATCCCTTAATGATTCATTATGACCCTGAGTTATCCTATATAAATCACTAGTCAATCGTTCAAATTTTCTGCTACAAGAAAATTGATTATTGAATAAGTTAACTAAATTAGCAAACGAAGTAATAGAGTAAGGGGGAAGACTCAGCAGCCATTTAAGAGCTGATCCAGTAAGAGTGGATCCAAATCCCTTGCATAGGCATGCTTCCTTTAACCTTTCCGGAATTGGATTGATCTCCATCCTCTCCCTATATTGTGCTACGTGTTCCTCAGGATCCGTTGTACTATCAAACATCTTCATAGTAGGAATATGGAATCTTTTGGGTATCTCAGCATCACAAAATGGTGGTGCAAAACGAGATACCTTATGGCTTCCATCTGCAATCTCCGGGATGGGTTTGACTACCCCTGGAACACTTGAAATCATATCCTTTAGATTCTGCAGTTCTCTGGCCATAGCATGGTTGATACGTGTATCCTGCATGAATCCATGGTTAGTGGTAAGAGAATTAATAAAAGTGTTACCTCCCATCGGGTTCAAGTTAGGAACATTAGATGTGAATCCGTATTGCTGGGATTCTGGGATAATGGAGGGACCAGTGGAAGCAATGGTCTGCATCGGAATAAAATCTCCTTGATGGACATCTGAACTTCCTGTCTGCAAACTCTTCGAGGATCCTGGTATCTGGAGGGATCCTTGAAACTGGGATGATCCTGGGATGAGAAAGGATCCTTGACCCTGGGATAATCCTGGAACAAAGGAGGATCCTTGAACCTGGGATGATCCTGGAATAAAGGAGGATCCTTGAAATTGCTGCGCTCCTGAGTAGGCTCCTAAATTCATGAAGGATCCCATATGCTGAGTATAGGATCCTGCCGGCTGGAAATATGATCCTGATGCCTGAGTCACTGTTGATGAGCCGAAATGTACTCCTCTTGATCCACCCACATGTTGAATGTCCGGGATCTCTGATGGCTGAGAAGTAATCATCGGAGTATCAAAATTCAAAGATTTTGGCATCAGTGGGGAATGATCCTCTGCCGTTTTCTTTTGTCTTTTGAGATCTCCGATTTCCTTGAGGATCCTGTCATTAGTTTCATCCTGCTGCTGCATACGATCCCTCATCTGCAAAATCAAAGTAAATATATCACTAGTACTGGGAGCAGAAGAAGTTAGAGCAGAAGAAGATGAAGGTTTAGAGAAAATAGGAGTTGGTCTCTTCTCAGCATTTTTCTGAGATCCAGCTGGTGGTGGCGGCAAAGGTGGAGTGCCCTGAGATGAGTTGACTGCGGACATCGCTGTGGAGGTATTCTTCAACGATGAAGCCATGCAACGCTCCGGAATGATCACTAACAGAAAAACTTTCTTATGAATGAAGCACCAATTGCCCCACGGTGGGCGCCAAACTGTTTTGGTTAAAAATCACACAAGGATAATGCAACCAAACTCTTTGTAAACGGGGAATGATGCTTGGTATGATGAACAAAGATTAGGATCACTTAAATGAAAATTGCACAAGTGACACAAGGATTTGTACGAGGAAAAAGCCCTTGATCAATGAATGACCTCCGGCATAAAAAACCTCGGGTGATGGAAACTACCAATCACCAAACTTCAATATAACAAACAATGTTTACAACTTTGGATGGTAACGAGCTAGGTACAAGGATCACTATTGTATCGTATGCTAGAGCGTGTGATAAATGTGTTGTGTCTTCCGAATGCTGTAGAGTGCCATTTATATAAGCGTGTGTGGTTGAATTTTAGGCAAGTCACCTAACTACTAGCTCGTTACCCCTTTAGAAATAGAAGTAAATTTAGCCTAACTAATTGCCCGTAATTTGTGCTAAGTTTCCATATTCTCCACAACGTCTATTTCCGGTGATGTATGTGCGAGATTTACGTGAAAGATTCCTTAATAACGTTGCCAAGACCAGGTCCAACTCGTAAACCCTGCAAAACAACATTAAATTCAAAGAGAACAATCATTAGTATGAGGATCCTTAGGATGATCCATGATCCTGATCCTGAAGCTCTTCTGAGGATCACTATCTGCCAAAGAAACAAGGATCACTCGTTAGGATATCATGTAAGGATCACAGGTCATTAAAATCCTGCCCTAACAAGTGTCAAGTCTTTAACTATCTCTAAATATTTGATTAGCTTTTCACCTTTAACAGCATAGGATCCATTAAAGTGGTTAGTGATTAATAATGAATCTACATGTACCTCAAGATACCTGATCCTCATATGCTTGGCAATTTGCAAACCAGCTATCAAGGCTTCATATTCAGCCTCATTGTTAGTAGTTTGGAACTCACAAGCTATAGAGTGGGGTATTATGTCCGCCTGTGGCGATTTTAGTAGTATTCCAAGCCCAGTTCCTTTGACATTGGAGGCTCCACCAGTGAAGAGTATCCAAGGATCCTTAGTTTCCTCTAGCTGTTGGACTTCCAATTCAGCTTCCCTTTGCATGTCACTACTGAAATCTGCCACAAAGTCAGCTAAGGCTTGGGAATTAATGGTAGTTCTAGGTTCATATCTTATATCATAAGCACTGAGCTTCACTGCCCACTTAGCTATCCTTCCTGACATTTCAGGTTTCCTGAGAACATTCTTAATTGGAAAATTAGTCTTAACAATAATGGCATGAGTTTTGAAAAAAGTGTCTTAATTTAGTAGATGCCATAATTAAAGCAAGAATAAGTTTTTCTAAATGTGAATACCTGGATTCAGCATCAAGCAAACTCTTACTTACATAATAGACAGGATGTTGTGTACCTTCATGAACCTTAACAAGGACGGCACTTACTGCTTTAGAGGATACTACGAGGTATAAGGATAACACATCCCCTTTTTCTGGTTTCATCAAGGCAGGAGCTGAGGATAGGTAATCCTTAAGAGCTTTGAAAGCATTTTCGTGCTTTTTAGTCCAATTAAATTTTTTGTTCTTCCTCAAAATGTCGTAAAATTCCTTGCATTTTTATGAGGATTTGGATATGAACCTGTTTAAGGCTGCGATCCTGCCTGTTAGTCTTTGCACATCCTTGGCATTGGCAAGAGATTTGATGTTCACAATAGCCTTAATTTGCTCTGGACTTGCTTCAATGCCTCTCTTTGTCACCATATATCCTAGGAATTTACCTGCTTTGACACCAAAGTGACACTTGGAAGGATTAAGTTTCATATTATATTTATCAAGGATATTGAATGCTTCCTCCAAGTCTCTAAGGTGATCCTCAGCTTTTTTAGACTTAACCACCATGTCATCTATATAGACTTCCATAGTGTGCCCAATTTGATCCTTGAACATCATATTGACTAGCCTTTGATAAGTAGCACCTGCATTTCTTAGTCCAAATGGCATAGCAATATAACAATATATACCAGTTGGGGTCATAAAGGCTGTATCCTCTTGATCAGATGGTTCCACCTGAATTTGCTAAAATCCAGACGAAGCATCCATAAAAGTTAACAGTTCATGACCCGCGGTAGCATCCACCATGGAGTCAATGTGGGGCAATGGGAAAGGATCCTTGGGACATGCCTTATTTAAATCAGTGAAATCGACACATACCCTCCACTTTCTGTTTTTCTTTTGAACAACAACCACATTGGCCAACCATCTTGGATACTTAACCTCTCTAATCATACCTGCTCGGAGTAATTTTTCTACCTCCTCCTGGATAATGGCATTTCTCTCTGGTGCAAACTTTCTCCTCTTTTGATGGATTGGTTTGAATGACCTGTCAATGCCAAGTTTATGAGTAATTATATCCTTAGATATACCTGTCATATCTTCGTGTTTCCATGCAAAGGTAGCTTTTCTCCTCTTGAGGAAGGATACTAAATCCTCTTCTATTTTGCCAAGTGTTTTGGTAAAAAATTACCGAAGCAATTAAGTGATCAAATTAGTTAAGTGAGGTAGTGTGCTAAGAGAATGTGTTCGAAAAAATGTTAATCAAGTGGTTTGCAAAAATAGTTTCAGGATACGGCTCAGGATATCGAGCTGTATCTATGATCAAACAATGAGCAAAAATGTAGAGGGTGACACAGGATATACGAGGAAAGCCCTTGATCAATCTAGATCGCCGGCATAAAACCTCGGGAGCTGACCATCGCAGCTGCCTTGTTCTTCAATTACTTCAAATATCAGGATACAGTGCAGGATATGATACGGAGCAACTAAGTGTTACAATGAGATTTGAGTACAAGTGTTCGTGTGAGATGATTGCTAGTGACTAGAGAGCAAAGTATGCGAAAGAGTGTATGTGACTTAATCTGATCCGATCAATCTATTTATAGTAAAAAGAAATCAACCAACTATCCTATTATCCCGGGATCCGGTGAATATTCACATGTGAACGTTGTAGTCCACATCTTCCGGCTTCAACATTGTTGGTGCACTACATATGTCGACTTCGTCTTGTATCGAGTCTTACATTATATTGTATAGATTAGGGCGCGCTTTACGAGAAAATAGGAAGTGTATGTGTATAGAAAGCAGGTTTCGCTCATAGGGACATTTGCTAGGGGTTTCGCTTATGTGGATAGGTTAGGGTTTCGCTTATTTGGTTAATGGGGTTTCGCTCATGTGGTCATGTCACTTGGAGCGAAACCATCTGCCTTATAAATAGGTGACCTATGAGCGAAACCAGTATCGAAACCCTGTATTCCATACCGAAGTGCTGCCGGTGTGAAGATCGAGCTGTAAACGTTGTTAATTCAATACAAACAGTAGATTAAGTGAAGAATCAGCTATTTCTACCTCCGTTTTTTGTTATTCCGCACCTGAAACGTGGTTGAACACCTCTGAACGACTCAATCAGGTCAGAACATGTTCCTACAAGTGGTATCAGAGCTCAAGAGGAGGAGTTCTGGAGAGATTAGCTGGATTTTATCGAGATTTCTTACTTCTACACCTTCTTTCATCATTTCTGAGAAATTTACCGGCCAAAATTGGATCAAAATTTCACAGACTGTGCGTAATTGAACATAGACAAATCCCTGAGAGTTTGAGACCTAAATTCAAAGTAAAAATGGACAAAATTGACCTCGGACTAGGTTTCGCTTTTATGGACATTAGGAGAGGGTTTCACTCATTTATACATCAGATTTCGCTCTTTTGAACATTCAAGACCCTGATTTCGCTCCAAAGGTCATTAGGTTTCGCTCCTGAGGCACATTATTTGAGGGGTTTCGCTCTTTGGAACATCATATTTCGCTCTTGTGTCACATAATTGAGAGGTTTCGCTTTCAGTACACATTAGGGTTTCGCTCCTGAGGGACTGTGTTAGAGGTTTCGCTCATAAGGACGACCATATTTCGCTTATAAGGTCACCAGAACACTGATTTCGCTTTTGTGAACATCTGGGATTTCTCTCTTAGTGCACAGTCACCTGATTTCGCTTATTTGTCACTGAATTTGAAAATCGTGCTAAGTCATCATGGATACCGAGTTCTATAACGCGTTTGCAACACCGTCTGGTCCAGCTGCTATTACTCAAGCTATGAATTTAGAAAACGAGACAGGAACCACCCAAAAGCCCCCGAAATTGATGAGTATCGAAGAATACTACGGGTGGAAAGATAGATTCGAGAACTGGGTTCAGGCAAACCATCTTAGATCTTGGGAATGTATCTTGAAGAAGTACGTGTTGCCTCGAACAGATTTACAGGTCTTAAAAGAGTTATCAGAATTCACAGATCAAGAACGGGTTATGTACAAAGCTGAAAAAATGATGATCAGTTTGTTGCAACAAGCTATCAAAGAAGACATATTCATATTGCTTCAGCACGACAAAACTGCAAAATCAATCTAGGATGCGCTTAAAGTCAAGTTTGAGGGTAGTGAGAATATGATTAAAAGCAAAAAGGCGCTTCTTAAGAAAGAGTTTGATTTGTTTAGCAGTCTACCGGGTGAAGACACGAAGAAGCTGATTGAACGCTACTGCCACCTAGTGTGATCAATGTCGATGTTGAGTATTATCAAAGATCGTGAGGAGTGGGTGGACAAGTTAGCCGATGCGTTACCACAGAAAGAATGGGGAACATATTTGATGATTCTGAAAAACACGGGTGTTTATGATGGGTTAACGATTTCTCAGTTCATAGAAAAGATCGAGAGTCAGGATCTGGAACAACAGAAGATTGCTAGGATGAACAGTCCGAGTGGTCAACAAGATGTTAAGATGTATTACAAGGGTAGCATTCCAGTTCAAGAAGCTGAAAGAAGTCCTAAAATCCAAACTGCGTTTAGTGCTGGGGATTCTACAGAAAAGGTTGATCAGAGTTCAACTAAAACCAGCAGTGGATTCTCATCATTTCCGAGTGTCAATCCTAAAGAGTCAAATACAAGCTTTCAGTCTCAAGGCACAAAGACAGGAAATGGTTACTTGATTCAGTGCAACATCGCTCTAAATCTTCCAGAAGGTCAAAGTTTTTCTGAGGAAACTGCAAAAGACCACATGGTTCTACTCGGTTCTGTATTGTTATCATATGAGGGTCTTGTAGCTGGTCGGATCGGAAATCCTATGCTCACCAAAGAGGATTACGACCAAATAGACGCCGAAGAGATGGAATTAATGGATATCAAATGGTGTCTTGCAAGTGTACTCAGACGTGCTGAAAAGTTCAAGACAATTACCAGGAGAAATGACTTTCTTGATGCTCATGTATCTACTTTAGGTTTTGATAAATCTAAAGTTACTTGTTTTCGATGCAGGGAGAAAGGCCATTTCAAGCGAGAATGCAAGAACAGGGAAGCTAGTGGTGCTCAAAATCCGTTCGGAAAAGACGACTACTACCAGAAAGCCATTTATCAGCAGGTTGGTCAATCACAAGATTCACAGACGGCTCATGGTTGAAAGATTGAGGATTCTAAAAGAGCATGTTTAGTAGACTTCAACTGGAGCAACTACATATCACCTGAGAGCAAAGCCTGTTTAGTTGATCAAGATGATGAGAGACTACCTGAAGGCTTCAGCTGGGATATGTTTGTTGATGAAAAGGGTGATTTCAAAGCGTTCATTGAAAAGATTGTCAGAGAGCCAGATATGTTTACCACCTGGATGAAGTCTATTGGAGTGACGGTGAAAAGTGTGGAGGAAGAGTCTGTTACATCTGAAGAAAGCTCAGAAAGTGTTGATGAAGGTTCTCAGAGTGCAGATGAGAGAATTCAGAATGATGTTACTTCAGAAAAAGAAGTTGTATTTGATCAAACATCGTCTGATTCTGGTGTATCAGATGCTGATTCTGAAAACTCTGCACAGTTTGATCAGTCACCTCCAGATGATAGCAGTAGTGATGATGAAGAGGAAAAGCATATTAACATTGCAAAATCTCATCTTTCTCCTGAAAGTTTTTGTAACGACTGTCACTAAAATCGATAATTAGGATAATAATTAGTCAATAAGAAAACTCTAATTGAGACACCCAATTAATTCTGCACTAGCCCTAAAATTTTCAGAACAATCGGAATCAGGATCAGGACCCCTAAAACTCACGGGGGGTAAACCCTAGTTGGGCGTTTATCCAAATTAAACGTTTTATAGATCTGATTGGTCAATTTCATTGACTCAGCTAGGCTAGTCCCACGCGTGGCAACCTATAGTCGGTTTATACCCTTTACGGACCGTAAAGGGTTAGGCTTACGGTCCGTAAGCGATTCCAAATTCGTGTATAAATAGCAGGCATTGGCATTTGATCTCTGTGCTTGAAACGACGGAAATTCTCTGAACGTACGTCGAGTTATATACAAATCAGTTCACAACACACACACCACGAAGTGCTTCCGCAATCAGGGTAATAACTTGATCGCTATTACGATTCAACGTCCGATCGATTATAACTATCCAACGATTGTCTGAGTGCTGCTCAAATTGAGCTTCTACTTTGATTGTTCGTCGTGATTTCGACTTGAATATCTGAGTGCTGTGCGAATTCGGACTATGCTCTGTTATTCGTTGTGAATCCGATTGAATTATTAAGTATTGCACTTGTTAATCATTGTGAGGGTTGATCTCGTGAATTGACGTAACTGCTGAATTAGTTACTAACCTATTGTGTGTGCATTATTATTAAATTAGGTTTAATCAAGGCTAATCAGTAGGTTTATACCTTGCCCATTAAATCTGCAATGTGAGTCATTCTCTTTTCTCACAGTTTGTGAGTCATTCCTCTTTTATAAACTCTTTTCTCACAGTTTGTGAGTCATTCTCTTTTTCTCAAACTATTTTACAATACCTCAAAGTATTTTCAAAATGTTATAATTACAGGGATTAAGTCGTGGTTATCTTGACCGCTTGTTAGTGGGGTATTGTGCACATTACTAATTTCTCACCGTTAGGCAATAAGCCCTAACATGGGTTAGGCTAATAAGACCTAACAGTGACAAAACGTCACTAATTGGGTGACTGGACCCAATAGTGGTATGACCATCGTCACACGGGTGGCCCGACCAGATATTAATTAAGATACTGCCATAGTAATCGCTCTTATGCTGTAATTTATAACTATGTGTCATTTTATCAAAATGAATGATTCACTCAGTATTTCCCCGCTGACAAAACCCTTTTTACAACATGTTTCAGGTGACCTACTGTGAATTAAGTACACGTGCTACGGAGCACTATCAAGCTTGAAGTGGTGGCTCAAATAAATAAATAAACATGTTTGTAAAATAATGGAATTATGATATTTACGGGATTTATCCCAAAACATAAATAAATAATACTCGGGCAAAAATTTTCAAGTTTAAAACGATCCTGTTAAGACTTCCGCTATAAAAATAAATACCACGCGATTTTCTGTCCCGCGGCTCCTGAAACGGGTCAAACCGGGTCGGGGGCCGTGACAGAAAAAGGTGGTATCAGAGCCACTGATCAAGCCACTGATTTACGCTTACTATTGATTTTAGCCTATTAAAGTAATTGAAAAATACTTAGGAATTTCTAATTATTATTTGATGATTATGTGTTTTATTATCTGACTAATTATATACAGCATATGGTAGATCTTTATATGCTAACCAACATAGCAATTAATACAAATTTTAACTAAATTGGACCAAAGTTTTAGTACCTTTATTATTCATAGTCTAGAAGTCTTATTCAGTAAGTAAGTAAATAAACTTACAAATAAAACCTAGGGTATTTTAAATTTTAGTTGTTTTGGTAGTTAAACAGTATGAAATGATATTTCAAAGTTTTCTATCAAATTTAACTCCTGACTTAGTAATTATGTTATGTTAAACAGCATGAGTGACTTGTCTGATGCCCTTCAGAATTTAAATCTCTATCCAGTAAGAATAGAAGTTTCCAGAGATTTCAATAGATATATAGCAGAAAGAGAAGAACCTATAGAATTCAACGCTGTACATCTCGAAAAACCCACACCTAAGAAAATAGAAATCGGGGAAAGCTCTAGGCAAATTGAGAGGTTACCATCCCAGGAAGAATTCGATTTTTCATTGACAAATTATAATTCTATCAAATCTGTTAATGAAAAACAACTAGTAATAGATGTAGAACCAGCTATTCCAAACCCTTCGATCCACCCGCAACCTTTAGGAATAGACGAATGGTTGACTAATGAAATACAGATTGAAAATTTTCCCTATAAGCTTTTTCCTCAGTTCGATCCAAAACCAAATCCACCAAAAAGTAACAAGAATATAGCTAGACTTCGCCACTTTGATTAAGAACAAATGAATGTTAGGAATAGGATCTAAGAGATTGAGAAATAGATCTCCTGACAAGGAACACCGTTATTAAAATATCATTTACCAAAGAATAGGAGATTTATGAGACAGAGATTGTGTAATAATAGTCAAAATTAGTCTGTAAAATAATTACGAATAAAATTTCGTAAGATAATGGTGTATAATAAGGCATATTGTTATTTCGAGAAATCAATAGTTTAATGAAACTATATAATAATTTTGTGTATACTTGTTATTTATTTGATACTAATACAATTATATATATATATATATATACAATTAATTACCAGATGGAGAACACTAATAATGAACCTGTTAACGAGGTCGATCAATCCGAGCAACAATCAGGGGACCAATATATGACTAGGCAGGATATAGAAAATATTGTTGCTCAAGGGATAGCTAACACTATTCCAACAATGATAGCTCAAGGGATAGCCAACGCTATTCCAGCAATCGTTGCTGCTGTTAAAAATCCAATAGAACCACAGCAAATCATTCCTAGCAAACGTATTTCTGAAGATAACTTCAGTAATAGCATAAACGGAGGCAATAATCATGTTAATCATGATGAGGAACTACGACAAGCTCCGCTCTCTAAGAAAAAGAAAGCTGCAACGCCTGGTTGCACTTACAAGGAGTTCCTTTCCTGTAAACCTATAGAATTCGCAGGCAATGAAGGGGCAACTGCGGCACTGCGTTGGTTAGAGAAAACCGAGGCAGTGATCAGAATAAGTAAATGTGTTGAGGAAGATAAGGTTATGTACGCTTCGCACCTTTTCAAGGAAGAAGCATTAGAATGGTGGAATACAGTGTTACAAGCTAAAGGAAGTGACATAGCCTATACCATGAGTTGGGAAGAATTTAAGCAAATAATAGAAAGAAAATTCTGTCCCGAATATGAAAAAGAGCAGATGGCGAATAAGTTTTTAAGTCACCGAATGGTAGATGTAGATTGTCGAGGGTATACTTCAAAATTCTTTGAGTATGCCAGAATTGTACCTACTTTGGCTTCGCCAGAACCGGTACTTATCTCTCGCTATATCTGGGGTTTGATTAGTGAGATTCGTGACATTGTCAAAGCTGCGAGACCCCGCACGATTGACGATGCGGTAGAATTAGCTAACACTCTAACTGACGGACTGGTACGCACTCGGGAAGAAAATAGGAAAAAAGATTTGGCCTAGAAAATTTCCCAAGAATTTCATATGGGCAATAATAACAATTTCAAGAAAAGAGAAAATGGGCGATTTTCCACTATTCCATTTTGCAATACCTGCAAAGGGAAGCATTTTGGAAAATGCAGAGGATGCTGCAATTACTGCAAAATTCCAGGACATCAAGAAGAGGATTGCAGGAAAAAGAAGGCAATAACTTGCTACAATTGTGGAGAACCCGGACACTTCAGAACAAGCTGCCCGAAATTAGGCAACCCAGCAAATGAAAAGACGAAACCTGCAGAAGGGACTACCAAGAAAAACGCAAGAACTTTTCAATTAACTACTCAGGAAGCTGAACTAATTCCTGACATCATAGTTGGTACGTTTTAGTTCACTAACATTTATGCAAGTATTATTTGACTCTGGTGCCAACCAAGGTTTTATAAATACTTCATTCTGCCAAGCCCTTAAAATTCCCTTAATCAACCGTAGGCAGACTTTTACAATTGAAACGACAGATATGAATTTCGTTAGCCTAAATAAGATTTTTGCGAAATCCAAAGATAAAATTTGGACATAAATTTCTGCAAAACTTGTTACTAATTAATTTAGCCAGATTCGATGTTGTATTAGGAATAGATTGGTTAATAGCCAACTATGCTTAAGTTCTCTATGATCTAAGTTCCGTAGAAATCCATACACCTGCAAGAAAATTTGTAATAATAACCAGAAATAAACCACAAAAGTTACTGAAATTAACATCAGTAATGAAGCTGGCCAAGTTCTTTACAGAAACCAGGAATAGTATATATGGTATCAATAGTTGTTGATACCAAAAGATAAGAAAATAGAAGACATTCCGATTATATCGGAATATCCTAACATTTTCCCCAAAACCTACTAGGATTACCACCTAATAACAGAATAGAACTTAGAATTTATCGAAATCCAGGAACTATACCAATAGCTAAGGCACCCTATCAGTTAGCACTCACTAAAATGTTAAGAATTAAAGAAACAATTAGATAAATTATTAAGTAAAG
The DNA here is from genome assembly GCF_002127325.2 of Helianthus annuus. Lineage (NCBI taxonomy): Eukaryota > Viridiplantae > Streptophyta > Magnoliopsida > Asterales > Asteraceae > Helianthus > Helianthus annuus. The sequence goes on along the minus strand of NC_035440.2, from coordinate 49,679,772 downwards.
GATTTATACGATCAAGTTCCTCCATGTGGGAATACTTCAGTATCGTTTATGAAATCCTAAATGACTACGACTGTCATATTTAGTATCACGAAGGAAAGGTTGAAGACAGTTAGAAAAGTGATACAAACAAAAGTCGTTGAAGTTCGAGTTGGAGACAAAATACTATTGAAAGTATCTCCTTGGAAAAGAGTTATTAGATTTGGTAAGAAAGGAAAGCTAAGTCTAAGGTACGTAAGACCATTCAAGTAATCTAACAAATAGAACCAGTCGCCTATCATTTATAACTACCAGAAGAAGTAGCAGAGGTACATGATGTGTTTCATATATCCAACCTTAAGAAATGTCTATCAGATAAATCCCTGGTAGTACCTCTCCAAGGTAAAGAGGTAAATAGCAATTTTTAAATAATAGGGATGTAGGACCGGTTTTGACACCGTTCGATTGCGTAACGAACGTTTCACGTGCGGAATCCGTGAACGAACGTGACCGAACACACGATAAAGTACTACTAACGTGATTTCATTGATAGATTTGATACTTCGGTACAAGAATTCACGTTTACACTACTTTCTCTCTCTACTTTCTCTCTCTAGAAAGTCTCCTCTCCAAGTCTTCTACTAAACTCTTCCAAAAGTCTAACTAAAATCATAACATAACCTCGATTTATATGGTCAAGGCACTTTAATGATAGTTATCATTAATTACAAGTTTGCCACCTTGCCATTTCTAACTAAATAAGACATTATGCGCATGATTCCTTCCGGTTTTTCACTACGACACGGATTGACGAAGGCGATAGACAAAATATGCATCAACAATCTCCCCCTTGGATATTGCCGTAGTCAATCTCGTAGCGACTTGTCTTTCTCTCTCTCTCTAAGACTCGAACAAAGATGTAGTCGACAGACAACTGCACTAACAAACTCCCCCTTGGATGTTGACGGAATCTTTAGTGAGAGTCTTCAAATACTCTTGCTCGAACAGAATCCCGATGGATCTGTCTTTTCTTCAGGCTCCCCCTTTCGTCAAGCTTCCGTGCTTTTGGGATCGACACCTGGCTTTCCAAATACAAGCTCCTTTAGCGTTGAGCTCGTCTTCAGACTCCCCCTTAGACTCGGCTGTCGGGATCGTAGTCTGGCTTTTCGTAGCAACAAAAATTTGAAACCTGCACATCTCATCCACTCTATTACAAACCAATAAAGTTGTGATTCAACTTAATGAATCAAATAAACATTTGAGAATTTTCTAATACAATTTGAAACTTTCCAAATTCTGATTCAACTTAATGAATCATCTTAAACATTTCAAACCAATTAACCAAACCGTCTGTTCATCAAGTTTAGCCTTTGAGATTTTGAATGTCAGCTCTCCAACATCAGTTGTCGAAAATCTTTTTGGATTTTTTCAAAAAAAAAAACATAAATGCAATAACAGAAATTAAATGCAGAAATGAAATATGTACAAACATATTTTTGTGAGTTTGTGTAAGAGGATCATATCAGTTTTTGAGACACATCACTAGCACCGTTAAGCTTTTAGACATTTTAAGTTCTAAACGATTCACGTTGATTGACGATATAGTTGTCCTCTTAAATTTTCATACAATTTTCAATCTATTCAGGATACTATTTAAGTGTTTTATGAACTTAGTTCGATTCATGTGTCCCACCTCTTGAATATACTCCCATATCCAGAATCCCAATATTCAGTCTTACAGGCAAGAATACTACAATGATATCTGTACATAAATTAGGGGTTAAATGCGAGAACTGAGGGATCTCAGGTCAGAACTTCGGTTCAGCAGAGAGATATCAGCTTCGACTTAGCAGTGTGTCCCCTTTAGAGGATCTTTTCAGCTACAACAGATGATTATCAATTTTATTGTCTAATCAACTGAGGGCTTTATGCTATGTTTCAAGCATTTTGCGGAAAGTATTAGCCAAGGACTAGGTCAGAACTACCGTTCAGCAGAAGTCCCGGAATAATACCCCAGACATCATAGAGTATAAACACCTAGTATATCAGAATACGAGACCTTTCAAACGAGATTTCAGGGGTTACCTATATATCCAAGTAGTGTTCCCCACGAATTTCACAAGTTTGAAATTTTAGGTTTATATCCCGAATAAATCTACTAAATGTACAAAAACCTATCGTCACATCATCAGTGAGACCGTTTATCACATTTTACATTACATTTCTTTAGCATGCTGTGATAGTCCACTGATTTACTATCATTTCCTCTTTTTCACAACAAAACTCGGTTTTAAATTTTTAATGTTTTTGACATTTTCAAATTTTCTAATTTTTTTTAAAATTTTTCTCTCCCTAAAATCAAAATATGTTTCAATTTTGATTTTCTGAGAAAATTTGAAACAAACTGTACAAACTAGACAACATGATGAGAATCACTTCAATTCTCCATCCACTTTGGCGTAAACAATCAGAACTCCCCCTATCAACAAACTATTTTCCCATTTAGATTTCAAAACACTTAAGTTTGTTTTAATCAAAATGGTTTTTCCGGAAAATTAGTTTTGTGTGACATTTCATAAACACGGGGTTTCATCACATTGTTTTACAAATTACCACTTGTAGGAAAGATGAGTCAAGTACAACTTAATGTCCCTGATTTATCTTTTGAAAGACGAAAAATCACCAGAGTGAAATTTCTCAAGAAATGTGCCGATTCATGTTCCACGATTACCAACCTGGGAACTCCGGCAAGTCAGGTTTTTCTATTTGAATAGTTTCACCCAAGCCTGACTGTCCTTGGGTGATTTTGAATTCTTGTTTATCAATGGAGGAAAGTTCGTATCATCCATTGTTAAACCTGAATTCTCAGATTTTACCTCAATAACCGGCTCTTCTGGTTTTGACGAACCAGAATCATTGCCTGAATGTGGCTTGTCTGACTTTGACGAGCCAGATTCATCGCCTGAAGGTGGCTTATCTGACTTCGACATGTCAGATTCATTGCCGACCTTTTTCTCCTTCTTCTTTATCTCCTCTTTTGTCCTCAGATTTGCATCTGATGAATTCGACTTGCTTGACTTTGCAGTTGAGGGAGTTGATTCATCAGCACTCTTATTCGATCTGTCGGGTGAACCCGAGGACAAAATCTTCTCGAGATACTCTCGTGCTTTCTTCCTCTTCTTCCTCAGTTTGTCTTTCTGCCCTTGAGAAAGCATCACTTTCGTTTCTTGAACTTTAGGTTCTTGGACCTTTTGTTCTTTGACATTCTGTTCTGAAACTTTCAGTTTCTTGGGCTTGACAGTGACTGGTTTCTTTGCCAACTTCTGAGAATTAACCCTCAATCTTTCACTTGATTTCCTTGGGCAATCCCTGGCAATATGACCTTTGATTTGGCAGTTATAGCATCTTCTTGTCTCAAATCTTTGTCTCTGACAGTTAACAGCAATGTGTCCTTGATAGCCGCATCGGTAACACACTCTGTTATCATGCCAATCACCATTTTCATACCAAACGCTTAGATCAAAGCACTGTTTGGCTTGGTGATACTCTTTCCTCTTCTTGATTGTTGGATTCGGCTCTTGAGCACTGTGGTTAAACCTGCACCCCTTATTACCAACAATTTTTGAATTTTCGTTTTTCAATTTTTGTACTTTTTGATTGCGATTGGATGATTGATCTGATGAGCTTTTATTTTCTTTTTGAACAATTTTCGACTTTTTAACAATTTGTTTTTGTTCTACACTCTTCTTAACAGGTTTTTGCTTTGAACATTCACCTATTTCAGTAGATTGCAAAACAGTATTTTTGAATTTTTCTTTTAATTCTAAAAACAATTTTTGTTTTTCAATTTTTGTATTTACATCATCAGATTTCTCATCACAATCTTCAACTTTGACATTGTCAAAGTTTGTGACATCGTCACTTATTGGAATAGAATTGATTGGTTTTGGACATGGAATATTCAAAAACTCAGATGATGTCACAAAACCTTTCAATTTCTTTTTAAGCTCATCAATTTTAGCTCTCGAATTCTCAGCCTCATTTTCAAGCTGAGATATTCTTTCAAGATGAGACTTGATTAATTTTTCATTTTCAATCTTAATGTTTTCAAGAACAGACTTTTCATTGACTAAAACTTTTATCTGTTCTTGAAATTTTGTTTCATTTGCTTTCAAATTTTTGTTTTCAAGTTTTATCCAAAAATCTTCATTTTCTGAGGATTTCTTTTTGCTTTCAAAGTCTTTTTCTTTCTCTTTCAAAACCTTGTTTTCTGATGTCAAACTGTTCAAATTACCCAACAGTTTGCCATTTTCAACTTTCAGTTTCTCACAAATTTCCTGAATCATAAGAATCTGTTTATCATCAGCTTGCTTCTCATCTGTCAACTTCTTGATCTCCAATGCCAAACTTTTTGCAATTTTTTCGAGTTTGTCATTATAAGTCTTAAAGTTGTCACATTTGAAACACACTGATGCATTCTTCACAGATTCTCCAACTTTTGAAGCCTTTTCTTCCTTTGCCCTTTGATCACCATTTTGGTTTTTCTTCTTTTCATCATTAATCCTCATCTGTTCTTCAATTCTTTCAACGAGTGGACAAATCGTCAGTTGAAAAAATTCTCCAGAACTCTTCAGGTTCAATATGTAATCTTCCCATTCTTCTTTCGGTAAAGCACTGAAAAATTTTTCAACCCATTCTGCTGGTTCTTTACTTATACCAATTTCAGTCATTGAATGAACAAGAAGTCTATATCTCCCAATGATATCCTTAGTGTTTTCTCCTGGATAACCTGAAAATGAATCAAATTCTTTCTTTAATACATTTCTTTTATCAAGTGTTTCTTGAGTCATATTAAAGAAATCCATATCCATGATTCGGTAATGAGAAATACACAGCGACAGATTTTCAATCAATGAAAAAGATTTCACACAAGCAAAAATCTAATGAATATATGATTGATGAAAATCTGGTGACCACTAATCACTTTGACTTTCCTGCAAATACACAAATAAACGATCAGTAAAAATATCAGTAAAAATAGCAAACACACAGCTGATTGGGCCTAAGAATTAATGGGGCGGTGAACTTCAAGCAACAAGAATGATCTGATTGGGCTTTATGGGCTGCACAAAAATATGGGATTGGGTCACAAGGGCAGCACAACAACTCAACAATCAATACAAGTCAGTGACTTAAAGCTGGGATTGGTGCATAAGACGGCAACAATTAACTTCAAATAGGTAATGGGTCGGTGAGTTACTGGGCGGTGCAATAAAGGGTTTCCATTGGGCCAAATAATGCACTATGTTTAAAGCCCTTTGATAGGACCTCAAAAACCACTTAGCTGACACCTTCACTTAATTTGATTTTGATTAGGCCACTCAGATGTTCACGTGCAGCCTTAGCGAACCTGTATAGTGATTGGGTTGATTGGGCGGTGCACTTCAAACAAAAACAAATTACAACCACTTTAAGTGAGCTTTATAACGTTGTTGGGTCTAGCTTGGGCGGTGCCGACAACCTGTAATGATTCAGATAATCAAGTGAAGAAGGTGACTAATAAGCGACCCTCAAATCTTTTGAGCGGTCCACAATTGGAACGTTTGAGCGGACCATAAACTGACACAATAAGCGGTTCTATACTTGACGTATGAGCGGTTCAAAAGTTGACCAATAAGCGGTTCAATATATTGTGATTATGAGCGACCCAACTCAAAACATTACGAGCGGTTCATAGTAAATTTGGAGCGATCCTCTTTCTGACCAAATAAGCGATCCACAGGATTGCCAAATAAGCGATTCACAGCAGAAAGTTTACGCGAATTCGGACCGAAAATCTGCAATTTCTCCAAAACGGCTTGGTGTTTCAATGTGAAACTTGGTAGGGTTTTGATTCAATGATATTCGCACAATATACTTGAATTTCAGACGAATCGGACCGTGAAAACACGTTCAATTTGTCGAATTTCCGTAAAAACCGTAAAGAACGAGTAGAAGATGAAGAAATCGACGAATTTGGATCTGATTTGGCTCTGAATACGCTGAAATCTGTACGAGAACGACGTGTTTGATCAAGCAATCGAGCTCCTAGCTCTGATACCACTTGTAGGACCGGTTTTGACACCGTTCGATTGCGTAACGAACGTTTCACGTGCGGAATCCGTGAACGAACGTGTCCGAACACACGATAACGTACTACTAACGTGATTTCATTGATAGATTTGATACTTCGGTACAAGAATTCACGTTTACACTACTTTCTCTCTCTACTTTCTCTCTCTAGAAAGTCTCCTCTCCAAGTCTTCTACTAAACTCTTCCAAAAGTCTAACTAAAATCATAACATAACCTCTATTTATATGGTCAAGGCACTTTAATGATAGTTATCATTAATTACAAGTTTGCCACCTTGCCATTTCTAACTAAATAAGACATTATGCGCATGATTCCTTCCGGTTTTTCACTACGACACGGATTGACGAAGGCGATAGACAAAATATGCATCAACAAGGGAATCTATTACAAATAAGATAAGCAGATCAAGTTTTTCAAAGCACAAAACAACTAGTGCTGTTCACAGCCAAAAGAGGACCAGAATACACGTAGAAACTAGAATCAGAAATAAGGTGAAAATACCCTCATCTATTTCAGTAAATCTCGAGGACGAGATTTTTCTTAAGGTGGGGAGGATGTAACGACTGTCACTAAAATCGATAATTAGGATGATAATTAGTCAATAAGAAAACTCTAATTGAGACACCCAATTAATTCTGCACTAGCCCTAAAATTTTCAGAACAATCGGAATCAGGATCAGGACCCCTAAAACTCACGGGGGGTAAACCCTAGTTGGACGTTTATCCAAATTAAACGTTGTATAGATCTGATTGGTCAATTTCATTGACTCAGCTAGGCTAGTCCCACGCGTGGCAACCTATAGTCGGTTTATACCCTTTACGGACCGTAAAGGGTTAGGCTTACGGTCCGTAAGCGATTCCAAATTTGTGTATAAATAGCAGGCATTGGCATTTGATCTCTGTGCTTGAAACGACGGAAATTCTCTGAACGTACGTCGAGTTATATACAAATCAGTTCACAACACACACACCACGAAGTGCTGCCGCAATCAGGGTAATAACTTGATCGCTATTACGATTCAACATCCGATCGATTATAGCTATCCAACGATTGTCTGAGTGCTGCTCAAATTGAGCTTCTACTTTGATTGTTCGTCGTGATTTTGACTTGAATATCTGAGTGCTGTTCGAATTCGGACTATGCTCTGTTATTCGTTGTGAATCCGATTGAATTATTAAGTATTGCACTTGTTAATCATTGTGAGGGTTGATCTCGTGAATTGACGTAACTGTTGAATTAGTTACTAACCTATTGTGTGTGCATTATTATTAAATTAGGTTTAATCAAGGCTAATCAGTAGGCTTATACCTTGCCCATTAAATCTGCAATGTGAGTCATTTTCTTTTCTCACAGTTTGTGAGTCATTCCTCTTTTATAAACTCTTTTCTCACAGTTTGTGAGTCATTCTCTTTTTCTCAAACTATTTTACAATACCTCAAAGTATTTTCAAAATGTTATAATTACAGGGATTAAGTCGTGGTTATCTTGACCGCTGGTTAGTGGGGTATTGTGCACATTACTAATTTCTCACTGTTAGGCAATAAACCCTAACATGGGTTAGGCTAATAAGACCTAACAGTGACAAAACGTCACTAATTGGGTGACTGGACCCAATAGTGGTATGACCATCGTCACACGGGTGGCATAGTAATCGCTCTTATGCTGTAATTTATAACTATGTGTCATTTTATCAAAATGAATGATTCACTCAGTATTTCCCCGCTGACAAAACCCTTTTTACAACATGTTTCAGGTGACCTACTGTGAATTAAGTACACGTGCTACGGAGCACTATCAAGCTTGAAGTGGTGGCTCAAATAAATAAATAAACATGTTTGTAAAATAATGGAATTATGATATTTACGGGATTTATCCCAAAACATAAATAAGTAATACTCGGGCAACATTTTTCAAGTTTAAAACGATCCTGTTAAGACTTCCGCTATAAAAATAAATACCACGGGATTTTCTGTCCCGCGGCTCCTGAAACGGGTCAAACCGGGTCGGGGGCCGTGACAGTTTTCATTTCTATTTTGCAGATCGCATGGAAAAGCTAAAAGAGAAACGAGCTGCTAAAGAACAACAACAAAGGATTGCTGAAGATGTTGTTCAGAATGAGAATGTTGAAAGTGTTGCTGAGAAGACAATTGAAGCTGAGAAGGTGAAAGAAGAAAGAAAAATGGTTGAAGTAATAAAGACAATCGAAGTTGAAAAGATTGTTGAAGTTGTCAAGCCTTGCACGAAGTGTTTGGAAGAATGTAAGGAATGTGCAGCAAAGAATGACATAATAGCTGAGTATGAGAAGAAAAAGGAGCAGTTACTGTTCAATCTCAACTATGTGAAAGAATCCTATGATGTCTTGAACAAAACAGTAACTGGTCTTCAAAAGACAAACTCAGAAAGAGAACAAGCACTTACGATGATGAATGCTGTGATGATGACAAAGCAGAAAGCTATAAACTTTTACATCGAAGAAAGTGCTAAATGGAAGCAAGAGTTGGAGACAGAGAAGATTGAGAAAGAGAGAATTAGACGCTTGTTACAAAGTTACTCTAGTTCTGATTATCTCATTGATCGTATTTACCCAACTGTTGCAGGTATGGAAGCTTTTCAAGATGAGAAGCCGAAGAAAAAGAAAGATTGTGGTAAGAAACCGACTGTTAGCTATAACAAGTGTCCGCCTCCAATTTGGGAAGGATATTCACCTAGAAAACCTAATGAGGAGCAACTTGAAAAAGCAGTCAATATAAAGCTAAAAACCGACACTGCTGATGAATTACCGGAAAACATTGATGTCACATTCACCTCGTCTGACACTGATCATGAGTCTGAGTTAATCAAAAAGGTGGTCGATCAGGTGTTGGATACTGATGAGGAGTCTGAATCAAAGTCTGAGTCTGGAGGGTCAAATTCGTCAGTCAACAGTCAAAAGTCGTCGGTTAAACGGTCTTACAGTAAAGAGTTTTTATTATCAAAGGAAAATTTGGATGATGAAACATTTGAAGTTGCATTCACTTTAAATGATTCGGACAAATTATATTCTGACAAAGAATTTCCAATAAGAAGTGTTCGATTTGACATGATCAAAAAGGTTTTCAAAATGACAGAAATTAATATTTCTGAAGTAAAAGATTTAAATCTTACTGAAAAACCTAAAAAGTACACTTCAAGAGTTCAACAACGTTTAAACAAGAAAAAGGGTTACAATTCTGGTTCTGGTTTTCAAAAGAAATCTAACCAAAATCGTAGCTACAAAAACAAAGGCATTGGTTTTACTCCACCAGAAAATCATAAAAATATGAAAAATTCTAAAACAAAAACAGAATTTGTGTCAGGTGGAAGTTCAGAAGAGGAACAGAAGAAACCATACTGGAGACAGTCAAACCAGGAGTTTCTTGCTGAAAGAAAAAGGATTGGAACTGAAGTGTCATATCCAAGAGAAACTCGAACCTGTTATAGATGCAATGAAGTTGGTCACATTGCATGGAACTGTCAGAAAATGCCAAAACAAAACAGGGAGTTTCTCAGAAATTGAAAGAAAAGGTTGTTGATGTTGAACTACCAACCGAAAAACTTAAAGTTTTTGAAAACTCAATTTATGAGGTTGGTGAGTGTTCGAAAAAGAAGTCTTATAAAAAGAAAGAAAAAGACAATCAAGTGTGGGTTGTTAAACAGGCAAATGAGAAAGTCGGCGATGAATTTGGTTCCAGAAAGCCAGAAGAGCCACAAGGTGAGGTGAAAATTTCAGTAAATGATGATGAGTTTCCATCACTAAAATTTGAAGAGGTTAAAAAGAAGGTTGGTAAGGTTGATATCTCGAATCAGTTTTATAACGAGAAAACTAAGTTTGATGTTGAGAAAACATTTAATGGAAGTGTAAAGAATTTTTTTGGGAAAATGTTGAATGGAAAAGCAAAGGGGGTTAAAGATTTCTATGCAACTAAAAAGGCAACATACAACCCTACTGCACAAGAATTGAAAGCCATCAAGTCTGAGAAGACTTGGATGGAAGTTTGTTTTCCTTGAAAGTCTTAGCATTACGCCGGAGATCCCAAGTTTATATCGTCGATCAGGAATCGGCATCATTCATGTTTTTGATGAATTTGTATGTAAGTTTGTTGAAAATGTTTGAAATGTTACAGGATGAAGGACTACGCCGGAGCTTCCAGGTTGGTAAGTGCGAAGCAGGAATCGGCATCCTAATTGGTAAATGTAGACGTAACATTCCTACAGTGGGTAATTGTTCAGATATACCTACAAGTGGTATTGATTGTGATTTTACAAGTGGTTATTCATTTACAAGTGGTAAAAAGGTTGCTTAATTGCAAAACGGTAAATCAGGGACATTAAGTTGTACTTGATTTACTAACATAATAACTGACAAAATGATGAACCATATCCCCGTACTTTACAAGTGGTAAACTTTCAAAAGGTTAACACAAATTCATTTTCCGGAAAAATCATTTTGATTAAAACAAACTTAAGTGTTTTGAGATCTAAATGAGAAAATGGTTTGTGAAAGGGGGAGTTCTGATTGTTTCAGCCTAGTGGATGGCGAATTGATGCAATCCGATGTCAGTTGTCAAGTTTTTGTACAGTTTGTTTTGTGTTCAAGTGGGTCAAGAGCTTAGTTTGTTTTCAAATTTTTCTTTAATGTGTTTTCATTTTAGGGGGAGTAGAAAAATTTTCAGAAAATCCAAAAACATTAGAAAATTTGAAAAGCCAAAAACATGATAAAATCAAAAATGAGTTTTGTTGTGAAAAAGAGGAAATGATAGCACATCAGTGGACTGTCACAACATGCTAAAGAATTGTAATGAAAAATGTGATAAACAATCTCACTGTGGATGTGTCAGTAGGTTTTTACACATTTAGTAAATTGTGACGAGATATAAACCTAAAATTAAACTTGCTTATTCTGTGGGTTAACAACATCTTGGATATATAGGTAACCCCTAAAATCTTGTTTGAAAGGTTCCTTATTCTGAGATACTAGGTCTTTATGCGCAGTGATATCTGGGGTATTATCCCGGGACTTCTGCTGTATGAAAGTACTGACCTAGTCCCCGGATAATGCTTTCCGGAAAAGCTTTGAAATATAAGCTCGCCCTCAGCAAGCTGATGAAACAATAAAATTGATAGTCGCTGCTGTTGTAATCAAAAGATCCTCTAAAGGGGACACACCTTAAAGTCGAAGCCGTCATCTCTCTGCGTATACGGAAGTATCGACCTGAGCTCTCACGGCCCTCGCACATAACCCTTTTACAGATATCATCCATGGTATACTCACCTGTAAGACTGAATATTGGGATCTGGATACGGGAGTATATTCAAGAGGTAGGACACACGGATAAGTTCAAGTAATTAAAACATTAACATCGTATCTCTGATCAGTTCAAATTTGTGTGGAAATTTAAGTGGACAAATATACTGACAATCTTAGTGAATTGTTTAGAACTTAAAATGTATTGTAGCTTAACGGTGTTAGTGACATGTCTCATAAACTGATATGATCCTCTTACGCAAACTCACAAAAATAGTGTTTGTAAATATTTCAATTCTGCATTCTGTTGTTTTTACAATTGATGTCAGTTTTTGTGTTTACAAGTGGTGTCATTTACTTTCTTTCAGAAAATCCAAAAAGATTTTGTGTGAGTTTTAGCATAAACTTTTGAAAAAGTCAAAAAGATTTTCGACAACTGATGTTGGAAAGCTGATTTCCAAAATTTCGAGTGCTAAACATGATGACATTGTTGTGAGGGGAGTGTGTTTTGAATGTCAAAATATGTTTTCTAAATCAACAAGTGGTTCATCATGTGTGTGATCTGAGAAAGAGTGATTGTTGTTGCATATGTTTTGAGAGGGAGTCGTCTGATTATCTCAGAGAGTTGGTGCATTTGTTTATACTTAAATTGTTAAAATCTTACTTCTGGGTTAAGAATGTGCAGGTTTAGACGAGTTTCAATCCTGAAAATTAAAGACTCTGCAGATAGAGCTTGAGTCAGGTTTCGTTCATGGAACATAAAGCCAGACAATGATCCTGAAGCTGATGTTGCTGAAGAACAAAGATATGCCAGCAAATCGAGAGGGGGAGTCTGAAGATATTCAAGCAGATATTGTTAAAGAGGAGTCTGTTGATGAAGAGAGAGAGAGAGAGAAAAGCCCAGAGACTTATCAAGACTGAAGATGTGAATACACAGCATTGTCGTGACTCGATAGTCGACTCGTCAACATCTGAGGGGGAGTCTGTTGGTGCACTACATCTATCGACTTCGTCTTGTATCGAGTCTTACATTATATTGTATAGATTAGGGCGCGCTTTACGAGAAAATAGGAAGTGTATGTGTCTTGAAAGCAGGTTTCGCTCATAGGGACATTTGACAGGGGTTTCGCTTATGTGGATAGGTTAGGGTTTCGCTTATTTGGTTAATGGGGTTTCGCTCATGTGGTCATGTCACTTGGAGCGAAACCATCTGCCTTATAAATAGGTGACCTATGAGCGAAACCAGTATCGAAACCTTGTATTCCATACCGAAGTGCTGCCGGTGTGAAGATCGAGCTGTAAACGTTGTCAATTCAATACAAACAGTAGATTAAGTGAAGAATCAGCTACTTCTACCTCCATTTTTTGTTATTCCGCACCTGAAACGTAGTTGAACACCTCTGAACGACTCAATCGGGTCAGAACACGTTTCTACAAACGTCTTTCTCCCAACTGTTTTGCCCGAGTCTCAAGGAGAAGAAGTCCACTTGAACGTTGGAGACTTATACCCTTTAATCTGCACGTGGTTAAATCAGTTATTACCAGGATATCGTTTCAGGATGTTACCAATATCCTGATCCGGTATCCTGATCTCAAATAAACAATCAAAAGTAGAATATTAGTCAGGATATAAGTTCAGAAAATGGCCCATAACAATTGTCCCCAAAATATATCTGTTGGTATACCAATCCAACGGATATATTTTAAAACATTATCTCGTAGACCGAGGCAATAAATAAGACTGTACTCTTGAAGTGACAAGGTGCAACTTCCCACGCGATAAATACTCAATGGCTATCTATGAAGCCGCTATATCTTCTCTCTTCCTCATTGATATTCATCCACTCGATCCAGAAATCCCAGGTACTTTCTCTCTTCTTTCTCTTTTCTGTTTTTCCTTGCTAAGATCCCCATGGCCAGCCGAACAAGATCCCATACAGCAGATTCCGTCCCTACCTTTGAAGACCAACGTCTTCTCAAAGAGCCTGAAAAAGAGGTCTGCTCGTTTGATAATGCCGACATCGCCGCCCTTCGAGCCTCCGGTGCTTTTCCGGCCGAGGCAATCATTCGTCCGTTCGACCGAGAGGTCCGATCGGATGCTTCTTCCAACGAATGGGTGTGCTTCCTAGCCTACCCTTTTCCCATAGGGCTCCGATATCCTTTTCCGGCGTTTATCTCCCGCTTTTTTGAACTCACTGGCCTTAGCTATGCCCAAACCATGCCTATGGTTTGGCGTGTGCTCGTTACCTTGGATCAGATCAGGTTTCGTCATTCCCCTGACCTTTGCATTGAGGATCTTCCTGTCGCATACCGTCTCCGTTCTCACGACAACAACCGCTTTCTTCTTTTCTCCACTTCAAAGAACCTCCTTATCCTCAAGGCCACAAAGAATGAGGATAAATGGCAGTGGAAATTCTTTTTTCGTAAAAAGGGATTCCATCACTAAGGGTTTTGACCTTCCGGTGAAGTGGTTAACCTCTGGTAGGATTTAGGGTTTTAGGAATATCCCCAAGGTTATCTTGAAACTGTATCCTAAATTTGACATTTTTATTTCCTGTGCATCAAACTTCAAAGAGCTAGCCCCTCCATCTGCAGAATCAGAGCAAAGGATCAAAGATATATACCAGCTTCTAGAGAGTGAGAGAACCTTTTCCCTGTCCTTCGCTAGTTCAAGTCAAAGATCAAGTTCCGAAATGTCTGGTGAGCACATCTTTATATATTAAATCAATTATAATTCATATCTATTCAATAGTTAAGAATTTCTCCCTTGTAGTGCCAGTCATCAATCTTGAGGGTTTCCAACTTGACAAGTTGGATAGTTACTCTGCCCCTGTGCAAGTCAAGCAAGAAGTTAACCCCAAACCTGCAGTCACATCCAAGCCTACCAGTTCCAAGGCTGCCGCTGTCCCCAAGCGTCTACTGCTTCAAAGTCACGCGACTCTAGTTCCCGCAAAAGGAAGGAACCAGACTCCCCTGTTGCCTCAGATGTCTTCCCCTTTGAGAATCACGGGTTCTCAGAATTCAACAAGTTCATGACTGGCTTTCTCAACCAGGTTGGTATCTTCAACTTATATCTTGCACATATATGCCGAACATATATTCTAAGTATGCATTCTAACATTCGTTTACCTGATTATAGGGCCTTGAGCGACTAGTGTTTCTTTATGAGGATGCATGGGGACTGAACAAGATGTTAGAGGTGAAGTTGAAGAAGGCTAAAACCACCATTGTGGACCAAGCAGCAATTGCCACTGCCAAGTCCGAGCATTATGAGGCCAAGTACAAGGCTATGACCCAAGATCACCAAGCCGCCATCAAGAAGATTACTCAGGAGGCTCAGGCGAAATCTGATGCTGTCCAAGTCTAACACGAGCCTGACATGGTCACATACCGGGAAAGCCTCAAGAACTCCGTGGTCGTCTCCCTCCTTCAGGCTAGATTGAAAATGGCCTACGAAGCCAAGGCCTTGGGATTCGAATGCCCTTCATGGAATATTGAGGCTTGGGAGGCGAAACTGAAGGATCTTGGTGGCAATCCTGTGGAGCATCCCGTGAAACCTGTTGCTGGAGAGTCTGCTAAAGTGACCGAGGATGTGGTTGATGCCAACGTGGATGCTGGGAATGATGCTGGCGGTGATGCTGGTGGCGATGCGGGTGCGGATGCTGATGAAGCAATGATTGAAGAGGGTGCTGCCCCTTAAAAGCAGCGAAGTGGGCAATGATGGATATATGTGCCAAGGCCGGAGCCCACTTTTTTATGTTTGACGGTTGTGATTGTCTGAACAATTTACTTTTCCTGCTTTTGAACAATTTACATTTCCTGCACTACAACAATATGATGGCCAAAGGTTGATGGGTCCTGGGTTTCAGGATGAAGCCCTTGGTCATCAATTAGTATCGTTTATTTTGAACAATATAACAGATGAACGCGGATGGGTCTCGGTTTGAGACGAAACCTTCAGTCTGTTAAGTAAATATGGTTAGGAACCTGTTGTGCTTTTGGTGGATGGGCCTTGGTTTAAGGTGAAACCAAAAGCACAACTTTTGACATGTTAATAATATAACCTGCTTTTGACTTACTCGCCTTTGTTTATGCTTTAGTCTTTCGTTATACTGTTTAGTTTTGATATCAGTTAGTGCAATCATTCAAATATCCTGATCAATATTCTCAGCAATATCCTACAAAGACCTTTGGCAAATAGATCTTCTTAAAATCCCCATAATTCGGACAAAGTTTCAAAAATAGTTTATTCTTTCAAGATCTCCAATAATCAGGATACTTAAACTTTAGACATAGTTTCAAAAGTTCAATCAGGTTGTGTAAGATTCTCAAAGGAAAGATCATACCAGGAATAGAGTGTAATCCTAGTACCAAACTTTAATCCTTCTTGTAATTCCTTGTACTAAGATGTCCCCAGTCTTTGTGAATTGGGTTCAAATCTGACTCTTTGTGCTGTACGTATTCGCCTTAGGAGAAATGTCCTCTGTGCACGAAATCTTCCAACACTTAGAAAAAATTGCTTATGTTCAACTGTGTAGACAGTTCTTGTGTTACTGGGGTAAAACCCGAAAATATTCTGGAGATAAATCCTTAGTATCCTGGGGATAATCCCAAATTTTCATGCGCTACAGGCGGGAGTGTATAAACTCCAAGACTTAGAAATGTGAAAACCTTTAAACCTTGGAGAGTATGAAAATACCCTTTCGCGAGAGAGGGTGATCAATCCTCGTATACCTTAAGGATCCAAGATATAGCCAACAGTGATGAAATTGTCAGCCACTTTTACATGAACTGGTCCCGCCACCTTGAACTATCCCTGGACAACTTGCGCTCCAGGCGGGGTGTTTAAACCCAATTCGTGAGAAAGGTGAATACCTTTAAACCTTTGAGGGATCAGGATCCCTTTTACGTGAGAGAGGGGGCCAATCCTCTAATCTTTCGAAGTATCCCAAATGTGTATCCTGGAGTTATATCCCGAAGCATATTCTATAAAACAATTGTAAGCTGAGGTGGGTGTCAGCCTGGCTAACACCCCTCCGATGCCTAAGTCAGTAACGGGTTCACAACAATAAATAATATTAAACTTATTCAAAGAGATAATATTCATACCATCCTGAGTTAGAAATTAAATTCCTAACTCACTTGAAATAGAGCTTCAAATGTATAGCATTCCAGGATCTTGGTAGCATATCCCCCTCCATATTCTTGAGTCGGTATGCTCCTTTTCCCGATTCCGATTCAATCTCATAGGGTCCTTCCCATTTTGGAGCCAACTTTCCATTAGCAGGATTAGTAGTATTCTTAAAAGCCTTTCTCAATACCCAATCTCCGACTTGAAATCTTCTAGTCCTTATATTCTTGTTATATGCTTTTGATATCCTTTGTTGATATGCTGCCATCCTTAGCCTTGCAGCGTCTCTTGTCTCATCAATAGTATCCAGTTCTTGGCATAGGACGTCAAGATTCTGCTCAGGATCCCTGAGGTTTGATCTCGCTATAGGTATCACCATTTCCATCAGGATCACTGCTTCTGCTCCAAACACCAACGAAAACGGGGTTTGGCCAGTTGCACTCTTCACCGTCGTCCTATCAGCCCACAAAACAAAGGGTAATTCTTCTGCCCATCTTCCTTTCTTAGCCCCTAGTCTCTTTTTCAAGTTATTGACAATTATCTTGTTCGAGGATTTTGCTTGTCCATTTGCTTGAGGATGTATCGGAGTAGATGTGATCATCTTGATTCCCCAACTCTTGCAAAAGTCGGTAGTCCTTTTACTTATAAATTGAGATCCATTGTCGCAAATTATCTCAGCTGGTACCCCAAACCTAGTCAGGATGTTCCTTTTTATGAAGGATACCACTTCTTGATCTCTGACCTGAACAAATGCTTCTGCTTCAACCCACTTGGAGAAATAATCCGTCATTGCCAACATAAAAACCTTTCCTGCAGGAGCCTTTGGAAGCTTTCCCACTATATCCATCCCCCATTTCATAAACGGCCAAGGGGAAACAATAGGATACAGTGGTTCGACAGGTTGATGTAATATATTACTATGCCTTTGACATGCGTCGTATCTTCGAGCATATTCTGCAGCATCTTTTCTCATCGTCGGCCAATAATATCCTGTTCTTAACACCTTTGAGAACAAAGACATGCCTCCAGTATGGTTACCACAATCCCCTTCGTGGATATCCTGGAGTACCTCTTTGGTCTCGGGATCCTCCAGGCACCTCAGATACGGACCTGCAAGAGATTTCTTGTACAAGACGTCATTTATAATAGTAAATCGTGAAACCTTCAACCTAAAGGCCTTAGGATTCTCATCTTTGGGGATACGTCCATCCTTGAGATTGTGATTGGAGCCGTCCAGGACTTAGGATCCTCGTCGGGATACTTGTCATCAGGATCCTGAATACTTATTACTTCCTTATCCTGAGGATTCGTCGCAGGATACAGGATATGTAATATTGGTATTCGGGTTCCTTCCAGTATCCTGACCGATGATCCCAGATTTGCCAAGGCATCAGCTTCAACATTATCCTCTCTTGGTACCTGTTCAAGTGTAAAAATATCGAAATATCCTACTAATTTTTTGAGAATCTCGAGATACTCGATAAGCTTCTCTCCTTTAACTGCATAGGTTCCATTAAAATGATTAGTGATTAACAAAGAGTCAACATATACTTGCAAATTCTTGATACTCATACTTTTAGCCAACTCAAATCCTGCAATCAAAGCTTCATATTCTGCCTCATTATTAGTAGCAGGAAATTCACACCTAATAGCCTGGGGTAATATGTCCCCCTGTGGCGATTTTAGTAGTATACCTAGACCGACTCCTCTTACATTAGATGCACCATCAGTATACAATGTCCAGCATTCTAAGGATTCTCCTAATTGTTGAACTTCTAGGTCCACTTCATCCTGAATATCACTACTGAAATCAACCATAAAGTCAGCTAAAGCCTGAGAGTTTATGGCATTTCTAGGTTCATACACTAGATCATAGGCACTTAACTGTACTGACCATTTAGCCATTCTTCCTGACATCTCAGGTTTCCTAAGCACATTTTTAACAGGATAATTAGTTTTAACATGAATCCTATGTGTCTCAAAGTAATGTCTAAGCTTTGTTGATGCCATAACTAGTGCTAGTATCAACTTTTCTAAATGAGAATATCTAGTCTCAGCATCTAACAAACTTTTACTAACATAATAAATAGGGTATTGCTGACCTTCATGATCCTTTATAAGGACGGCACTTACAGCATTCCCTGATACTGCGAGGTATAGGGATAGTGGTTCACCATTCTCAGGCTTCATCAGCAGCGGTGCAGTTGAAAGATACTTCTTCAAATCCTGCAGGGCTGCTTCATGCTTCTCTCCCCATTCGAACTTCTTGTTTTTCTTCAGGATATCATAAAACTCCTTGCATTTTCTGGAGGATCTTGAAATAAATCTGTTCAATGCTGCAACTCCCCCTGTTACCCGCTGAACATCCTTCATATTTGAAGGTGATTTGATGTCCAAGATGGCTTTAATTTGCTCCGGGCTCGCTTCTATCCCCCTTTTGGTCACCATATATCCTAGAAACTTTCCTGCTCCTACTCCGAAATGGCACTTTGCAGGATTTAGCTTCATGTTATACTGATCCAAGATATCAAATGCTTCCTTAATATCCTGAAGGTGATCCTCGGCTTTTTTAGATTTCACCACCATGTCATCGATGTATACCTCCATTGTGTCCCCCTGCTTATCATTGAACATCATGTTTACCAATCTCTGGTATGCTGCACCTGCATTTTTCAAACTGAAAGGCATAGCAGTATAACAATAAATACCTGTTGGTGTCATGAAGGCAGTATCCTCCTGGTCAGAAGGTTCCATCTGAATCTGCTGAAATCTTGAGGATGCATCCATGAAGGTTAACATTTCATGGCCGGCAGTAGCATCTACCATTGAGTCAATATGAGGAAGAGGAAATGGGTCTTTTGGACAAGCCTTGTTTAAGTCTGTGTAATCTACACAAACTCTCTGTTTCCCGTTTTTCTTCTGAACCACCACTACATTTGCTAGCCACCTTGGAAACTTGACCTCTCTGATCATTTTCGACTTCAACAATCTGTCTACTTCTTCCTGAATAATTGCATTTCGTTCTGGAGCAAATTTCCTTCTTTTCTGTTGGACAGGCTTGAACGACCTGTCAATACCAAGCGTGTGTGTTATAACATCCTTGGAAATACCTGTCATATCCTCGTGCTTGCATGCGAATGTTGACATCCTGCATTTCAAAAAGTTAGTCAATTGGTCCTCAATATCCTGAGGGATATTAGTTCCCACGAGCACCAAGATATCCGGATTATCCCGATCCAGGATAATTTTCTTTACATCCTACTCCGAAGCCTCCGCAATATCCTGGGCCCGTATCTTTAATTGCTATGCTGCATTAGGCTTGTTTGAGGATTTCATGGAGGATGAGTAGCATTCCTTCGCCTCCTGCTGATCACTATCAAGCTTGACAAACCCCCAAGGAGTAGGGATCTTGATGCACTGATGATAAGTTGACGGCACGGCTTTCATATCTTGGATCCATGGCCTGCCCAATATGATATTGTAGCAGGATAAGGAGTCCATCACACAGAAGCACTGTATCGAATTGACCCCTTCAACATATACTGGTAATTTGATCTCTCCCACAGTATTCCTAGCTTCTCCACTGAAACCAACGAGTACAGTGGATTTTGAAGTGATATCGATTGGGGATACATTCATCCTCTTCAACGTCTCTAGTTGGATTATGTTGACGGAGCTTCCATTGTCCACCAATATCCTGCTTACAAAATGGTTAGCCACATATAATGTTATTACCAGAGCATCATGATGAGGATCCTAGACAGTATCCCTGTCATCACTATCAAAAGTGATCACTTTATCAGCTGTGAGGGTTGTCATCCTGGTTGGTCTTTCCCCTCTTTCGGCTTTAGGCTCCTTTGCATGCCTGTTGGCCGCGGAATATGAAGTTCCACAAATTTCGGATCCTCCTGAAATAAAGTTGATTATCTTGGCATCTGCAGGAGGTGATGCTGCACGTTCAGGATCCTTCTCAGTATCCTGACCCTTATTCTTCTTTCTTCCCAGAAGATCCTTCAGATATCCTTTGCTTAAGAGATAACTTATTTCTTTCCTCAGGGCAATGCAATCCTTAGTAACATGTCCGAAATCCTCATGGAAGGCACACCATTTGGACTTATCCTTCCAATCAGCTTTTTGTTGAGTCTTTCGAGGCCACCTGGCTTTGTCTCCTAAACCCTGCATAGCATACATCAATTCAGGTATATTAACAGAGAAACAATTTTCAGACAGCTCAGGATACTCTTCAGGATCCTCATCTTCAACAACATTGACTCTTTTGCCATCATTTCTGCCATATGGCTTTGAGCGATATGGTTTATATGAGGATTCTGATTTCCTGTTGGTTGACTCATAGGTTGTGGACGAATTCATTCTCTCTTGCATCTTTTTGTCGTCCTCCAGCCGAATGTATCTCAATGCCCTGTTACGAGCTTCATCCAGACTCCTGCATGGATTCATCACAAGATCCTGGTAAAATTGAGAATCTTTCTGTAATCCCATCTTGAAAGCCTGCACAGCTGTTGCGACATCAAGATACAGGATATCCAAGGATTCCCAGCTAAACTTATTCACATAGTCCCTCAAGGATTCATGAGGTCCTTGAGTTATCCTGTAAAGATCACTGGTTAATTTTTCAAAATTCCGGCTGCAAGAAAATTGACTATTAAATAAGTTAACCAGATGAGCAAAAGAAGTAATTCAGTGAGGAGGAACGTTTAACAGCCATTTTAAGGTTGATCCTGTTAAGGTAGAGCCGAAACCCTTGCATAAGCATGCTTCCTTAAGTTCTGGAGGGATAGGATTGATTTCCTTCCATTCTCTATACTGGGCAATATGCTCCTCAGGATCCGTGGTTCCATCATAAAGCTTCATGTTGGGAGTTTGGAATCTTTTTGGGATTTCAGCATCACAAATAGGATGCACAAACCGAGATATCCTGTGGCTATCCTGGGACACTTCAGGAATTGGCTGAACCACCCCAGGTACACTGGATATCATATCCTTTAGCTTCTGAAGTTCCCTAGACAATGCTGATGTCACACCTGTATCCTGCGAAAGATCCAATACTGTTAGTAGCAAGTGTATTATTGTTCGACACATTACCAGTTTGAGGATTCTGGCCATATCTTGAAGCATATCCTGAGCTCCTCACAGTCGACATCCTGACCGAGGAGGGTATTTCAGGAGTATGGTTCTAGGGATGTCTAGGTACAATATTTCCCCTATTATCCTCAGTATAAACAGCAGAACTGAAGTTCAAAGCCCTGGGCTGCAAGGGAGTGACAATATCCTCAGTAGGCCTGCTTGAACCGGATTTTAAGAGTTGTATTTCCCGTAAAATCATTCGATTGGTCTCCTGCTGCTGCCTCATCTGTTCCTGAACACTTCCAAATAGGGTTAGAATTTCATCATTAGAAGCTAAAATGGGAGCAGATCCCTGAATATTCCGAGTAGGGATAATATCCTGAGGTTTTGAAGAAATGGGCATCCTTGGAGGAGGTGGCGGAAGCACCAAACCAGTAGTAGCAGAAGGTGTAGCAGACACAGTGGAGGAGCTCATGTTTGATCCTGAGGCCATTGTAAACAATGTGGCAAAAAGTTTTGAAATTAGAAAACCAATTAATGATTTCACAAAGATTTTTAGTAATGATAGCACCACTTGCCCCACGGTGGGCGCCAAATTGTTTTGGTCAAAAATTACCGAAGCAATTAAGTGATCAAATTAGTTAAGTGAGGCGGTGTGCTAAGAGAATGTGTTCGAAAAAATGTTAATCAAGTGGTTTGCAAAAACAGTTTTAGGATACAGCTCAGGATATCGAGCTGTATCTATGATCAAACAATGAGCAAAAATGTAGAGGGTGACACAGGATATACGAGGAAAGCCCTTGATCAATCTAGATCGCCGGCATAAAACCTCGGGCGCTGACAATCGCAGCTACCTTGTTCTTCAATTACTTCAAATATCAGGATACAGTGTAGGATATGATACGGATCAACTAAGTGTTACAATGAGATTTGAGTACAACTGTTCGTGTGTGATGATTTCTAGTGACTAGAGAGCAAAGTGTGCGAAAGAGTGTATGTGACTTAATCTGATCCGATCAATCTATTTATAGTAAATAGAAAACAACCAACTATCCTATTATCCCGGGATCCGGCGAATATTCCACATGTGAACGTTGTAGTCCATATCTTCTGGCTTCAACGTCTTTCTCCCAACTATTTTGCCCGAGTCTCAAGGAGAAGAAGTCCACTTGAACGTTGGAGACTTTTACCCTTTAATCTGCACGTGGTTAAATCAGTTATTACCAGGATATCGTTTCAGGATGTTACCAATATCCTGATCTGGTATCCTGATCTCAAATAAACAATCAAAAGCAGAATATTAGTCAGGATATACGTTCAGAAAATGGCCCATAACACCAAGGATCCCTGATCCTATTGAAATCTTGGATTCAGGATCATGAGGATCCATAAGGATTTCTTTCACATCCTGCTCTCTTGCCTCCAAGACATCCCTTGAAGGATACTTTAATTGCTATTGCTCCCTTGGCCTTGAGGCTGGTTTCATTGATGATGTGTAGCAATTCTTAGCCTCTTGCTGATCACTCTCAATTTTCACCACCCCCCATGGACTAGGAGGCTTCACACATTGATGATAAGTGGATGGGACTGCCTTCATGTCATGTATCCAAGGCCTGCCAAGGATAACATTACAACAAGATAAGCAATCTATAACACAATTTTTTATAAGAATGTAGTCCTTTTGATATAAATTGGGAGTTTGATGTCCCCCAGAGTATTCTTGGTCTCCCCACTGAATCCCACAAGTACTGAGGATCTTGGTACAATATCGGATTCGGGAATATTCATTTTCTTTAGGACATCAAGCAGGATGATGTTCACAGAGCTTCCTCCGTCTATAAGGATCCTGCGAACAAAATGGTTAGAAATAAAAAGAGTAATAACAAGACCATTGTTAGGGCTGGATTTTTATGACTTATGATCCTTACATGTGATCCTTACATATGATCCTAACCAGTGATCCTTGTTTCTTTGGCAGATAGTGATCCTCAGAAGAGTTCCAGGATCAGGATCACGGAGTATCCTAGGGATCCTCATACTAACGATTGTTCTCTTTGGATTTAATGTTGTCTTGCAGGAATTCCGAGTAGGATCCGCTCTTCACAACGTAAACAAGGAACCTGTCACGCTACTTTGGCATGTGCATAATCAAAGATGGACGTTGTGGACGATATGGAAACTCAGCATAATTTAAGGGCGATAATTTAGGCTAGATTTACTTCTATTCCTAAAGGGGTAACGAGCTAATAGTTAGGTTATTTACCTAAAATACGAACATTCACACTTGTATAAATAGCACTCTTCCACATTCGGAGAACACAACACACTTCCCACACGCTTTGACACACGATACTATAGTGATCCTTGTACTTAGCTCGTTACCATCCGAAGTTGTAACCTTTATTTGTTATATTGAAGTTTGGTGATCGGTAGTTTCCATCACCCGAGGTTTTTTATGCCGGAGATCATTCATTGATCAAGGGCTTTTTCCTCGTATAAATCCTTGTGTCACTTGTGCATTCTACATTTAAGTGATCCTTCACTTTGTTCATCATACCAAGCAGCATTCCCCGTTTACATAAAGTTTGGTTGCATTATCTTTAAGTGATTTTTGACCAAAACAGTTTGGCGCCCACCGTAGGGCAATTGGTGCTTCATTCATAAGAAAACTTTTCTGTTGGTGATCATTCCGGAAGTGTAGCATGGCTTCATCGTTGAAGAATACTTCCACAGCGATGTCTGCAGTCAATTCATCTAATGGCATTCCACCTTTGCCTCCACCACCAGCTGGATCTCAGAAAAATGCTGAGAAGAAACCAACTCCTATCTCCTCTAAACCATCATCTTCTGCTCTAACTTCTTCTGTTCCCAGTACTAGTGATATATTTACTTTGATTTTGCAGATGAGGGATCGTATGCAGCAGCAGGATGAAACTAATGACAGGATCCTCAGAGAAATCGGAGATCTCAAAAGGCAAAAGAAAACGGCAGAGGATCATTCCCCACTGATGCCCAAATCTTTGAATTTTGATACTCCAATGATTACTTCTCAGCCATCAGAGGTCCCAGGCATTCAACATATGGGTGAATCAAGAGGAGTGCATTTCAGCCCAGCAGCAATGACTCAGGCACCAGGATCATATTTCCAACCGGCGGGATCCTACACTCAGCATATGGGATCCCTCATGAGCTTAGGATCCTCCTTTGTTCCAGGATCATCCCAGGTTCAAGGATCCTCCTTTGTTCCAGGATCATCCCAGGTTCAAGGATCCTCCTTTGTTCCAGGATCATCCCAGGTTCAAGGATCCTCCTTTGTTCCAGGATCATCCCAGGTTCAAGGATCCTCCTTCGTTCCAGGATCATCCCAGGTTCAAGGATCCTCCTTCGTTCCAGGATCATCCCAGGTTCAAGGATCCCTTCAGATACCAGGATCCTTGAAGAATTTGCAAACAGGAAGTCTAGATGTCCATCAAGGAGATTTTATTCCAATGCAAACCATTGCTTCCACTGGTCCCTCCATCATCCCAGAATCCCAGCAACATGGATTCACATCCAATGTTCCTAACTTGAACCCGATGGGAGGTAACACTTTTAATAATTCTTATACCACTAACCATGGATTCATGCAGGATACATGTATCAATCATGCTATGGCCAGAGAACTACAAAAACTGAAGGATATGATATCAAGTGTCCCAGGGGTAGTCAAACCTATCCCGGAGATTGCAGATGGAAGCCATAAGGTATCTCGTTTTGCACCACCAATCTGTGATGCTGAGATACCCAAAAGGTTCCACATCCCTACTATGAAGCTGTATGATGGTACAACGGATCCTGAGGAACACATAGCACAATACAGGGAAAGGATGGAGATCAATCCAATTCCAGAAAAGCTAAAGGAAGCATGCCTATGCAAAGGATTTGGATCCACTCTTACTGGATCAGCTCTTAAATGGCTGCTAAGTCTTCCCCCTTATTCTATTACTTCGTTTGCTAACTTAGTTAACTTATTCAATAACCAATTTTCTTGTAGTAGAAAATTTGAACGATTAACTAGTGATTTATATAGGGTAACTCAGTGTCATAATGAATCATTAAGGGATTATATAACCAAATTCAGTAAAGAATCCTTGGACATTCCCAACTTGGATATGGCCACAGCTGTTGAGGCCTTCAAAATGGGATTGCTTAGGGATTCACTGTTCTATAATGATCTTGTTATGACACCATGCAGGAACCTAGATGAAGTAAGAACTCGTGCACTCAGGTTCATCCGGCTAGAGGATGACAAAAGGATCCAGGAAAGACAAGTAGGATCCTCAAAACAAGAAAAGCAAGGATCCTCTTTCAAAAGCAACAGATTCAAATCCTACAATAGGAATGACAACCAGAACGTGCATGCCGTTGACCAAGAAGAGAATGATGAGGATTATCCTCCGATTTCTGAATATTGTTTTTCCGTTGATAATCATGAACTAATCCTTGCAATGCAGAATCTAGGAGAAAAAGCTAGATGGCCCAGAAAAAACGACAAACCAACTGGGACTAAAGACAAATCGAAGTGGTGTGCATACCACGAGGATTTTGGGCATTTAACCGAAGAATGCATCGCGTTAAGAAAGGAAATTGGATATCTGCTAAGCAAGGGGCATCTAAAAGAGTTGTTGGGAAGAAAAAAGCAAAGGACTCGGGATCCTGAGAGGATCCCTGAGAAAGCTCCAGCTCCTTCGGCAGATGCACAAGTAATCAACTTTATTTCTGGAGGATCAGACATATGTGGTACATCCTTCTCGGCAGCTAAAAGGCATGCAAAGGAAGCTAAAATGGATAACGGAGAAAGACCTATTCGAACATCAAGTGTCTCGGAAGGAAAAGTTATAACCTTCGATGAGGATGATAGAATTAACATCCAGGATCCTCATCATGATAGTCTAGTCATCACTCTCTTTATCTCTAACCATTTTGTCCGCAAGATCCTTATCGACGGAGGAAGCTCAGTAAACATTATCCAGCTTGATGTTCTGAAGAAGATGGGTATACCTGAATCAGATATCACACCAAGATCGTCCGTACTTGTGGGATTCAGTGGCGAAACTAAGAAAACCCTGGGGGACATCAAACTCCCAATTTATGTGGAAGGATTACATAATTATCAAAAATTTTGTGTTATTGACTGTTTGTCATGTTGTAATGTCATCCTTGGCAGGCCCTGGATACACGATATGAAGGCAGTCCCATCCACCTACCATCAATGTGTGAAGCTCCCTAGCCCATGGGGAATAATCAAGATCGATAGTGATCAGCAGGAGGCTAAGGATTGTTACACCTCGTCATTGAAACCAGCCTCGAAGCCAAGGGAGCAATAGCATTTACAGTATCCTCCAAGGAATGTCTTGGAGGCGAGAGAGCAGGATGTGGACGAAATCCTTTTGGATCCTAATGATCCTGAATCAAAAATCTATATCGGATCAGGGATCCTTAGCAAGATGAAAGAAGACATAGTATCCTTCCTCAAAAGAAGAAAGTCTACCTTTGCATGGAAACATGAGGATATGACAGGTATATCTAAGGATATTATAACTCATAAACTTGGCATTGACTGGACAATCAAACCAATCCATCAAAAAAGGTGGAAGTTTGCACCGGAAAGAAATGCCATTATCCAGGAAGAAGTAGAAAGATTACTTCGAGCAGGTATGATTAGAGAGGTAAAATATCCAAAATGGCTAGCCAATGTGGTTGTTGTTCAAAAGAAAAACGAAAAGTGGAGGGTATGTGTCGATTTCACTGATTTAAATAAGGCATGTCCCAAGGATCCTTTCCCATTACCCCACATTGACTCCATGGTGGATGCAACGGCGGGTCATGAACTGTTAACCTTTATGGATGCATCATCTGGATTCCAACAAATTCAGATGGAACCATCTGACCAGGAGGATACAGCTTTTATGACCCCAACCGGTTTATATTGTTATATCGCTATGCCTTTCGGATTAAGAAATGCAGGTGCAACATATCAAAGGCTGGCGAATATGATGTTCAAAGATCAAATTGGACAAACTATGGAAGTATACATAGACGATATGGTAGTTGTTTTGGTCAAAAATCACACAAGGATAATGTAACCAAACTTTATGTAAACAGGGTATGATGCTTGGTTAATTATAAAAGTAAAGGATCACTTTTATGAGAAATATGCAAAGACACAATGATTTATACGAGGAAAAAGCCCTTGATCAATGTATGATCTCCGGCATAAAAAACCTCGGGTGATGGCAACTACCGATCACCAACTTCAATATAAGAAAAATATAGTTACAACTTCGGATGATAATGAGCTGAGTACAAGGATCACTATAGTTTCGAGTGTCTAAGCGTGTGAGAATTGTGTTGTGTGTTCTTCCAAATGAGGAAGAGTGGTATTTATACAAGTGTAGGTGACCTATTTTAGGTAAAAGGACTAATAATCAGCTCATTACCCCTTTAGAAACATAAACAATCTAGCCTAAATTGCCGCCCTTAAATCAAACTAAGTTTCCATATCCTTTGCAACGTCTATCTCTGATTTAGCTCGTGCTATAATTGTGAAGACGCATCCCTTGATTATGATGCTAAGAGCGTATCCTGCTAGATGTTCCTGCAAAATATCATTGTATTAAACGAAGATAACTGTTAGCATGAGGATCCTGTAATGGTCCATGATCCTGATCCTGAAGTCCTCCTGAGGATCACTGTCTGCCAAATAAACAAGGATCACTGGTTAGGATCACGTGTAAGGATCACGTATAATAAAAATCCAGCCCTAACAATTGCCCCCAAAATATAAGGAGTTTATTGTAAATTAATGAGTTGTATTTTGCTCTGATCTTATCTTCAACGGACTACTCGGATAACTAGCCGTTATAAGCGGACTAGCCGTTGCGATCAATACGTCATTGAAGTGACATCCGTGCAAATCATGATTATAAATAGGAGATAGGGTGAGGATCGATTTGTATTTAAATTCAGGATATACTCCCTTTATAATCTCAACCGGAGATCAACCAGGTATTCTCTTCTCCTCTCTTTCTTTTCATCCTTCTCTTGCTCTGTTTTTTCTGTTTTTACTCTGTTTCTGTTCCGCCACAAGTATGTTGCTCTGGAATTCTCCTCATGAGGATCCCAAGAAGAGTAGTCCCCTAAAAAGCCAAGGGATCATCAAGGATTCTCCTACCGAGAGATGCTGTTATACCGATGCTCTCATTGATAGGATCCGTCACTGTTTTCCGGCGGATACCGTTTTTAAATCTTTTTCTTCTACCGCTCTAAGTGATTTTATCTCCGACACCTAGGTGGCTTTCCCTGCAACTCCGTTCACCATAGGATATTCGTATCCTTTTCCAGCCTTCACCCAATCATTCTTTTCTTTAACCGGCATCTCTTACATCCAAGCTATGCCGATGATCTGGAGGGTTCTGTATACCTTCGAGAGGATCATCGAGCAGAAAGGGATTGACCTACGGATGGCGGAGTTGGCCGAGCTTTATGATCTCACCACATTTGGTTCTCATCGATACTTGCTGAAACGGAAAGCCGGGGAGGATCACCCTGTTTTCAAAGTTACAAAAAATGATACAAATTGGAAGCGACGCTTCTTTTTTGTCAGAAGGGATTCCATCCCTCATGGGAAGGATCTGCCCAAGGAGTGGGCCACTCATGGTAGGATAGAGGATCCTTGAAGGATCACTATCAGACTTGTCTCTTATGATGAGGATCACTAATGTTTTTTTTATATCTTGTGCAGCTATTTCCGTTGCTCATCTTAAATTGACCCCTGCTGCAAGAGAAAGAGTTTTAGCTTTTAAAAGGCTTGATCCTGAGATCAGAAGTTTCCGAGTCACCATCCAAGATTCACAAGAAGTATCCTCCGCATCTGCCACTATGTCAAGTAAGTATCCTTATAAAAAGTAAGTTATATGCAAGACTATTTAATTAGTGAGGGAACTTATCTTGTTTTGATTGTGTAGGTGTTGGGAAGTCTGCCAAATCTGCCAAGTCTGCCTCCAAGTTTGGGATAGATGATCTCACCAATGTCAAGTCTTTGAGGAGGAAGACTTCTGCTGCCAGTCCCTCCGCTTCAGCCCCTAAAGCACCCATTAGGGGTAAGGGAAAGAAGAGGAAGACTTCTGAAGGTCTCCAGGGATTTCCCCTCCTCCGTCAGCAGTTCCTTGATTATTTCGATGAGGTTAGGATTACTGCCCCTGTTGGTTATCCTGACAAGTTTAAGGATCACTCGCGTCTGATCTTGTTTCCCGTTTTTCTTGCAGAAATTCACCGAAATGGAGACTTATGTTAACCAAGTTGAAGATCAGGATCGTCAAATTGCCGACCTCCAACAGATGGGTGTGCTGAAGGATCTCAAGATTGCCGATCTTGAGAAGGAGCTCCGGGCTACTAAGGATGAGGCTGTCAAAGCATTGATCAACTTTGACTATGAGAAGCATGATATCACTCAGGATGCTAAAGTCTCTGCCGCGATAGCTATGTACAAAATACAACTGCAGATGGCTACGGAGGCTCAGGATCCTTCCTTCGATAAGAGCACATGGGATGTTGAAGGCTGGAAGGCAAGGCTGGCGGAACTGGAGGATGAGGATGAAGCCGAGGATATCCCAATGCTGGAGGGTGGTGGAGCTCACAAGGATCAAGGCGGAGAAGCTGGTGGTGATGGAGCAGCAAAGGTGTAAGCTGCATGATTGGGCGATGATGGATATTTGTGACTAGGCCGGAGCCCAATTTTTTTGAGTTTGATAGTGGTTTGTTTGTGGTTTGAAACAATTATGGTTTGTAATCTTTGAACAATAGTTTTTAGGGTTAAGGATCCTGGATCCTTTGAACAATAGGTAGGATCGCAAATGGTGGAGGGATCCTCTGTTTGGGGGATGAAGCCTTTGTGATCCTGCCGCTTTTATTTTCCTGCACATGCTAAGACCCCATAGACAATGGACACCCTTTGCCAACCCATGTGGACGGGCCACGTTTTGCTGGTAGAAATGTGGGTTGGCAATTTTGACAACTTTTTGAAAGGGTTAAAGATCCTTTTGTTAATAATATAACTTTTAATCTTTCTGGCTTATCTCGTGTTGTTATCCTTTATTTATCTTTTTATTTTCCAGTTTGTTTTAGAATCATATTTGTTAGAGTGACGAGAGTTGAGCAAACCATGTTTAAGAAATTTAGGATATGATCCTGGATCAAATATCCTATAATCGAAAATTTTCAAGGTAGTTTATTTTAAGGATCATAGGTTCAGTTGTCAAGGTCTAAAGGTTATTCAAATGAATAATGAAATTAAAAATAGTTAAGGATCATACCTGAGGATCCAAGTTAGGATCCTAGCCTTTAATCGGGATAACCATCAGTAAAACTTTAATGGATAATAAGGATTGAGGATCCTTAATTGTTTAACTTCGAAAACCTGAAAAAATGGAATATAACTTGGGACTAAGCCAATATAAAAGATAAGTTAGCAACTGGGGACAAGCCCAAAGGATAACTGGGGACAAGCCCATAGGATCACTGGGGATGATCCCAAAGGATCACTGGGGACAAGCCCAAAGGATAACTGGGGACAAGCCCAAAGGATCGTATGTAAACTGGAGTATGGCCCTTACTGGCGACTATCCAAACTTAGTGACATGAAAATTTCAAAACCTTAGCTAACGTGAAAACGTTAGAAACCTTATGAACGGATGTATGGTACGTCTACCATTATACGTAGGATCCTGGGTATAGCCAGTACGATGAGGTTGTCAGCCCCGGAAGTGGGTACTGGTCCCAAAGACGTGAACTATATCAGGATCATCGTGCGCTGCTGGCGGAAACTGGGGATAATCCAAAGGATAACTGGGGTTAGACCCAAGGATCTGCGTTGCTTTTGAAGATCTTTGACGATATGCTGTAGATACCTGAACTATCATAACTCAAATGGTTTGTGAGAAGAGGATGAAGGATACAGGATCCTTATCCTTTGGTAAAAAGTAAGGAAATGTAATAGTTTTAAGATAAGGATATTACCAGAGTAAGGATCACTGACATCACCGGGATTCTTTGAGGATACTTCAATGTAAGGATCACATGCTTTGTCGGATCATGTTCACACAAAGTATCTCTTTAAGTGAACAGCATTCCAGGCTCTTGGTAACAAGTTTCCTTCCATAGTTAGCAATCTGTATGCCCCCTTTCCTGCTTCAGCTTCAATCAAGTAAGGGCCTTCCCACTTTGGTGCTAACTTCCCGTCAGCAGGATTAATAGTGTTTTGGAATGTTTTTCTCAACACCATATCTCCGACTTGGAACTTCCTTATCCTAACATTTTTGTTGTAAGCACCAGCCATTCTTTGTTGGTAGCTTGCCATCCTTATCCTAGCCAGATCCCTGATTTCCTCAATAGTATCCAAATCCTGGGCCAGGATTGCAGCATTTTCTTCAGGATCACGAGCATTTGTTCTAGCAGTTGGGATCACCATCTCCGTTGGGATCACTGCTTCTGCCCCAAATACTAAAGAAAAAGGTGTTTGACCAGTGGCATTCTTGGGAGTTGTTCTATCGGCCCATAGCACATAAGGTAACTCCTCTGCCCATTTTCCCTTCTTGGATCCTAGCTTCTTCTTCAGATTGTTGATGATGATCTTGTTGGATGATTCTGCTTGGCCATTGGCTTGTGGATGAACTGGTGTTGATGTTATCATCTTGATTCCCCAACTGTCACAAAAGTTAGTAGTTCTGCTTCCAATGAATTGGGAACCATTATCACATACAATTTCAGAGGGAATGCCAAATCTAGTTATAATGTTTCTTTTGATAAAGGATATAACTTCTTTTTCTCTGACTTGAGCAAAAGCTTCAGCTTCTATCCATTTAGAGAAGTAGTCAGTCATGGCAAG
Organism: Helianthus annuus; assembly: GCF_002127325.2. NCBI lineage: Eukaryota > Viridiplantae > Streptophyta > Magnoliopsida > Asterales > Asteraceae > Helianthus > Helianthus annuus. Next base: position 49,647,259 of record NC_035440.2, on the reverse strand, counting down.
CATAAATACTTTTCCACCAGGTGCTTTAGGGAGCTTGCCAACTATATCCATCCCCCATCTCATGAATGGCCAAGAGGATGGTATAGGGTGTAACAGTTCAGCTGGTTGATGAAGGATATTGCTGTGTCTTTGACAAGGATCACATTTCCTAGCATATTCTACAGCATCCATTTTCATGGTTGGCCAGTAGTATCCTGTTCTAAGGATCCTTGAGAACAATGCCCTGCCCCCAGTGTGGTTTCCACAATCTCCTTCATGGAAGTCTCTCAACACTTCTTCAATTTCAGGATCCTCGATACATCTCAAATATGGTCCTGCAAGAGATCGTTTGTATAGCACATTATTTAAGATTGTGAATTGAGATACCTTAATCCTGAAAGCTCTAGGATTTTCTCCCATCGGTATCTCCCCGTATTGCAAGTATCTCATTATTGGTGAGATCCATGATCCTGAATAAGATTGAGCTTCTTCACTAGGGATTACTGCAGTATCCTCTTCTATTTCCATGGCCACCTGATTTTTAATAGCAGGAGCCAGGATATGGATGATAGGGATACTTATGTCTTCTGGAATTTTTAAGGATGATCCTAAGTTGGCCAATGCATCAGCTTCCGTGTTATCCTCCCTTGGTACCTGTGTTAAGCTGAAAGAAACAAAAGAGAATGCCAATTCTTTGACTATCTCTAAATATTTGGTTAGTTTTTCACCTTTAACAGCATAGGATCCATTAAAGTGATTGGTGATCAATAATGAGTCTACATATACTTTAAGATATTTCACCCCCATATCCTTAGCAATTTGCAAGCCAGCAATTAAGGCTTCATATTCAGCCTCATTGTTAGTTGCTTGGAACTCACAGGCTATGGAGTGGGGTATTATGTCCCCCTGTGGCGATTTTAGTAGTATCCCGAGCCCTGTGCCCTTGACATTTGAGGATCCATCAGTGTGTAGTATCCAGGGATCCTTGGTCTCATCCAGCTGTTGGACTTCCAATTCTGCTTCTTTTTGTAGATCACTACTGAAATCAGCCACAAAGTCAGCTAGTGCTTGGGATTTAATGGCTGTTCTTGGCTCATATCTTATATCATGGGCACTAAGCTTTACTGCCCACTTAGCCATTCTTCCTGACATCTCTGGTTTCCTGAGGACATTCTTAATTGGAAAGTTAGTTTTAACAACAATAGTATGGGTTTCAAAATAATGCCTTAACTTAGTTGATGCCATGATTAATGCAAGAATAAGTTTTTCGAGGTGTGAGTACCTGGATTCGGCATCAAGTAAACTCTTACTTACATAGTAGATAGGATATTGTGTACCTTCATGATCCTTAACAAGGACAGCGCTTACAGCGGTTGAGGATACCGCCAAATATAAGGATAACACATCTCCTTTCTCGGGTTTTGATAATGCTGGTGCTGAGGACATATATTCTTTAAGGGCTTGAAAAGCATTCTCATGTTTCTCAGTCCATTCAAACTTCTTGTTCTTCCTTAGGATATCGTAAAATTCTTTACATTTTTCTGAGGATTTTGATATGAACCTGTTCAGAGCTGCTATCCTGCCTGTTAGCCTTTGCACATCCTTAGCATTGGCAGGGGACTTGATGTTTACTAGTGCTTTAATTTGCTCCGGACTTGCCTCAATGCCCCTCTGAGTTACCATATATCCTAGGAATTTACCTGCCTTAACACCAAAGTGGCACTTCGAAGGATTAAGCTTCATGTAATAATTATCAAGGATATCAAATGCTTCCTCCAAATCCCTTAGGTGATCCTCAGCTTTCTTTGATTTGACTACCATATCATCTATGTATACTTCCATAGTTTGTCCAATTTGATCTTTGAACATCATATTCACCAGCCTTTGATATGTTGCACCTGCATTTCTTAATCCAAAAGGCATGGCAATATAACAATACAAACCTGTTGGGGTCATAAAGGCTGTATCCTCTTGGTCAGATGGTTCCATCTGAATTTGTTGGAATCCAGATGATGCATCCATAAAGGTTAACAGTTCATGCCCCGCTGTTGCATCCACCATGGAGTCAATGTGGGGTAATGGGAAAGGATCCTTGGGACATGCCTTATTCAGATCAGTGAAATCGACACATACCCTCCACTTTCCGTTTTTCTTTTGGACAACGACCACATTGGCTAACCATTTTGGATACTTTACCTCTCTGATCATACCTGCTCGAAGTAGTCTCTCTACTTCTTCTTGGATAATGGCATTCCTTTCCGGTGCAAACTTCCTCCTTTTTTGATGGACTGGTTTGATAGACCTGTCAATGCCAAGTTTGTGAGTAATAATATCCTTAGATATACCTGTCATATCTTCATGTTTCCAAGCAAAGGTAGATTTTCTTCTTTTGAGGAAGGATATTAAGTCTTCTTTCATCTTGCCAAGGATCCCTGATCCGATATGGATTTTTGATTCAGGATCACTAGGATCCAAGAGGATTTCGTCCACATCTTGTTCCCTTGCCTCCAAGACATTCCTTGGAGGATACTGTAATTGCTATTGCTCCCTTGGCTTCGAGGTTGGCTTCATGGATGAGGTATAACAATCCTTAGCCTCCAGCTGATCACTGTCGATCTTGATTATTCCCCATGGGCTAGGGAGCTTCACACATTGATGGTAGGTGGATGGGACTGCTTTCATATCATGTATCCAAGGTCTGCCAAGGATAACATTGCAACAAGACAAACAGTCAATAACACAAAATTTCTGATAATTATGTAATCCTTCCACGTAGATTGGGAGTTTGATGTCCCCCAGAGTTTTCTTCGTTTCTCCACTGAATCCTACAAGCACGGAGGATCTTGGTGTGATGTCTGATTCTGGGATACCCATTTTCTTCAGAACATCAAGCTGGATAATGTTCACTGAGCTTCCTCCATCGATAAGGATCCTGCGGACAAAATGGTTAGAGATAAAGAGAGTAATAACTAAACTATCATGATGAGGATCCTGAATGTTAATGCGATCATCCTCATCAAACGTTATCATCTTCCCCTCTGAGACACTTGATGTTCTAATAGGTCTTTCTCCATTATCCATTTTTGACTCCTTTGCATGCCTTTTGGCCGCCGAGAAGGATGTACCACAGATGTCTGATCCTCCGGAAATAAAGTTGATCACTTGTGCATTTGCCGGAGGTGCTGGAGCCTTTTCAGGGATCCTTTCAGGATCCTGAGTCCTTTGCTTTTTTCTTCCCAACAGTTCTTTTAGGTGCCCCTTGCTTAACAGATATCCATTCTCTTTTCTTAAAGCTATGCATTCTTCAGTTAGATGCCCGAAATCCTCATGGTATGCACACCATTTTGACTTGTCTTTAGTCCCGGATGGTTTATCATTCTTCCTGGGCCACCTAGCTTTTTCACCTAGATTCTGCATTGCAAGGATTAGTTCCTGATTATCAACGGAAAAACAATATTCTGAGATTGGAGGATAATCTTCATCATCCTCTTCTTGGTCAACAGCATGCACATTCTGGTTCTCATTTCTATGGTAGGATTTGAATTTGTTGTTCTTGAAGGAGGATCCTTGCTTCTCCTGTTTTGAGGATCCTACTTGTCTCTCCTGGGTCCTCTTGTCATCCTCTAGCCGGATGAACCTGAGTGCCCGAGTTCTTACTTCATCTAGGTTCCTGCATGGTGTCATAACAAGATCATCATAGAATAATGAATTCTTAAGCAGTCCCATTTTGAAGGCTTCAACAGCCGTAGCCATATCTAAGTTGGGAATGTCCAAGGATTCTTTACTAAATTTAGTTATGTAATCCCTTAATGATTCATTATGACTTTGAGTTACTCTATATAAATCACTGGTTAATCTTTCAAATTTTCTACTACAAGAGAATTGGTTATTGAATAAATTAACTAAATTAGCAAATGAAGTAATAGAGTAAGGGGGAAGACTTAGCCGCCACTTAAGAGCTGATCCAGTAAGAGTGGATCCAAATCCTTTACATAGGCATGCTTCCTTCAGCTTTTCTGGGATAGGATTGATCTCCATCCTCTCCCTGTATTGTGCTATGTGCTCCTCTGGATCCGTTGTACCATCATACAGCTTCATAGTAGGGATATGGAACCTTTTGGGTACCTCTGCATCACAAATTGGTGGTGCAAAGCGAGATACCTTGTGGCTTCCATCTGCAATCTCTGGGATAGGCTTGACTACCCCTGGAACACTTGATATCATATCTTTTAGCTTCTGCAATTCCCTGGCCATAGCATGATTGACACCTGTATCCTGCATGAATCCATGGTTAGTAGTAAGATGATTATTTAAAGTGTTACCTCCCATTGAGTTCAAGTTAGTGAATCCATATTGCTGGGATTCGGGGATAACGGAGGGACCAGTGGAAGCAATGGTCTGCATTGGAATGAAGTCCCCTTGATTTCCTATTTGCAAACTTTTTAGGGATCCTGGCATCTGGAAGGATCCTGGTATCTGGAAGGATCCTGGAGCGAAGTAGGATCCTTGACCCTGGGATGATCCTGGAACAAAGTAGGATCCTTGACCCTGGGATGATCCTGGAACAAAGTAGGATCCTTGAAGCTGCTGTGTTCCCGGATAGGCTCCCGAATTCATGAAGGATCCCATATGCTGGGGATAGGATCCTGCCGGTTGAAAGTGTGAGCTTGATGCCTGAGTCATTGCTGTCGATCCGAGGTGCAATCCTCTTGATTCTCCCACAATTTGCACGTCTGGAATTCCCGATGGCTGAGAAGTGATCATTGGAGTATCAAAGCTCAAGGATTTGGGCATCAGTGGGGAATGATCTTCTGCCGTTCTCTTTTGTCTTTTGAGATCTCCAATTTCCCTGAGGATCCTATCATTAGTTTCATCCTGCCGCTGCATACGATCCTTCATCTGCAAAATCAAAGTAAATACATCACTAGTACTGGGAATATAGGAATTCATAGCAGAAGGAGATGGAGGTTTAGAGTTAGTAGGAGTTTGTCTCTTCTCAGCATTCTTCTGGGATCCTGCCGGTGGAGGAGGCAGAGTGTTCTGAGACGAGGTGACTGCAGACATTGCCGTGGACATGTTTTTCAATGATGAAGCCATGTAATTCTTCGAAATGATTTTGAACAAAGAGTTTTCTTATGAATGAAGCACCAATTGCCCCACGGTGGGCGCCAAACTGTTTTGGTCAAAAATCACACAAGGATAATGTAACCAAACTTTATGTAAACGGGGTATGATGCTTGGTTAATTATAAAAGTAAAGGATCACTTTTATGAGAAATATGCAAAGACACAATGATTTATACGAGGAAAAAGCCCTTGATCAATGTATGATCTCCGGCATAAAAAACCTCGGGTGATGGCAACTACCGATCACCAACTTCAATATAAGAAAAATATAGTTACAACTTCGGATGATAATGAGCTGAGTACAAGGATCACTATAGTTTCGAGTGTCTAAGCGTGTGAGAATTGTGTTGTGTGTTCTTCCAAATGAGGAAGAGTGGTATTTATACAAGTGTAGGTGACCTATTTTAGGTAAAAGGACTAATAATCAGCTCATTACCCCTTTAGAAACATAAACAATCTAGCCTAAATTGCCGCCCTTAAATCAAGCTAAGTTTCCATATCCTTTGCAACGTCTATCTCTGATTTAGCTCGTGCTATAATTGTGAAGACGCGTCCCTTGATTATGATGCTAAGAGCGTATCCTGCTAGATGTTCCTGCAAAATATCATTGTATTAAACGAAGATAACTGTTAGCATGAGGATCCTGTAATGGTCCATGATCCTGATCCTGAAGTCCTCCTGAGGATCACTGTCTGCCAAATAAACAAGGATCACTGGTTAGGATCACGTGTAAGGATCACGTATAATAAAAATCCAGCCCTAACAGTAGTAAAGTCAAAGAAAGCTGAGGATCGCCTAAGGGACTTGGAGGAAGCATTTGATATCCTTGATAATTATAACATGAAGCTTAACCCTTCAAAATGTCACTTTGGTGTTAAAGCAGGTAAATTCTTAGGATATATGGTAACCCAGAGGGGCATTGAAGCAAGCCCTGAACAAATCAAAGCATTGGTGAATATCAAATCCCCTGCCAACGCTAAGGATGTGCAAAGGCTAACAGACAGGATAGCAGCTCTAAACAGATTCATATCCAAATCCTCAGAAAAGTGTAAAGAATTCTATGATATCCTAAGAAAGAACAAGAAATTCGAATGGACTAAAAAGCATGAGAATGCTTTACAAGCCCTAAAAGAATACATGTCCTCAGCCCCAGCATTGATGACGCCAGAAAAAGGAGATGTGTTATCCTTATACCTTGCGGTATCCTCAAAAGCAGTAAGTGCAGTCCTTGTTAAGGATCATGAAGGTACACAATATCCTGTCTATTATGTAAGTAAGAGTTTACTTGATGCTGAATCCAGGTATTCACACCTTGAAAAACTTATCCTTGCACTGATTATGGCATCCACCAAACTAAGACATTATTTTGAAACCCATGTTATTGTTGTTAGAACTAATTTCCCAATTAAGAATGTCCTCAGGAAACCAGAGATGTCCGGAAGAATGGCTAAGTGGGCAGTAAAGCTTAGTGCCCATGATATAAGATATGAGCCTAGAACATCCATTAAATCTCAAGCACTAGCAGACTTTGTGGCTGATTTCAGTAGTGATCTACAAAAGGAAGCAGAATTGGAGGTCCAACAGCTGGATGAGACCAAGGATCCTTGGATACTACATACTGACGGATCCTCAAATGTCAAAGGCACGGGGCTTGGTATACTACTAAAATCGCCACAGGGGGACATAATACCCCATTCCATAGCTTGTGAGTTCCAAGCCACTAATAATGAGGCTGAATATGAAGCCTTAATCGCTGGCCTACAAATTGCTAAGCATATGGGGATCAGGTATCTTGAGGACCATATTTAAGATGTATCGTGGATCCTGAAGTCCAAGAAGTGTTAAAAGACTTCCATGAGGGAGATTGTGGAAACCACACTGGGGGCAGAGCATTGTTCTCAAGGATCTTAAGGACAGGATACTACTGGCCAACTATGAAAAGGGATGCTGTGGAGTATGCTAAGAAGTGTGATCCTTGTCAAAGACACAGCAATATCCTTCATCAGCCGGCTGAATTTCTACATCATATACCATCCTCTTGGCCGTTCATGAGATGGGGAATGGATATAGTTGGCAAGCTCCCTAAAGCACCTGGTGGAAAAGTATTTATGCTTGCCATGACTGACTACTTCTCCAAGTGGATAGAGGCTAAAGCTTTTGCCCAAGTCAGAGAAAAGGAAGTTATACCCTTTATTAAGAGAAACATTATAACCAGATTTGGCATTCCTTCTGAAATTGTATGTGATAATGGTTCCCAATTTATTGGGAGCAGGACTACTAACTTTTGTGACAGTTGGGGAATTAAGATGATAACATCAACACCAGTCCATCCACAAGCTAATGGTCAGGCAGAATCATCCAACAAGATCATCATCAACAATCTGAAGAAGAAACTTGGATCCAAGAAGGGGAAATGGGCAGAGGAATTGCCTTATGTGCTTTGGGCTGATAGGACAACTCCCAAGAATGGTACTGGTCAAACACCCTTCTCTTTGGTGTTTGGGGCAGAAGCAGTGATCCCAACAGAAATGGTGGTTCCAACAGCTAGAACAAGTACTCGTGATCCTGAAGAGAATGCTGCAAACTTGGCTCAGGACTTGGATACTATTGAGGAAATCAGGGATCTGGCTAGGATAAGGATGGCAAGCTACCAACAAAGAATGGCTGGTACTTACAACAAAAATGTCAGGATAAGGAAATTCCAAGTGGGGGATATGGTATTGAGAAAAGCATTCCAAAATACCATCAATCATGCTGATGGGAAATTAGCACCAAAGTGGGAAGGCCCTTACTTGATTGAAGGTGAAGCAGGAAAGGGGGCATATAGATTGCTAACCATGGAAGGAAATTTGTTACCAAGAGCCTGGAATGCTGTTCACCTAAAGAAATATTTCATGTGAACAGGATCCTCCTGGCACATATGGTCCTTACATTGAAAGCATCCTCGAAGGATCCCAGTGATACCGATGATCCTTACTCTGGTAAAGTCCTAATCCTAAACTATTCCATTTTCTTATTTTTACCTGAGGATAAGGATCATGTATCCTTCATCCTTCTCTCACGAGATTTCGAGTTCTGATAAGTACAGGTATCCTTAGCACAATGTTGATAGTCTTCAAAAAGCATCACAGATCCTTGGGTTCAACCCCAGTTATCCTTGGGCTTGTCCCCAGTTTTCGCCTGTAGCGCACGATGATCCTGGTATAGTTCATGTCTTTGGGACCAGTACCCACTCCAGGGGCTGATAACCTCATCGTACTGGCTATACCTAGGATCCTACGTATAATGGTAGACGTACCATACATCCGTTCCTAAGGTTTCTAATGTTTTCACGTTAGCTAAGGTTTTGGCATTTTCATGTCACTAAGTTTGGATAGTCGCCAGTAAGGGCCATACTCCAGTTTACATACGATCCTTGGGCTTGTCCCCAGTTATCCTTTGGGCTTGTCCCCAGTTATCCTTTGGGCTTGCCCCCACTTACTAACTTATCTTTTATATTGGCTTAGTCCCAAGTTATGTTCTACTTTTCAGGTTTTCAAAGTTCAACAATTAAGGATCCTTAATCCTTATTATCCACTAAAGTTTCACTTATGGTTATCCTGATTAGAGGTTAGGATCCTAACTTGGATCCTCAGGTATGATCCTCAACTATTTTCAATTTCATTCATTAATTGTTCGAATAAACCTTAGACTTTGACAACTGAACCTATGATCCTTAAAATGAACTACTTTAAAAAATTTTGATTATAGGATATTTGATCCAGGATCATATCCTAAATTTCTTAAACATAATTTACTTAACCTTTCTCACTCAGGCAAATATATATCAAAACAATTGGAAATTAAAAGGATAACAACACAAGATAAGCCAAAAAGATCAGAGTTATTTTATTAACAAAGGTTTAAAACCCTTCATAAGTTGTCAAAATTGCCAACCCACGTTTCTACCAGCAAAACGTGGCCCGTCCACATGGGTTGGCAAAGGGTGTCCATTGTTTGTGCGGTCATAGCATGCAGGTAAATAAAAGGCGGCAGGATCACAATGGCTTCATCCCCCAAACAGAGGATCCCTCCACCATTTGCAATCCTACCTATTGTCTGAAGGATCCTGGATCCTTAATCCTAAAACTATTGTTCAAAGTTACAAACCATATTTGTTTAAAAACATCAACAAACAAAAAAAAAAATTGGGCTCCGGCTATGTCTAGAAGTTTCCTTCATCGCCCAATCCTGCAGCTCAAACCTTCGCTGCACCATCACCACCAGCTCCACTTGCCTCTCCACCCTGATCCTTGCCAGCATCACCACCTTCAAGCATTGGGATCTCCTCAGCCTCCTCATCATCCTCCAACTCTGCCAGCCTCGCCTTCCAGCCCTCCACGTCCCATGTGCTCTTGTCGAAGGCAGGATCCTGAGCCTCCGCAGCCATCTGCAGCTAGATCTTATACATGGTTATCGCAGCAGAGACCTTGGCATCCTGGGTAATGTCATGCTTCTCATAATCAAAGTTGATCAGCATTTTGGCACCTTCATCCTTGGTAGCCCGGAGCTCCTTCTCAAGATCAGCAATCTTGAGATCCTTCAGCACACCCATCTGTTGGAGGTCAGCAATTTGGCGATCTTGATCCTCGACGTGGCCAACATAAGTCTCTATTTCAGCAAATTTCTGCAAGGAAAACAAGGCATAACGTCAGAAACAAGTGATACTCAAAACTGTCAGGATAACAAACAGGGGCAGTGATCCTTACCTCGTTGAAGTAGTCCAGAAACTGTTGGCGGAGCAGGGGCAGGCCTTGTAAATCCTCAGAGGCCTTTCTCTTCTTTCCTTTACCCCTAATAGGTGCTTTAGGGGCTGACGCACTTGGGCTAGCAGCAGGAGTCTTCTTCCTCGCAGATTTGACATTAGCAAGATCATCAATGCCAAACTTTGAGGCAGACTTAGAAGATTTTCCAGCACCTACACAACCAAAATAAGATAAGTATTCTAATTAAACTTGAAAATCCTACATAGAATTACTTTCTAAATGAGGATACTTACTTGACATTGTGACAGAGGCAGAGGATACTTCTTGGGAATCTTGGGTAGCAACCTGGAAAGTTCTTGTCTCCGGATCAAGCTTCTTGAAGGCCAAAAGTCTCTCTTTTGCAGCAGGTGTCAACTTCAGACGAGAAATGGAGATAGCTGCACAATAAACAAAAAAAATATATCAGTGATCCTCATCCTAAGGAACAGGTCTCATGATGATCCTTCCAGGATCCTCTATCCTACCATGAGTAGCCCACTCTTTGGGCAGATCCTCCCCATCAGGGACGGTATCTCTCCTAACGAAAAAGAACCGTCGCTTCCAGTTCGTGTCATTCTTGGTAACTTTGAAGACAGGGTGAACCTCCCCAGTTTTTCGCTTAAACAAATAGCGATGGGATCCGAAAGTGGTAAGATCATACATCTCAGCCAGCTCCGCCATACCAAGGTCTATCCCCTCTTGTTCAATGATCCTCTCAAGGGTATATAACACCCTCCAGATCATGGGCATGGCTTGGATATAGCAGACGCCGGTGAGAGAGAAGAAGGATTGAGTGAACTGTGGGAAAGGATACGAATATCCTATCAAGAACGGAGTAACAGGAAAAGCTACCCAAGTATCAGAAATAAAATCACTCAAAGCAGTAGGAGTGAAAGATTTGAAAAGGGTGTTCGCCGGAAAGCAATGACGAATTTTGTCGATCTGAGAGTCGGTAAAACAGCACCTCTCAGTAGGAGAATCCTTGATGATCCCTTGACCCTTCAAGGGACTATTCTTCTTAGGATCCTTGTGCGGGGAGTTCCGGAGCAACATCTTTGCAGAATGATGGAAAGAGATAAAAAAAACAGAGTAAGAGAAGGAAGAAAGAGGAAAAGAGATACCTGATTAATCTTCGGACGAGAATATAAAGGGAGTCTCTCTTGAATTTAAATGCAAATTGATCCTATCTCTAACTCCTATTTATAATGATGATTTGCAGGGCTGTCACTTCTGTGACGTAAGGTTTGCAACGGCTAGTCCGTCTCTAATGGCTAGTTATCCGTTAACTTGTTGCGGATAAGATCAAACAAAATACAACTCGCTTATTTACAATATTACTCCTTATATTTTGGGGGCAATTATTAGGGCTGGATTTTTATGACTTATGATCCTTACATGTGATCCTTACATATGATCCTAACCAGTGATCCTTGTTTCTTTGGCAGATAGTGATCCTCAGAAGAGTTCCAGGATCAGGATCACGGAGTATCCTAGGGATCCTCATACTAACGATTGTTCTCTTTGGATTTAATGTTGTCTTGCAGGAATTTCGAGTAGGATCCGCTCTTCACAACGTAAACAAGGAACCTGTCACGCTACTTTGGCATGTGCATAATCAAAGATGGACGTTGTGGACGATATGGAAACTCAGCATAATTTAAGGGCGATAATTTAGGCTAGATTTACTTCTATTCCTAAAGGGGTAACGAGCTAATAGTTAGGTTATTTACCTAAAATACGAACATTCACACTTGTATAAATAGCACTCTTCCACATTCGGAGAAAACAACACACTTCCCACACGCTTTGACACACGATACTATAGTGATCCTTGTACTTAGCTCGTTACCATCCGAAGTTGTAACCTTTATTTGTTATATTGAAGTTTGGTGATCGGTAGTTTCCATCACCCGAGGTTTTTTATGCCGGAGATCATTCATTGATCAAGGGCTTTTTCCTCGTATAAATCCTTGTGTCACTTGTGCATTCTACATTTAAGTGATCCTTCACTTTGTTCATCATACCAAGCATCATTCCCCGTTTACATAAAGTTTGGTTGCATTATCTTTAAGTGATTTTTGACCAAAACAACCATCATGATGAGGATCCTGAATGTCAACACGATTATCCTCATCAAAAGTTATGACTTTATCCTTGGTAACACTGGATGTTCCGATGGGTCTGTCTCCATTGTCCATCATGGTTTCCTTGGCATGTCTTTTGGCTGCTGAAAAGGAAGTACCACAAATGGCTGATCCTCCGGATATAAAGTTTATGACTTGTGCATCTGCTGGGGGAGCAGAAGCTTTTTCCAGGATCCTATCAAGATCCTGGGTTCTTGACTTCTTTCATCCCAAAAGTTCCTTTAAGTGCCCCTTGCTTAACAAGTAACCAATTTCTTTCCTCAGTGCAATGCACTCTTCGGTGAGATGCCCAAAATCCTCGTGATATGCACACCATTTTGATTTATCTTTTGTAGCAGCTGGTTTATCACTTTTTCTCGGCCACCTGGCCTTCTCACCTAAATTCTGCATTGCAAGAATTAGTTCATTGTTATCAACAGAAAAACAGTATTCAGAGATTGGAGGATAATCCTCATCATCCTCTTCTTGTTCTACTGCATGCACATTCTGGTTATCAGACTTGTTGTAGGATTTGAACTTGTTATTCTTGAAATAGGATCCTTGTTTTCCTGTTTCGAGGATCCTAGTAGTCTCTCCTGGATCCTTTTGTCATCCTCTAACCGGATGAACCTAAGGACCCTGGTTCTTACTTCATCGAGATTCCTGCATAGGGTCATAACAAGATCATCATAGAATAACGAATCCCTAAGTAAACCCATTTTAAAGGCCTCTACAGCCGTAGCTATATCCAAATTAGGAATATCTAAGGATTCTTTACTAAACTTAGTGATATAATCTCTAACTGATTCATTTTGACCTTGAGTTACCCTATACAAATCACTAAAACGTTCAAATTTTCTACTGCAAGAGAATTATTATTAAACAGGTTAACTAGATTAGCAAATGAAGTAATAGAGTAAGGGGGAAGACTTAGTAGCCATTTAAAAGCTGGTCAAGTAAGTGTGGATCCGAAACCCTTGCATAAACATGCTTCTTTTAACCTCTCAGGGATGGGGTTGATCTCCATCCTTTCTCTGTATTGAGCCACGTGTTCTTCAGGATCTGTTGAGCCATCATATAACTTCATGGTTGGTATTTGGAACCTTTTGGGTATCTCAGCATCACAAATAGGTGGTGCGAAACGAGATATCTTATGGCTCCCATCTGCAATCTCAGGAATGGGTTTAACCACCCCTGGAACGCTGGATATCATATCCTTAAGCTTTTGTAACTCCCTAGCCATAGCTTGGTTGATACCTGTATCCTGCATAAGGCCATGATTAGTAGTATAAGAGTTATTGAAAGTGTTACCTCCCGGTGGATTCAAGTTCGGAATCCCAGATGTAAATCCATATTGTCGAGACTCTGGTATAATTGAAGGACCAAAAGAAGTAATGGTTTGCATTGGGATAAAGTCTCCTTGATGGACATCTGAACTTCCAAGCTGCAAGCTTCTTATGGATCCTTGATCCTGAGAAAAATTGGATCCTTGATGCACTGTGAATGGGGGTCTTGGAGGATAATCCATGGATCCGAAAACCTGAGAGGATCCTTGAGGCTGAAAGGAGGATCCTTGAACATGAGAGGATCCTTGAACCTGAGAAGATCCTTGAACCTGCTGCGTCCCCATGTATCCTCCTGAGCTGACGAAGGATCCTTGATGCTGAGAGAAGGATCCTGCTGGTTGAAAATAGGATCCTAGGGCCTGAGACATTGCTGATGATCCATAATGCACTCCTCTTATTTCACCCAAGCATTGGACATCTGGAGCTGCAGAATGCTGGGAGGTTATGACCGGAGTGTCGAAATTCAAAGACCTAGGCATCAATGGGGAATGATCCTCTGCTGATCTCTTCTGTTTCTTAATATCTCCAATTTCTCTGAGAATCTTTTCGTTAGTCTTATCCTGCTGCTATATGTGATCCTTCATCTGCAAAATTAAAGTAAAGAGGTCACTAGTAGTAGGAGTATAAGATGCAGAAGAAGTTGGACGTTTTGAGAAAATAGGAGTCGGTCTCTTTTCAGCATTCTTTCGGGGATCCAGAAGGTGGTGGAGGCAAAGGTGGAACGCCCTGGGATGAATTGATTGCTGGCATTGCACTTGAAGTGATTTTTCCGTGAGAAGCCATGCGATTGAAGGTGATGAACTGAAATGAACGAAACGAACAAAATTTTTCAGAATTGAAGCACCAATTGCCCCACGGTGGGCGCCAAACTGTTTTGGTCAAAAATCAAGCAAAGATAATGCAACCAAATCTTTAGATGTGAGGTGTGTTGCTTGAATCAATGAACAATGCTAAGGATAACAATCAAATGTAATGAACAAATGACACAAGGATTTATACGAGGAAAAAGCCCTTGATCAAGAGTTGATCTCCAGCATAAAAAACCTCGGGTGATGGAAACTACCGATCACCAGCTAAGATTAAACAATAAACGATTACAACTCGGGATGATAACAAGCTTGTTACAAGGATCACTAGTGTGTAATCTGCAAAAATGTGTATGAAATCGCCAAGTAGTGTTCAAGAGCCAACTGAGAGCAGTTACGAGTGTGTGTGTGTGTGTATGCCGAATATAGCAAAAGTGTTCTAATCAATCTTGTTATCCCCATTTTAAATTAGAAATAACTACAATAACAAACAATCCAACAATCACGCGAAATCCCCACGATCTCCATAACGTTCATGAGAATTCAGCACGTGCGGAATATTAAGGGAATATGCTCCAGGAACTTCGGTAAGACTTGGTCCATGCTTCAGCTCCTGCAAAACAACTTCACATTCGAAATAGACAACCGTTAGCATGAGGATAACTATAATGATCCTGAATCCAGATCCTGCAATACTCCCTGAGGATCACTAATTCAAACAGAATTAAGGATCCTTGATCCCGGCAGCACTTGAGGATCCATGATCCTTAGGATTATAAAATCCTCCCCTAACAGTTCTGATTATCAGACTTGTTGTAAGACTTGGACTTGTTGTTCCTGAAGTAGGATCCTTGCTTTTCCTGCTTCGAGGATCCTAACAGTCTTTCCTGGATCCTTTTATCATCCTCTAATCGGATGAATCTAAGGGCCCTGGTTCTTACTTCATCAAGATTCCTGCAAAGGGTCATGACAAGATTGTCATAGAACAATGAATCCCTAAGTAAACCCATTTTGAAGGCTTCTACAGCCGCAGCAATATCCAAATTAGGAATATCTAAGGATTCTTTACTAAACTTAGTGATATAATCTCTAAGTGATTCATTTTGACCTTGTGTTGCCCTATATAGATCACTAGTTAAAATCGTTCAAATTTTCTGCTACATGAGAATTGAATATTAAACAAATTAACTAAATTAGCAAATGAAGTAATAGAGTAAGGGGAAGACTTAGCAGCCATTTAAGAGCTGATCCCGTTAATGTGGATCCGAAACCCTTGCATAGACATGCTTCTTTTAACCTCTCCGGGATGGGATTGATCTCCATCCTTTCTTTGTATTGAGCTACATGTTCTTTTGGATCTGGTGAACCATCATATAGCTTCATTATTGGTATTTGGAACCTCTTTGGAATTTCTGCATCACAAATAGGTGGAGCAAAATGGGATATCTTGTGGCTTCCATCTGGAATTTCAGGAATGGGCTTAACCACTCCTGGTACGTTGGATATCATATCCTTCAGTTTTTGTAATTCCCTAGCCATAGCTTGGTTGATACTTGTATCCTGCACTGAGCCATGGTTAGCATCATAAAAATTATTTAAAGTGTTACCTCCCGAAGGATTCAAGTTTGGAATTCCAGATGTGAATCCATATTGGCGGCATTCTGGTATAATTGATGGACCAGAGGAAGCAATAGTCTGCATCGGGATGAAGTCTCCTAGATGAACATCTGAACTTCCGGGTTGTACACTCCTTAAGAATCCTTGATCTTGAAAGATGTTGGATCCTTGATGTGCTGTAGATGGGGGTCTTGGAGGATAATCCATGGATCCAAAAACCTGAGACAAAAATCCTTGAAGCTGAAGGGAGGATCCTTGAACTTGAGAGGATCCTTGAACCTGAGAGGATCCTTGAACCTGGAGGATCCTTGAACCTGAGAGGATCCTTGAACTGGCTGCGTCCCCATGTACCCTCCTGAACTGGTGAAGGATCCCTGATGCTGGAAAAAGGATCCTTGAGGCTGAGAAGAGGATCCTGAAGGTTGAAAGTAGGATCCTGGAGCCTGAGTCATTGCCGATGATCCAAAATGCATTCCTGTTCATCCACCTTGGTATTAGATGTCCAGAGCTGCATAATGCTGGGAAGTTATGACCGGAGTGTCGAAATTCAGCGATCTAGGCATCAATGGAGAGTGATCCTCCACTGATCTCTTCTGTTTTTTGATGTCACCGATCTCCCGGAGGATCCTTTCGTTGGTTTTGTCCTGCTGTTGTATGTGATCCCTCATCTGCAAAATCAAAGATAAAAGATCATTGTTAGTAGGACTAGAAGAAACAGCAGAAGTTGGTGGTTTTGAGAAAATGGGGGTCGGTTTCTTCGCAGGATTCTCAACATTCTTCAACACTCCAAAAGGTGGTGGAGGAAAAGGTGGAACGCCCTGTGAAGAGGTGATTGCCGGCATGGAACTTGAAGTGTTCTTTGCTGAAGAAGCCATCTGGTTGAACTGAAATGATCATAATGACTAAAATTTCTTAGAAATGAAGCACCAATTGCCCCACGGTGGGCACCAAACCGTTTTGCTAAAAAATCAGACTAGGATGAACAAACTTGAATTGAATTGCGAATGTATGAACAAACTTCAAATGAAATGAACAAGTGACACAAGGATTTATACGAGGAAAAAGCCCTTGATCAAGAGTTGATCTCTGGCATAAAAAACCTCGGGTGATGGAAACAACCGATCACCAACTATAATTAATCAAATGATCTTTACAACTCGGGATGATAACAAGCTTGTTACAAGGATCACTAGTGTGTAATGTGTATGAAATCGCCAATAGTTGCCGAGAGCTTTTCAAGTGTATAAGTGTGTTGCTAACTGTTCTAATTCAAGCTGTTATTCCCTTTAAAAATAGAAATAATCTAAGTAACAAACTATCCGCTAAATGTGCAAGCTACTCACGACTTCTAAAACGGTCAATAAGCTATGCACGTGCAGAATATTAAGAGTATATTCCCTAAGAATATCGGCAAGACCAATGTGACAACTGTCAAATTTGCATGCATCCGTACGTTTGATTAATATTGATTTATGCTTAATGATTGTGCTTAAACTGCTTCTGATTTTTGTTACACACATACATATGCATCACATTTCATACTGTCACTACGTTCATTACATACAAACTTTAGTGACATATTTAATGCACAAAGCACAATTAGCACAGTGAGCGGATAACCCAGAAACATGCTGACAATGCCAGCACATAGACATACAGTATTTGGAGGCCCAGTATGAGCCAGAGATGGGGTACTACACTAGTAGGGAGTGTAGGGAAGTGAGGATCATGAAACTGCGTCACTAGGTGATAGTTAAAGTGTCGGGAAGTGCCTAAAACACACTCTAAATGCAGAATTCTGCACTTAATAACAAAATTCAGCATTTAATTATGCTAGTAATGTGCAAAAACTTGACAAAATGGTCCTGTATATTTTCTAAAGTGTCGGGAATTAAAAGTGTCACTAAAAGTTATATAAAAGACACATTACGGATTAATTAAGCACTTTAACGGGACAGTATCAAACCAAACAACTGGACATTACCCGCAACACCAAAATAATGCTAGAAGCATTGTTTTTATTTTTCTAAGCTAGTTAGGGTCCCCGAACACCTTAACACACCATATATTGCATAACACACTTAAACCACTAAATAATAACTTAACCTTCTAACTAACCAACATAACTAACCATTACATTTCAACTAAACCAACCCCCCCCCCAAACCGGTTGTGAAGTGGGACCCCACCACTTGATTTTCTTGATTAATTTAATGGGTATGTAGAGTACTTAAGGAACACTTTAACTAGTGGTTAATGAGATGTTGGGGGATTATAAGAAGAACCAAGAGACTTGAACCATCATTAACATCCAACACACATCTCACTCAAACTCCTCTCTTCCTCTCTTCTTGTTTCGGCCGACCCCAAGAGCCACCATCATCACCACCATTCAAGCTTCTTCTTCCATTCTACAAACATACAAAGGTGCTACAAGGTGTACAACGGAGCATGGTGTTCTCGGAAGTGGAAGGACCTCTTTTATCTCCTTTTATCCACTCAATTTCTCCACTTGAACTTCCCTAGCCTTGAGCTAGTGGTAATAACTTGAATGCCTTCATTTTACATCTTTTTTAAGTGGTTAAAGCAAGATGCATGATGTTAATCTTGAAGAACCACAAGAATAAAGCATGAACATAAGCTTAACTCTTAAAGAAACTAAGTTACTTATGTGTTGTTTAGCTTGTTGATTGTTATTTATTCATGAATATGATATAGATCATCATATGATCTTGCTAGATCATGATTAAAAACATAATCTAGCAAGATGAGAGAATAGAAATGTTGTAGGATGATAATCATCCACACATGAAACATGAACTTAGAAGAACAAAATTGTTTCTTGAAAAATAAAGATCAAAGTGGGTTAATAACCATATAGATCTAAAATTTATGAATGGTTTTCCAAAAGAACCAAGCTTGAAATATGAGTTTTAGTAGACTTGGTTCTTACATAAACAAATACTATTTTTAAGGGTTAAACAAGTGTAGAAACACTTGTGTAACAAAAAGACTACATAAAGAAGCATTTTTAGAAAATATGGTTGGAAGTTGTAAACACCCAACTTCTTTAAAAATGAAGTTTTTAAAGAAGTAAATACATTTTAAAGGATAACTAAACCCACTAAACACCCCACTAAGTTACTACGCGTTTTTATGAGAAACCAAGTTCATGTTGTTATGTAAAGTGCATTGTTTTTTCACTTGGTAAGTGTCATATTGGTTAGTGTCTTGTTGATGATTGTTCGGATGAATTTTTGAAAAGAAAATGATATGCTTATAAGCATGGACACCTCCATTTACAAAGGAAACTCTGGCGAAATTTTCTAAAAATCCGACACTTAGAAAATATTTTCCTAACAAGTGTTTACAAATATATTTTTGACTTTGGTTTCTAAAATAAACTTCGCCATAGTTTTGTTACAAAAATACCAAGCATCGGTGGTTGGTTTTGTAAATAAAAATGGGTAAAAATATATTTATAATATATATTTTCTACTAAGACACTTGTGTGAATATTTGTATATTTTGTGAACTAGTTATATTATTCTAGGGTAAAATAATATAACTTAGCAAAACACCTTGACATTTACAACTCCAAAATAACACCAAAAATCACAAGGAATAAATACTTAAGTTACACATGTAATACTGTGAAACCGAACACAAAAACGTAACTTATGAAATATTCCGGGATATACCATTACACTATATTTTTGGTAAATATTATTTTGGAAATAAAAGAAGTGAAAATATGAATTTGTAAAATATTACCAACAATATCATATTTTTGACAACGAGAAAATATACCATTTTTGGGAGATAAAAATATATTTTCCTAGTATATTTAGAAGATATATAATTTTTGAGAAAATATATATATTTTCTGGGACAATACATGATCGAACAAAATAAGTTTATATACATTTAAGTGAGACTTGAAGTATATGGTTTTGGAAATATATTGGGACTATATTAACATATTTTTATTTGGAACAATACACCGAAATACGATACCATCACTGGGCAAGATATACAAATACAAATACGGATAAACATGTATGAGATACCCCCATCCTTGGGAAGGAAATACGAATATAAATACTTGAGAAGTATTGTTACAAAATATTGTTTAACAATTATTCCAAAATTAAATATAATTTAAGGTTAAAATATTTATCATTTTAACTCGGTATTATAGCGAAGACACTTTAAAACGTAACTCAAAAACCTTCATACTAAGCAAAGGCACGGCCCGTTCGTCTAATAGACGTTAGTACACTGTAGGTAGTCGTGATTGCTGAGGAGACTTGGGTTACATATACTGAAGACGCAATACTGTGAGTTCATGTCCTCCTTTTCTTTTAACTGTTTTCAGTTTTATACTTCGGGGGTGAAATACATGTTACGATTACTTACAAACATTTTATACACGGTATGGTTAGCTTAAGGAGGGTTTACTACTAGATCATGTGAATGAGTAGGGCGATTAAGGCCATCAATCCTCGTTGTAGGACCGAGGGGCATGAGTGATAGATCTATTTGGGTGTAGCGAGCCCCACCCCTGAGTCCGCTGAGTGGACCATGTGCTGACTATGTCTTACAGCCAAAGCCCGGTGCGAAATATGCTAGGTTTGAGTCTTCCTGCATCACTTCACACATATCAATGGCCTTGCAAACCATTTGTGATCTCTTTTTCCTTATTGCTACATACCAGGGACTTACATACATACTTACAACATTTTCCAAGGTTCATACTTACACACAAACAAACACATGAACTCGCTCAACTTTTGTTGATGTTTTTCAAACTACATGTATTTCAGGGATTTTGTAATGTGGATCTGGCGGGCGTTGGAAATTTTATGCTGCGTTAAGAATAAAGATGTCATCCATGGTCTGTGAGTTTGGTTAGTGTGTCTTATTCCGGGACGAGACACGTCTTCCAAACCTTGGTGTTATTCAATATCTTTTGACGAGTCTTTTATGAACTCATAAACAATTTGTAGGATTTGTAAAACTTGAATTTGAAGTCTGGGTTTTAAAACAATGTTGTTATGTTTTGAACTTATTTTATGGTTGACAAACCTATGGTTTTATCATATAGTTGATGTTATGATTGAATGCAATGATATTAAGAAAGTCACACGATAATCACGCTTCCGAAAAAGTCAGGGTGTGACACCTTGGTATCAGAGCTTCGATCGTAGCGAACTAGGATTCCTTCTTGAGTCTAGACTACGATCACTAGGGCTCTCACGAAAATGTTTTACGACATGTTTTCATTGCATACACAAAACGTCCAGATCCAGGGAACAAACATTTTTACAAACAAAAAGGCACAAATACACATTTCAAAATTTATATTTATAATTCAGTCTTAGAGACTGAGGGAGGTTCGGTCTTAGAGACTGAGGGAGGTTTAGTCTTAGAGGTTGTTGGTCTTAGAGGCCAGGGAATTGGTCTTAGAGACCAGGGAATTAGTCTTAGAGATTGGGAGTTGGTCTTAGAGACCGGGAAAGTTTGGTTTTAGAGACTAGGGAGTTCAGTCTTAAAGACTGGGGGGGTACAATCTTAGAGACTAGGGAGGTTTAGTCTGAGAGATAGGGTGTATTAGTCTTAGAGACTGGGTGGTTTAGTCTGAGAGACTGGGTGTATTAGTCTGAGAGACTGGGGAGGTTTAGTCTGAGAGACAGGGTGTATTAGTCTGAGAGACTGGGTGGTTTAGTCTGAGAGACTGGGTGTATTAGTCTGAGAGACAAGGTGATTAGTCTGAGGGAGTGGGAGGTTTGTCTGGGAAGACTAGGACGAATATGTGGATACATGATTACATTATGAATTGTCTTTGTTTGCAATACACAAAGTGTTAAAGATTACTGTGAATATGCATGATATGAGTATTATGTACCGGCACACATGTCACCTTCCTCAGGGAATGAATTGTCAGATAATGATGGCCCTACGGCCACCACCACAGATGATGATACTGTACCTGCGCCGGAGATATTTACGACAAACACTGAGAGCGACCCTGACATGCTGACCAAGGATGAGGACGACTTCCAACCGTCCGCGCTGCCAGACCTTGGTGATCAATTACCTTTGCTGATAGTTTCCTTGACAAGAATCCTCCTGTCACTCTTGTTTCAGTCCATGACCACCTCATCACTGGTCATCCCGATGGTATACACACCATGGCTCCGATCCTCGACAATGCGCTTCCTGTGGACATTCATTCCGAAGGTTGGCTACACAACGAATAATTGATGATGACGTCGACATATTATTGATGGTCCTTCTGATAACACCTATGATGATGGAAAGTTTGACGAGCACGTTGTTACTAATCTCACTTTTTGAGACCCCTATTAACAAGCTATCCTCTAATTCTAGCATACATTCGATTTCAGACTCCTTTGAGCCTGTGATATCTGCAGCCTTACAGACAGCCAGATTACAGGTTTCTACTACTGACGCAGATGACGACGCCATTATGACTACTGCAACTATCACCTGCTCGAGGCACCACACCTTTACACGACCCCGAACCTGCTTCTGAGCCAGCTCTGGTTCCTTTTGGGTCAGCCTGATGTTGTACCTGCTGATCCTGCACCCTTACTTATTCATGACCCTGTTTCTTTTGACTTACCAGACAATGCATCCCTTATACCCGACCTAGTACCTGCACCTAATGATCTTCCTATCAGTAGAGACGTTTGTACCTGCACCTTCACCCGCTGATGTTGCTCTTGTGAAGACCGGCGTCCATTGCGCCAACGTGCCTATCGCTTCCTTTCAAAACATACCCGCACCCCGGGAAGGTACCCGCGTAACGATTCCTTTTGCCACAACAGCATTTTCTACGACCTCGCAGGACGCACCATTCACTACTTTCAACTCTACCGCGCTGGACGAGCCATTTCGATGGTTCCTATCATACACTATGCTAATTTTAGACCCTTACCATCCTCACCTTATGGAGGCTACACACGGGATGAGTACACCTGGCACATCCACTACAATTTGAGGTTATAAGCCGCAGAATGTTGGAGCTTGGGCTGACACCACGTCCTCCACCCTGTCTATTTCCAGTATACTTCCATCAAGATTCCTTTTGCGCTCTCACCTACTGCTATTACACCTTTCCTAGGTTTTGATGCTCGTTTCTTTACTACCGAGCAGCAGATCAGTTACTTACTTCGACGTACATACAAGCTCGAGGAGGAATTCAAGCATGTTAACAGTTTACTATTCTTTCCTTCTCCACCTCAGTCACCAGTATAGTTGGTTTCTGGATTATGCGGATTGCATTACATTTGGGTAGGACATTAATGATAAGCCGAGATTGTGGAGACTTTTGAAGACCACATCTGACTACGTAATTTTGATACACTAATATATTTAATGGACAAGGGTAGGGTGACCCTATGTCTCTGTTGATGTGATACATTTTGGAAGACAATACAATTGTGGCTAGGGAACAATGAGAAGTCAATCATCATTAAGCATGCGACAATACTTTGTGACCAATAACCAACGAAAGCTCAGTCGCTATGTCTTCATTAAGCGCATTATTGATCTATATGTGTGTGCTATAATTATAATGCTACGTGCTTACCTACTATGCTCTCATTAAACATAATTACCAAATTACTTGGTTATACTATGATTATACTATTGCTTGATTGGTTGGTATGATAACCTAATATGTGTATGTGCATATGATCTCTAAACAACTATATGCACTCCCTGAACAATAAGACCTGACCTAACCAATCTTCTTCTAGGAAGATGTCGATTCAAAGGAACACCGATACCAACAACCCTTTGCCGACGGCAGAGTCAGAACTGCAAGGGCGCATCTCGCAAGCCATCGCACAACTCGAGGCCCTTCGCTCCGAACACGGTGGAGGTACCTCAGGAAATAACCCACCCAGCGGCTGCACTTACGGGCAGTTCTTGAACCACAAACCTCGAGAATTTGACGGCACTGGAGGTGCCTTAGCTTTTGTGCATTGGGTGGAAAAGACGAATTTTGTCTTACGGTTGAGCAAATGTGCCCCAGAACATCAGGTCACGTACGTAGCTGTACTATTTGTAGATGGGGCTCTGTCATGGTGGAACCTTCAGGTTCAAACAATGGGCGAGACTACTACGTATGCTTTGACGTGGGATGAACTGAAGGAACTAATGCGCAAAAGATATTGCTTTAGGGCAGAAGTCCAGAAGTTGGAAACTGAACGATGGAACTTGAAAATGGAAGGCCCAAAGATAGTTGAATATGTCCAGAGATTTGGCGAATTATCACAAGTTGCTTCGCGTTTGGTGGAACCAGAATCTAGGAAGATTGAACGTTTCATCGGGGGACTGGCACCTCAGATCCTAAGCCTGGTAACAACATCTAAGCCTTCAACAATCATCGAGGCAATCGACATGAGTGTGGCGCTCACAGAAGAAGCGATTAGACAAGGAAAATTTTCCACTCCGAAAGAGAAAAATGAGACTCCTGTAGAGTCATCTGAGGATAACAAGAGAAAACTCATAAATTTCAAGAAGGTTACTCGGGTAAGTAACGAGAAGAAGGCCAAGAAGGGAAAAGACTACACGGGTATCCTACCTAAATGCGACAATTGTCTACATTATCACGTCGGCGATGTAAATATGGAAAATGTGATAACTGTGGTAATAGGGGGCATCCCAAGGAAACTTGTAGGCAAGGTATTGAATGTGGAAATAAAGACCAAGATGATAGCAAGAATCACGGAGGAAACAACGACAACGACAAAGGCAGGACGAGTGACAAACAAAAACGTGCTCGAGGTTGTCTTAACTGTGGGAGCAAGAAGCATTTCAGAAAATATTGTCCTAAGAAGAATCAGGCATAAGGATAAAAGCTCAGTAGCAGAGCTAGGGGAGCACGCCAGGAATCCAAGCTTGGATATCGGTACGTCCCATATTACTCAACGTTATGCGTCTGTGCTGCTAGACACTGTTGCAAATTTTAGCTTCGCATCTCTAGGGCTTGAGGGTATACTTGGTTTAGTGGCATGTAAGTTAGATAATCCGCACCCGATAGTACTAGCTAATGGGAAACGAGTAGAAGTCAACAATGTAATTGGAAACAGCAAGATAGAACCCGGAGAGAGTAAGTTTACACTTGATCTACTACCAGTTGAATTGGGAAGCTTCGACAAGGTAATTGGATGGATTGATTGTCAAGTGATCAAGCAGAAATCGATATCCGCATCCCGATGTCGAACGGAGAAACAATCTCGACTCATGAAGCAGGGTACGCCTTTACAAACTACAATTGCTTGAAGGCACGAATATTGTTTGTGAATAGGATGTGTTGTTTTCTTGACTCATGTCGAGGACAAGGGAGTCGAAGGACCAAAACACGAAGATACTCCTGAGATAAATGAACACCATGAAGTCTCCCCCAAGGACTTGCCAGAATTATCTCCTCAACAACAAGTCGATTTCGCATCGATTTGATTCTGGGCGCCGCGTCTGTAGTAAATGCACTCTAGAGACTTACTCCTTCGAAAATGCAAGGATTGACAGTGTAGTTTCAGTAGTGGATAGAGAAGGAAGATAACAGATCAAAATTTCCGTTTTGGGTAACCCCAGTTATGCTTGTTAGGAGAAAGGACGATGACTCTCAAATGAACATCAAACTACCAGGAGCCGGACGAGCTAGCCAACAAGAGTCAGCGACTCTTGATAAGGATTGGCGAACTACTTATTTGACTAACTGCAAGGATCCAACCAGTATTACACGACTAATCGACGATCAAGTGTCATTGGTTGTAAATACAGGAAGAGAGTGTACCGGGGAAATTGTGGGACAATAATTTGTTTTAAATGTACACAAGAATGGTGTTTCCTACACGATGAACAGAACAATTTTACACCGAATACGAAACTTTAAGAATCCAGAAAGCTGGTACTTAGGACCTTAGGAACCCAGGCCCAAATTCACAAAGGTTGTTACTTAGGAACCACATCTGTTGACTCAAGCAAACACCATTAACCTGACATATATACCAGTTCAGTTGACCAAACAGAAAGTACTTAAACTTCTTTTGTTGAAATCTTTACTTTTGCTTCTAGCAAATAGATGTTTGCATCTCTACTCCCCTTGATAGTAGTTGCATCGCGTTGATTTTCTTCACAAAGAGCGAACACACATTTGTTTCGATACTTGGTTATTTCTTCATTTTAGCAAGTACTCATTGTTTCAGTACTCGGAAACTTTCATAACATACATGCATCATTTGCTACGCATGTGGTTTCGTTTCGAACAAACACTTCATTGAAATTTAATTATTATTTTGCTAAACCTAATTACTGATTCATGATTCGAATGACCTACATTATTGTTATTGTTGGCTCTTTTGTTACCAAGTCAACACACTTTCTTGAAACTGCTTTCTTTCAAGTTACGTTCATAGTTCATCATCGTAACCATGCTGGGATTCCCTAGTTGGTGCATACGTTTATTATCGGATTACGCCAGAACCAAGTTCAATTGCTTGAACTTATTCATTTCACATATTCAGTTTAAGATGTCATATGATGTATTGAGAGCATCATATTCAAATCATTGGCAAAGATTCTTTTGTTTCGAGTCGTAGTAGACTTGTTTGGTCTACGACTTCACTAAATCATTTGTTGGTTACGACACCTTGTGAGGATACTTTCACAAAATTGAAGTTTGCGCTTATTTGGTTACTCACTTCATACACGAATTTAATTGATTATTTGATAATTTGCCCTAAATCCGTCTTGTTTATCACGATGAAATCGGTCTCAACACAGTTGTGTGTTGAGGCAAAGCTACATAGATTCATTTCATATCACAGTGTACCTCCTAACAATTCTTTTATGATCGATCGAATGCCTTGCGGTACTTATTGCTTTCTCACTTTCGACCGAAAACAGTGGCTCTTTGATGTTCCATATTCAACTGAAAAACTCTATGACAATTTGTAAATCAGATCTTCTGGCTTGTTTCGGTACGTTTTCATTTGATTTCCAACACGGTGAACTTGGTTAGTCACCACTATATTTGAGTTATGTCACTGCGACACCTTGTGGTGTCATTACAAACTTGTTACTTGTACTAATCAGGGTCAACCGTTTCACACAAAACTGCACGTACTTTCATTTAACTTGCCATTTAAACATTTCTGATGTAACCACGGATCAGGACAATGCTACACCAGATTCGTTTATATTTCATTCGGTGTACTTTCGAAATTTAAGAATGTCAACACACTAAACCTTACCATCCATTTACTCGGGAGTTAGCAGACCATTTTACTATTACATTGAGTTGTTGATTTTGAATTCATATAGCGGATGCTATGGGTTGTGGAAAACTCGTTTGCATATTCCGATCGACCATTTGATAATCTTATTAGTCAAGACTCCTCTTTTGAGGAACCCCCTGCTAACAGGATTAAACTAGACTATACGTCAAATACGTCTTGTACCTTTGACTTCAAAGACTAAAAGCACATGCCTTTTAACCATAGGGTTCGGGACGTTATATATTCTTGGACTCACCTAATGTGAGTGAGGTTTGTTTCGGTTTGGTGATTATCTACCTCGATATTATTCATATACATACACGTGTGACAAAACCATAAGGAGTTAAGGTAGTACAAATTTCGAGGACGAAATTTTCTTAACTGGGGGAGAATATGACAACTGACAAATTTGCATGCATCTGTACATTTGATTAATATTGATTTATGCTTAATGATTGTGCTTAATTTCAATTAATGGCTTAAACTGCTTTCTGATTTTTGTTACACACATACATATGCATCACATTTCATACTGTCACTACATTCATTACATACAAACTTTAGTGAGATATTTGATGCACAAAGCACAATTAGCACAGTGAGAGGATAACCCAGAAACATGCTGACAATGCCAGCACATAGACATACAGCATTTGGAGGCCCAGTATGAGCCAGAGATGGGGTACTACACTAGTAGGGAGTGTAGGGAAGTGAGGACTATGAAACTGTGTCACTAGGTGATAGTTAAAGTGCTGGGAAGTGCCTAAAACACACTCTAAATGCAGAATTTTGCACTTAATAACAAAATTCAGCATTTAATTATGCTAGTAATGTGCAAGAACTTGACAAAATGGTCCTGTATATTTTCCAAAGTGTCGGGAATTAAAAGTGTCACTAAAAGTTATATAAAAGACACATTACGGATTAATTAAGCACTTTAACGGGACAGTATCAAACCGAATAACCGGACATTACCCGGAACACCAAAATAATGCTAGAAGCATTGTTTTTATTTTTCTAAGCTAGTTAGGGTCCCCGAACACCCTAACAAACCATATATTGCATAACACACTTAAACCACTAAATAATCACTTAACCTTCTAACTAACCAACATAACTAACCATTACATTTCAACTAAACCAACCCCCCCCCCTAACTGGTTGTGAAGTGGGACCCCACCACTTGATTTTCTTGATTACTTTAATGCGTATGTAGAGTACTTAAGGAACACTTTAACTAGTGGTTAATGAGATGTTGGGGGATTATAAGAAGAACCAAGGAACTTGAACCATCATTCACATCCAACACACATCTCACTATGTTGATACACTTTGTGTGGACGCGACTCGGCTCGGTTCGACTCGGCTCGGTTCGACTGGGTTTCGACACGGTTAGGTCCGGCTCAAGCCCGATGTCACGACGTTCCTCTGTCGTGCGCCCCAGAGTTCGAAACACGAAGCACGAAGCGCCACAAGCTAACATCACCATGACATCATCATAGTGATGTCATGATGATGTCTTGAACCATGGTCAAATGAAAGTTTCAAAGAAACTGCCAATATTCAACGTGCATGGAATTGATTTGGGCTTTGTCTTCACATTGGGCCTCAACTTTCATCTGGGCTGTAACATCAACTTGGGGCAAATACAATCGACGAAACAGGAAGTGGATTTGAAATGTATGTCGACGAAACTCACCTAGTTTCGTCGACTTGTGGTGTTTCGTCGTGCCATCTTTTCTGTTTCGTCAAGGACTATGTCTTTTTAGTATAAATACCCCTCATTGTTTCTGTGTGAAATTCATGAGAGACCTGTGAGACTTAGTGAAACTCTGTAAACATTGTTTGTATATGTTTCGGGTTGTACTCATCCCTAATCAATAGATATTGAATCTTTTGGTTACGCGTGTTCTTGTTAACTTTGTTTGGTTTGCACCGTCACGGGGATTCGGCACCCGTTATCGTGTTCTTGATAAACAAGGATAGGTTTTCGTTATCGATCCACCAAAAAAATGGGACCTACAATTGGTATCAGAGCTTTGGCTCTAATCCTTGTTTAAAACCAAACAAGTTTCGGTTTTTATCAAGTTTGAACCTGATTGTCTATGATTTTCTGAAAAAGTGTTCTTGAAAGTTCATATATTTTCTAAAAAAAAAAAAAATCTGAAACCTGTTAGATCTTGCTTGTTTTTGCCAAAGTTTTGCCAAAAACCTTGTTAGTGTGCATCATTACATAGTATTACCGGGTTTTTAGTAAAAGTTTTGTGCATTTTCGGGTTTCGGAAAATTATTCGGTGACCGGAATCTTCAAATATTCATCGTGTTCTTCAGTGATTTTCAAAGTGTTCTTCATAATTTCACTTTTTGATCCTTTATAAAGTCACTATTTGAAGTGTTTGTGAATTTAAAATTCATTTTGTTTTGAAAATTGTGCTCTCAAAGTATGATGAGTATGGTGGTATTTTGAAATTGTGTCGTGTGTCAGAAGCAAGATAAGGTCAAGTTGAAATATCTCACCAACTCCCAACCTTATCCATTCTTGTTCGTCGATCAGATTCACAAATTCAATCCTGTTCCGTGACACACACCTTTCAGATTTGTCGTCCAGTATTGTGTTTCGTCACACACAAGGAATCCACTTTCGTCGGATTAAATTGTTCAATTCTGTTTCGTCATAATAATCAAATATCAGAATTCAGAACTAAAATAATTCAGCTGGGCTGACATTTTTAAATGCATTTTGATTGGGCCAATATATCCACTTTCATCTTATATTTATATATGGATAATTAAGTGCTGGGCCAATATATCCACTCACATTAAATGCATTCTGATTGGGCCAATAATTAAGTGATTGGGCCAATATATCCACTCACATTAAATGCAAAATTTAGATTGCATGTGCTGAAGCTTCAGATCGGTCCAAGAATCAAGTTCACATGTTTCGTCGCAATACATTCAGATCCATTTACCCTCAGTTTCGTCGATCATTTATATCCATTCTGTTTCGTCGCGCATAAAGATCCTCTACTGTTTCGTTGTTCAAAATTCCACTTCAGTTTCGTCGCAGTCTTAATCATCCTTTCTGTTTCGTCGGTGATCTCACAAACAGTTTCCTCGCTTACATCATTCAATTCAGTTTTGTCGATTTCGTCGCACACAGTCGAATCAGTTTCGTCGTTTACATATCATCCACTTTCGTCGGATATTATCCATTCACTTTTGTCGCATAAAAAGCATAATCTGGTTTCGTCGACATCAAGCAATTAAACCAGTTTCGTCGCTTAAAAGACATCAACCAGTTTCGTCGATATCAAATATCATTCGTTTTCGTCGTTCAACAAAATTCAAATCAGTTTCGTCGCACACATATCATTCGGTTTCGTCGTTCATCAAATATCGCAAAGAATGAAGAAGACATAGATAGGTTGTCGGCTGGTTTTCTTTTTTTTTTTTGGGTTTGAGACTTTTAATCGAAGAAAGAAGGAAATTTGTTGGATGTTTGGTGGGTATCGCATAAAGGGATTTGGTTCTGCTGGTTGTGTATCGTAAAGAAGAAGATATTAAAGAAGTTGAAAATAGATG
This sequence comes from Helianthus annuus, assembly GCF_002127325.2. Classification (NCBI taxonomy): domain Eukaryota; kingdom Viridiplantae; phylum Streptophyta; class Magnoliopsida; order Asterales; family Asteraceae; genus Helianthus; species Helianthus annuus. The sequence continues at coordinate 49,616,578 of NC_035440.2, read as the reverse complement.
TTTGTTGTCGGCTGGAATATTGAAGGGATGTTGACTTTTGAGGTTGTGTATTGAAAAAGGTGAAAGTGGCTGATTTTCAAATTTGTCTTGTTTGGTTCTTTGTGTATCACAGAATATTCTAGAAAAGATGGATTTTCAAGTGTATTATCAAATGGGTTAACTCTGATTATCAAGATGGATTATCAAATGGGCTTAACTCGCATTTGGACCTGATCACTCATGGGTCTTGTAGGATCGTGTCTCGACCCGAACGAGTCGTTCAAAGGATATTCTATCAAATACAGATGCGGAAAATAAGTATTTGACTTAGGAACAGCTAGCAAATCACTTTAAACTTCTATTTGCATTGATTTCTGACAGTTTACATTCATATCCTGGACCGGCAGCACTTCGGTACAGTTTTCAAAACTGTTACAAATGTTTCGCTTGTAACACTATATATAGTTGCTGAGTTTTCGCTTGAATGTACATGACATTCAAGCGGAACCTTGAACTGACATTCAAGCGGAACCTTCAACTGACATTCAAGCGGAACTAATATGACACATAAGCGAAACCTCTCCTATGTGTCCCTATAAGCGAAACCTATTACATACACATATACAATCTCTTGTTCTCCAGTAAAACGTGCCCTGATCTAACAATCTAAGATTAAGACTCGATCCAAGACGAAGTCAATAGATGTAGTGCACCAACAGACTCCCCCTCAGATGTTGACGGAGTCGTCCAACAAGTCACGACAATGCTGTGTCTTCACATCTTCAGTCTTGAATAGCCTCTGGGCTTCTCTCTTTCTATCTTCATTTCTTTCTCTTTTATCACCAACAGACTCCCTCACTTTGATGTAGACATCCTTTGAGTTTCTCAGCTCCAACATTCACTCCCCCTCAAATAATGACTTTTCCTGAACAAAACTCTACCACATACATAAGTTTTATGACAAACATTTAAGCATATAGACACCACTAAAACTTATCACAAATCAATTAATCAGGTACTGATGAACCACTTGGAATTGTAACATTTTTCTCATCAAAACAACATACTTTCCCAAGTCATCTGTTCATCATGTTTAGCACTTAGAATTTTAAAAATCAGCTTTTCAATATCAGTCGTCGAAAATCTTTTTGACTTTTCAAAAATTTATGCTAAAACACTCCAAAAATCTTTTTGGATTTTATGAAAGAAAGTACATGCAGAAATGAACTGTTTACAGACAATATTTTTGTGAGTTTGTGCTAGAGAATCATATCAATTTTAAGACAAATCACTAACACCGTTAAGCTTAGAACATTCTCAGTTTTAAACAATTTACCTAGGTTGTCAGTATATTGGTCCACTTTAAATTTTCACACAAATTTCAATCGATTCGAGATACGATATTAATGTTTTAGGAACTTAAACTTAATTGTGTATCACTCCACTCGAATATATTCATGTATCCAGATCCCAATATTCAGTCTTACATGTGAGTATACCACAGATGATATCTGTAAAGGGGTTATGTGCGAGAGCCGTGAGAGCTCAGGTCGATACTTCCGTATACGCAGAGAGATGACGGCTTCGACTTTTGGTGTGTCCCCTTTAGAGGATCTTTTGATTACAACAGCAGCAACTATCAATTTTATTGTTTCATCAGCTTGCTGAGGGAGAGCTTATATTTCAAAGCATTTTGCTAAAAGCATTATCCGGTGACTAGGTCAGTACTTCCATACAGCAGAAGTCCCGGGATAATACCCCAGATATCACTTAGTATAAAGACCTAGTATCTCAGAATACGGGACCTTTCAAACAAGATTTCGGGGGTTACCCATATATTCAAGAATAGTTACCCACGAATCAAGCAAATTTGAATTAGGTTTATATCTCGTATCAATTTACTAAATGTGCAAAAACCTACTGACACATCCGCAGTAAGATTGTTTATCACTTTTTACTTTACATTTCTTTAGCGTGTTGTGATAGTCCACTGATGTACTATCATTTCCTCTTTTTACAACAAAACTCATTTTTGGATTCTATCATGTTTTTGTCTTTTTCAAATTTTCTAATGTTTTTGGATTTTCTGAAAATTTTCTACTCCCCTAAAATGCAAACACATTAACGAAAATTGAAAACAAACTGTACAAAAACATGACAACCGATATCAAATCACATCTCTTCGCCATTCACTTGCATAAACAATCAGAACTCTCCCTATCAACAAACTATTTTCTCATTTAGATTTCAAAACACTTAAGTTTGTTTTAATCAAAATGATTTTTCCGGAAAATAAGTTTGATTGATTTTATCACTTGTAGATTTATCAAAACCAAGTTCGGGGATGTGGTTCATCATCTTGTTTATCACTCACTTGTAGGAAAATGCAAGTACAAATTAATGTCCTTGATTTTCCATATGCAACCAAATCGTCTAATCACTCGTAATTATAAACAACAAACATAAACAAACCTCTTTACCATATGTATGATTGACGTTACCGAATAAAATTCAAGAAAGATGCCGATTCATGCTCCACGCTTACCAACCTAGGAGCTCCGGCAAGTCCTCTGACTCATTGTTCATAATAGGTACCATCCCAGTCACAAACCAGGGATGGTTCAACCTTTTCTTTCTTTGTTTTCTTCTCATAAAATTCTTTAACTCATTTGACTTTTCGATCAATCTTCTTTCCAAAGATATGTTTTACCTTGGGGTTAAAGACCTTCTCAGCATCAAATTCCTGTTCATCATTATAAAATTGGTTAGAAATTTCTGTTTTACCAATTTTCTTTTTATAATTCTCAGCCCGAAGTGATGGAAACTCCTCATCATTCACAATCGGAACTGGTTTTTCATCTTTTAAAACAGCTTCACATTTTGAAACATCATGTGGCTCAACTGATTTTATGGAATCAGTTTCATCGCCAGAAGATAGCTTCTCTGATTTTGACCTATCAGAATCATCGCTAGAGCTTTCACCAGCTTTCTTAACAACCCATTTCTGGTTGTCAGATTTAGCTCTCTTCTTGTAGAACTTGTTCGAACACTCAGCAATTTCAAATTTAGAATTTTTAAACAATTTTTCTCTATCAATTGGTGGTTCAAACTCAACCACTTTCTTTTTGAGTTTATCAGATACTCCCTGTTTTGACTGTATTGCCTTAAAACAGTCTCTGGCAATATGCCCAACAGTGTTGCACCGGAAACAGGTTCTCGTATCTGTATTCTCCTCAGCCATCTTCTTCAATTCATCTTGCTTCTTTGCAATGAATTCATTGTTTGACTCCCTCCAGAAACCTTTCTTTTCTTCTTCATCAGTTGATGTGCCTGAAACAAATGACATTTTGGATTTAAAATCACGAACATATTTTTCATTTTTCTGTTTTTCTGTAGGAGTAAAACCTAAGCCTTTCTTTTTGAAATTACCGTTATGGTTTGATTTCTTTTGGAAACCAGAACCATAATAGTAATTCTTTTTCTTGTTTAATCTTTTGTCACACCCCGACCACGTAGAACATACAGAACGTGGCGGAAACGTCGGGGAGTGTTGTAACAGAATCAATTGTTTCAAGTCCATGGCAATTGAAGTTTCGTTTTATTAATCAAACATGAAAGTTTACATTGTTTTATACAAGAACCAAAGAGTACATAACATAATTTAACTAGTTCTTGTCTCGTTTTAAGTCACTAAGGCACAGGTCCGCCTAAGTATGTCTTGATAAGTCCTATGCATCATTTCCTGAAAACACAGGTGAAAATAGGTACGTCAGCATAAAAATGCCTGTGAGATACATTGGTTTTGTGAAAACGGAATGCATGACTTATGTTTTGAGAAAATGTTTACTCATGAACCTTGTAATTTGCTTTGTCTTGTAAATCATTTGAAAAACGATAAGATCGGATGATATGTATAAATAAGAGAACACTGTATGGTTAAACGGATAACCATGTAAAATGTGTTTGTATAAGATAAGTCGTTTGTAAAACAATGTCTCGTGAAAAGTGTGTTATTTGTATAAAATGTCATATGTCTCAAATTGAAATGATTCAAATAACGCTACGATATGTAATACCATACAAACACTTATATATAGGAAGTACCAGCGGCGTATCCACCATGCTTGTATCATATTACACACGCCTCGTTACTTAATCACTTACTCAAACCAAACCATCGAGATGAAGTGTTTAACAATTGTAGAAATGTTCATGTATAGTCAAATGTCTATTGTCAAATGTCTATTGTCAAATGTAAATCATATCAACGGATACAACTGGTTCACACGGTTCAATGGTTACAAACGGTTCATATAATCAAACGGGTTTAGACGGTTCACATAGTCAAATTGTCACAACGGTTCAAAATGTAGCATAATGTGTTCATATGCTGGATGAGCATATGCAACAGAAATGCAATGTAAAGCAATGTACTAAGTACGCACACAATGGGCATTCATAGCATGTAATGTAAAGCAATGTACTAAGTACGCACACAATGGGCATACATAGCATGTAATGTAAGGCAATGTACTAAGTACGCACACAATGGGCATACATAGCATGTAATGTAAAGCAATGTACTAAGTACGCACACAATGGGCATACATAGCATGTAATGTAAGGCAATGTACTAAGTACGCACACAATGGGCATACATAGCATGAAATTGTATTGTAAAGTGATGTACTAAGTACGCATACAATGGGCATACATAGCATAAAATGTATTGTAAAGCAATGTACTAAGTACGCACACAATGGGCATACATAGCATGATATGTATTGTAAAGCAATGTACTAAGTACGCACACAATGGGTATACATAGCATGAAATGTAATGAAATCATGTACTATAATGTACTAACGAACATAGAAGGTATATGATGTGAAAACATGGAAAGCATGAAAGTAACAGATAGGCACATGTGTTTCACCCCAAAACAGTTTGGAAAACAGTAAAAGAGGGGTTCAATGTACTCACCTGAGATTGCTTTGGAGTTCTTGTGTAATAACCAAACAATGCTAGATCACGGAATATCAAACGGCACCTAATAGGTAGCTATGTTAATATACCGGACCTAAAATCGGAGGAACGGATAGTATGCGGGTTCGTAAACCAAACAAGTATGGAGACTCGTGTAATATGGTTCAACAAAGACTACATACTAAAATGAAACTTAACCTAAGTGCTTACGGCCCATCACGACCCGTTCAGGTAGCTTATGCTCCCCTAACGCGTCGTTCGCGTAGAACGCGTTCGGAACGCCTAACATCGCGACTACAAGGTATAACCTCGGAAGGTTATAGCTATGGTCACCTAATGTGTTTGGTCGGATCCTAACGATCGACCAAATGGGTCGGGTTCGAAAGTATAAGCGATGGTTTAGATCGCTTACCTTACGACCCTATATAAGCACTAAACTAAAAGTGACGAGCTAAGCATGTTAGAACATGCTTAACTAAGTATAGAAAACAGGTTTGGCATCAAAACAAACGGCTTTGATGCTCACGAGTAGTTTGGTTACAAAATACGCAAGAATGCGCATTTTGGCCGAAACTACGACTCGTCACTGAGCCTAGATAACGTGGTAATCAGTAGGTATAGTCACTACGGACTATAACCATCGTGATCACGCTCACGTTATGAAGTTCCACGAACTTCTTGTTGACCATAGGCTGGTCAATGCAGAAAGTCAACAAAACGTTGACTTTCGGACTCGAAAATCGAATAAAAGAACGAAAGAATACTTACGGAGGGTCCCCGAATGCTAATCTAGATCAAAGAGCTCAGGTATGAAGCAATGGCATCAACTTAGAGCATTTTGATCAGATTTTTGTGGGTTTTACATCAAAGGGGGGGTATTTATAGGAAAAGTAGAGCCGTTAGGATCGTTTCTTGAATATCGTGCCACGATCCAAGCCGTACACTTGTCACAAAGTTGTGGTGGCTTAATGTGACCCTTGGCTCCTGATTTGGTGAAAGGGCATTGCCCTTTGGGTTGTTTGAAAGGCCAAGTTGTGCAAGAAAGACAAAATTCTGTTACTGAAGGGGCCATGCGGCCCGCATCAGGATTGGACAAAACTCAGGTGGGCCGCCTGGGCCTGTCTGATCTGCACATATTTTCAGAAATGGCAGTTTTGGTCCCTGTTGCGTGTTTAAGCCATTTCCGACACTTCTAAGGCCCGTAAAGCCAATTTTAAGGCCCTAAAATGATGCCTAAACATTGTGGACATGAAACATGCTCAAAAATATGTCGGACGTTGGTTCGTTTGGCCGTACGAATGCGATGTTCGGTTAATTACGACGGAATGCGCATAAGTGCGAAAAACGATCCAAAATGCGTGACGAATGGATTTTTCTCATGCCAAACACTAAGGCATAATATAAGGATGCTTACATAAATTTTTGGATGTCCGGATGTACTCAGAACGTAAGTTATGCGAAAGTGCAAACTTGTGCACTTTTTGACACTATTAGTCCCTGAATGATCCAAAAGTTTGTTTTAGCATACCAAACCCCTCAAAGCCTATTCCTAAGCTATGTAAAGGATATTTATGGTATGTTTAACTTATGGACATGTTCCGGAATGTTCGTTACAGTTCAAATTGGCATACTTTCGCAGTTTGTCAAGTTTAGTCCCTGTAAGCGAATTAACTTGTTTTTGCCATACCAAAGCCTTCAAAACTTATTTCTAAGTCATGTAAAGGTTATTTAAGGTATGTTGAGTATATGTTGATGTTCCGGAGTATTTGTCGCATTAAACTGAGTACGTTTATGCGCCAGTTTGCGTATAATTCTCCAGAAAGCGTTGTAGAGTTTGAAATTGAACAAGAATTGATATGTGCAAAAGATACACATATTTATACAGGATCCCAAGTATGAAATACAATATTTCATCGGCTTGGTATTTGTTTGATGGTCGCGGTGACACAGGTGTCACAGTCTCCCCTACTTTAGGAAATTTCGTCCCGAAATTTATTCATAGGACTCTATTTGTGACTCTGCCAAATAACCATCAGCGATATGCAAGGCAGTATCCTGTCATTTCCTTAACGGTCATTCCTCAAAAACGAAAGTGAACAGACGGAGTCATTTTCCTCAACGAGTATTCTTCAGAAATGGAAATGACGGAATAAGCAAACGGATGTTCATTTCCTCAACGGACAAATCTTCATAAACGAAAAATGAACAGACGGAGTCATTTTCAATGGTTGCTTCATCAGAAATGGAAATGAAGGATTACACAACGGATATTGATTTCCTTAACGGGTAAATCTTCAGAAACGAAAATGAACAGACGGAGTCATTTTCAATGGTTGCTTCATCAGAAATGGAAATGGAGGATTACACAATGGATATTCATTTCCCCAACGGATAAATCGTCAGAAACGAAAATGAACTAACGGAGTCATTTTCAACGGTTGCTTCATCAGAGTTGGAAATGAAGGATTACACAACGGATATTCATTTCCCCAACGGATAAATCGTCAGAAACGAAAATGAACTAACGGAGTCATTTTCAACGGTTGCTTCATCAGAGTTGGAAATGAAGGATTACACAACGGATATTCATTTCCCCAACGGACAAATCGTCAGAAACGAAAATGAACTAACGGAGTCATTTTCAACGGTTGCTTCATCAGAGTTGGAAATGAAGGATTACACAACGGATATTCATTTCCCCAAGATAAATCGTCAGAAACGAAAATGAACTAACGGAGTCATTTTCAACGGTTGCTTCATCAGAGTTGGAAATGAATAGGGTTAACTCTAGACACATGACAGAACTTGCTGTGATTTCTGTGCACTAAATTCCATAATTATGTATGCATCCATAATTACGTAATCCCTTGCACAGTCCGCACATTTTGTTTTGTAATGTTTTGGGGAAGGATATCAGACTTGTGATGATGGTGACTAGACTTCCATCGGTTCCTTTTAATTAGATCGACGGGGGATCTTCTTAGTTAGGCCACCAAGGAGTCCTTTCAGCTATATCATCACATGATATCTCTAACCAGATTTTTGGATCAATCTGTTTAACTAGACCACCCAAGGGGTCTAATTATGAAGTAGTACCTTATAATCCAAGGGACTTATCTATAACGTAGAAGTCCATTAAGGATTTTAAGTAATACTTTTGGGCATCCTACTATGAATCTCTTGTACAAGGATATGCAAGATTCTACGAGGATTTGGATAACATAATTTGGATCACACAACAACACATAAGGGAACACATAAGAACAAAGTCACAAAATTGTTTAACTTCATTATAATTTGTTATTAACTTGTTATTGATTGAATACAGATATGGAAACCTGTCGACGGGCCCCAATGCCCGCTGGGATTTATCTGAGGAGATATGAAGATCTCCCAAAATTCGATTTTTTATTACAAGGAATCACCACATTCGAATTAAGGTATACAACAATTAAAGACTTACGAGAAATCCTTAGGTACCCTATTAAGGATTTATAGTGGTACTTTGGGTATTCGTCATGTGTTGTGACTTGCGCCTTGTACTTCGTTTCCTTTGAATAAACGGGTACTTAGGAATTACATGGAAGACACAAGAGATCATAGAATGGGAGAATTTTGGGGGTAGTTTGTTCTTCAAGGAATACGGTTTCTTGATTGTCGGTATTGTAAGGGATATGTCGTTTATACATGCAACCACAGAAATATATTGCAATGTAAATAAAAATTTATTTATAAACAACGATAACAACGGTTTCTTGGACCTTGACAACAAAAGAAAATAATACATAAGACATGATTATTTCTAAACGATGTTGTCTTCTAGTCAGTCAGATGCTCATCCCTGAGCTGGATTTGCATTAGCAAGCTTTGGGCAATTTCTTCGGAAATGACCCATCTCGCCACAGTTGAAACAAGAGCCTGGTAGAAAACGACCTTGAGCAGGATTGTTGCCAGCTTGGTTTGGCGCAGCTGCAGTTGGGCAGACTCTTGTGGTGTGGCCTATAAGCCCACAAGCTTGGCATTTGCGGCACTGTACATTGGCGTGATGATGGAGGCTACATTGGTTGCACAAAGGTGCAGTTCCATTGTATGGTTTTCTAGCAGGGGGTTGAGCTGGTTGGTTGGGGACGGCTTGTCCATTGTGAGCGACCACGGCGAAGTTCTGAGAAGCCTTCCGCTTCTTTGACTTCTTAGGGGATTCAGTCTGTTCATCCATGGTCTTTGATTCCTCGATTGGGTTCGATTCCCCGACCGGTTTCTTGTCACCTTTTCGGAAAAGTTTACCTTTCCTGATCTTTGATTCAGTCAAGGTTGCAGATAGCTCAATGGCCTGTCTAACAGTAGTAGGGTTGCTACCAGTCACAATGTCTTGTATTGAGTCAGGGAGGCCATCAATGTACTTTTCGATTGCCTTATCCAAAGGTGTAACCATATCCGGGCATAACAAACTTAACTCCTCATAACGATCCGTGTAGGCTCGATGCTCACCGCTAACTTGCTTAAGATCGTCGAACTCCGTTTCCAAGGCCCTGATCTCATGACGAGGACAGAATTCCTTCATCATCAGAGCTCGAAGCTCTTGCCATGTTTGAGCCAGTGCTACATCGGCACCCCTATCTCTCATCACACCATTCCACCATGTCAAAGCTCGTTTCTCAAAGACGCTAGATGTGAATTCTACCTTTCGCTCGTTTGGACATTGAACATGTCTGAAGGTGTTCTCTAAACTCTCGAACCATTGTAGCAGTGCAGTCGCTCCTTGAGACCCAGAAAACTTTGAGGGCTTAGCCGAGTTGAACGTCATGAAGTTGCAATGGGCATTATTGTTGTTGTTGGCTTGGTTCCATTGAACAAAGAGGTTTGGGAATTGAGCAGCCATTTGTTGCACAATGATCTCTGCCAGTTCGGCAGTCGCTATCTGGTTTTCGCGTCGAGGAGGCATTCTAAAAGAGGAACAAGAAAGAAAACAAATGAAATGGCATTGGGTAAGAATAGGATGTTACAATTACCGGCCATAATCATGGTTGAGGGTCATTTGTTTGAATCTACGAAGCAAACAAACAACACCAAGGCTGAATAAAGCAAAATAGATCCTCATAGTGTATCGCGAAGACATGCTTGCCTATAAGTGGACACTCACCCCAAGAGTTCCCAGGTAAGAGTGACTGGTCCGATTATGTGGATTTGTACGAACACTCTAGCCTTAGACAGAAAACCCAGGGTACAGGCATTCACTCTTCCAGTTTGTACGTGTTCACACTATTTAGGACCCAAAATTTTGACGAGAGTTTTGAAAGTTCAAAGGGGTTCACAACCTTATAACAGAGGGTTCAAAACCTAGTAATCAATCATCCTAGAACGGATGATTAGTTTTCAAAGCGGTTTTGAAATTTATGTTCTTGTTGTGGTCGTCGCCTAAGGATAGGCGACGGTATTGTTTTATGACTAAACGCAAGTAAACTCGCGTAAGGTTCCTAGGAAGGTTATAGACTAGGTCAAAGTATTACTAATAATCGAATTCCCTATAACCATTGGCTCTGATACCAACTTTTCTATCACACCCCGACCACGTAGAACATACAGAACGTGGCGGAAACGTCGGGGAGTGTTGTAACAGAATCAATTGTTTCAAATCCATGGCAATTGAAGTTTCGTTTTATTAATCAAACATGAAAGTTTACATTGTTTTATACAAGAACCAAAGAGTACATAACATAATTTAACTAGTTCTTGTCTCGTTTTAAGTCACTAAGGCACAGGTCCGCCTAAGTATGTCTTGATAAGTCCTATGCATCATTTCCTGAAAACACATGTGAAAATAGGTACGTCAGCATAAAAATGCCTGTGAGATACATTGGTTTTGTGAAAACGGAATTCATGACTTATGTTTTGAGAAAATGTTTACTCATGAACCTTGTAATTTGCTTTGTCTTGTAAATCATTTGAAAAACGATAAGATCGGATGATATGTATAAATAAGAGAACACTGTATGGTTAAACGGATAACCATGTAAAATGTGTTTGTATAAGATAAGTCGTTTGTAAAACAATGTCTCGTGAAAAGTGTGTTATTTGTATAAAATGTCATATGTCTCAAATTGAAATGATTCAAATAACGCTACGATATGTAATACCATACAAACACTTATATATAGGAAGTACCAGCGGCGTATCCACCATGCTTGTATCATATTACACACGCCTCGTTACTTAATCACTTACTCAAACCAAACCATCGAGATGAAGTGTTTAACAATTGTAGAAATGTTCATGTATAGTCAAATGTCTATTGTCAAATGTCTATTGTCAAATGTAAATCATATCAACGGATACAACTGGTTCACACGGTTCAATGGTTACAAACGGTTCATATAATCAAACGGGTTTAGACGGTTCACATAGTCAAATGGTCACAACGGTTCAAAATGTAGCATAATGTGTTCATATGCTGGATGAGCATATGCAACAGAAATGCAATGTAAAGAAATGTACTAAGTACGCACACAATGGGCATTCATAGCATGTAATGTAAAGCAATGTACTAAGTACGCACACAATGGGCATACATAGCATGTAATGTAAGGCAATGTACTAAGTACGCACACAATGGGCATACATAGCATGTAATGTAAAGCAATGTACTAAGTACGCACACAATGGGCATACATAGCATGTAATGTAAGGCAATGTACTAAGTACGCACACAATGGGCATACATAGCATGAAATTGTATTGTAAAGTGATGTACTAAGTACGCACACAATGGGCATACATAGCATAAAATGTATTGTAAAGCAATGTACTAAGTACGCACACAATAGGCATACATAGCATGAAATGTATTGTAAAGCAATGTACTAAGTACGCACACAATGGGCATACATAGCATGAAATGTAATGAAATCATGTACTATAATGTACTAACGAACATAGCAGGTATATGATGTGAAAACATGGAAACCATGAAAGTAACATATAGGCACATGTGTTTCACCCCAAAACAGTTTGGAAAACAGTAAAAGAGGGGTTCAATGTACTCACCTGAGATTGCTTTGGAGTTCTTGTGTAATAACCAAACAATGCTATATCACGGAATATCAAACGGCACCTAATAGGTAGCTATGTTAATATACCGGACCTAAAATCGGAGGAACGGATAGTATGCGGGTTCGTAAACAAAACAAGTATGGAGACTCGTGTAATATGGTTTAACAAAGCCTACATACTAAAATGAAACTTAACCTAAGTGCATACGGCCCATCACGACCCGTTCAGGTAGCTTATGCTCCCCTAACGCGTCGTTCGCGTAGAACGCGTTCGGAACGCCTAACATTGCGACTACAAGGTATAACCTTAGAAGGTTATAGCTATGGTCACCTAATGTGTTTGGTCAGATCCTAACGATTGACCAAATGGGTCGGGTTTGAAAGTATAAGCGATGGTTTAGATCGCTTACCTTACGACCCTATATAAGCACTAAACTAAAAGTGACGAGCTAAGCATGTTAGAACATGCTTAACTAAGTTTAGAAAACAGGTTTGACATCAAAACAAAAGGCTTTGATGCTCACGAGTAGTTTGGTTACAAAATACGCAAGAATGCACATTTTGGCCGAAACTACGACTCGTCACTGAGCCTAGATAACGTGGTAATCAGTAGGTATAGTCACTACGGACTATAACCATCGTGATCACGCTCACGTTATGAAGTTCCACGAACTTCTTGTTGACCATAGGCTGGTCAATGCAGAAAGTCAACAAAATGTTGACTTTCGGACTCGAAAAGCGAATAAAAGAACGAAAGAATACTTACGGAGGGTCCCCGAATGCCAATCTAGATCAAAGAGCTCAGGTATGAAGCAATGGCATCAACTTAGAGCATTTTGATCAGATTTTTGTGGGTTTTACATGAAAGGGGGGGGGGTATTTATAGGAAAAGTAGAGCCGTTAGGATCGTTTCTTGAATATCGTGCCACGATCCAAGCCGTACACTTGTCACAAAGTTGTGGTGGCTTAATGTGACCCTTGGCTCCTGATTTGGTGAAAGGGCATTGCCCTTTGGGTTGTTTGAAAGGCCAAGTTGTGCAAGAAAGAAAAAATTCTGTTACTGAAGGGGCCATGCGGCCCGCATCAAGATTGGACAAAACTCAGGCGGGCCGCCTGGGCCTGTCTGATCTGCACATATTTTCAAAAATGGCAGTTTTGGTCCCTGTTGCGTGTTTAAGCCATTTCCGACACTTCTAAGGCCCGTAAAGCCAACTTTAAGGCCCTAAAATGATGCCTAAATATTGTGGACATGAAACATGCTCAAAAATATGTCGGACGTTGGTTCGTTTGGCCGTACGAATGCGATGTTCGGTTAATTACGACGGAATGCGCATAAGTGCGAAAAACGATCCAAAATGCGTGACGAATGGGTTTTTCTCATGCCAAACACTAAGGCATAATATAAGGATGCTTACATAAATTTTTGGATGTCCGGATGTATTCAGAACGTAAGTTATGCGAAAGTGCAAACTTGTGCACTTTTTGACACTATTAGTCCCTGAATGATCCAAAAGTTTGTTTTAGCATACCAAACCCCTCAAAGCCTATTCCTAAGCTATGTAAAGGATATTTATGGTATGTTTAACTTATGGACATGTTCCGGAATGTTCGTTACAGTTCAAATTGGCATACTTTCGCAGTTTGTCAAGTTTAGTCCCTGTAAGCGAATTAACTTGTTTTTGCCATACCAAAGCCTTCAAAACTTATTTCTAAGTCATGTAAAGGTTATCTAAGGTATGTTGAGTATATGTTGATGTTCCGGAGTATTTGTCGCATTAAACTGAGTACGTTTATGCGCCAGTTTGCGTATAATTCTCCAGAAAGCGTTGTAGAGTTTGAAATTGAATAAGAATTGATATGTGCAAAAGATACACATATTTATACAGGATCCCAAGTATGAAATACAATATTTCATCGGCTTGGTATTTGTTTGATGGTCGCGGTGACACAGGTGTCACATCTTTGTTGTACTCTTGAGGTGTAAGGTCTTGGTTTTTCATTAAGACATAAGTCTTTTATTTCAGAAATATTAATTTCTGTGAGTTTGAAAACCTTGTTTATCAATTCAGTTTTGACACCTCTTATTGGAAATTCCTCATCAGAATATAATTTGTCAGAATCATTCAAAGTGTAAGCAACTTTGAACAATCCACCATCCAAATTAGATTTTGATAACAGAAATTTTCTATCATAAACTATTTTGCCCTGTTTTTCTGTTTGACATGGAATGCTTGACTCAGACTTTGACTCTGATGCGAACTCCGACGTTGACTCCTCTATTTCATCGTTTTCTAACACATGATCCATGACTTTCTTCATCAATTGAGATTGTAGCTCAGTGTCAGATGATGTAAACACAACATCAATACTATCTGGTAGATTGACTGATGACTCCGACTCCCACTGTAAATTTGTTGCCTTTTTGACTCTTTCATCGTTTGGATATCTTGGCAAATATCCATTTTCCAGCGGGGGATGGACACTTGTTATAACTGACACCTTGTTTCTTACGAGAATCTTTCTTGTCAGTCTTTTTCTTCGTGTCATTCTTCTTCTTTTCCAAAGTCTTTTCATCAGCAATTTTTTCAGCTTCCTTTTCTTCAGTTACCTCATCATCTTCCCATGCCTTCATACTTTCAACCGTCGGATAAATCCTGTCAATGACATAAGAAATACATGAATAACTTTTTAACAAACGGTTAACTCTTTCAGTTTCAATTCTTTGTGTCTCTAACTTTTGTTCAAGCACAGCACACTTCTCAATATAGTTGTTCACAACTTTCTGCTTTATCATGAAAGCTCCCTGAAGTGTCTTCATTACTTTTGCTTGTTCTTCACTCGTTTGGTTGTATTGGTTCATTGCTTTGTTCAGCACATCGTAAGATTCCTTCAAGCTGTTCAAGTTGTAAATCAGTGTGCTGTTCTGCTTCTTTATAGCTTCACAGTTCTCACAATTCACTGGAATCTTTTTCGCATCAACTTTTTCCTCAACCTTGAATTTAGGAACTTCTTTCACCTTTTGTCTTCTTATCATTGGAACATCTTCATCATCACTGCTCACTGGTGTCTTGATCTTTTTCTTTTTCTTCTTGGCTTTTTCATCTTCACTATCACTTTCAGCAAGCAACTTCATATCAGCTTTGAATTTTCTTGCCCAATACTCAGTATCATCATCACTATCATCTTCAACATTTGCCGTGAAAGCAGTGTAAGCTCTAGTTTGATCAGGAATATAATCATCCCAAGTAAAATTTTCCCAGCTAATTCCCTCTGGTAGCTTTTCATCTTCTTGATCATTCAAACAAGCTTTTCCATTATCTGGAATATATTTATCCCAATTAAAAGACTGCTTTTGATCTTGATTAACCACACATGCTCTCTTTCCAGAATCTTCAATTATGGGTCTTCCATGTGCAGTTTGTGCTTGTTGTTTATGTTGTTGAGATGGTTGTTGAGCAACTTGATGGTAGATGGCTTTTCTGTAGTAATCATTGTTGTTGTTGAAAGGATTCTGAGCTCCACTTGCTTGACGATTAGTGCACTCCCTCTTGAAGTGTCCTTTTTCCCTGCACCGAAAACAAGTGACTTTAGATTTGTCAAAACCTAAAGTAGAAACATTTGCCTCACGAAGATCATCCCTCCCCGTGATCTGCTTGAATTTCTCAGCTCTTCTTAACACGCTAGCCAAACACCACTTTATGTCCATTAGCTCCATCTCTTCAGCATCTATCTGGTCGTAGTCTTCCTTTGTTAGCATTGGATTCCCGATACGACCTGCAACAAAACAACTATAAGATTCCAAAACCATTCCTAATAAAGACATTTGGTTTTTAGCAACTTCCTCGGAATAATCTTGATCATTTTCAAGATTTAATACAATATTGCACTGAAGTTTCTTCCCATTTTTTGTTGCTGAAATGTTTGGATCAAAAGATGGAAATGACATAAAACTTGTTTTGCTGCTTGATCCTTTAGATGAGCTTTCAGATGAAATTTTTACACTGTAAGCAGTTTCAACTTTCGGAGATAGATTTGATGATTTCTCATTCACCCCTGCTTTATAGTATAACCCGATATCCTGTTCACCATCAAAATCTTTCATTCGAATAACTTTTCGTTGTTCCATTTATTGAGCTTCGATCTTTTCAATGAACTTGCTGAGTGTCAAATTGCTAAATCCTTTCTTGTTTCTTAACATCATAAGATATGTGCCCCAAGTTTCATAAGGCAAAGCATCAGCAAGTTTTTCGATCAACACTTAATTGTTTTTCTCAATACTCAATCTCTTCATGTTAGCAAGCAAATTGCAGTATCTTTCGATAATCTCTCTTGTACTTTCATTCTTTAACCCGCGAAACAGATCAAATTCTTTCTTTAGCAGCGATTTCTTGCTTTTGACCATTTCTTCACTACCATGAAACTTTGACCTTAAAGCTTTCCAAATTGAAAATGAAGTTCCATTGTGTTGCAAAAGCACCATAATATCCTCTTTCACTGCTTGTTAAAGAAGACTTAACATCATTTTCTCATCTTTGTATTTCTTTCTAGCATCAGCACTTAGATCTTTTATTAGAACAGGCTCTTCATCATCATTCATTGGTCGAACATATTTTGTCTCGACACATTCCCAAGCATCTAGGTAATTAGCTTGTACCCAATTCTCAAAACCACCTTCCCATCCTTTAAATTCTTCTATGTTCATGAGTTTGGGTGGTTTTTGCATTGTACCCGTTTCGTTTCGAGCATTGTATTTTGTGCAAAAGTGATCGGTGTAACCGGAGTAGCGAATGCGTTGAAAAATTCCTCGTCCATTTTCAATTTTTAACAATTTTCTTCAACAGGCCTTATAAGCGGAACCACAGAAGCGAAACTGTTGAGTACACACAAGCGGAACCGGTAAGTCCAGATAAGCGGAACCACTACGTACAAACAGGCGAAACTACTTGATGTTCAAACAAGCAAAACCAATTGATCTTTGAAGCGGAACTACTAGATTCACTTGAAGCGGAACTACTTTGTTCGGATAAGCGAAAACTCTGAACTTTGAAGCGAAACCTTCAAAATTTGAAGCGGAACCTCTTGAACTTATGTAACAATAAGCGGAACTACCCCATTCTTTGAAGCGAAACCTCCTGATGAATTATATCTAGAAGCGGAACTATTTGGTCACAAAAGCGAAACTATGTGATGTCCGTATAAGCGGAACCTATTCACGAGTACTTTTGACCCATTTTTAATCCGAATTTTAACACCTAACTTTCCAGGGTTTGTCTATATCCTATTACACATAATCCGTGAAATTTTGAGCTGATTTTGACTGGTGAAAATGTCTGAACTGAAAAAAAATGTAGAAATAAGAAATCTTGACAAATTCCATCTATTCTCTGCAGAACTCCTCCTCCTGAAGCTCTGATACCACTTGTAGGATCGTGTCTCGACCCGAACGAGTCGTTCAGAGGATATTCTATCAAATACAGATGCGGAAAATAAGTATTTGACTTAGGAACAACTAGCAAATCACTTTAAACTTCTATTTGCATTGATTTCTGACAGTTTACATTCAAATCCTGGACCGGCAGCACTTCGGTACAGTTTTCAAGACTGTTACAAATGTTTCGCTTGTAACACTATATATAGTTGCTGAGTTTTCGCTTGAATGTACATGACATTCAAGCGGAACCTACAACTGACATTCAAGCGGAACTAATATGACACATAAGTGAAACCTATGTGTCCCTATAAGCGAAACCTATTAAATACACATATACATAAGCGAAACCTCTCCTATGTGTCCCTATAACCTCTCCTATATCTCCTGTTTTCTAGTAAAATGTGCCCTGATCTAACAATCTAAGATTAAGACTCGATCCAAGACGAAGTCAGCAGATGTAGTGCACCAACAGGTCTCAAAATCAATAGTGGGCCTTAATTCATGAAAGGCTTGGTATTCCATCTTTTTATTAGTAAATCAGACTTGGTAAATTTTTAGTGGATCCATTTCTATTTCGTGAGTTGCAAAGTGGGGTCGGGTGTTCGTGAAGTTTAGTTGAATTGCGCTTCTAAATATCATGGTTTCATCAAAAATTTAGGTTTCGTCGAAACTTGTTAAAGTTTTTAACAGAGGCTTTGCAAAACTAATTTAACTGTCGTTTTCAAGTGTGTGACCAGATTTTTCACTTCTATACATCAATCATGAGTTGTACAAGTCCATGGGATTGGAGTACGTACTCACAACCAGTTCAAAAACCGACTTCGATGGCCGAATATTTAGCGAGTACCATACCTCGACAACAACAGCCAATAAGTGCAAGTCAATGGGCCTTGGTGCGAATCAAAATCAAAACATACAGAATCTTTTAGTAGCAAGAGGAGAAGGAAATGCAGCTATTAGAAAGACACGTCATGATCTATTGAAAAAGAAATTCGAATCATTTCATTTCTTAGAGAATGAAACCCTAAATGATATAACTACTCGTTATTATCATTTGATGAGTGAATGTATTATTTTGGTGTTCTTGCATCTCAACAGGAAATGGTAGCATGGTTTGCTGATGCTCTACCTCCAAAGTGGAGCCCATTCATTGAGCTTTTAAAGCATACGGGCGTTCTAGATGCTATCAATGTTAATATCTATGAATTCATTCAGAAGTTGGAGCACAAGAGCAAAGAGGAAATTCGGAAAGCTAAAAGGATTGCACCTACTCAAAACACTGAAATGTATCTTGCAGGTTTTAACCAGTTAGCTAGTTCCAGTTCAGCTCAGCAACTGAACCTTCAAACGGCGTTTGTATCAAATACAAGCTCATCTCCGTTCCCACAGTTCAATCAAAGTGCTTATCTTTCGCAATCTAAACCCCAACCTCAACCTCAAGTTTCCACAACACAACCTCAATTCGATCCAAGTGTCGATTGTGGTCCGGCCATACAGTTGGGAAACGGTGATCAAACAAGAACTGCGTTTTATGCTGAAATTGTCAAGCATGTCAATGATGGTGAATCTTCGGGAAATGATGATAGTTCAGGATATAGTGGCAGTATTGATGAAGATGGTTCAGGTGTGAGTGATTACAGTTCAGAATCGGACGTGAAGGAGGGAATGGATTCTGAAGCTGATAATTTGTCGAATGATGCTAACAAGAAATCTGACTTGATCAAGAAAGCTGATGCTACATCAGAAGAAATGGAGAAGATTCTCACTAAAGGTGGATCTTTCTCTTCTCAGACTGCCTTTATGGCTAATGTCACAGTTTCTACAAGTCAGGTAAAATCTGAAACTCCTAGCATATGTAGTGATTGTGCTGATATGAAACTTGAATGTGCTAAATTGAAACGTGAATCTGAAATGGTTCATAGTCACAATCAGAGTTTAGTGATTGAGCTGTCAAAGTGCAAAGAGGCAAACATGGCTTTAGTTCGAAACGAAAAGGAATTTAAATCTGTAATTGAAACCTTAAAGAAAAGTGTTTCCGAAGTGAACAAAGTTGTTTATCATAAACAAGTTAGTATTAATGATTACATTAACATCATTGAGGAAACCAAAAAGGAACTAGCCATTGCCAAATGCGAGCATGATGCTATCAAGCAAAAATTGGAGAGTTATTCTAACTCCCGATTTGTGCTTGATCACATCATTGACGTTCAACAGCAAAAAGGGAAAAGAAAAGGCGTAGGGTATAAGGCGTGTCCACCCCCTTTGAGACACAACTATACCAAAATGCCCGATGAAGAGGATATGCCTCGTTTTGAACCATCTGTACCTCTTGATTACGAGGAAGTTACAACGGGCTTAGAGTTCAAAACGGACAATTCATCGGAGGGCTCATCTGATCGCAAGGAAAAGTCATCATGTGCTTCAACTCAAAGTCCTCCAACCATTGAGGACTATGATTCTTCGGATGATGAATCAGATGTGAGTGATGAGGATAAATCTCTTGATGATAGAAAAGGAGTAGAAGTTCCTATTGAGAATCACATTCTGTGTGATCCTCCTACTCCTGCTGTGCAATCAACTGGTGCTAAACAAGAGATAGATCCTATCACTGAGACAATGTCTACCATTAAAAGTGATATCGTGTTGTATACTTTGGTCGGTGATAGTAAAATTTATTCAGACAAATATTTTCCAATAAAAAACGTCAATCAATCCTTGATTGATAAAGTTTTTGAAGATAACACAAGCAAGTTTTTGGGAAAGACGATCCCGGGAGTTACTGTAACTCAATGTGATCCAATTCCAAAGGCTGAAATCAGAAAACAATTTAGAAAACAGAAATCACTGACAAAGCAACAACCAATTGCTTTTAAGGGTAAACAACAACAACGAGCTCCAAAGCCAAAGGCTAAGGTTGATTCAAAAGGAGCTCGTTATAAAAAGAAAGAAAAAGATGTTAAATTAGTAGCATCAAAGGGTACGGATAAAATTGAGACTTTTGAAAACAAATCAAACACTGATTTTGTACAACAAGTCAAGATTTTGAAACGTAATAGTGATAACAATTACACCCAACACACAAACGGGTGTGATGAAAGAGCAAGTACCTCAGGTTCTACAGGTTCGACATCTGCTAGTCGATCAAATTCTCCTAAGTTTGTTGAAAGGAAAACGTGTTTTAAATGTGGGAAGTTTGGGCACATCATTAAAGACTGCACAAACTCGCCCAAACCAAATTTTGTTGAAAGAGCACCAGCTGAAAAGGTTCACCCACAACGTCGCCCCGTTTCACCAATACATGATAAAAGAACTGTTAAGGAACAAGAAACGAAACAACGACGTCAAAACATCAAAGTTGTTGAAAAGGCTTTAAAATCTGAAGTCAAAACGGTCAAAAGGGAACCAAGTTCTTTACAACCATTAAAACCAGAAGTTTCAAAATCTGTTTACAAAACTCAATCTGGTAAACAAAAACAAACTTGGAAACCTAAGACGGGTGATAGTTCAGGGAGCTGCTGTGTTTGAAAATCATCAGGAAATTGAAATTACATTTCTTGATTCTCAGGGGCAACCCAAGTCTATGAAGGCTTGGGTCCCCCTCTCAAACTAATCTCTGAGTGAGTGTGCAGGAAGTTCCAGGAGGAACTATCGATAGTCATAGGATTATTGATAGTGGAATATTTGCACAAGATAGGCGACAGAAGAAATTGTTGCCTTTAATGGAGAGAAGAAGAAGAGGGAAATAGAATTGTCTGTTGAAAGAATTTGACAACTTCGACAAAATGAAAATCATTTCAAAGTGTGATTATTAAAGGCTTTGATCGGGTCCCCAGGGTAGATTCAAATCAAAATGTACGCACCTGCAGCACGTCTGAAGTTCACAATTAACAAGATGAATGCGCAGTGTACATTTCCTTGTTGTGTGATTGATGAAAATGTGTTCGTTGAACAAACCAACCAGGTGTGCGGATGCCTTGGCGTGGATTGAAAAACCGCACACTACTTTTCAAAGAGAAAGACAAAGACCTTTGCTGGTGCAATATGGAAGACCAGCCGGACCTGGAGGTTTCTGATCTTGTTGCTGTGTGGAGATATCTCGGATTAAGTGAAGTAGCTACAAAAATCGACTTTGAAATCCACACCGGGTGGATATCCAGTTTGGGAGAGCACTCAGATTCCTTGCAATGCACGGTGCAGTTGCAGGATACGGTTTTAAATTTCTAATCTCTCCTATACTTGTCGATATTTAAGCTGCTTTTTGAATTATTATTATCTCGTACAGCACTCTTTGGCCTGACACGTTGATCTCAAATATCACCTCACACGTGATTGTTTCACTATAAAACTCGTCAATGTTGTCATGGTCCGCACCGCTTACCGACGTGCCAACTCATTTTCCCAAAATTCGATAAATCATTTCTGATTAAAATTAATTTTGGTAAACGGCATTGAGGCAAAACATGAGTTAACCGACATCGGGAAATCATTTTTGTAAATATCTTTGTGTCTTTTAAATTTATCTTAGTTTGTTGATTTTAGGGGGAGTAAATCCAAAATTTTAAAAATCCAAAAACATCAAAAAATTTCAAAATCACAAAAACAATAGAAAAACAAAAATGAGTTTCCTGGCGAGAAAAAGAGAAAATGATAGTAAATCAGTGGTCTGTCGAATCCTCTTTAAACTGAAATGCAAAATGAAAAATGTTATGCAGCTCTATATAAGATGTATCGGTAGGCTCACAATCATTTTAAAGTGTACAGGGTGATATAAATTTTTAATCGACTGAAGACCAGGTGGGAACCATTCATTGGCATATGGTCTTAGTACCGAAATTTCGTTTGAGAGATTGCTGAGGTTCTGAGATATTCATCTTTATGCTGCTTATCATCTGGGTATCATGGTTATTTCTTTTACCAAAAAAAATAACGGGGACGCAAGTCTAGATCTTCCATGATACTATACATACTTGTACATATTGCATTCGACCTCAATAAGTGATCAACAATCACATGTCCCTCAAAATAAGTGATAATATATCACATTTATCCGGGAGTCAAGTTCGTCTCTCTGCTGTACGAAAGTACTGACCTGTTCACGGACTTGCTCCTGTGCCCTCATGCATATGAAAATCAAGTTCCTCATCAATAAGTGATTCTATCACATAGGGCTTGTTTTTCAATCAAAATAAGTGAGAATCTCACATCATATACGGTCAAACAGATGATAAACGGTATACTCACCGGTAAGATGAGCTCTCGTACATACCTTGATACGGGAATGTGTCGTGTGTGGATGAACACCGGTCGGTAAGTATAAATCATACCTTAACGTATCCCCTCGCCATGATTACATCTGATAAGTTGAGTTTATGTGGACAACAATACCGATAATTGTTATAGGATGCTTATCTTAATGTTAACTAATTGAACAAAAAGAGCGTTTTGGCGTGACCGTACACTGATATGATTCTCTTACCCTCGAAACTCGCAATAAGAATGTCTGTAAATATTTATTTACTGCTTTTAGTTTTTGCAACTTTGTATATATTTATTTATTGTTTTCCGCCTTTACATTTGAAAAATGAAAAATTCCAAAAAGATTTTAGGTGTGTTTTAATATAAACATTATAAAATCCAAAAAGATTTTGCTTCTAGTTTATTTTTGATTGACCGATGTTGGAATTCGAGTCTATCCTACCCAAAATCCTGATCGTAACCCAGAAAACAATTGCACCTTCATAAACAGTCGAAGTTAACAGATTTTGAAAGTTAAAGGATTAAAACTGAACATTTTCTAAACTTTCAAACTGTTGTCGGTCGGTGTTTGATTAAGATTTGATCTCACATGTGTCGTTTGTTTATGGAAACTATATTCCAAGCAGTTGTTCTCATTATGCGTTTAGATTTCTTGCATGTGCAGATGCTAAAGGCGAGGAGAACATGTTCGATGACAAGCTTTGGAATGAAGACACGACGTGAAGGCACTCAAAATATAATGATGATAGAGTTGCCGATGTCCCTTCATCAACACCACAAGGATCTGAAGAATTATCGATCAAAAAAAAAATTCACGAGCATGACTCAATGGAGAGTTCATTCTAAGGGGGAGTTTGTTAACACACTTCCTACATGCAAAGGGGAGTTTGTTGATACACTTTCTTCTTACGACGCGTGAAGACTTTGAAGATCCTCCGACATGAAAGACACAGAAGACGAACAATCACAGAAGACGAACCATCACGAGTAGCGTCCAAGGGGGAGTTTGTTGATACACTTTGTGTGGACGCGACTCGGCTCGGTTCGACTCGGCTCAGTTCGACTGGGTTTCGACACGGTTAGGTCCAGCTCAAGCCCGACGTCACGACATTCCTCCGTCGTGCGTCCTAGAGTTCGACACGCGAAGCATGGAGCGCCACAAGCTAACATCACCATGACATCATCATAGTGATGTCATGATGATGTCTTGAACCTTGGTCAAATGAAAGTTTCAAAGAAACTGCCAATATTCAACGTGCATGGAATTGATTTGGGCTTTGTCTTCACATTGGGCCTCAACTTTCATCTGGGCCGTAACATCAACTTGGGGCAAATACAATCAACGAAACAGGAAGTGGATTTGAAATGTATGTCGACGAAACTCACCCAGTTTCGTCGACTTGTGGTGTTTCGTCGTGCCA
The DNA here is from genome assembly GCF_002127325.2 of Helianthus annuus. Lineage (NCBI taxonomy): Eukaryota > Viridiplantae > Streptophyta > Magnoliopsida > Asterales > Asteraceae > Helianthus > Helianthus annuus. Next base: position 49,592,459 of record NC_035440.2, on the reverse strand, counting down.
TCTTTTCTGTTTCGTCAAGGACTGTGTCTTTTTAGTATAAATACCCCTCATTGTTTCTGTGTGAAATTCATGAGAGACCTATGAGACTTAGTGAAACTCTGTAAACATTGTTTGTATATGTTTCGGGTTGTACTCATCCCTAATCAATAGATATTGAATCTTTTGGTTACGCGTGTTCTTGTTAACTTTGTTTGGTTTGCACCGTCACGGAGATTCCGCACCCGTTACGGTGTTCTTGATAAACAAGGATAGGTTTTCGTTATCGATCCACCGGATAAACGGGACCTACACACTCAAATTCCTCTCTTCCTCTCTTCTTGTTTCAGCCGACCCCAAGAGCCACCATCATCACCACCATTCAAGCTTCTTCTTCCATTCTACAAACATCCAAAGGTGCTACAAGGTGTACAACGGAGCTTGGTGTTCTCGGAAGTGGAAGGACCTCTTTTAGCTCCTTTTATCCACTCAATTTCTCCACTTGAACTTCCCTAGCCTTGAGCTAGTGCTAAGAACTTGAATCCCTTCATTTTACATCTTATTTAAGTGGTTAAAGCAAGATGCATGATGTTAATCTTGAAGAACCACAAGAATAAAGCATGAACATAAGCTTAAATCTTAAAGAAACTAAGTTACTTATGTGTTGTTTAGCTTGTTGATTGTTATTTATTCATGAATATGATATAGATCATCATATGATCTTGCTAGATCATGATTAAAAACATAATCTAGCAAGATGAGAGAATAGAAATGTTGTAGGATGATAAATCATCCACACATGAAACATGAACTTAGAAGAACAAAATTGTTTCTTGAAAAATAAAGATCAAAGTGGGTTAATAACCATATAGATCTAAAATTTATGAATGGTTTTCCAAAAGAACCAAGCTTGAAATATGAGTTTTAGTAGACTTGGTTCTTACATAAACAAATACTATTTTTAAGGGTTAAACAAGTGTAGAAACACTTATGTAACAAAAAGACTACATAAAGAAGCATTTTTAGAAAATGTGGTTGGAAGTTGTAAACACCCAACTTCTTTAAAAATGAAGTTTTTAAAGAAGTAAATACATTTTAAAGGATAACTAAACCCACTAAACAACCCACTAAGTTACTACGCGTTTTTATGAGAAACCAAGTTCATGTTGTTATGTAAAGTGCATTGTTTTTGCACTTGGTAAGTGTAATATTGGTTAGTGTCTTGTTGATGATTGTTTGGATGAATTTTTGAAAAGAAAATGATATGCTTATAAGCATGGACACCTCCATTTACAAAGGAAACTCTGGCGAAATTTTCTAAAAATCCGACACTTAGAAAATATTTTCCTAACAAGTGTTTACAAATATATTTTTGACTTTGGTTTCTAAAATAAACTTCGCCATAGTTTTGTTACAAAAATACCAAGCATCGGAGGTTGGTTTTTGTAGGATCGAGTTTCGACCCGAACGAGTCGTTCAAAGGAGTTTTCGTCAATTAGAGGTGCGGAAAACAAGTAATCAACGTAGAAACATCTTGCAAATCACTTTAAACACCTTTCTGTATTGAATAATGACAGTTTACATCCAATTATCGATCCGGCAGCACTTCAGTACGAGTTACAAGACTACTTTCTGTAGTTCGCTTATGTGCACCTATTTATAGGTGTTGAGGTTCCCTCCAAGGTACATGGACACATAAGCGGACCTGACACATAAGCGGACCTCCTAGTGACACATAAGCGGACCTGACATATAAGCGGACCTCCTAGTGACACATAAGCGGACCTGACACATAAGCGGACCTCCTAGTGACACATAAGCGGACCTACCAGGTTAAACCTATATGCTATCCTATTTTCTCATAAAACATGCCCTGATCTAACAATCTAAAACTAAGACTCGATACAAGACGAAGTCGACAGATGTAGTGCACTAACAGACTCCCCCTCAGATGTTGACGAGTCGCAGTGTCGAGTCTTTGACAATGTCATGTCTTCACATCTTCAGTCTTAATCTGTCTCTGGGCTTCTCTCTCTCAATCTTTTCTTGCAGGTCTTCAGACTCCCCCTTGCGATATGCTGGTATTTCTTCAGTTCATCAGCATCATCAACTTTAGGATCGTTGTCTGGCTTTCCATCTAACAGCTTCTCAATATCAATCAGCTTGGCTCTTCATGTTCCAAGATTGTTGTCTGGCTATCTCCAATCAGAATCCTCAGGTATTGGAACCTGGCTCTCATCTAGCTCAGATCTCGGAAACGAATACCTTGGCTCATGTTATCCTGCAAAAACTCTACCTCAAAATAAATTTCTCTCACATATATATTTCAAACATATAAACTTTCACTGACTCAGACTCACTCTCAAAACCCAAACAAAATGATTTTTCAGTCTGATGAACCATTTGAAGGTTTGATAAAAAATAATCAGTGTTAAAACTAACTCCCCCTCAAATTATACTCATCATGTTTAGCACTCAGAATTTTGAAAATCAGCTTTCCAATATCAGTTGTCAAAAATCTTTTTGAGTTTTCTGAAACTTTATGCTAAAACACACTGAAAATCTTTTTGGATTTTGAAATAAAAAAAATATAAAATGCAGTAAAGAAATATTTACAAACAACATTTTTGTGAGTTCGTGTAAGAGGATCATATTAGTTTTTGAGACACATCACCAACACCATTAAGTTTCATTTCATTTTAAGTTTTAAACAATTCACTTAGATTGTCAGTATACTGGTCCACTTAAATTTTCACGCAAAGTTCAACTGATCCGAGATACAATGTTAATGTTTTAAGACCTTAAACGTATCCGTGTGTCCCATCACTTGAATATACTCCCGTATCCAGATCCCAATATTCAGTCTTACAGGTGAGTATACCACAGATGATATCTGTTCAGGGGTTAAATGCGAGGGCCGTGAGAGCTCAGGTCGATACTTCCGTATACGCAAAGAGATGACGGCTTCGACTTTTCGGTGTGTCCCCTTTAGAGGATCTTTTGAATTACAACAGCAGCGACTATCAATTTTATTGTTTCATCAGCTTGCTGAGGGCGATGCTATGTTTCAAGCATTTGCGGAAAGCATTATCCAGGGACTAGGTCAGTATTTCCATACAGCAGAAGTCCCGGGATAATACCCCAGATATCACTGCGCATAAAGACCTAGTATCTCAGAATAAGGGACCTTTCAAACAAGATTTCAGGGGTTACCTATATATCCAAGATGTTGTTACCCACAGAATAAGCAAGTTTGAATTTTTAGGTTTATATCTCGTCACAATCTACTAAATGTGTAAAAACCTACTGGCATATCCGCAGTGAGATTGTTTATCACATTTTAACAATCCAATTCTTTAGCATGTTGTGACAGTCCACTGATGTACTATCATTTCCTCTTTTCACAACGAAACTCATTTTGAATTTTATCATGTTTTTGGCTTTTTCAAATTTTCTAATGTTTTTGGATTTTCTGAAATTTTCTACTCCCCCTAAAATGCAAACACATTAAAGAAATTTGAAAACTATCTAAGCTCTTGACCCACTTGAAGAAAATTCAAAACAAACTGTATAGAAACATGACAACCGATATCAAATCGCCTCAATTCGCCATTCAATAGACATAAACAATCTGAACTCCCCCTTTCACAAACCATTTTCTCATTTAGATTTCAAAACACTTAAGTTTGTTTTAATCAAAATGATTTTTCCGGAAAATAAGTTTGTTTTTACCACTTGTAAGTTTACTACTTGTTTAAGTATGGGGATATGGTTCATCATCTTGTCAGTTTTATCAAATGTAGTAAATCAAGTACAACTTAATGTCCTTGATTCACTGTTTGCAGTCAAGCAACCTCTAAACCACTTGTAACAATAACCACTTGTAGGTATAACCAATTAATGCCAATAGTAGGAATGAGCCATCTACATTTTACCCATCAAAGTGCCAATTCCTGCTTCGCACTTACCAACCAGGAAGCTCCGGTGTAGTCATTCAACCTGTAAAATTTTAACAATTTCAAGCATTTTCAAAACAACCTTATTAAACATGAAAGACGCCGATTCCTGATCCACGATTACAAACTTGGGATCTCCGGCAAGTCAGGATTTTCAAGCAAAGAAAATGTCCACCCAAGCCTGACCAGCCTTGGGTGATTTCAATTCAGATTTTGTTGGGGTGTAAGTTGCTTTCTTTTTAGCATAAAAATCTTTTACCCCTTTCACCTTCCCATCAACCATTTTTCCGAAAATCTTCTTCACTTTCCCATTAAAAGCTTTCTCAACATCAAAATTATCCATTTCATAATAACCCTGACTTGAGATTTCAGACTTTCCAACTTTCCTTTCAAAATTCTCAGTCCTCAATGGTGGAAAGTTCTCGTCATCCATTGAAGGAACTGAGTTTTCATCACTCTCATCAAATTATGGCTCCTCTGATTTTGTGGAATCAGGTTCATTGCCAGATTTTACTTCAGATTTCTTAACAACCCATTTTTGGTTGTCAAGTTTCACACTACGCCTGTAAAATCTCTTCGAACACTCACCAACTTCAAATGTTGAATTTTTGAAAACTTTAAATTTTTCAGTTAGTGGTTCGGTTTTATCAACAATAACTTCTTTCAGTTTTCCAGAAACTCCCTGTTTTGTGTTGTCGCTTTCGGACAGTTCCATGCAATGTGACCAGCTTCATTGCATCGAAAACAGGTTCTTGTCTCTTTCTTCACATAAGCTCCATTCTTTCTCTTCTCGGCAAGAAATTCTTGCTTAGATTGTTTCCAGAATGGGCTCTTTGCTTCCTCTTCCGAGCTTGTACCTGAAACAAATTTTGTATTTGTTTTAGAAGATTTTTCATTTTTATAGTTTTCTAGTGGAATAAAACCAATTCCTTTCTTTTTGTAGCTACGATTTTGGTTTGGTTTCTTTTGAAAACCAGAACCAGAATTGTAACCCTTTTTCTTGTTTAAACGTTGTTGTACCCTTGAGGTGTAAGGTTTAGGTTTTACTTTAAGATTTTCATCTTTTATTTCAGAAAGATTAATTTCTGTTAATTTGAAAACCTTTTTGTTCATCTCTGGTTTAACACCTCTTATTGGAAACTCTTTATCAAAATATAATTTGTCAGAATCATTCAAAGTATATACAACTTCAAATGTTTCATCATTTAAATTAGATTTTGACAACAAAAACTCTTTACTGTAAAACCGTTTTCCCGACGATTTTGAACGCTGTTTGGACAAACTTGAACTCCCGACTGACTGACATGAATTGTCGGACTCGGACTTTAACTCTGACTCCTCATCCTTATCTAACACCTGATCGACCACTCTTTTAATTAAATCGGACTCATGATCTGTATCAGATGCTGTGAATGTAACGTCAATATTTTCGGGTAATTCATCGGTTGACTCAGACGCTAACTTTATATTACCGCCTTTTTTAGTTCTTCCTCGTTAGGTTTTCTAGGCGAGTACCCTTCCCAAATCGGAGGCGGACACTTGTTATAGCTAGCACACGGTTTCTTACCAGTATCCTTTCTCTTCTTTAACTGTTCACCTTTAAATGCTTCAAAACCTTCAACTGTTGGATAAATTCTATCGATTATGTAGTCACAACCTTTGTAACTCTGCAGCAATCTTCTGATTCTTTCATTCTCAGCTGCTTCATTCTCCAACACTTTCTTCCTTTTTGCACATTCTTCTATGTACATGTTGATCTCTTTCTGCTTTGTCATCATTGTTGCATTTAGCATCTTCAAAGCTTTTTCTCTTTCTGAGTTAGTCTTCTCCAGACCACTCACATGTCTATTCAATACATCATATGACTTTTTCAGATTCTTAACATCAAACAACAACTTTTCTTTCAACTTTTCTAACTCACTAAACCTCTCATCTTTTTCTATACATTGTTTACAAGACTCTAAACATGTAAGACAAGGTTTTGTGATTTCAACGATCTTCTCAACCTCCACAACTTTTTCAACTTCCATAATCTTCTCAATCACTTTGACATTTTTCAATTCTTTTGCAGTTTTCTTCTCTTTCAGTTTCTTCAGTTTTTCTGCAAAATAAAATTCAAAACTATCAGAAGATAAGTGAGGTTTTCCAATATTAATCTGTTCAATTTCTTCAACACTATCACTTGTTTCTGCTGAACTGTTTTCAGATGAAACAGATTCTTTATTTTCACTTTTCTCTTCATCTGAAAACACTTCCATCCATTCTTTCAACATTTCTGGCTTTTTAATAATCTGAGTAATAAACGCATGAACATTTGAATCAGCTGGAATAAACTTGTCCCAGCTAAAACCTTCAGCCATTTTCTCATCATCTTGATCAACGATGCCATAGTAAGCCTTCCTGTTTGCAACTTCGATCATTTGACCATGTGCTGTTTGAGCTGCCTTTTGTTGATTTGGTTGATAAGCGATTTGTTGATAAATTGACTTCTTATAGTAATCATCTTTTCCAAATGAATCTTTTTCTCCTCTTGGATGCTGATTTTTGCATTCTCTTTTAAAGTGACCTTTCTCCCTGCAACGAAAACAAACAACTTTAGATTTATCAAATCCTAAGTTAGAAAGGTTTGCATCCAAGAAATCAGTTCTCCCTGTAATCAATCTAAACTTTTCAGCTCTCCTCTAGACACTCGCCAAGGCCCACTTGATGTCCATCAATTCTAGTTCCTCTGCATCGATCTGGTCATAATCTTCTTTAGTGAGCATTGGATTGCCAATTCTACTGGCAATCAACCCTTCATAAGATTCTAATGCAGTGACCAATAACCCGATATGACTGTTTACAATTTCTTCAGTATAATTCTGTCCGTTTTGAAGATGTAGAGCCACATTGCATTGTAACAGATGACCATTTCCAACTGATGTACTTTGAGCACTTGGAGGATTTATCGTTGAGAACCCACTAGTATTGACAGATCCTTGACTGCTTGGCTCAGATTGATTTCCAGCACTAAATGCAGTTTGTATCTTTGGACTGGCTTCAGCAGTTTGAACATTCCCTTTGTAATACAATTTAATATCTTGTTGATGAGTAGAACTGTTCATTCTAGCAATTTTCTGCTGCTCAAGATCCTATGCCTCCAGCTTCTCAATAAACTGTGCAATTGATAACCTGCTAAACTGTCCGGAATTTTTCAGTATCATCAGATATGTACCCCATTCCTTTTGCGGTAATGCATCAGCAAGCTTTTCAACCCATTCTGCTGGAGTTTTGGTTATCTTCAGCTGTGACATAGTACGTACAAGATGACAATATCTCTCAATGAGAGTCTTTGTCGTTTCACCAGGCATGCATGTAAACAATTCAAATTCTTTCTTTAATAAAGCTGCTTTACTCTGTAGCATCTCAGTACTTCCCTCAAACTTCTTTTTGAGAGCTTCCCAGATAGAATGAGCATTATCATCATGTTGAAGTAACACAAATATATCCTCTTTCACCACTTGTTGTAAAAGATTGGTCATCATTTTCTCTCCTTTATAACTTTCCCTCTCTTGATCAGTGAATTCAGAAATGATTTTATCAAGTCCTGTTGTATTCTTTGGCCTCTCATATTTAGTTTCGATGCTCTCCCAAGCTTTTAAATGATTCGCCTGCACCCAATTCTCAAACCTTTTCTTCCACCCGTGATAATCTTCAATTCCCATAAGTTTCGGGGGTTTTTGCATTGTTCCGGTTTCATTCTCCATTGTCATGTTCTTAGCAATGTCGGATGGAGTAGTAGGAGTTGTAGCAAACGCATTGTAAAATTCAGAATCCATGTTGACTTAGCACGTTTTTCAAGATCAGTGACAAATAAACGAAATCCTGATGTTCACAATAGTGGAACCCTGATGTTCAAATAAATGGAACTCTGATGTTCAAATAAGTGGAACTCCTGATGTTCAAATAAGTGGAAGTCCTGATGTTCAAATAAGTGATACTCCTGATGTTCAAATAAGTGGAAGTCCTGATGTTCATATAAGTGGAAGTCCTGATGTTCAAATAAGCGGAAGTCCTGATGTTCAAATAAGTGGAAGTCCTGATGTTCAAATAAGCGAAACTCCTGACGTTCAAATAAGTGGAAGTCCTGATGTTCAAATAAGCGGACTTGATTGTTCAGATAAGCGGACTTGATTGTTCAGATAAGCGGACCTGATTGTTCAGATAAGCAGACTTGATTATTCTTTGGAGCGGATCTTCTCAAAATATGTCCAAATAAGCGAACCTGATTGGTCAAATAAGCGGACTTGAATGTTCACAAGAGCAGAACTACAATCTGTTCGAAAAAGCGGAACCTATTCGGAGACTAATTTGATCCATTTTTAGTCCGAATTTCAGTGTCAAATTTTCAAGGGTTTATCTATGATCAATTATCTACAATCTGTGAAATTTTGAGCAGATTCCGACCGTTAAATCTCATTCTGATGAAGAAAGAAGGTGTAGAAATAAGAAATTTTAGATGAAATCCAGCAAAATAACACCAAAAATCACAAGGAATTAATACTTAAGTTACCCATGTAATACTGTGAACCCGAACACAAAAACGTAACTTATGAAATATTCCGGGATATACCATTACACTATATTTTTGGTAAATATTATTTTGGAAATAAAAGAAGTGAAAATATGAATTTGTAAAATATTACCAAGAATATCATATTTTTTACAACGAGAAGATATATAATTTTTGAGAAAAAATATATATTTTCTGGGACAATACATGATCGAACAAAATAAGTTTATATACATTTAAGTGAGACTTGAAGTATATGGTTTTGGAAATATATATTGGGAATATATTAACATATTTTTATTTAGAACATTACACTGAAATACGACACCATCACTGGGCAAGATATACAAATACAAATACGGATAAACATGTATGAGATACCCCCATCCTTGGGAAGGAAATACGAATATAAATACTTGAGAAGTATTGTTACAAAATATTGTTTAACAGTTATTCCAAAATTAAATATAATTTAAGGATAAAATATTTATTATTTTAACTCGGTATTATAGCGAAGACACTTTAAAACGTAACTCAAAAACCTTCATACTAAGCAAAGGCGCGGACCGTTCGTTTAATAGACGTTAGTACACTGTAGGTAGTCGTGATTGCTGAAGAGACTTGGGTCACATATACTGAAGACGCAATACTATGAGTTCATGTCCCCCTTTTCTTTTAACTGTTTTCAGTTTTATACTTTGGGGGTGAAATACATGTTATGATTACTTACAAACATTTTATACACGGTATGGTTAGCTTAAGGAGGGTTTACTACTAGATCATGTGAATGAGTAGGGCGATTAAGGCCATCAATCCTCGTTGTAGGACCGAGGGGCATGAGTGATAGATCTATTTGGGTGTAGCGAGCCCCACCCCTGAGTCCGCTGAGTGGACCATGTGGTGACTATGTCTTACAGCCGAAGCCCGGTGCGAAATCTGCTAGGTTTGAGTCTTCCTGCATCACTTCACACATATCAATGGCCTTGCAAACCACTGGTGATCTCTTTTTCCTTATTGCTACATACCAGGGACTTACATACATACTTACTACATTTTCAAAGGTTCATACTTTCACACAAACAAACACATGAACTCGCTCAACTTTTGTTGATGTTTTTCAAACTGCATGTATTTCAGGGATTTTGTAATGTGGATCTGGCGGGCGTTGGAAGTTTTTATGCTGCGTTAAGAATAAAGATGTCATCCACGGTCTGTGAGTTTGGTTAGTGTGTCTTATTCCTGGACGAGACACGTCTTCCAAACCTTGGTGTTATTCAATATCTTTTGATGAGTCTTTTATGAACTCATAAACAATTTGTACGATTTGTAAAACTTGAATTTGAAGTCTGCGTTTTAAAACAATGTTGTTATATTTTGAACTTATTTTATGGTTGACAAACCTATGGTTTTATCATATAGTTGATGTTATGATTGAATGCAATGATATTAAGAAAGTCACACCATTATCACGCTTCCGCAAAAGTCAGGGTGTGACAACCAAGTCCCACTCGTTCATTCCTGCAAAACAAGCTTAAATACAATGGAAACAACCGTTAGTGTTAGCATAACAATGAGGATCCTGGATCCTTAATTCTGCAACGTCTTCTGAGGATCCTTAATTCAAACAAAATTGAGGATCCGTGATCCTGGCTGCACTTGTGGATCCGTGATCCCAGGGGCGGATCTACGTTGGAACATCGGGTTCCCAGGAACCCATTCGATTTGTAGTTTTAGTAAAAACCTATATTGAAAACTGAGTAGGAACCCATAAATAAATTATGGGTGAACCCATAAACAAATCAGTCTTGTGTCCAACTGGTAAAGCGCGCTGTTTCCATCCTCAGCATGCTAGGTTCGATTCCTGCATCACGCATCAGTTGGATTTTTTTGTTCTCTTTTTTTAATAGCAAGACCTACATCATCAGGCGAATAACCTCCTCCCTCCTTCAACAGGTTGTCTTTTATTCTTTTAATTCCTTCAACAGGTTGTCTTTTATTCTTTTAATTCCTTCAACAGGTTGTCTTTTATTCTTTTAATATGCTTTAGTCTATTAATTTAATCACTAATTTGTGATAATCAGAAACAACATTTATTCATTCAAACAAAATAAAGAAACAATTTGTGTGATAGAAAATTAGGTGTATTAAATTCAGACTTATTGTTTATATATATTTTATGATTGTTGCGTTTGTAATTGGCAAAAAAGTATCTGTTGATACGATTTTATTTCTGTTTATTTGATTTCTAATTTAGTTGGTACTCAAACCTGCAATCCTTGTCTTATATTAAAGCCTGTTTCAAAGGTATCTGATCTTCAATGGTGGATATTTTTAGATATATAAGTTACATAATTAGCAACCAACAATTTGTACGTATCCTTATTTTCCTATTTGTTTGTTTTGATGATAGCACAATATTTGTCATGATCTAAGAACCGCTCTTCAAATTTATATGCACCAACAGTTTATAAAAGAGTACCTATTACTTTTTATTGCCTTTAGATAGGATCTTGAAAGAGATACCACCTAGTATGTGATATAAGTCCACATTTGGTGGTAGAGATCCACCTCACGTAGATAATGAATATTGCACAACGCATCCTCAAGTTATTTGGGATAGGAATGCTAAGAAGTATCATAGAGAAAAAAACGTGATAAAGCCCGACCCGACCCTAAAATTCTAACGTTGAGTTGACCGAAATTCGAGCACTGAAAAAAGTGAACCCAGTAGAAAAATATCCTGGATCCGCCACTGCGTGATCCTTAGGTTTAGAAAATCCATCCCTAACAATATAAATCAGGGACAAAGCTCTGATACCACTTCTCAAGATTGCACAAGATAAAGTAACACTCAGTTGATTAACTTATGTACGCATTAGAAGAACAACTAACCAATTAAGCTACGCTTTAATCATATTAAATGCAATTACAATTGTAAAGTATATGGAATTCCTTCTAACTCCAGTTTTATTGATATCACCCTTAATTGTAAAGTATATAGAATTCCTTCTAACTCCAGTTGTATTGATATCACCCTTACATCACTTACTAAAAATGCACATACAAATAGAGACCGGAAACCACTAAACTAATGCAGTTGCTAACCACTAACTCTATAGCGGGTGGTCACATTTTTGAGAATATTAACCTAAACCATGTCCATGATTACAATCATGTACTTAATTAATTGACATTTAATTATAAGAAATAAAGGAATACAAAACGCACAATTACATTAGTAGTGATCGTCTTAACTTCTTCAAACAACCTCTGTATTAGTGAACTCTTGAATTAACAAATTGAACTTTAGTAACTTGTTTTCTCTGTAACAGTGTCAGCTTTGGTAACAAACACTGTCTTCAGCAAGATCTTTGGTCTTTGGTATGAATCTATTCGGTAAGATATAGTCTTTCTGAAACATCTTTGTCTCTCGGTCACAATACTTGTCTTCAATAACATCCTTAATCTTCAACACTCAACATTAGTCTCTCGATAATAAAATTGGTATTTTGTGAATGTGAGTCTCATTTAATCCCAGCACAGACTATGCAAAGACTACGAGATAAGAGTAGGTGTTTGTCTTAAAGTCAGGGTTACAAATGAGTAAGTAACTAAGAATGCAATGAATATGATATAAGAAAACGTACACATGTTGTTAATATCAAATTAAACCCGCTTTTAATTGGTTTTGTAAAAAATATCTTTGAAATAGACTTAATTTGGTTTATTTTGGATTTTCAGGACAAAACGAACCGGCGTTCGAATAAAGGATTCAAAATCGGGCAGAAACCAGTGGAAATGCAATAACTCCATAGACATTCAACACCATATGAAGATTTTCGCTCGAAACCGAGAACAAAATAATCAAGACATGCTTCGTGCCCGAAAGGCACGCCTCTTGTCTATCCCGCTAATGACAACCAACACTTGAAAATTGTCGCTCAAAAGACAATCAACACCATATGAAGATTGTCGCTCGAAACCGAGAAAAAAAATAATCGAGACATGCTGAAACTCCAAAGACAATCAACACGTGAAGATTATGGAGATATTCGAATATTAAGTGGGACCAAGAAAGTTTGTGAAAACATAAAAGATAAAAAGATGTAGAAGATGAAACCCTTTATTAATGGATCATTTATCACAGATTACAAACCGAAAGATTATACATCATCTACAAAGATCTAAACCGAGCTTTCTCTCACTAACACATAGTTTCTCTCTCTCTCTAGTAGTGTGCACACACTATTGAGGAATTCCTTAGGGTTTGTGAGATGTTGCACACAGTAGATTGCCACAGAGATGAATGAATGTGATAGATGCCCAATTCTAACCTATACACCCATATATATATATATATATATATATATAGGCTGGGGCAAACCCTAAGTCATGACACAAAGGGCCTTGTCCGAATATACATAAATTCAGACAACACACTAAGTACTGATAAACCTAATCCACAAGTTCGGACAACATAACACATAATACTGTCCGAATTTGTTAGGCTTTTAACATATATGTCCGAATATGTTGTATCTTGACTTTTCTTGACTTTGGACTTTGACAAGAACTATAAAGTACAGTTATCCGACGAGAACTGCACTTGCAGACTCCCCCTTAACTGCTACTATCAGTTCTGTATTGGTATCGATAATCTTCAGTCACAGGAAACTGCTCTTACAAAGTTGACCACGGCTCGTGTCTCCCAGACACGACCGTGTCTACCAGACATGCTCCATGGCTGGGCCTCCAGCAGCCTAGCCTAAAAATAGAGGCTTTTGAACTCTATTTTCACTTGCTCATTTTTTTCTCTTTTCTCCATAACACGATTCTCTTCTACCCACTATCTCTAATCATTGTAGTCATAAAAAAACTCAACAATAATTAGTGTAATGAACATTTTAATGATTAATATAATCTTTTTATGTCTGGTGAAATCTATTTCCATGGCCATTCTTAACTAAGGTTCTTGTGGGTGTTTCGGGGCATACCCCTTTTATGGGGAGTTAACTAAATGCAATCATAGATTAACAAGGTGTGTGTTAATGACTTTAGGTTAGTAGATGTTTATTGAAAATGAGTGGAACATTAGTGTCGTCATTAACTTAGGTCATTAGTCTTTTGGCTTAACCCTTAAAAACTACAAACAATTTTGTGCCATCGGGCCATTAATATCTCCTGTGTCCATGAAGACTCAAAACATGTAGATGGCACGGAAAGGTAGTTAAAGGTTTTAGAATGGAACTTTGGATTCGTAAGCTCTTGCCAAAGTGTGACGAAAAGATCAAAGAGTGGAGGACTTGGTTTTTTAAAAGATCAAAGACCAAAGGAACCATAGTCACAAGTAATTTATACCTCTTAAACTATTTTCTTAACTAATGCTAAACCACAATGGTATTTACTTTCCCTGTAGATTGGGCAATATCGTTGTTGTTTGATCCGACCTTGCATGGCATTTCCCTACTCATTGAAATCAATATGGTCGAGTGTGGTAGGGTCCTTAAAAAAGAACTCCACAACTTTATGCATTAATACATACAACTTTTCTTCTGACAATCGGACCTTTGTTAACCATGGTCAATTTTAGTTAACAAAGCATGAAGAGGTACACACATCCTAAATGCCCCTTTTCTCATCATTGATTACAAATCTTTTTATTTATGTCTTTATTTTATTTTTGAGTCATTTTTATTTAACCCTTTACAATTAGTTTGAATAGACGTTGATGAAGACTCGTACTAAAATTAAAAATATCATTGGACGATCTCGGTGTCTTACCATCACTATATTACGCCAACGATGGGTGTGCTTTCCCAATGTCAAAATGCCTTGGTTGAGAGATGCTTAAATACCTTTGAAAGTTGATCATGGTGCATACAATGCTCTTCGTCATGAACTATCTCTCCCTGGGAAACAGAGTGTGGACCGTCCTTCCATCCATTGGTCTTATGATCTTATCCGGTGGAGAACACTGGAGAAAACCATTACCTGCCAAACCTATTGAGATCTTTGACATTTAATGCTTGTCAACTTTAGTGCTTTTCCCAGGCGAGGATGTCTCTTATGTGTCTTGGTCTAGAGGGTGGGTGGAGCCTTTTGCGTTCTAGACTTTATGATTTGGATATGCTGAAGACATGCGGAATAGTTTGATCTTCTAAACCATAGTACCCACGTCTTTGAAGATCAATAATCAAGTCCATCCGAAAACGGTGTTCGGGCCGGTATCGTTTATTATTTGCTTTAGTTAAGTAATGGGTCAAAACTGTTTATGTTTATATTATGTATTTGGGCCGGAGGCCAAGTCTAGTGGGTCGAACAATACGTTAAGTCCAGTTAGGTTATGTTGTGTTGGAAAACAAGTGGGTTGGGCCGATATAGAACGAACCGGTACGTCCAAAGCAAATAACCGCATGAGCGTTATCATGGAAACGTCATATCTCTTCGTTGAAACGTTGTGACTGTATGAGACGTACCCCTTCGTTGCACATATATACGGCTGCAAATCCTTGTTCCAATAAGACAGTTCGTTAAGTTTCTGTATTACAAGTTATTGTTATTCAAAGTTCAAGTTCGTTTCAAGATCTGTTCGGTTAGTTTGTTATCATTCAGAAGTTCTTTTTTGTTCGTTTCATAATGATGCACTGTGATTATTGTGGGTTGTTTGAAAACGATTGTGTGTGCGGTCACAACACCATCCGTTCCGAATGGTTCTGGGTTTCCGATGATGATGATACCAACATTGGTATCAGAGCCAAAGGTTTAACAGGAAGCGGAAGGAGTTGTGATCAAGATGGGAACCGGGTTTGTGGAGACAAGGGAAAATCGGTGGAAACCGATTACGGTGAAGATGTTATCGTTCGTAGTGGAAAGTGCGGCCGGGCGGCGAAAGAGGATGAGTACGCGCAGGGGAAGCCAACCATGTGAACCGGGAAATCACCGGTGAAGAAGTTTCCAAGGAAAGTGGTTCCAAAGGGATTCGTGAAGAAGTCCGGTAAGAAATCAAATGCACCAGTGGGTAGGCCGAGGAAACCGGGGATCCGGTGTTTCAAATGCAAGGAATTCGGTCATATCGCACCAATTTGACCAAGTAAGTATATTAAGTTATCACCGTTACCAATTGAAAGTGATTATGTTGTGAAAGATACTTGTGGTGGCAAATGGGATTCAATATGGGTTGTTGATCCTACGTTCAAAACACATATCCCGGGAAACCGGAATATGTTTAAGTGTTTCAAGAGACACTTTGGGGTTGTGACAAACGAAAGTAGAAAGGACTTTTCGTTTGTACATGGTATTGGAGAAGTTAGAGTGCCGGTGGACGGCAAAGACAAGACGATCCCGTGCGTAAGTTATGCACCAAGTCTAGACAAGAATGTGTTAAGTCTAGAACAACTCTTGTTTCAAGGGATAGAAACGGTTACCATGGGGGATACGTGTGTGTTAAAGAAAATGTTTGGTTGTCGTTCGAAAGGGTTCGACATTTATGAAGACAAGTCGGAAGTCGACTTGGAACAAGATTATCTCAATGCGTTCTACGATAATCTTGGCGTTGACAACGGCTACAAGAAGGAGAAGAAAGAATTCCAAGAGTGTTTGGGTGAATACTACGAAAGGGAATTCGAGAAAGCAAGAAACAAGAAGAAAGTGTACGGTGAAAATTCAAAGGTTAAAAAGAAGGAAGTTGTGTATTCCAAGAAAGCAAAAAAGGCACTTTTGATTTACATTGAAGGCGAGAAAGATAACCCGCGTCAATCAAGAGAAACGCTTCGGGAACGAGCGTTAATTCTCTCACAACTCGAGGAGGACGTCGTTGAAAGAAACATGATTATGGAAAGTTGTGTGGAAACGGGAGATCTTATTACATTGCACTAGGAAATAAAAAAACACCAAAGATTCTTCGATGCACCGTTCGAAGAAGTCTTGGTTTGGTTTATTTTGGATTTCCTCGCGATTGTATGTGAGAAAGCAATGTCGCCAGAACTGATCGATGGCCGAGACCTTAGTCTCATATTGTTACACCGCATCGTAAAGCACAACGGAGGGTTCAAAGAAGTGATGGAGAAAAATATGTGGGATGTGATTGCGGCCAAGTACGGTTACGAACCGGATGATGCATACGAGATGAAAGTCGCCTACATCTATTACTTGGAACTAGTCGAGTGGTACTTCGACTACATGAAGAAAGAGCATGAGAGAAAGGAAGATGGCATGGCTGGAAATTCAAGCAACAATTGCGGTTGGCTCGACGAATCAAGCGACGACGAAGTGGTGGTCAAGATAGAGGTCACCAACAATCGCAAGGAGTGATCACGGCCAAAGACTCGGATGTTCTTGCTTAGGGCGGTGAATGAAGATCAATAATCAAGTCCATCCGAAAACGGTGTTCGGGCTGGTATCGTTTATTATTTGCTTTAGTTAAGTAATGGGTCAAAACTGTTTATGTTTATATTATATATTTGGGCCGGAGGCCAAGTCTAGTGGGTCGAACAATACGTTAAGTCCAGTTAGGTTATGTTGTGTTGGAAAACAAGTGGGTTGGGCCGATATAGAACGAACCGGTACGTCCAAAGCAAATAACCGCATGAGCGGTTATCATGGAAACGTCATATCTCTTCGTTGAAACGTTGTGACTGTATGAGACGTACCCCTTCGTTGCACATATATACGGCTGCAAATCCTTGTTCCAATAAGACAGTTCGTTAAGTTTCTGTATTACAAGTTATTGTTATTCAAAGTTCAAGTTCGTTTCAAGATCTGTTCGGTTAGTTTGTTATCATTCAGAAGTTCTTTTTTGTTCGTTTTATAATGATGCACTGTGATTATTGTGGGTTGTTTGAAAACGATTGTGTGTGCGGTCACAACACCGTCCGTTCCGAATGGTCCTGGGTTTCCGATGACGATGATACCAACAGTCTTTAGTGGATCAAATCTGAATTAGTTTTCTTTAAGCCTACAAACTTTTTATAATATGTTAGATGCAATATACATATACTCAAACAAAAGGGGAAGGGGAAAGGAGAAAGAGGAAAAGCTAACTAATCTTATTGATTCACTTAAAGTTTACATCTATAATGATATAATTAAGTTATTTGAAAGCCTAACAGTTTTGTTTAGTTTTCCACAAAATCCACCAGATTATGAAGGAACCTGTCAGACTCACTCTCCTGTCATATTCTAGCAGTCAAATATGTCAAAACTAAATCCATCTATCAACTCTATTAATTGTGTTTATGTGGATACAGAAAGACATATATACTGAACAAATAGTGGGTTGTATTTATCTTTTGCGGAAATTAGTGTTGTAAATGCCATCAACAAAAGTACAAGGAACCTAAGAACTATCCACAAAGGAAAAAAGTTTCATCTGCCGACAAGAGAAAAGAAGAAGAAAGCAAGGGTAAGAGATCTATCATCAGGTACTACAATCTGCACCAGATTTTTTCTTTTATGGTGAATCCATCCATCTATTTAACTATATTTGAACATATTGTTAGTTATATTTATGTTTTTGAGTAATTATATATAAAATAGTTGTTGTAAAAATAGAGATCAAAGGATGGGTAGAGGAAGGGTGGAGCTGAAAAGGATAGAGAACAAGATAAATCGACAAGTGACATTTTCCAAAAGAAGAAATGGGTTACTGAAGAAGGCCTATGAGCTCTCTGTGCTCTGTGATGCTGAAGTTGCCCTTATCATCTTCTCCAGTGGTGGCAAGCTCTATGAATTCTGTAGCGGCCCAAGGTACACTCTCTATAAACATATACATATACAGTTATGATTATATTCCAAGTTTTTGTGTGTTTCTTTTAGTTCATTTTATAATCTCTTTTGGGTTTGCTAAATATATTAAAATTAGATCTCGGATTAATAAATGAAAAGATGATATATGTAAAAAAAACCCTATGGATAGAAAATGCATTTTGGGAAACAATTAGTTGATAAATTGGTGTTTTGCTCCCTTTTAGCTTATAATCATAATAATAAAAAAATGTTATAAATATTTATATTCAATAATAACTGATTACCTAAGGGGTTCTTGTTAATATACATCCCAATTTGTTTTATTGTTTTCTTAGCTGCTTTTCTTCTATTTTTATTTTCTAACAGTGATAATTTTCATTATTATACATTGGGTATGAGCATATATTATCCATTTTCACTCTTGTTACCAAAAGTTAATAAATTCAGACCTGAGCTAGTTAAGAAATGATATTCCTCTCAGAATAACTAATTGTCCACTGGGTCCCAGAAGTAAGTTAATTTTTGAACCTACATTGTGTGAATTTTAATTAAAAATGTATTTTTTTTCTTGGGGAAAGAGATCGGTATAAAGATAAAAAAGGTTAGTATCATTGCAATGATATTCTAGATGACTAATTGAATATTAATAATTTTCACACATAAAATAACATTGATTATCATTTGGAATCAAGCTATAATTTTCTTATGTGTAGCTTCTGTGATGGGAGTTTGAAATCATCTATTAATGATGATATTTGTTTTGGACCTTATGCTAATAGTTCATCTTTGACCATTTCGTTTTGTTGTACGTACCAAATGATGTGGTGGTTGGACAATCCTTTCTAATTTATCGAGAATTCATCATAAGATATCATATCCTCATTGAAATTACTTTGAAAACAAGGTGTTGGTCTAATAAAGATCAAACTCCACAAGGAGTTTAATGGTTTATTATAAACGTTTTCGAGCTCTAAAAAAGTGACGAAATTGGGTATTGGACTCATTAAAGGTTTACACCTAATGACAATGGGCTAATAACTAATCTAAACCATAAAAATAGTTTTGTAAGTGGGCCAATGTTGGTGTTTGTATGAGTATACCCTATTAATTTTTTTTTTTTTTACATTTACATATCAGACTTTTTTTTAAGATAACGTGTCCAACGAAGTATCAGGCCTTGGCCGGTGGTCTTTCCCGCCCACCCTAAGGGCCGGCCATGGGTTTATAAATCAGTGTTAACTTTTTAAGTACATGCATAACCTACCAAATAATGTTTAAGTAGGACAATCCTTTCTAATATATCATATCATCATGGAAGTTACTTTGAAAGCAAGGTGTTGAAATTCACAAGAAGTTTATAAATCCGTTAAGTACATGTGGTAACAAGACGGTATAGATTCAAGAAACAATTTCGCTGACAATATATAGGCACGACGGCTCCCTAAAGTCAAAACTTGTTTGTTAATACATTTTTTGCGAGTGAGAAAACAAAAGTATGATCTGGTGATGGTAAAACAGTATCATATAGTATGGCCATATTTTCATAATTTATTATTAGATAATGTTTAAACAT
Organism: Helianthus annuus; assembly: GCF_002127325.2. Lineage (NCBI taxonomy): Eukaryota > Viridiplantae > Streptophyta > Magnoliopsida > Asterales > Asteraceae > Helianthus > Helianthus annuus. Next base: position 49,572,658 of record NC_035440.2, on the reverse strand, counting down.
TGTCTTATAGTGACTATAAGACAATGTTTAAACATTATCTAATAATAAATTATGAAAATATAGTCACTAGTTGTATTAAAACTTTCCAAGCAATTCCAGTATGAACAAGTAGGAGAAAATTGTTGGGGGGAAATCTCAATATTCCTCAGATGTTGGTATTTATTGCATCAAGACTTGCACAATGTGCCTTTTATGCTACATAGGGTACTGTTGTTATACCATAAATCGGCTTTTGATCTCGCCTAATGAACTCCCTCCACCATATGCTCACACCACTAGGGAGCTATCATATCATTGTTGGATGCAGTAACTACATCACTACAACAGCTTCTGATTATTCTCCTATGTATCGAAATAGTTGGTAAACGGGCAACAAACTGCGCCGCTACCCCTTTTTGAATAGCAAAACTAAGCCTTTTAAAAACTACGTTCATAGATCTCGGGGTCATAACATTACTATGCATGACCCTTTGAACTCGACTAAGTAGGTCCACAGCCTCTGGCGCCAGAAAACCAAAAGTATCAAAAGCAAATGGGATAAACACGTGTTGGTTGTCAAGGCACGCTTTCTCATGTTTGGTCACTTTACCCGAAGCAGCCTTTAAAGCAGCCTGACCCACCGTGAAAGCACTACCCCCTAAGCCCACAAGCGGGGAAACCCCTGTTAGATCCACACAGGCATGTTTTCCTCCTACCCATCCAAAGACTAGAATGTCGGCCGGTGGAAGGGTAGATCTCCCTTCCAACGGGTCTGTTAAGAAATTAACGGGTGCCTCTTTCTTAGCAGAAATACCAGCGCACCTAAATATGTCAAAAAGGACATCCCTAACCAAATCATGTCGGTATTTGAACCCCGGGAGCTCTTTACAATGAACCGCATGCTCCCCAAAGGAATCCAAACACGCCTTATGACAGACAGGGCATACCTCATCAACTGGGAATAAAGGAATCATGAGGCGATACTTAAGGATAGTACGATACTCAACCGGCGACATATGCTGGCCTAACCCATCTATAGGTATAGCAAGAAGGAAATCTTGTGCATGTGGTGCTCGGAGACACTCAAAAACGGCTTTTTGTCTAACAGTCAAGTCAAACTGTACTTCGATTTCGTTGACAATTTTACTAAAAAGAGCACTCGCCAATGCATGTTGGGCTTTAGGGGGGGGGGGGGGGGGGCGGTGTCCTTATTAGTGAAACCGCTGAAGTCAAAGCTTGGAATCGTATCACGAAGACAAGCCAAAGCACAAACATAATCAGAATCCATACCACATATGCCACTGTCTCTTAAGATGTGGTCCTGTAGCACCCAGGATTGGGCCCTCGAGGCCACAAAAGCATAGGATGAAGCCTCTACAGCCGAATACAACCCCAAACCCCCAAACCTAATAGGTAAAGAGGCAAGTCGCCATTGAAGGTCTCCAAAGAAAGGACCTCCACAAACCACCAATTCCTCAATCGCCTCACGCAAACCTTTGTCAAAGAACAACGCTGCATCTTCCATGTGTACAGGTTGGCATGTCCTCAAGCCAAAGAAAAGCTTGGCAATGCCCATACAGGATCGAAGCAAGAGTAGTTCGCTCTGCGGGTCACCTAATTTCGGTAGAAGACGCATCAAATCTACCGCCTTAGCAGCTCTTTTCTTTGCCAACCCACTAATAAAGCTTGCGTCTCTACTAACGGCCCCCCCAAGAAGCTTCACCCCCACTGATGGCCTCCCGATGTCCTTAGGAAATAACCCATCACGAAACTTGCTACCATCACAAGAAGGCCAAAATAGCTCAGTTTTCTTAATATTGAGTTCAAGACCCAATGTTGGACCCGTCACCTTAATGATGTCCAACACTCTAGCCACCTCTTCTGAACCTCCAATGATAGTCCCATCATCAAGATACCAAGCATGAAGGAGAAGCTTGCATTTGTCTCTAATCTGATGCACAAGGGGGTGCAAAACAAGAGCGAAAAGAAGTGGTCCCAATGGGTCCCCTTGCTGAACTCCCGTGGTAGACCAAATGTGTCCATCTCCAAGATACAATCTTGCTGGCTGCCCATATAGAAATTCCACCCACAAAGAAATAGAAGGGCACCTCATCCTGACCTCACGAAGTAAGGCTGATCTATCCACCTGGTTAAAAGCATTAGAAAAAGCATTGCAAGAGACCCATCAGTGTGACGTTCACTTAGAACCCTGTTGACACTATGTAAAATGGCCTCAGCGCCACCCGACACGCCGACCCCGAACTGAAAATCATTAAGGTACTTTGTCATTTCTTTACCAACACCCTTAATAGCAACCTTGGAAACCAAACGCCTCCATATAGTACCCACTGCAATAGGCCTAATCCCATTGTCGGGTTTTAAAAGTGGTGTGAGGGGAGCAGACGCTACAAACTCTGCCAAACATGACGGGCATTTCCCCCCTAACCATAAGTTGACGACCGTAGTGATAGCGTACAAAAGATCAGTGGCAATAGCAGACCCCTCTCCACATAAAGCATCCAAAATGTGTTGTGCCCTTAAGCCATCCCTCCCACATGAGGTTCCTTTAGGAAACGATTTAATGCAACAAAGGACACTATCCACCTCTGCTACAAGGGGAGGCTCAGAATAATATATGACTACATGAATGCCTATTCTGGGTTTGGCCAACCTAATATATGACTACATGAAGCTATCTTGGTGACTTGGTCTCCGGTTTCTTTCTCAATGACACCTTACACCAAGAAGACAAATATTCCTTAAGACATTAAAAATCATCAACAGGTAACAAAAATACTTGTAGAATAAAATACAACAGATATATTGAACTTAGAGGGCATCTATCTATATATGAACCATACAATGAATGAACAATAAGTAAAAACCAAAAAACTTTGCGAAACTATATGTACATGTGCAGTTCCTCCAGTAACTTCCTTGATATCATGCCACTTTTTATTCACCACCTCCTTCAACTGTTTTTTTCTTCCTTTGGGTGAAATTTGTTGGGTTAATCGGGTTAGTTTACGAGTCGTGGGTTCAATTCGGGTCAACAAGTGTGTATGTGACTAATTGAAAATTTAGTCTAGGATTTGACTGATTTACATGCATATGAACATTGCATGGTGGTTGCTAGAAAGTTGGAGAATATGGTTTAATTTAGCATGTGTTTATTTTTGTTTTTTATTATAAATAGTAGTATGTGATGTAACCATTTTTTTAATTCGACAATCAAATCAATTTTTTTCAGTTCCTTTCTCTTCTGCAAACTTACTTCCACGAGAGTGGTGAGTTAGTGTGTGGGGCGTGAACCCACATTTGGTATCGGAGCGAGTAAAAACGGTGAAGCCGGTTTGAGAGTCGGTTTTGAGAAAAAGTGCAGCCCTTTCGCTGCAAGGCAAAACGCAGCAGCAGTAGGAACCGAGGTGAAGACGGTGAGGCAGTTTTTTGATAGTCTAAAGAAGATTAGAAAGTAATGAAACCGCCTTGGCCGGCGTGAAGATGAAAGATTACACTGTAGGGATGAGAACGAGCAGAAGCAACACGTGTGGAAGTCGCATCCCTTTTTGACTGTAGGGTTGAGAACGAGCAGAAGAATACCAGCGTGAAGATGAAAGATAGGAAGACGCAAGAGCTGATCTCTAAGTTGATGATCGGTAGAAGAAAGTATCCGAAAAGTGGAGTAAGAGACCACGCCGGAGAAACAGAAACGGCGAAAAAGAGACCGAGTCACCGGAAAAAGTCCGCCATCGCAGAAGAAGAACCAACTCCGTGATAGATCGAACAGCGAAGACTGAACCAGTTCTTCATGCCGGAAAGAAAGACCGTGACCGCTGCAGGAAGAATTCTGACGGAAGACAGAGAAGACTAACAAAGCTGTAAAAGACCGATGGCTTGAAAAATCTAGACCGTATGTGATACAATGACCGAGTTTCTCACCAAGGAAGACTGAGGTAACCGAGATCGTTGGTTGTCTGAGAAATAAAGCTAACTGAAAAGAACCCTTAGACCGAGAAATAGACCGAAATTGTGAACCAAAGACCGAAGGAGTTCACGTTAGACCGACATTATGAGTTAGAGTGTGGGGCCTGAACCAACAAAATTTTGGATTATAATTATGTTCAAAACTAGGAATAGTATCAGGACAGATTAAAATCATTAATAATCTTGACCATGTGAAGTCAAAAGCTTTTAACCATTAAACTAATGACCAAATGAATCACATGAACACAAACAAATTGACTGTAAAGGAGGAATTTACCAGTGCACTCTTAAATGTGTAACCTAATTGTTGGAGATCAGAGGGGATTAAAAGTATAAAACTCACACAAATTTTGGGGCAATTTTCTGGATTTTATATCAAACTGAAAAGCAAATTACAATGAAAGGAAAAACGAACTGAACTTGATAGTGCAACTAACTCTCTTGAAAAAACAAATTACTGCTACTCTATTTATTCAACGAAAACAAAATAAAACTGAATAACTAACTCCATGTTGCTTCCCACGTTGTCTTCCATGCTACCACCTTTTACTCCCCACTACTCGGTCAAAACACTACCGAGTCAATTAACACTTGGTCAACAAGTCACATTAGCCCACATTCCTAATGTCTTCTCCCTAAAATATCCTAAATAGATCTACCAATCAACTTAGTCATGTCTTCTGTCACTGGTTATATTAACAACTATTAACATGAAATTCAATCCCCGTAAGCATACCACTTATTACTTACCTATATCCTTGCTATGTTTTACGTTGAGTCATCTTTGGGCATGGATCTATCTTTCTGCCTAGTTTTCAAACTGAAGCCAATACTACATTACACAATATACGATATTGGGTTAACTGTACAAAAATAATTGAACCAAGAACGGCGGCGTATTGTAGTCATGTGGAGTATACCAAAATCATATTGAAACTTTTCTTGTTTTATATAATGGGTTAACATAGTCGATAATTTGAAACAAAATATACTGAGCTTGACACCTATTATGGCAATTGCGTGTTTCCAGGTTTTAATATGATCTAGAATATATTTGAAACCTTTGGTTATTTTGTTTGTTCTGATTTTAGCATGATAACTAAGAAGATAAATAGAAATAATAAACATGTCCTTTCATTTTATTATCATTGGAATACATGGAATCTTAATAATTAATTACCCAGATAAGATAATCCTGGATTAGATAATCCTGCTGGTTTTCTAAAAGTAACACCTTTAAGGTATTCGAGTTGCAAGTTCAGATTCTATGGTTTCAATTTTGTAACACCTTTGGGTATTAAAACTAATTTTCCCTTTAATTTTTCTATTAAGTTGAACGGCATTTCAGCGATTTAAAATCTGACGGACTATGTTTCTAAGACTCTAACCCAATCTGAACTATTAACAATTTCTCTCTTACAGACTAATCCATGTATGGAAACACTTACAATCTAGTAAAACTTTGATTGTTGTTTTATAAATGTCAATGTTGGAGATACATAGGTACAAGAATATTAGCTTGACATTTAGATAACTGTAAGTTAACTTCAACCATATAAAAGCTAAAATGAGCATGTAAATCAGCATTATCCTCACTGATATGCATAACACTTAGGGTGTTATGAGATTTTCTAATCACGGACCATATTTGATTTCAAAGTTGTATGTTTGACACATTTCAAGTATAACCTTATTCAAATTCCTTGTTTGTATACATATCACTCCCCTTATTCCATCATATCTTAAAATAATACTCATGTTTCTTATTTTTTTTTCCCTTATTTCTTTTTCAAAATGTTGTTATTTCTAATCGTAATGACAAATCAAATACCATCTTACTTTATGTAAAACTAAGTGAAAACGTCAACGTCATAGCTACAAATCCATGTAATAATATGGTGGACAAAATTATAGATTTAGAAATAGGATTAAAATGTGTGTGAGTTATACACTGAAAAAGCTAAAACATTTATACACCAGCTTCAAGTTAGTTACTAAATTTCACCACGAAATAAAAGGTGAGCAAGAAATATATATATATATATATATATATATATATATATATATATATATATATATATATATATATATATATATATATATATATATATATATATATATATGGTAAAGTTCATGCGAGAACGACCTTTATTGCGAGAACCACGAGAACCAATGTGAACACAACCTAAAATAGCTAAAAAAAACCTAAAAAACCTAACCCCCACCCCCCCCCCCTCCAAAAAACCTAACCCCCCCCCCCCAAACTAAAATGCTAAAAACTAAACCCCCAAAAAACCTAAAGAAATCTAAAAAAATAAAAAAAAAATATAATTTTTTTTTAATATTTTTTATGTTAAAATCGCTACTTTTTGTAGCAAAAAAATTGGTTTTTAGCTATTTTTAGACATTTTTTGTTGTATTCACATTGGTTCTCGCAATAAAGGGTGGTTCCTAACGGATCTTTGTCCTATATATATATATATATATATATATATATATATATATATATATATATATATAGGGAGAAGATCATGCGAGAACCACCTCTTATTGTGAGAACCGCGAGAACCAATGTGAACACACACCAAAAATGCCTAAAAATAGCTAAAAATCACACAAAAAAAATTTTTTGAATTTTTGAATATTTTTTATAAAAAAATCGCTACTTTTCGAAGCCAAAAAAATTTTTTTTTTTTACTTTATTTAAAAAAAAAAAATTTTTGGCTTCTAAAAGTAGCGATTTTAACATGAAAAATATTAAAAAATTCAAAAAAATTTTTTTTGATTTTTTTAGGTTTTTTGGGGGTTTAGTTTTTAGCATTTTAGCTTGGGGGGGGGGGGGGGTTTAGGTTTGGGGGGTGGGGGGGCGGGGTTAGGTTTTTTTATGTTTTTTTTAGTTTTTTTTAGCTATTTTATGTTATGTTCACATTGGTTCTCAAGGTTTTCACAATAAGGGTGGTTCTCGCATGAGCCCCTCCCTATATATATATATAGAATTAGGATATATATATATATATATATATATATATATATAAGGTCAATATGTAAATTCTTAGTTTAGTAATGACATGTGGTCGCTAGTGAAAAACATCAATGCATTCTTATATCACTGGAAGTGCAAGAAGAATGTAAAAACATATATCACTGACAAGCCAAGGAGCACTACATGCAATATCCACAAAGTTGTGGGTAAGGAAGGAAGGGCCTACTCTTCAAATACAAAGATTACTGCAAATGACTCTGATCAAAGTAAAATAGAAGTTTGACTGAATGAAATCATGATAAGCAACACTGACATGACTTCTTGTTGAGTTACATGTCATTGCAAGACATGAAGGTCTCCATCTAGCTTTTTTGTAGTAGCTATCCATTAAATGAGGATCCTCGGAGTGCAGACACTAGCAATGGTAGCTTAGATGTAGCGTGTACTGTAGTAAAACATAAAGAAAACCTACTAGGTCTAATATTGAAGCCACGAAATTTGTTTGAATTCGTTGAACCAAAAAATTGTCGAGTTTTTTCCTAAAGGAGTGTCATGCAAAATTTATTTACTAAAATGAGTGATTTGTAAAACATTTCTTATAATAAGTGTTTTTTAAAAAAAACTTTCTCTTTCTGACTTCTGATCTTATTGGATAGGAAATTTATTTAAAGAATATGCTTTTCTAGTGTGATTCTAATCGTTTTCATCATACCCCATGATAAAAGTCACTTAAATTAGCATACTGTTGATTATATATTTCAGTTAATTTATGTTTATTTAGTTAATTTATGTTTATTTAGTTAAGAGATATATTCTCTAACACACTGAAAACAACCCTTGTTATTATTTATTATCTTTGTTTAAAACGCAATAAATATGAAACATTATTTTTACACTTTATATATTAATTTTAATTATCAACTAGTCTTAAGCCCCCGACGGGGCTTAAAACCATGTTACCAGTGTTGCAGGGCTGTGCGGGCGTAAAATTGTGTTAAGTAGCAACCAAACTACGGCTAAAACCAGAAAAAAAAAACGTAAAACAAAAACACGAATTTTTAACATAAAATGACTCATGTGACGTAAAAGCTACTAAACACTGTGCTAAATAGCAACCGGACACAAAAAAAAAAAAAAAAAAAAAAAAAAAAAAAAAAAAACTAAGGGACCCAATGTGACCACCAAAGATGGTGCTAAGTAGCTAATGAACGACGACCAATTTAAGGAAAAACTTGTTTAACTTTTTATGGCAAAATAATAAAATAACAAATAATGTTGTAAAACAAAAAATGAAAAAAAAAACACCCTAAAGTTAAAAAAAGGAAAAAAAACCACAAAACAACAAAAGACAAAAATATGTTACTATTCATCAAGATTTGATGAATTGATAGATATATAAATTCCACTAGTATCTGGGTTATATAATATCGAACTTAACCAACAAACTATTTCAATCAGGGTTGGTCTTGAGAATTCATGTACTCTGCTCGAGCTCGAAAAATGTGCTCTTAGCCTTAAACGAAATATATAATGTAAACTAGTTTTTTATACAACCGTTGACAAAATCATAGTATCGAATTATTTTTTCTAGTCAAATTGGTATTCGGCTAACTAAATCTTAGGGGTGCTAAATGGTCGGGTTCGCAGGTTAGTGGGTCCCACCCAACCCGAACCCGAAAATATTATACGAACCCGAACCCGACCCGAACTTAAAAATCTTGTCATATGAACCCGAATATTAGCGGGTTGACCCGAACACGACCCGCTCAACCGAATTTTCAAATTTTTAATTTTTTCGCTAATTAATATATTAAAATTGAATATTTACTTAAAAATAACACAAATGTATATAATACAATTGCATTTTAATAATAAACTTTATTTCAATCTCTCTTTTTAAATTATAATAATGCATAAAATACACACTCAAATTAATTTATGACATAAACATATTGCAAAAAAATATATAATATAATATAAATGGGTTAAACGGGTCAACCCGACCGGGTTAACCCGAACCCGACCCGTTTTGACTAAACCTAAACCTATGAATTTCGTGTTAGGTTCGTGTCGTGTCAGAAATTCACACCCCTACTAAATCTAATGGACTAACTTCTAAACTTTAAGAATTGTTTTGTGAGTGGGTCTATCTTGGTGTTTGTATGGCTATACTAATTAAAAAATATATATATAACATATTTATATATCCAAATGAAAAACACTTGTCCCTCGGAATCACGGACCCTGGCCGGTGGTCCTCCCCACCCACCCCAGGGCCGCCCCTGATCTCAACTATATCATATGTGAAATTTTAGCCATATATATATATATATATATATATATATATATATATATAGGAAGATTCAATGCAAAACACTAAATATTGCCAGAATACGCAGAACAAAGTGAATCACTTATTTTTTCAATCCTAAAAACCTAAAAAGTAAATGAAATGTTATAAATGTAATATTTATTGTTTCTCACACTAGAATTTAAACAAAATATGAAAAATCTTAAGTTTCTAAATAACTTACACACATGTAGGTTATGCTTAGGCTAAATTACCTACATGTATGTAAACTATGTGTAGAGAAATATATATGATTTTTTTATCTATATGTAATAAACATATAAATGTAAGAAACATAAAATTTAAGAAATATGAACCTTAAATCCCAAAATTTAGTGATTTAGAGTTTTTCTTTTTGTTCTCGCGATAATTAATGTCCGGAAATGATCCTTACCCTATATATATATATATATATATATATATATATATATATATATATAGGGTAAGGATCATTACAGAACACTAATTATTACCAGAACAAAAAGAACAACTCTAAATCACTAAATTTTGGGATTTAAGGTTCATATTTTTTAGATTTTATGTTTCTTACATTCATATATGTATTATATATACAAAAAAAATCATATATTTTTTCCCACACATAGTCTAGATACATGTAGTTAATTTAGCCTACACATAACCTACATGTCTGTAAGTTATTTAAAAAACTGAAGATTTTTCATATTTTGTTTTAAATTTTAGTGTGAGAAACAATAAATCTTATATTTATAACATTTTCATTTACTTTTTAGGTTCTTAGTATTAAAAAAATGAGTGATTCATTTTGTTCTACGTGTTCTCGCAATATTTAGTGTTCTGCATAGAACATTCCCATATATATATATATATATATATATATATGTATATATATATATATATAAATACTTACACTATAGGGGAAGGATGTATAGAAAACCCACTTTAATTTAGAAAACCCGGGAAACTCAAAGCTCCCGATGTTTTTTTGTTTTGAAAAAATTTACACATGTTATATGCATGTTTTTAAGGGTTTTGGGCAAAAAAAATCAAAAAAGCGCCGAGTAGATATTTAAAAAAAAAATAACAAGTTTTGGTGTAACACATGTTACATTCATATGACATATTTGTAACATGTGTTACACCAAAACTTGTTTATTTTTTTAAAAAATATCTACTCGGCGCTTTTTTAATTTTTTAAGGGTTTTGGGCAAAAAAAATCAAAAAAGCGCCGAGTAGATATTTAAAAAAAAAATAACAAGTTTTGGTGTAACACATGTTACATTCATATGACATATTTGTAACATGTGTTACACCAAAACTTGTTTATTTTTTTAAAAAATATCTACTCGGCGCTTTTTTAATTTTTTTTGCCCAAAACCCTTAAAAACATGTATATAACATGTGTAAAATTTTTCAAAAGAAAAAAACATCGGGAGCTTTGAGTTTCCCGGGTTTTCTAAATTAAAGTGGGTTTTCTATAGATACTTACATTATATATATATATATATATATATATATATATATATATATATATATATATATATATATATATATAGGGAGGGGCTCATGCGAGAACCACCCTTATTGTGAGAACCTTGAGAACCAATGTGAACACAACCTAAAATAGCTAAAAAAACCTAAAAAAGACCCAAAAAAACCTAACCCCCACCCCCCCCCCCCCCCCAAAAAAAAAAACCTAACCCCCCCCCCCCAAGTTAAATGCTAAAAAAAACCTAAAAAAAACCTAACCCCACCCCCCCCCCCCTAAAAAAAACCTAAACCCCCCCACCCCCCCTCAAAAAAAAAATTTTGAATTTTTAATATTTTTCATGTTAAAATCGCTACTTTTGAAGCCAAAAAAAATAATTTTTTTTTAAAAAAAAATTTTTAAACAAATTTTTTTTTGGCTTCGAAAAGTAGCGATTTTTTTATAAAAAATATTAAAAAATTCAAAAAAAAAAATTTGTGTGATTTTTAGCTATTTTTAGGCATTTTTGGTATGTTCACATTGGTCCTCGCGGTTCTCACAATAAGAGGTGGTTCTCGCATGATCTTCTCCCTATATATATATATATATATATATATATATATATATATATATATATATATATATATATATATGCACGTATTTATTTATTTGAGGCTTTAGAGATATATTGATCCAGATTGTATATTACTTTAGGTAAAAAGAATTTAATCGTATATTAATTTTATCGGATTTAATTTTTACTTTCAGTTTTTTCCCGTTTACGAGCATAAACTTTTCACCGGACGGTTACTAAATGTTCGATTCGAATGCATGCCTAGCTCATTGTATTTCGTTTATATATTGAGATTTGAATAAAAGTATGGACTAAACCAGTTAAGCTCAAGCTCAGATCAACTCGTGAACCAATCTCGAGTTGTTCACGAGCATCTTACCTCGTCTACACCCTTATAAAAGTTGTACAAATAAAATTACAACATATTTAAACAAGTCTCTGTTGATACGCTTTATGTCTATAGCTTGTATTCGTCATTTTGTATTTATACAATCTTAGTTTTACATGTTGTTTAATTATATTTTGATGTAAGCTAACCAAGGCATAACATCCTCCTGTTATGAATTGGACAACATTTTGATAACTAGTATAGATCGACAGTAGGTTTACATCGACATTGATATGAATCGACGGTCCACAACTGTTGCGTGAAGTTTTATTAATGGACAATATAATTGTCGATTATCTTTTGGACTGTTGATAGACAATGACACTGTTGAAGACTGTCGATGGTATATGGGACTGTCGATAGGTGATCTGCTCGTATGTAGTATAAATACTAGGAGTATCATTTGTAATTGTCTATAGAGCACATTTTAGAGAGAGCGTGAACATATTTTGTTACTCATGTATTGTTACTCTGCTAAAATCAATACAAGAAACTTTTAAAGTGAAATACTATTGTTATCGATCGTGTTCTTGGTTCGATTTATGTATAAACTTTGATTCCATACTTGTTTATGCATTAATAGCAAAGAATAGGCGTTATAAGATCTTTATAAGGACCAACTATCTCAAATTTAGTTATCTAAAAGATAAGAAAAATTGGTAAAGCAAAATGAAAGCTTAGTTGTAAAAATCAATAACAAAAAAAAGAAAAATTAGTACAGCAAAATGAAAACTAAGCTGTAAATATTAATTAAAAAAAGCGAAAACTTAAAAATTAAATGTTAGGTGAAAGATTGTATATGATTGAAAAAAAAAAAAAAACTAAAATTAAAAGTTTATTAAAATATACGTAAACAACCAGAGGTAATGGTATGTATTACCTGAATAAACATAATACGAACTTAAATAAATTTTAGCAATATTATAATGCTAGAGTAAACTGCCAAAATAATCCTTGAGGTTTGGTCAATTTTGTCAATTTTTTTCAAAACTCAAACTTTTTGAATATGGATCCCTGTGGTTTAAATTTTATTGTCATTTTCATTCAAAAGCAAAATATAATCAGATTTTTCAGTTAACATCCAGTTTTTTTTTTTTTCTTTTTCCTCCCTTTGAATGCAGAAAAAAATTGTCAGATTTTTTTTTATTTTTATAATAAAACGTTAAAAGACCGTTTTACACTTCATTAAAAGGGAGGGAAAAGATAAAATAAAAGCCGGATGTTAACTGAAAAATCTCATCTGATTTTGATTTTGTATGAAATGACATCAAAATTGAAACCACATAGACCCAGTTTCAAAAGATTTAGGTTTCAGACTAAAGACTCAAAAGTGAAACCTCATTATATGAAATATTATTCGAATCACCGATTTTGGTAAATAAGTTTTTAACTAACATTTTTTTAGGAAAAACTAAAAAATTGTTAGCCTTTAGCTTTAATGTTATTTAACCATTATTTTTTTAATGAAGATACACTTTTATTAAGTATTTAAGTAGCAAGCCACATTAGTTAGTGAAAATAATATGAGAAAGTAGATGAATGCTGACCAAAAAATCTTTTCAAATATCCATAGCTGAACGAAAGAGGCATGCTTATTTATATTTTATAATTTCAAAAAGCTTATTGTTTGAGTGGGAAAACTATTGTAGTTCAATTTCTAAAAAGCATTGCAACTAATCAGACACATCATCTTTATTGACTCCCAACTTATGTTTATTTAGCATGTCCAAGACACTTGAGAGGTACCAAAGATGCAGCTATGGCACAATGGAATTCAACCAACAAGATCCAGATGCACAGGTACCGTTTTTCTTTCTTATCCTTAACCGCACTCTATGTATTACATTTATTCATTCAAATTAAGTAGCAATGTAACATTTTATGAAAAAAGTTTAATGATATCTGTTGCCTTACAAAAGTTTTTACGGAAAACCACATATGATGGAATAATTAAGCAAATGTTTAGAATGGAGGGTATGTATAAGAAATCCCCATACAACAAGACTAACAAGAGTTGATAGTATCAAGAGGCTTGAACCATGTCTCGCCTTCTTTGGCGAAAGTGCCAAGTAATTGCGGGGTTTACTTTAATTTATATTTTATAAACTTCATATTTGCCAGTGAATAACCAGGACTAATATTGTCATTAACCTTACAGAGCAGCTACCAGGAGTATTTAAAGCTTAAAGCAAAAGTTGATATTCTCCAACAATCTCAGAGGTATATCTGGTTAGATCTAGGGGCATACTACATTAATCACTCATACCATACAATTAGCTATTGATGAACACATTGTTCCGGCATCGAGGATGCTGAATTTCATTTGAATGTTTCACTAATTCTTGGAATAACATTGGAGGTTCTACTTGGGTTCATCCAAATCTAAATTATTTACGTGAGAGACCTTACTTTCTGCTAATTAAGACACAAATTGGAGGACCAAATAATCAATATAAGTATATATCAATCATACAGACATTATCTTGGGGAAGAATTGGAGCGGTTGGGATCAAAGGATCTTGATCAGCTTGAACGTCAAATGGACTTAGCTCTAAGGCAAGTCAGATTGACCAAGGTAAATCAATCCATACTTACATATTTCTTGAGTATTCTCCGTTTCCTTTAGGCATAACTTTTATGTTGTCCTAATGTTAATTGCAGACTAAACATATGCTTGATCAACTTACAGATTTACAGCAGAAGGTAATCTCCTACAAGTATGTAAAACATAAATAAAGTCACTTCTTTAAGTTATACATTAACTACTAAGTCCCTGAATATATACTAATTAACTATAGAGTGCATACTCCAAAATCATACTATCTCTAAATATCAGGCCAAAAATAAAAGACAGAAAAGTGTTACTACAATTTCAATAGATATCGAGACACTTTTAACTTTAGAGGAATCTCAACTTTTTATCTCTTCAAAACTAATAAATTATATTAACATGTTTTTTATATTGAATTAAATTTTATGTCATTAATAAAAAAAAAGTTATATACTCTTAAACAACTATGAAGTATTTTACTTTCTTAGTTATCATCATAATAATTACAAAATAGATATGTCATATTTAGTTTATAAAAACTATGGTATTCATGAAAAGTAATATTTATATTACAACAATAACAACCATACCCAGTAAATGTCACTTAAAAGTAAGAGCTAGCATTAGGGACTAGGAAGGGTAGGGTGTAGGTACACATTTCCCCTATCCCTAAGATAGAGAGGTTGCATTCAGTAAGACATAGATTCCAAAACAAACAACAGACAAACAAACAACATAAAAAATACCAATATAAAAAAAGTGATCAAAAAATGAAAATATATATAAAATATAAGAATAAAACATTTAAAGTCCACACAAAGCATGGGACAACCTAAGCTCCTAAGACCAACACAAGCCATGTTTGTACCCTGGATAAAACTATTAAACCTTAATTCTACGTGCCTATGATTTTCTATCCTGAATCATGTCTTTAGAGAAGTGTAATGCATTCCTTAGAGAAGTGTAACTCTATTAGATCATGTTTAGTCTGTATCCCGAGATAGTTTGGGACTCCCTCTACTCCTTCCCTCCCCATTGAGGGTGTTCACTATCCTAAGTGGCATTATTGCCTGCCTCCTCTTCACATTCCTAAATCATCTCAATCTCTCTTGGTTATCTTATTTGATATACTAGCTATTTCTTAACATTTCCCGAAAAAACTAATTCTTTATCCGATCTAACCTTGTCTATCCACATATCCACCTTAGCATCCTCATCTCAGATATCTCCATATTGCTTGCTTGCGTCTTCATGATGGTCCAACAATCTATGTTCCATATAACATATCTAGTCGAACTACAATCCTATAAAATTATATATTTAATGTTGTTGGTGCACTTGTGTCTGTACTTTGTCTGTATTCGGTCTGTATGTAAACGATGTCCTAAGTTAGTCTGTAAGTTGACCAAGTCAACTATCCTCCTAGTTTGACTTGGCCAAAAGTTGTAATATGTTTGTCTGCATCGAAGGATAGCCTCGAAGGATACTGTTGATCCTTCGAGGTGATCGAAAGATAGGCTTCGAACGATAGACCTCGAAAGGTGATCTTTCGAGGTCCTTGCTGATCCTTCGAAAGCATCATATCCGAAAGATGATCCTTCGGACCATCTATCGGATCCTTCGACCAGACATCATGGGCTGGGTATATATATACCCATGCAGTGTAGTGTGAAAGAGAGAAGATAGATGCACACTTAGAGAGACAGACAAGAGTTGAGAGCATTCTGTCCGAAACACACACACACACACTTTGAGAGTTTGCAAACTGATTGTAAACACTGTGCTTGTAACCGGAAACTTTCTACGCATTAATACAAGTGGTGTTAATCGTTGAGTCTTGTGTGTTCTTGTGTTTGTTCTTGCATCATCCCGGTTTGCTCGCTAGCTTGGATTCCGCACTCGCTAGTGAGTTTGTATAACAAGGTTTAGGTTTGTTCTCGATCCTCCGAGAGGGACCTACAAGTGGTATCAGAGCTTTGGCTCTTTACCTTGTTTAAAACCGGGTTTTGTTCAAGTTCTTGGTGTGTTTGGACACTAGGTTTAGCACCCGTTTTGGTGGTTTTTCTTGCTTGATTAAACTGAAAAACGAGCTCTAAACCATCGGGAGTGTTCAAGGTTGGGTTGGGTAACTTGAAAACTTGTTTTTAAGTGACTTTGATTTTTCCGGTCATATTCCGATTATCATTCCGGTGAACTGGTTGAGGATAAGGTTGCCTAGTTTTAGTAAACTTTTTGAAAGTCAAAAAGTTTGGTGAAAAGTTGTTGGCAGACCATATCCTTTCTGCCGTTCTTAATATTAAAACACACCTAAAATCTGTTTTAATATAAACTTTATAAAAGCCAAAAAGATTTTATTTCTGCTTTATTTTCGATCGTACGATGTTGGAGCTCAAGTCTTCGTTACCTGAAACCTGACTGAAAACCGAACTGACTAAATCTTCATAAACGGTCAAAATTTGCATGTTTGAAAGTTAAAGACTAAAACTTGACAAATTTATTAAACTTTCAAACTGTCGGACGGTGTTTGATTGTGACATGGTCATTCGTGTGTCATTTGTTTATACTATATTCCAAGCAGTTGTTCTCATTATGCGTTTAGATTTCTTGCATGTGCAGATTCTAAAGGCTAGGAGAACATGGTCGATGACAAGCCTTGGAATGAAGACACGACGAGAAGGCGCTCAAAAGATGAAGATGATCGAGTTGCCGCTGGCCATCATCAACACCACAAGGATCTCACTTCATAAAGATAAAGTCTTTTCACGAGCATAACTCAAGGGGGAGCTTATGTTAAGGGGGAGTTTGTCAACACACTTCCTACATGATACGGGTAGTTTGTTGATACACTCTCTGCTTTCAAGACGTGAAGACTTTGAAGATCCTCCGACAATGAAGACTTGAAAGGACATCATAGTTTTGGTAACTCAAAGACCAAAGACCGTCGAAGTTCGAGACGAGTCTACAACTTTAGAAGATAAAGACAAAGCTACAGCCAAGGGGGAGTTTGTTGGTGCACTTGTGTCTGTACTTTGTCTGTATTCGGTCTGTATGTAAACGATGTCCTAAGTTAGTCTGTAAGTTGACCAAGTCAACTATCCTCCTAGTTTGACTTGGCCAAAAGTTGTAATATGTTTGTCTGCATCGAAGGATAGCCTCGAAGGATACTGTTGATCCTTCGAGGTGATCGAAAGATAGGCTTCGAACGATAGACCTCGAAAGGTGATCTTTCGAGGTCCTTGCTGATCCTTCGAAAGCATCATATCCGAAAGATGATCCTTCGGACCATCTATCGGATCCTTCGACCAGACATCATGGGCTGGGTATATATATACCCATGCAGTGTAGTGTGAAAGAGAGAAGATAGATGCACACTTAGAGAGACAGACAAGAGTTGAGAGCATTCTGTCCGAAACACACACACACACACTTTGAGAGTTTGCAAACTGATTGTAAACACTGTGCTTGTAACCGGAAACTTTCTACGCATTAATACAAGTGGTGTTAATCGTTGAGTCTTGTGTGTTCTTGTGTTTGTTCTTGCATCATCCCGGTTTGCTCGCTAGCTTGGATTCCGCACTCGCTAGTGAGTTTGTATAACAAGGTTTAGGTTTGTTCTCGATCCTCCGAGAGGGACCTACAAGTGGTATCAGAGCTTTGGCTCTTTACCTTGTTTAAAACCGGGTTTTGTTCAAGTTCTTGGTGTGTTTGGACACTAGGTTTAGCACCCGTTTTGGTGGTTTTTCTTGCTTGATTAAACTGAAAAACGAGCTCTAAACCATCGGGAGTGTTCAAGGTTGGGTTGGGTAACTTGAAAACTTGTTTTTAAGTGACTTTGATTTTTCCGGTCATATTCCGATTATCATTCCGGTGAACTGGTTGAGGATAAGGTTGCCTAGTTTTAGTAAACTTTTTGAAAGTCAAAAAGTTTGGTGAAAAGTTGTTGGCAGACCATATCCTTTCTGCCGTTCTTAATATTAAAACACACCTAAAATCTGTTTTAATATAAACTTTATAAAAGCCAAAAAGATTTTATTTCTGCTTTATTTTCGATCGTACGATGTTGGAGCTCAAGTCTTCGTTACCTGAAACCTGACTGAAAACCGAACTGACTAAATCTTCATAAACGGTCAAAATTTGCATGTTTGAAAGTTAAAGACTAAAACTTGACAAATTTATTAAACTTTCAAACTGTCGGACGGTGTTTGATTGTGACATGGTCATTCGTGTGTCATTTGTTTATACTATATTCCAAGCAGTTGTTCTCATTATGCGTTTAGATTTCTTGCATGTGCAGATTCTAAAGGCTAGGAGAACATGGTCGATGACAAGCCTTGGAATGAAGACACGACGAGAAGGCGCTCAAAAGATGAAGATGATCGAGTTGCCGCTGGCCATCATCAACACCACAAGGATCTCACTTCATAAAGATAAAGTCTTTTCACGAGCATAACTCAAGGGGGAGCTTATGTTAAGGGGGAGTTTGTCAACACACTTCCTACATGATACGGGTAGTTTGTTGATACACTCTCTGCTTTCAAGACGTGAAGACTTTGAAGATCCTCCGACAATGAAGACTTGAAAGGACATCAGAGTTTTGGTAACTCAAAGACCAAAGACCGTCGAAGTTCGAGACGAGTCTACAACTTTAGAAGATAAAGACAAAGCTACAGCCAAGGGGGAGTTTGTTGGTGCACTTGTGTCTGTACTTTGTCTGTATTCGGTCTGTATGTAAACGATGTCCTAAGTTAGTCTGTAAGTTGACCAAGTCAACTATCCTCCTAGTTTGACTTGGCCAAAAGTTGTAATATGTTTGTCTGCATCGAAGGATAGCCTCGAAGGATACTGTTGATCCTTCGAGGTGATCGAAAGATAGGCTTCGAACGATAGACCTCGAAAGGTGATCTTTCGAGGTCCTTGCTGATCCTTCGAAAGCATCATATCCGAAAGATGATCCTTCGGACCATCTATCGGATCCTTCGACCAGACATCATGGGCTGGGTATATATATACCCATGCAGTGTAGTGTGAAAGAGAGAAGATAGATGCACACTTAGAGAGACAGACAAGAGTTGAGAGCATTCTGTCCGAAACACACACACACACACTTTGAGAGTTTGCAAACTGATTGTAAACACTGTGCTTGTAACCGGAAACTTTCTACGCATTAATACAAGTGGTGTTAATCGTTGAGTCTTGTGTGTTCTTGTGTTTGTTCTTGCATCATCCCGGTTTGCTCGCTAGCTTGGATTCCGCACTCGCTAGTGAGTTTGTATAACAAGGTTTAGGTTTGTTCTCGATCCTCCGAGAGGGACCTACAAGTGGTATCAGAGCTTTGGCTCTTTACCTTGTTTAAAACCGGGTTTTGTTCAAGTTCTTGGTGTGTTTGGACACTAGGTTTAGCACCCGTTTTGGTGGTTTTTCTTGCTTGATTAAACTGAAAAACGAGCTCTAAACCATCGGGAGTGTTCAAGGTTGGGTTGGGTAACTTGAAAACTTGTTTTTAAGTGACTTTGATTTTTCCGGTCATATTCCGATTATCATTCCGGTGAACTGGTTGAGGATAAGGTTGCCTAGTTTTAGTAAACTTTTTGAAAGTCAAAAAGTTTGGTGAAAAGTTGTTGGCAGACCATATCCTTTCTGCCGAAAGTTGGTACACCAACCTGTCACTTTTCTCACCAACCCATCAGTACTTTTGTCAGTGTGTCAGACCTTCGAAAGATAACTTTCGAGCTCGAAGGATCATCCTTCGATCAAGGAGATTCGAAAGATAACCATCCTTCGAACATCTTTCGAAGTCAGTGTGTTATTCTTCGAGTCAAGGAATCTTTTCGATAGATACATCCTTCGAGTTACTGTTCATTACGAAAGATAAAGATCCTTCGTGTTGGGTGAATCTTTCAAGGTTATCTTTCGAAGTTATTGTTCGAGCCATCAACAGTGATCCTTCGAACACTGTTGATTCTTCGAACAAGTGTCATCTTTCGAGACCTGTGTTCGAAACATAAGGAGAATCTTTCGAAATCATCTTTCGAAAGATAAGGATCCTTCGTATAGTCAATCTTTCGAAGTCAATCCTTCGAAGTCTTTGTTCGAAACTCAACAAGGATCTTTCGAACCTTGTTGATCATTCGAACAAATATTGATCTTTCGAACAGGTTGCATCTTTCGATTCATATCTGTTTTTGCACTTAACAGTTTGTGGTGTGTAGGTTTGGTACTTATATTTGATCAAAATGAGTTGTACTAGTCCGTGGGATTGGAGTTTAGACTCACGATCCAATCAAGAGCTAGTCACTGCTTCAGATTGGGCAAAGAGTATGATTCCACAGCCATCAATCAGTCCAAGTCAATGGGCTTTGGTATCCAATCAAAGTCAAAGTCTTCAGAACCTTCTGATTAGTGAGAGTGAAACTGGCAGCAACAATCGTCCACCTAAGTTGAACCATATGAACGATTTTCCATCATGGAAAAACCGTTTTCACACATATGTTCAAGGGCAAAGCACTGATCTTTGGACGTGTTTCATCAATGCGTTCAATACTAATCTTGAAACTGCTGCGTCAACTTCAGAGGGTTATGCCAATATGCTTGAAAATGACAAGAAGGCTTATGAATTGGAGAAAAAGGCCTTTGCCACACTTACTCAAGCACTCAACAAAGACATCTACCATCAGTTCTCATATTGCAAGACCACGAAAGCATTGTGGGATGCCTTAGTTGCTAGAGGAGAAGGCAATGCAGCTGCTCGAAAATCTCGGCATGATTTGTTGAAGAAAGAGTTTGAATCCTTTCAGTTTTTGGAAAACGAGACTTTGAATGATATGATCACACGTTTCTATCATTTGATTAGTGAGATGTGTGCTTATGGAGTTGTCTCTACTCAACAAGACATGGTGAGTAGATTTGCTGACGCCTTACCTCCAAAGTGGAGTTCTTTCATTGAACTGTTGAAGCATACTGGAACTCTAGATCAAGTCAACATCTACGAGTTCATTCAAAAGCTGGAACATAAAAATGATGAAGAAATTAGGAAAGCAAGGCGTGCTCCAGCTCCTCAGAATACAGAAATGTATCTTCCAGGATTCGATGCTTTGGCAAGATCCGCTGCAGCTCAACAACAGCAACCTAAGCTGCAGACTGCATTTGTGTCAAATACAAGTTCAAGTTCCTTTCCGTTTCCTCAGTCAACAGCTGCTCCACCACAACCTCAATTCGATCCGAGGTCTTACATTCCTGTTCCAACACAGCCACAACCACAACCTCAACAACAACAACAGCAAGCTCACTATACAAGCAATCCTCAACCTCAACCCCAAAATCATCACACAATCCGAGTCGACAACTCAAATCTTTCACACCTTAGCATTGAAGTTGCTAAGGAACATATGGAGATTATCAACACCATGGTCAGTGCATACTGTGGTTTGGTAGCAGGTCAGCTTGGAAACATCAACATGACCAATGAAGATTATGATCAGATCGACAAGGAAGAAATGGAGTTGATGGATATTAAATGGGCTTTTGCTAGTGCGGTTAGAAGGGCAAAAGATTTCATGGCACGAACTGGAAGAACTTCGTTGGAAGGAAAGAAAAACACGAAGTATGGGTTTGATATTAATGCCGTCACGTGCTTTAACTGTGGCGAGAAAGGGCACTTTAAACGTGAGTGCACTCGACCAACAAAACACGGCAATCACAACCCTTTCAGAAACCAGACGAATGTGAATGCCCAACAAGAAAACCGTGAACGGAGGATGGTGGCAGTGAACAACAATCAGGGACAGCCTGGAACTGCAAATCACAATCAGGCTTTGGCTGTTCAAGCTGATGAAGGATGTGACTGGTCAGTTCAGTTTGGTGAAGGTGATCAAGGAAGTGGAACTGCATTGTATGCTAAAGTCATCGAGCATGTTCATAAAGAAGAATCTTCTGGAAGCGATGACAGTTCTGGTTATTCTGGAAGTTCGGATGAAGAAGGCTCTGTTTCTGGGGATAATCACTCAGAGCCTGATGAGGAGGAAGAAGGTGAAGATATTCAGGATCTTCTGAATGAAGCTGATGAGCTTAAATGTCAGAAATCAATTCTGATTAGGAAGGCTGCTGCTACATCAACGGAAATGGAAAAACTATTTTCTGAAGATGGAGCTTTTTCTTTTCAAACTGCCTTTATGGCAAATGGTTCAGCCTCTACTAGTCAGGTAAATTCTGAACCTCCTGCCCCTAGTATTTGTAACTCATGTGCTGAGATGAAGCTTGAATCAGAAAAGCTTTATAGTCATAACCAGACTTTGGTTATTGAACTGTCGAAATGCAAAGAGGCAAACATGGCTTTAACCCGGAATGAAAAAGAATTTAAATCTGTAATAGAAACTTTAAAGAAAAATGTGTCCGAGGTTAACAAAGTAGTTTACCACAAGCAAGTGAGTATAAATGAATATATTAACATTGTGGAAGAAACTAAAAAGCAATTAGCCATTGCCCAATGCGAACATGATGCGATCAAACAGAAATTGGATAGTTATTCTAACTCCCAATTTGTGCTTGATCACATCATCGATGTTCAACAACTAAAGGGAAATCAGAAAGGCATAGGGTATAATAAATGTCCGCCCCCCTTGATGAACAACTATACCAAGATGCCTGATGAGGAAGAAATGCCTCGGTATGAACCCAGTGTGCCTCTTGATGTTGAGGAGTTTGCTACTGGCCTTGGGTTCAAACCGGACAATTCTTCAAACACAGCCTCTAAGGAACAAGAAACTTCATCATCCATGAAGCAAAGTCCTCCAATTATCGAGGACTATGAGACATCGGATGATGAATCAGAAGTGGCTGTAAGAGATCAGGATAAATCACTTAGCAAGATGAAAGGAGTAGAGATTCCACGAGAGAATCACATCCTTTGTGATCCTGATACTCCTGAGGTTCCATCTGTTAAGAAGCAAGTGATTGATCCTGTCAAAGTTAATAAGACAGGTGTGTCTACTGTTAAAAGCAGTAATGTGTTGTACACTTTGGTTGGAGATAATAAAATCTACTCAGATCATGTTTTTCCAATTAAAAATGTAAATAAATCTTTGATTGACAAAGTCTTTGAAGACAATACAAACAAATTTTTGGGAAAAACACTTCCGGGAATTGTGGTAACACAATGTGATCCAATTCCTAAGGCTGAGATTAGAAAACAGTTTGGTAATCAAAAATCTCCAACCACTCAACAACCGACTGCTTCTAAGGGTAAACAACAACAACGAGCTCCAAAGCCAAAGGCTAAGGTTGAATCAAAAGGAGCTCGTTACATGAAGAAAGGAAAAGATGTTAAATTTGTAGCATCAAAAGGTACGGATAAAATTGAGACTTTTGAAAACAAATCAAACACTGATTTTGTACAACAAGTCAAGATTTTGAAACGTAACAGTGATAACAATTACACCCAACACACAAACGGGTGTGATGAAAGAGCAAGTACCTCAGGTTCTACAGGTTCAACATCTGGAAGTCGATCAAGTTCTCCTAAGTCTGTTGAAAGGAGAACTTGTTTCAAATGTGGAGAAATTGGGCACATTATCAGAAACTGCCCAAATGTTCCAAAGAAGAAATTGGTTGAAAAAGCTCCACCTGAAACAGTTCACCCTCAACGTCGGTCAGTTTCACCTAAACATGATAAACGAACAATGAAAGAACAAGAAACTAAACAACGACGTAAGAACATAAAAACTGTTGAAAAGGCTTTAAAGCCTGAAGTTCAAACAGTTAAAAGGAAACCAAGTGTATCACAACCTGTAAAACCAGAAACTTCAAAAACTGTTTATAAAAATAAATCTGGCAGGCCAAATCAAACTTGGTTACCTAAGTCGGGTGACAATTCAGGGGGAGCAGTTGTTCTTGAAAACCATCAAGAGATCGAGCTTACGTTTCGTGATGCCAAGGGACGACCCAAGACCACTAAGGCTTGGGTCCCCATTCTCAACTGATGTGTTTAATTGACATGTGCAGGATGTTCTAGGAGGAACTATTAATAGTCATTGGATTGTTGATAGTGGAGCATCCAGGCACATGACTGGCGACTTACGGCTCCTATACGACGTGAGAAATATTAGAGGAGGGTATGTTGCTTTTGCGGGTGATAAAGGTGGGTACATCACTGGAGAAGGAAGTATCTCCAATGGTATCGTGTGCTTTGATAAGATCAATTATGTGAAGCAAATTGATCACAATCTTCTGAGTGTGTCGCAAATCTGCGATAAAAAGTTCTCAGTGATTTTTGATGACGCTGGCTGCTATGTGCTGAAACCTGGATTCAAAATTCCACAAGAATGGATTCTCTTATCGGCTCCGAGAGTTAATGATCTTTATATTCTCGATATGAGCCAGGCGATTACTACATCTGCACAAGTCACTTGCTTTGTCTCAAAAGCCACAGAAAAGGAGTCTATATCTTGGCACAGAAGAATGGGACACATTCACTTGAGAAAGATGAACCATTTGGTGAAAAATAATCTTGTGAATGGTGTGCCTGTAAGAAGTTTTCATTTGCAAGATATCTGTGTCTCGTGCCAAAAGGGGAAGCAAACAAAGAAGTCTCACCCTTTGAAGAAAATCAACACTGTCAGCATGCCTCTCGAACGTCTTCATATGGACCTTTTTGGACCTATGAAGCACAAGACAACGTTTGGTGATGCTTATTGTTTAGTAGTTACTGATGACTACTCTAGATTTTCTTGGGTATCTTTTATGGCACACAAGAGTGAAACTCCTGGCATCCTCAAGGATCTTCTTACAATGTTGGAGAATCTCTATACGTTGAAAGTAAAAAGGATCCGAAGCGACAATGGAACAGAATTCAAGAATCAAGTTATGGATGAGTTTTGTACTTCTAAAGGCATTCTTCATGAGTACAGTTCTCGTTATACTCCACAACAAAATGGTGTCGCTGAGAGGAAGAATCGGACGATTATAGAAACTGCAAGAACAATGTTAGTAGAGTCGGAACTCCCTATTCAATTCTGGGGAGAGGCTGTATCGGCTGCTTGCTACACGTTGAACAGAGTTCTTACAGTTAAGAGACATGGCAAGACTTGCTTCGAACTCCTTCAGAAAAGGAAACCGGATCTTTCTTACCTTGAACCATTTGGTGCTCCTTGTACTATGATTGAGCCAGATGGAAAGTTTGGTGCAAGAGCTATCGAGGGTTTCTTCCTTGGATATGCTACTCCGAATTTTCGTGTTTGGAATTTAGCTACCAAAAAGATTGAGCTATGGAGCGAAGTTAGGGTTCAAAGGTACACGAGTCCTGTTAGGGCTCCGGGTGATCCGTGGATGTTCGATTATGATGGGCTATTTGACTCCTTCAATCTGCCAACCTTTGACGAAGAATCAGCAGCGGCTCGGATGTTGTTGGAAAGTGACAATGCTGCTGTCTCGCCATTGGTCAGACCTATTGTTGTTGACCCTCAAGCTTCTTCGTCAGTCAACAATATGGTTCAAAATGAGATTTTTGAAGATGCTGCAGATTATAATGACTCTTCTGAAGATGATGAATATCATGATGCAGCTGAAGGATCTTCGGCTCCAGCTGCTCCTGTTCAAGGTGCTTCTGTAGATACACCTCATACGCAGAATGTAGACACTGCTGAAGGGAATGCATCCACCTCTACACACATTCCTGGTGTGGAGTTGGTTGTTGATCTTAATCTTACCAACTTGGGTATCAACGCTCGTGTGCCAGATAATCCTGAAATGAGGATTCACGATACCCATCCCCAGCAGAACATAATAGGAGATGTTCATCGCGGTGTGCAGACACGTAATCAGCTGAGAAACAACCGGAATGCTGGTTTGTATTCAGCTATAAGAGAATCTGGTCAACAAAATGACTGGTCCTTCGCGTGTTACGTGTCACAAGAAGAACCAAAGTCGTGGAAAGAAGCATTGAAAGATAGTGCTTGGGTTGAAGCCATGCAGGAAGAATTACAGCAATTTCACAAGCTTGGTGTTTGGAAGCTTGTTGAAAAGCCTGAGAATTACAAGAAGATTGGCACTCGATGGGTCTTCAAATGCAAGAAAGACGACCGTGGAGTGGTTATTCGAAACAAAGCTCGTTTAGTCGTTCAAGGTTTTCGTCAGATAGAGGGGATCGACTACAACGAAGTCTATGCACCAGTTGCACGTCTGGAAGCTATTCGGATCTTTCTGGCTTATGCCTCATTCAAAGGATTCAAGGTTTACCAGATAGACGTCAAAAGTGCATTTCTACATGGTGTGGTTGAAGAAGAGGTATATGTCGAACAGCCTCCAGGTTTTGAAGATCCTGTTCATCCCGATCGGGTTTGGTTGCTCAACAAAGCTCTCTATGGTCTTCATCAAGCGCCACGAGCTTGGTATGCAACCTTATCTACATATCTGCTGGAGAACGGTTTTCGAAGAGGTCTTATCGATTGTACTCTCTTCATCAAAGAACAAGATGGAGATCTTCTTCTGGTTCAGGTATATGTTGATGATATTATTTTTGGTTCTACTAATGATGTTTTGTGTAGGAATTTCGAGCGCATCATGCAGGATAAGTTCGAGATGAGTGCTATGGGGGAAATGAATTTCTTCTTGGGCCTACAAGTGCAACAAACGGAGTCTGGGATATTCATCCATCAGACTAAATATGTTGGTGACATCTTGAGCCGGTTCCAGATGTCCGATGCAACGCCCATTGGTACCCCATTGCCAACTAATCACGGAATAACTCCTGACCTGAAGGGTGAACCTGTTAGCCCTTCATACTATCGCGCGATGATCGGATCCCTTATGTATCTCACAGCATCAAGGCCAGATATAATGTACCCAACGTGCCTGCTTGCCAGATATCAAGTCAACCCGAAGGCCTCACATCTTGCAGCTGTCAAAAGGATTTTTCGTTATTTGAAGGCTTACCCCGACACCGGTCTGTGGTATCCTAGGGATAATAACTTTGACTTGGTCGCATTCAGTGATTCTGATTTTGGCGGATGTAAAATCGACGGCAAATCCACAACGGCTGGATGTCAGTTTTTAGGAAATCGCCTAGTCACATGGCAGTGCAAGAAGCAGACGTGTGTCGCTACATCAACATGCGAAGCTGAATACATTGCTGCCTCAAGTTGTTGCTCACAAGTTCTTTGGATCCAACAACAATTGCGGGACTACGGTTTTGAATTCCTAACTACTCCTATTTACGTTGATAATTCTGCTGCTTTAGATATCACTAAAAATCCTGTGCAGCATTCAAAGACCAAACACATCGAAATCAAATATCACTTCATACGTGATTGCTTTGAGAAAAGGCTAATCGATGTTGTTAAGGTCCACACCGATGACCAACGTGCCGACTTATTTACCAAAGCTTTTGACAAATCTAGATTTGACTTCTTATTATTGGTAAATGGCATTAAGGTCAAGCAAGAGTAAACCAACATCGGAAAATCATTTTTGTAAATATCTTTGTGTGTTTTTAAATTTATCTTAGTTTATTGAATTTAGGGGGAGTAAATCCAAAAATCTGAAAATCCAAAAACATCGAAAAATTTCAAAAACACAAAAACAATAGAAAAACAAAAATGAGTTTTCTGGCGAGCAAAAGAGAAAACGATAGTACATCAGTGGTCTATCCAAACCTCTTTAAACCTTAAATGCAAAACGATAAGCAGCTCTATATAAGATGTATCGGTAGGCTCACAATCATTTTAAAGTGTGCAGGGTGATATAAATCTTAATCGACTGAAGACCAGGTGGGAACCATTCATTGGCATATGGTCTTAGTACCGAAATTTCGTTTGATAGATTGCCGAGGTTCTGAGATATTCGGTCTTTATGCTGCTTATCATCTGGGTATCATGGTTGTATCTTTTACCGAAAAATAACGGGGACGCAAGTCTAGATCTTCCATGATACTATACATACGTGTACATATTACATACTGCTTTCGACCTCAATAAGTGATAAACAATCACATGTCCAAATCAAATAAGTGATAAAATATCACATTTATCCGGGTGTCAAGTTCGTCTCTCTGCTGTACGGAAGTACTGACCTGTTCACGGACTTGCACCTGTGCCCTCATGCATACGAAAATCAAGTTCCTCATCAATAAGTGATTATATCACATAGGGCTTGTTTTCAAATCAAAATAAGTGAGTATCTCACATTTTATACGGTCAAACAGATGATAATCGGTATACTCACCGGTAAGATGAACTCTCGTGCATACCTTGATACGGGAATGTGTCGTGATGTGGATGAACACCGGTCGGTAAGTATAAATCATACCTTAACGTATCCCCTCGCCATGATTACATCTGATAAGTTGAGCTTAAGTGGACAACAATACCGATAATTGTTATAGGATGCTTATCTTAATGTTAACTAACTGAACAACAAGAGTGTTTTGGCATGACCGTACACTGATATGATTCTCTTACCCTCGAAACTCGCAAAAAGAATGTTTGTATATATTTATTTATTTACTGCTTAACTTTTATTGTTTTCTTTTAAACAGTTTCGTCGTTTGGTGCATATCAGCACGACATTAGCGGTGATGTCGTTTGATAACACTCAAAGGATTTTAAATTGTTGTCGTTCTTAATATTAAAACACACCTAAAATCTGTTTTAATATAAACTTTATAAAAGCCAAAAAGATTTTATTTCTGCTTTATTTTCGATCGTACGATGTTGGAGCTCAAGTCTTCGTTACCTGAAACCTGACTGAAAACCGAACTGACTAAATCTTCATAAACGGTCAAAATTTGCATGTTTGAAAGTTAAAGACTAAAACTTGACAAATTTATTAAACTTTCAAACTGTCGGACGGTGTTTGATTGTGACATGGTCATTCGTGTGTCATTTGTTTATACTATATTCCAAGCAGTTGTTCTCATTATGCGTTTAGATTTCTTGCATGTGCAGATTCTAAAGGCTAGGAGAACATGGTCGATGACAAGCCTTGGAATGAAGACACGACGAGAAGGCGCTCAAAAGATGAAGATGATCGAGTTGCCGCTGGCCATCATCAACACCACAAGGATCTCACTTCATAAAGATAAAGTCTTTTCACGAGCATAACTCAAGGGGGAGCTTATGTTAAGGGGGAGTTTGTCAACACACTTCCTACATGATACGGGTAGTTTGTTGATACACTCTCTGCTTTCAAGACGTGAAGACTTTGAAGATCCTCCGACAATGAAGACTTGAAAGGACATCAGAGTTTTGGTAACTCAAAGACCAAAGACCGTCGAAGTTCGAGACGAGTCTACAACTTTAGAAGATAAAGACAAAGCTACAGCCAAGGGGGAGTTTGTTGGTGCACTTGTGTCTGTACTTTGTCTGTATTCGGTCTGTATGTAAACGATGTCCTAAGTTAGTCTGTAAGTTGACCAAGTCAACTATCCTCCTAGTTTGACTTGGCCAAAAGTTGTAATATGTTTGTCTGCATCGAAGGATAGCCTCGAAGGATACTGTTGATCCTTCGAGGTGATCGAAAGATAGGCTTCGAACGATAGACCTCGAAAGGTGATCTTTCGAGGTCCTTGCTGATCCTTCGAAAGCATCATATCCGAAAGATGATCCTTCGGACCATCTACCGGATCCTTCGACCAGACATCATGGGCTGGGTATATATATACCCATGCAGTGTAGTGTGAAAGAGAGAAGATAGATGCACACTTAGAGAGACAGACAAGAGTTGAGAGCATTCTGTCCGAAACACACACACACACACTTTGAGAGTTTGCAAACTGATTGTAAACACTGTGCTTGTAACCGGAAACTTTCTACGCATTAATACAAGTGGTGTTAATCGTTGAGTCTTGTGTGTTCTTGTGTTTGTTCTTGCATCATCCCGGTTTGCTCGCTAGCTTGGATTCCGCACTCGCTAGTGAGTTTGTATAACAAGGTTTAGGTTTGTTCTCGATCCTCCGAGAGGGACCTACAAATGTATAAAAACGACTTACAATATTTATATTACGAGGACAATTGAGCGAAAGAATGATTACAACATAATTATGGTAATTAGAGTTCAATAGCTAACCATCACTAGTGCTCTAGTGGTGGCCACGTGTATTTAAATTCCACCTGTAGTTGGCCCGGGTGAGTTTTTCCCTCCAGCTCTCAAGTTTGAGTCTGGGTGATAAGGGGTTTCTCATTGAGAGGTTTAAATTAGGGATCTACTATGCGAGAGGGCTCTCTAGCGCGGACCCGGTTAAAACAACGTATGCTGAACCTCCCGACATTCGCGAATAATTCACACCTTTAAAAAAAAAGAGTTCAGTAGGTTAATACAAAAAAAACAATACTTATGTATAAACTTCAAATTTATTTATTGACTATATAATATGTTAAACATGAATGTAGTACATAGCATAAACAGATTAATTTACTTAAATTATAAATAAATTATTTATATATTAATTTAATAATGCAGTACATAGCATAAACAGTTTACTTACTTTAAATTATAAATAAATTATTTATATATTAATTTAATATACAGAATGTCGTATATTATAAATAAATTATCTATATATTAAATTAATAAACAGAATATTGTATTAAGTTGAATTAGTTTAGTAAAATATATGGTTTATATAGAGTTCATATATATTATTTCTCCGTTCACAATGTTGTGTTACTTCAAGTATACTATTTCCCGAATATTATTTTGTAATTATATAACCATTTAACTGCACAACTTATATTCATTTTTTTCAAAAATTATCCAAATGTATATCTACCGTTAATGACAAGCCTCAAACCCTAAGATACTTGCTTAAAAGATACTTACTGCTGGCTAAGCGACAGACTAATTATTAGCATGTGCCTATACATCATTAGTATTTAAAAGAACCCTGTCATACACATAAAGTGGCGCAGTTGTACTTTGAGTTTCTGCAATGGTAAGTTTGTTCCCGATCTTTAGATCAGTGCAGTGGTATAATGCTGCAGGTTCCATCCTAGCAGCAGCTAGGCAGTCTAAAATACAGATTCTTGATTACTACTGGCATAAATTTCATCGTCATTATATACTAATCTAGTATAGCTTCAACTAAAACTAACATTAATTAGTCTTGTTACAGGAACAATCACTGTTGGAAGCAAACAAAAACCTAAGGAGTGAGGTATGCTATGAAACCCTTATTATACATAATTCTCCGTTTCATTACATTTCTGGAAACCAAGAAAAAGATATTTTTTAAAGAAGCTATGCTCAAATGAAACATCAACTAGAGTGTGAAATAAATCAACTGAGTTTTATTTAAACGTTAGCATGCTTAACAAGGATTCATAACTAAATATGATAATTGAAGAGGATGAATGTTGCACATTCACAAAAATATTTTATATCATGTTTTTCAATTTCTGGTAGTTGGAAGAAAGCACCATGGCTTATCAGTTATCATGGCAAGCCCACGTGCGCAACATTGATAAGAGACGACCACCTGTTCACCTTGATTGCAATGACAATATTCAAATTGGGTACATTTCTACTACCTATGAGAACAACTAAAGAAGAATGTAATGCACAATTATTTGAATTGGAGGATGGGTTTAATTTCTCTGTATATCTCCGCATTTCAGTTACAACAATGAGGCACCAAATGATGAAAGAGATGTTCCAAGTAGGTTACAAAATACCAACGGAGTTATACCAGGGTGGATGCTCTAACTTATGATCAAATGATGAAGATCCTCATTGATTGATCTTATATATACATAGATCAAGCAAAATATATTTTCTTGCATTTGTGTTAATAAAGTAACTAGCTGATGGAGAGAAAATTCAATCTTTGCATTCAATAATACATTGGTATTTGTGTAGAAAGTTGTATTTTTATAATAAATATTACAAAAAGAGGTACATGATAAATAAACATTTACAATAAGTACACCAAATTTATTTTATTCTAATATCCACCCGCAATCGAAATGGTGGTGGACCTTTGTGAAGCAGCCCCTCAAAAAATCATGCGACGAGGAAGGCCAATGGTGAAAATGTTAGCCACATGAAGATTGGTAGGAACAATATGCTTTGTGTACAACTTCCCTGAACTAACAAATTCCCAAATCAATGTACTTTGCATGTTTGTGTGTAACCAAATTTTGTGCCTTAAAAAAAGCACTTCATTGCCACACAAAAGTGTTGGTCCGTCAGAAGCCAAAGCATGTAACTCATAAAACAGATGAGTCACCCACCAAAGCATGTAACTCACGAAACAAATTAGTCACCCATACAACTAGAACGAGAGATGGTGGGTTGTTTCTTGTACTCCAAGAATCCAAATTACCACCTTAGAATATAGAGTAACCATAGGTAGATCTCCTTGTTTTAATACAAGGCGACCTATCTGTAGGTCCCTCTCGGAGGATGACGAACCTAAACCTTGTTATACAAACCCACTAGCGAGTGCGGAATCCAAGCTAGCAAGCAAACCGAGATGAAACAAGTATAAACACAAACACACAAAGTTCACCGATTAACACCACTGTATTAATACGTATGAAAGGTTCCGGTTACAAGCACAAGGTTTACAAATCAGTTTTGCAAACTCTCTAGTGTGTGTATGTGTTTCGGACAGAATGCTCTCAACTCTCTATGTGTGCATCTGTCTCTCAAGTCTCTTGAGTCTATCTGAAATGAACACACTGCATGGGTTTATATACCCATACACAGCAGGTCTGTTCCGAAGGATCCGATAGATGTCTCGAAGGATCATCTATCGATGTTGAACCTGTCGAAGGATCAGGAATACTGATCGAAAGATCATCTTTCGATCAGACTTCCATCGAAGGGTTCACAGTGACCTCGAAGGTTGATCTATCGAGGTCCATCCATCGAAGGTTCAACTTTCGATCTCATCGAAGGATCCAAACTATCCTTCGATGAGACATCCTTCGAACCAGACATGTTACATTCATAAACTAACTGTTTGGCCAAGTCAAACTAGGAGGATAGTTGACTTGGTCAAACTTACATGACAAACAAGAACATCGTTTTACATCGTGACCGAATACAGACAAAGTACAGACACAAGTGCACCAACAAACTCCCCCTTGGCTGTATCTTTGTCTCGATCTTCGATGGCTGCAGATTTGTCTTGATCTTGATCATCTTTGATCTTCATGTCTTCAAGACTCTGATGTCCTTTCAAGTCTTCAATGTCGGAGGATCTTCAAAGTCTTCACGTCTTGAAAGCAGAAAGTGTATCAACAAACTACCCGTATCATGTAGGAAGTGTGTTGACAAACTCCCCCTTAACATAAGCTCCCCCTTGAGTTATGCTCGTGAATGACTTGATCTTTATGAAGTGAGATCCTTGTGGTGTTGATGATGGTCTGCGGCAATTCGATTATCTTCATCTTTTGAGTGCCTTCACGTCGTGTCTTCATTCCAAAGCTTGTCATCGACCATGTTCTCCTAGCCTTTAGAATCTGCACATGCAAGAAATCTAAACGCGTAATGAGAACAACTGCTTGGAATAGTTAGTATAAACAAATGACACACGAATGACCATGTCACTATCAAACACCGTCCGACAGTTTGAAAGTTTAATAAATTTCTCAATTTTAGATTTAACTTTCAAAACTTGCAAATTTCGACCGTTTATGAAGATTTAGTCAATTCGGTTTTCGTTCAGGTTTCAGATAACGAAGACTCGAGCTCCAACATCGTACGATCGAAAATAAAATAGAAATAAAAATCTTTTTGGCTTTTTGAATAAATCGAAAGACAACAATTTTAATATCCTTTGAGTGTTATCAAACGACATCACCGCTAATGTCATGCTGATATGCACCAAACGACGAAACTGTTTAAAAATAAAACAATAAAAGTTAAGCAGTAAATAAATATATACAGACAATCTTTTTGCGAGTTTCGGGGGTAAGAGAATCATATCAGTGTACGGTCATGCCAAAACACTCTTGTTGTTCAGTTAGTTAACATTAAAATAAGCATCCTATAACAATTATCGGTATTGTTGTCCACTTAAGCTCAACTTATCAGATGTAATCATGGCGAGGGGATACGTTAAGGTATGATTTATACTTACCGACCGGTGTTCATCCACATCACGACACATTCCCGTATCAAGGTATGCACGAGAGTTCATCTTACCGGTGAGTATACTGATTATCATCTGTTTGACCGTATAAAATGTGAGATACTCACTTATTTTGATTTGAAAACAAGCCCTATGTGATATAATCACTTATTGATGAGGAACTTGATTTTCATATGCATGAGGGCACAGGAGCAAGTCCGTGAACAGGTCAGTACTTTCGTACAGCAGAGAGACGAACTTAACTCCCGGATAAATGTGATATTTTATCACTTATTTGATATGGACATGTGATTGTTTATCACTTATTGAGGTCGAATGCAGTATGTAATATGTACACGTATGTATAGTATCATGGAAGATCTAGACTTGCGTCCCCGTTATTTTTCGGTAAAAGATACAACCATGATACCCAGATGATAAGCAGCATAAAGACCGAATATCTCAGAACCTCGGCAATCTATCAAACGAAATTTCGGTACTAAGACCATATGCCAATGAATGGTTCCCACCTGGTCTTCAGTCGATTTAAGATTTATATCACCCTGCACACTTTAAAATGATTGTGAGCCTACCGATACATCTTATATAGAGCTGCTTATCGTTTTTCATTTAAGGTTTAAAGAGGTTTGGATAGACCACTGATGTACTATCATTTTCTCTTTTGCTCGCCAGAAAACTCATTTTTGTTTTTCTATTGTTTTTGTGTTTTTGAAATTTTTCGATGTTTTTGGATTTTCCGATTTTTGGATTTACTCCCCCTAAAATCAATAAACTAAGACAAATTTAAAACACAAAGGTATTTACAAAAATGATTTTCCGATGTTGGTTTTACTCTTGCTTGACCTTAATGCCGTTTACCAATAATAAAAAGTCAAATCTTGATTTGTCAAATGCTTTGGTAAAAAGGTCGGCACGTTGGTCATCGGTGTGGACCTTAACAACATCGATTAGTCTTTTCTCAAAGCAATCACGTATGAAGTGATATTTAATTTCGATGTGTTTGGTCTTTGAGTGCTGCACAGGATTTCTAGTGATCTGTAATGCAGCAGAATTATCAACGTAAATAGGAGTAGTTAGGAATTCAAAACCGTAGTCGCGTAATTGTTGTTGGATCCAAAGAACTTGGGAGCAACAACTTGAGGCAGCAATGTATTCAGCTGCGCATGTTGATGTAGCGACGCACGTCTGCTTCTTGCACTGCCATGTGACTAGGCGATTTCCTAAAAACTGACACCCAGCCGTTGTGGATTTGCCGTCGATTTTGCATCCGCCATGATCAGAATCACTGAATGCGATCAAGTCAAAGTTATTATCCCTAGGGTACCATAGACCGGTGTCAGGGTAACCCTTCAAATAACGAAAAATCCTTTTTACAGCTGCAAGATGTGAGGCCTTTGGGTTGACTTGATATCTGGCAAGCAGGCACGTTGGGTACATTATGTCTGGCCTTGATGCTGTGAGGTACATAAGAGATCCGATCATTGCGCGGTAGTATGAGGGGCTAACAGCTTCACCCTTCAAGTCTGGAGTAATTCCATGATTTTGTGGCAATGGGGTACCAATGGGCGTTGCATCGGACATCTGGAACCGGCTCAAGATGTCACCAACATATTTAGTCTGATGGATGAATATCCCAGACTCAGTTTGTTGCACTTGTAGGCCCAAGAAGAAGGTCATTTCCCCCATAGCACTCATCTCGAATTTATCCTGCATAATGCGCTCGAAATTCCTACACAAAACATCATTAGTAGAACCAAAAATAATATCATCAACATATACCTGTACCAGAAGAAGATCTCCATCTTGTTCTTTGATGAAGAGAGTACAATCGATAAGACCTCTTCGAAAACCGCTCTCCAGCAGATAGGTAGATAAGGTTGCATACCAAGCTCGTGGCGCTTGATGAAGACCATAGAGAGCTTTGTTTAGCAACCAAACCCGATCGGGATGGACAGGATCTTCAAAACCTGGAGGCTGTTCGACGTACACCTCTTCTTCAACCACACCATGTAAGAATGCACTTTTCACGTCCATCTGGTAAACTTTGAATCCTTTGAATGAGGCATAAGCCAGAAAGATCCGAATTGCTTCCAGACGTGCAACAGGTGCATAGACTTCGTTGTAGTCGATTCCTTCGATCTGACGAAAACCTTGAACGACTAAACGTGCCTTGTTCCGAATAACCACTCCACGGTCGTCTTTCTTGCATTTGAAGACCCATCGAGTGCCAATTTTCTTGTAATTCTCAGGTCTTTCAACAAGCTTCCAAACACCAAGCTTTTGAAATTGCTGCAATTCTTCCTGCATGGCTTCAACCCAAGCACTGTCTTTCAACGCTTCTTTCCAAGATTTTGGTTCTTCTTGTGACACGTAGCACGCGAAGGACCAGTCATTTTGTTGACCAGATTCTCTTATAGCTGAATACAAACCAGTATTCCGGTTGTTTCTCAGCTGATTACGCGTCTGCACACCGCGATGGACATCTCCTATAATATTCTGCTGGGGGTGGGTATCATGAATCCTCATTTCAGGATTTTCTGGCACACGTGCATTGATACCCAAATTGGTAAGATTAAGATCAACAACCAACTCCACACCAGGAATGTGTGTAGAAGTGGATGCATTCCCTTCAGCAGTGTCTACATTCTGCATATGAGGTGTATCACCAGAGGCACCTTGAACAGGAGCAGCTGGAGCCGAAGATCCTTCAGCTGCATCATGATATTCATCATCTTCAGAAGAATCATTATAATCAGCAGCATCTTCATAAACCTCATTTTGAACCATATTGTTGACAGACGAAGAAGCTTGAGGGTCAACAACAATAGGTCTAACCAAAGGCGAGACAGCAGCGTTGTCACTTTCCAACAACATCCTAGCCGCTGCTGATTCTTCGTCAAAGGTTGGCAGATTGAAGGAGTCAAATAGTCCATCATAATCGAACATCCACGGATCACCCGGAGCCCTAACAGGACTCGTGTACCTTTGAACCCTCACTTCACTCCATAGCTCAATCTTTTTGGTAGCTAGATTCCAAACACGAAAATTCGGAGTAGCATATCCAAGGAAGAAACCCTCGATAGCTTTAGATCCAAACTTTCCATCCGGCTCAATCATAGTACATGGAGCACGAAACGGTTCTAGGTAAGAAAGATCCGGTTTCCTTTTCTGAAGGAGTTCGAAGCAAGTTTTGCCATGTCTCTTTACTGTAAGAACTCTGTTTAACGTGTAGCATGCAGCCGATACAGCCTCCCTCCAGAATTGAATAGGGAGTTCCGACTCTACTAACATTGTTCTTGCAGTTTCTATAATCGTCCGATTCTTCCTCTCCGCGACACCATTTTGCTGTGGAGTATAACGAGAACTGTACTCATGAAGAATGCCTTTAGAAGTACAAAACTCATCCATAACTTGATTCTTGAATTCGGTTCCATTGTCGCTTCGGATCCTCTTCACTTTCAACGAATAGAGATTCTCCAACATTGTAAGAAGATCCTTGAGGATGCCAGGAGTTTGACTCTTGTGTGCCATAAAGGATACCCAAGAAAATCTAGAATAATCATCAGTAACAACTAGACAATAAGCATCTCCTAATGTTGTCTTGTGCTTCATAGGTCCAAAAAGATCCATATGAAGACGTTCGAGAGGCATGCTGACAGTGTTGATTTTCTTCAAAGGGTGAGACTTCTTTGTTTGCTTCCCTTTTTGGCACGAGACACAGATATCTTGTAGATGAAAACTTCTCACAGGCACACCATTCACAAGATTATTTTTCACCAAATGGTTCATCTTTCTCAAGTGAATGTGTCCCATTCTTCTGTGCCAAGATATAGACTCCTTTTCTGTGGCTTTTGAGACAAAGCAAGTGACTTGTGCAGATGTTGTAATCGCTTGGCTCATGTCGAGAATATAAAGATCATTAACTCTCGGAGCCGATAAGAGAATCCATTCTTGTGGAATTTTGAATCCAGGTTTCAGCACATAGCAGCCGGCATCATCAAAATGCACTGAGAATTTTTTATCGCAGATTTGCGACACACTGAGAAGATTGTGATCAATTTGCTTAACATAATTGATCTTATCGAAGCACACAAAACCATTTGAGATACTTCCCTCTCCAGTGATGAATCCGCCTTTGTCTCCCGCAAATGCAACATACCCTCCTCTAATGTTTCTCACGTCGTATAGGAGCCGTAAGTCGCCAGTCATGTGCCTGGATGCTCCACTATCAACAATCCAGTGACTATTAATAGTTCCTCCTAGAACATCCTGCACATGTCATGTAAAAACATCAGTTGAGAATGGGGACCCAAGCCTTAGTGGTCTTGGGTCGTCCCTGAGCATCACGAAACGTGATATCAATCTCTTGATGGTTTTCAAGAACAACTGCTCCCCCTGAATTGTCACCCGCCTTAGGTAACCAAGTTCGTTTTTGCCTACCAGTTTTTGAAGATTCTGGTTTTACAGGTTGTGACACACTTGGTTCCCTTTGAACTGTTTTAACTTCAGATTTTAAAGCTTTTTCAACAGTTTTCATGTTCTTATGTCGTTGTTTAGTTTCTTGTTCTTTTACAGATCGTTTATCATGTTTAGGTGAAACTGACCGACGTTGAAGATGAACTGTTTCAGGTGGAGCTTTCTCAACAAATTTACTCTTTGGAGCATTTGGGCAGTTTTTGATGATGTGCCCAATTTCTCCACATTTAAAACATGTTCTCCTTTCAACAAATTTTGGAGAACTTGATTGACCACAAGATGTCGAACTCGTGGAACCCGAGGTACTAGCCTTTTCATCACACCCATTTGTGCGTTGAGTGTAATTGTTATCACTGTTACGTTTTAAGATTGTCACTTGTTTTACAAAATCCGTGTTAGATTTGTTCTCAAAAGTTTCAATCTTATCAGTACCCTTGGATGACACGAACTTGACATCTTTTGCTTTCTTTTGAAATCGAGCTCCTTTTGTTTCAGACTTCATCTGAGAGACTTTATGCTTTTGAGCTCGTTTGACTGGTTGTTTACCATTAGAAGCAGTAGGTTGTTGAGTGGTTGGAGATTTTTAATTACCAAACTGCTTTCTAATCTCAGCCTTAGGAATTGGATCACATTGTGTTACAACAATTCCCGGAAGTGTTTTTCCCAAAAATTTGTTTGTGTTGTCTTCAAAGACTTTGTCAATCAAAGATTTATTTACATTTTTAATTGGGAAAACATGATCTGAGTAGATTTTATTATCTCCAACCAATGTATACAACACGTTACTGCTTTTAACAGTAGACACACATGTCTTATCAACTTTGACAGGATCAATCACTTGTTTCTTAACAGATGGAACATCAGGAGTATCAGGATCACAAAGGATGTGATTCTCTCGCGGAATAACTACTCCTTTCATCTTGTTAAGTGATTTATCCTGATCACTTACAACCACTTCTGATTCATCATCCGATGTCTCATAGTCCTCGATAATTGGAGGACTTTGCTTCATGGATGATGACGTTTCGTGTTCCTTAGAGGCTGTGTTTGAAGAATTGTCCGGTTTGAACCCTAGGCCAGTAGCAAATTCCTCAACATCAAGAGGCACACTGGGTTCATACCGAGGCATTTCCTCCTCATCAGGCATTTTGGTATAATTATTCATCAAAGGGGGCGGACATTTCTTATACCCTATGCCTTTCTGATTTCCCTTCGGTTGTTGAACATCGATGATGTGAACAAGCACAAATTGGGAGTTAGAATAACTTTCCAATTTTTGTTTGATCGCATTGCTCGCATTGGGCAATGGCTAACTGCTTCTTAGTTTCTTCCACAATGTTAATATATTCATTTATACTTACTTGCTTGTGGTAAACTACTTTGTTAACCTCGGACACATTTTTCTTTAATGTTTCTATTACAGATTTAAATTCTTTTTCATTCCGAGTTAAAGCCATGTTCGCCTCTTTGCATTTCGACAGTTCAATAACCAAATTATGATTATGACTATGAAGCTTTTCTGATTCAAGCTTCATATCAGCACATGATTTACAAACAGTAGGAGCAGGAGGTTCAGAATTTACCTGACTAGAAGAGGCTGATCCGTTTGCCATAAAGGCAGTTTGAAAAAAAAAAGCTCCATCTTCAGAAAATAACTTCTCCATTTCCTTTGATGCAGTATCCGCCTTCCTAATCAGAATTGATTTCTGACATTTAAGCTCATCAGCTTCATTCAGTAAATCCTGAATATCATCACCTCCTTCCTCCTTCACATCAGACTCTGAGTGATTATCCCCAGAAACAGAGCCTTCTTCATCAGAACTTCCAGAATAACCAGAACTGTCATCACTTCCAGAGGACTCTTCTTTATGAACATGCTCGATGATCTTTGCATAACAAGCTGTTCCACTTCTCTGATCATCTTCACCAAACTGCACTGACCAGTCACATCCCTCATCAGCTTGAATAGCCAGAGCCCGATTGGGATTTGAAGTTCCAGGCTGGCCCTGATTGTTATTAACTGCCACCATCCTCCTCTCACGGTTTTCTTGCTGGGCATTCACATTTGTAGTACTCGTCTGGTTTCTGAAAGGGTTGTGATTGCCATGTTTTGTTGGTAGAGTGCACTCACGTTTGAAGTGCCCTTTATTACCACAGTTGAAGCATGTAACGGCGTTGATATCAAACCCATACTTCGTATCTTTCTTTCCTTCCAACGAAGTTCTACCAGTACGAGCCATGAAGTCTTTGGCCCTTCTAACTGCACTTGCAAAAGCCCACTTAATATCCATCAACTCCATTTCTTCCTTGTCGATCTGTTGATAATCTTCATTGGTCATGTTGATGTTTCCAAGCTGACCTGCTACCAAACCACAGTAAGCACTGACCATTGTATTGATAATTTCCATGTGCTCCTTAGCAACTTCAATGCTGAGGTGTGAAAGGTTTGAATTATCGACTCGGATTGTGTTAGGGTTTTGAGGTTGAGGATTGCTTGTATAGTGAGCCTGCTGTTGTTGTTGTGGAGGTTGGACTTGTGGCTGTGTTGGGACAGGAATGTATGACCTCGGATCAAAAGCCGGAGCAGCAGTTGATTGAGGAAACGGAAGAGAACTTGTGTTGGACACAAATGCAGTTTGCAGTTTAGGTTGCTGTTGCTGAGCTGCAGCGGATCTTGCCAAAGCATCGAAGCCTGGAAGGTACATCTCTGTATTCTGAGGAGCGGGAGCTCGCTTTGCTTTTCTGATTTCTTCATCATTTTTATGTTCCAGCTTCTGAATGAACTCGTAGATGTTAACCGTGTCTAGAGTTCCAGTGTGCTTCAACAGCTCAATAAAAGAACTCCATTTTGGAGGTAAGGCGTCAGCAAACCTATTTACCATGTCTTGTTGAGTAGAGACAACCCCATAAGCACACATTTCACTAATCAGATGGTAGAAACGTGTTGTCATATCATTTAGAGTTTCGTTTTCCAAAAATTGAAACGATTCAAACTCTTTCTTCAACAAATCATGACGAGACTTTCGAGTAGCTGCATTGCCTTCTCCTCTAGCAACTAAGGCATCCCACAATGTTTTCGTGGTCTTGCAGTAGGAGAACTGATGATAGATATCTTTATTGAGTGCTTGTGTAAGTGTAGCAAAGGCCTTTTTCTCCAATTCATAAGCCTTCTTGTCATTTTCCAGCATGTTAGCATAACCTTCTGAAGTGGACGCAGCAACCTCCAGATTAGCATTGAATGCATTGATGAAACACGTCCAAAGATCGGTGCTTTGCCCTTGAACATACGTGTGAAAGCGGTTTTTCCATGATGGAAAGTCGTTCATATGATTCAACTTTGGTGGACGATTGTTGCTGCCCGTTTCGCTTTCACTAATCAGAAGATTTTGAATGCTTTGACTCTGATTGGATACCAAAGCCCATTGACTTGGACTGATTGATGGCGGTGGAAACATACTTTTCGCCCAAGCTGCAGCAGAGGTTAGCTCTTGACTAGATTGTGAGTCAATGCTCCAGTCCCAAGGACTTGTACAACTCATTTTGATCAAATACTAATAGAAAAACCTACACAAATACAAACTGTTAAATGCAAACAGACAAGAATCGAAAGATCAAGACTTGTTCGAAGGATCAACAGTGTTCGAAAGATCACTGTTGAGTTTCGAACAAAGACTTCGAAAGATTGACTTCGAAAGATTTACCACACGAAGGATCCTTATCTTTCGAAAGATGATTTCGAAAGATTCTCCTTATCTTTCGAACACAGATCTCGAAAGATTCACAATGAAAGATCCTTATCTTTCGAACACAGATCTCGAAAGATTCACCAACACGAAGGATCCTTATCTTTCGAAGAGTAACAGTAGCTCGAACGATGTATCCTTCGAAAAGATTCCTTGGCTCGAAAGATAGAACACAAGCTTCGAAAGATGTTCGAAGGATGGGTATCTGTCGAACCTCCTTGATCGAAAGATGATCTTTCGACTTCGAAGGATGTCTTTCGATGAGCTCTGACACACTGACACGAAGTTGACGGGTAGGTGAAAAAGGTGATGGGTTGGTGAAGCAACTTTCGGCAGAAGGGATGTCCTGACACAACTTTTCTACCAACTTTGAAAATATTACCCAAAATGGACAACCCTATCCAGAAACCGGTCACCGGAATTATGACCGGAATTTGGCCGGAAATCACCAAAAGCCTTAAAAACAAGTTTTTAAGTTACCCAACCCAAACTTGAACACTCCCGAAAGGTTTAGAACGCGTTTTTCAGTTTAAAGATGCAGGAAAACCACCAAAACGGGTGCTAAACCAAGTGTCCAAACACACCAAGAACTTGAACAAACCCGGTTTTAAACAAGGTAAAGAGCCACGGCTCTGATACCACTTGTAGGTCCCTCTCGGAGGATGACGAA
The DNA here is from genome assembly GCF_002127325.2 of Helianthus annuus. Taxonomy (NCBI): domain Eukaryota; kingdom Viridiplantae; phylum Streptophyta; class Magnoliopsida; order Asterales; family Asteraceae; genus Helianthus; species Helianthus annuus. Next base: position 49,529,430 of record NC_035440.2, on the reverse strand, counting down.
CCTAAACCTTGTTATACAAACCCACTAGCGAGTGCGGAATCCAAGCTAGCAAGCAAACCGAGATGAAACAAGTATAAACACAAACACACAAAGTTCACCGATTAACACCACTGTATTAATACGTATGAAAGGTTCCGGTTACAAGCACAAGGTTTACAAATCAGTTTTGCAAACTCTCTAGTGTGTGTGTGTGTGTGTGTTTCGGACAGAATGCTCTCAACTCTCTATGTGTGCATCTGTCTCTCAAGTCTCTTGAGTCTATCTGAAATGAACACACTGCATGGGTTTATATACCCATACACAGCAGGTCTGTTCCGAAGGATCCGATAGATGTCTCGAAGGATCATCTATCGATGTTGAACCTGTCGAAGGATCAGGAATACTGATCGAAAGATCATCTTTCGATCAGACTTCCATCGAAGGGTTCACAGTGACCTCGAAGGTTGATCTATCGAGGTCCATCCATCGAAGGTTCAACTTTCGATCTCATCGAAGGATCCAAACTATCCTTCGATGAGACATCCTTCGAACCAGACATGTTACATTCATAAACTAACTGTTTGGCCAAGTCAAACTAGGAGGATAGTTGACTTGGTCAAACTTACATGACAAACAAGAACATCGTTTTACATCGTGACCGAATACAGACAAAGTACAGACACAAGTGCACCAACACTATCAACATCGGAACACCCTATGATTAAATTAGAACGTAGCCCGTGTAAATGTCAGACAATAAGCATTAGTGCCTTTCACATATCTATGGGTTCGTTTCACACACACCGATAGTTATTAACTGTAGGTGCCTTTAGAAATTGACCAACTTGATTAACAACATACGAGAGATCTGGCCTAATAATTGTGAGATATTGCAAGGCGCCTACAAGCGAACTGTATAGTGTAGGATTAGAAAATAATAGCCCATTGAGAGTTCAATTGTAGCAATAGGACTATGCACCACTTTTGCATCAAACAAACGGAATATGGACCAGGTATTGCAAGGCGCCAACAAGCGATCTATGCACCACTGCACCACTACATCACCGCCGCTTCCGCCGCAAGCCACCACGTACTCCGCCATGTTTTTGGGTGAGAAAGATCAGATCTGTTTCGCGTGTGGATTCGCGTGGTGATCTTTGAGATTTCTAATTCAATTTTCTAGCAAAGTCGTTCGTCACATCCATCGTGCAAGTCTTCGATATTGATCAAGGTATAACCATAAACCCGCTATGGATGTGTTTACATATAATTATTCGAATAGACCGTAACTGGATCGCAGATGGGAAAAGTATTATATGTATTTGTGTTTATCTGATTAGCAATAAAGAGTTAATATTGTTATCTTTTAATATAAAATTGAATTTTATAAATTAAAACGAATAAACAGGATAGGATATAAAAGTATATTCAATTTTAGAAATGTATTGATGTTCAATATTAAAAATTTTCTAAAACTAAATGTACTTTTCGGTCACATGCATGCTTCTTTTTACTTCGATCCGGCCTGTGGGTTTAAACTTGAACACTTGAACAACTTTGTATTTGTATATATTCCGACACTTTTAATGTTATGAATATTTTTACTCTAAATACTTCCGTTGCACTATTATTAAAGTGTGATACTGTTATCCAATCGTCACGACCCATCCGGGCCCATCGGAAATCAGGTTTAACAACTAGCGTATTGAATATCACCTTGTTCCAATGCATCCAGAGGTAAAGCATCACGAACTACTTCAATAAGTACAATTTATCGTGCTGCAAGTGTAGCCCGAATACCATTCTCAATTGTTTCTGTTGTTGCCAAAAAGTTAGAGTAAATTGCACAAAACATCCTTTAAGTTTCCTTAAACTTGTAGGTTCTGGCCTTTATGTTTAAAACTTGCTAAAACATCCTTTAAGTTTATTTATGTTGCTGATTCAATCCTTTACGACTAACCAAGTTAATCTCATCAGTTATATTCACTCATATGCATAACATGTGAGGGTATATTCGTAATTTTGGTTGATATTATTATAAAACCCTCTTTATGTATTCTATCTTCTTGTGTAAGCTTTACCAATCCTTTTCTTTCACATGGCACACACACAACTCTATATACACAGCCATTCAAGATTATAAGAGAGATAAAGTTTAGTAGAGATTGAGGGAGAGGCTTCTTAGAGAGAGAGAGAGAGAGAAACCAGATGGAGTGACAGAGAGAGAAACTGGGTCTTTTCGACAACGAAGACGGATGACAAAGATGATCGGCATCGATGGTGTGACGACGGAGATAGACGTTTTCGATGGTAAAGACCACCGAAGCTATAGTGGTAATGAGTGGTTTACAGCAGAAGTACATGGTGGAGGTTAGTGATGTTCTGGGTGGATTTTGGATGGTGGTTTCCAATGGTCGTGGAGTTGAACGATTTCTGGCGATGTCGATGATAATATTACTCTCGCTTAACAGGTTACTCTCTCGACACCTGTTTTTTCCTTTCGTGTGTTACATAAAATCTCCTTGATTATTTTTTATGGAAACTTTGGGTGCGGGACTGGGGGTCATTGACCCGAACGGTGGAGTTGAATGGTGGTTGTTGATGTTTTTACAGGTTGTGGTAGTGGTGTGATGATGAAACATGGGATCGAGTTCGAGATCATTTGGAAGTGACTCAATACAATCAACCGATTAATTCAGCTAACCGGTTCAAGGTTGTTTATGAACGGGTCAACATAATTGAGATCGGACTTGGGTAGTGAGTGATGATCAGAATTTGTGGGTGATCAGACAAGGTTAGTAAGAGAAGATCCACTGTGGAAGATAGGGTTTTGGAACCACATTGTCCTTTTTAGTGGGTTTTTTAAGATCAACCAAAATTACGAATATACCCTCACATGTTATGCATGTAGGGAATATAACTGATGAAATTAACTTGGTTAGTCGTAAAGGATTGAACCAGCAACAAAAATAAACTTAAAGGATGTTTTAACGAGTTTTAAACATAAAGGTTGGAACCTACAAGTTTAAGGAAACTTAAAGTATGTTTTGTGCAAATTACTCCAAAAATTATTTAAATGTGAAATTACTAAACAAATTTATGTTGTAATTGCAAAAATAATCCTTGATGTTCCTAAAAAATGCATGATTTGACGACAGTCAGGAACATCTAGTGAATTTTCATCTACAATAGTTACTTGGTTATGCTTGGGAAAGAAGGGTCTTGGAGGTCTCGGTACAACAGCTATATATGTAGAGAAAACAACACAAAACACAAAATTTAGGCACAATCTTAAAAACAACAATAGGTTTTGAAAAATAGTTTCATACTTAGAAAGATTTCTAAGGTATGAAAACATTTAACACAAAACCCTAAACAAGTAATAATCTGGACAAACATTCAACACATGAACGTTCCAGACTATACTTATACCTCGGAATGAATATTTTACAAGTCAACAACATCAAGGTAAACCGGAATATTAGTACTCCGGAATCAACAAACCAACTAAATGTTGACTTAGTCAACATTTGAATGTATTCTGGAAAACATTAGTACCCCGGAATCAACAAACCACCTAAATGTTGACGTGGTCAACATTTGAATGTATTCCAGTACTAACATGTTTACCGGAATTTGAAAAACCCAAACAAAAACCTTATCGTGTTGACTTGGTCAAAATCTTCGATCAAACGAAGTTTACACATCTTCTTTTTCAAAAATTCAAAACTTCAAAACTTCAAAATCCTAATTTATCAAGAACTTGTCTAAATTCAACATACTATGTTTCATTAAACTTGTTATCAATCAATTAATACAAATCCTAATTTATCTAAAACCTATTTTAACTAATATCCTCAAAATCAATCAACTTCAAAACCAAAACCAAAACCAAAACCCTAACCCTCTAGGGTTCAAAACGTGGTCAATTAAATCTTCGCAATAGAGTTAACACATAGATTGATGACAATGATGATGTTCTTTGTCACATAAGAATACCTTCGATTTCCTTTTAACAGTTCTGAGAAACGTATCGAAAAAACTAACAGTAGAACAAGCTTTAAAGAAAGTTATCTGGATGGTTTTGACAGTAATAGTTCAGAGGTTTATGTGAGACTCTGAAATGTTCAACCTTTTATATAATCCACAAAGCTCTAGAACTAATCCTTTCCAAGAAATTCAAATACTCCAAAACCCTTCGTTTTTCCAGATAATACCTATACTCTGTACTCAATCAACAAAGTCTACAAATGATATGTTCTTCGGAATAAGTCTACAAAGTCAACATAAACCTGTTCTCGAGAACAAGTCAACAAAACCAATCAAGACTTTGTTCTCAGGAACTCCTAAACCATACCTTTTCAAATTTCTCTGAGTAAATTTTCATTTAGCCCCTGAGTTTTTGTCCAAATTGCCATTTAGTCCAAATAGTTTTTTTTCTCCTCTGGGTCCCTGACTTTTCCTTTTTCTTGCCAATTTGATCACATTGCCTAACTTAGTCTAAAAACCAGGTTATAATCAAGGGGATTTTTGGCGTTAAATTACTATGAAGTTCATAAATTATGTTGTAAACTACCCTTGGTTGTCACTACACAACAGTTATGCAAAAAATACCCCTGGTTATAACCATATTTTTAGACTGAGTTAGGAAATGTGATTAAAATGGCAAGAAAATGGAAAAGTCAGGGACCCAGAGAAGGAAAAAAAACTATTTAGACTAAAATGACAATTTGGACCAAACCTCAAGGACTAAAATGGCAATTTACTCAATTTCTCTAGAACCTAAATTTCCAAATGTTCAAACTCTGTTCCAAAAGTTTTCCTGAGCACAAAGTGTCCCTAAAACTAGTGTACCCCTAAACAACTTACCAACTACGTCAATTCCACACACTTAGACAAATCTTGCTGACATATTTCAAGAAAAGACTTATTTTAAATTACGAATTAGATTGTAATAAAATATTTTTGGCTTTTTAATACTTTATAACAAAACACATTAAAAATCTTTTTGTAATTTTGTAAAAGAAAAACAATAAAGAAGTAAAAAATATATACAAACAAATCCTTTTGTCAAAACACGCGTAAGAAGATCATAACAGCATATCTGTCAAAAACTAACATAGTTAGTATCATCCCAAACAATTTTAAACAAATGGAATAAGTAGTTCACAATGATCTAAAGTATTGTGGTCCACTTAAAATTAATCCACGTTTTTATATACTGTTTTTGATATATCGCAATTAGGTATATTAAAACTTAAAGTAACTATGTTCCCCATCCCATAATATACTTCCATATCAAGATTGCCTAGATTTCATCTTACATGTGAATACACTACTATAATATCTGTATCCAGCTATACTGCGAGACCTTGAGAGCTCAGTCTAGTGCCACCGCTCTGACAAAGAGATGAAGGCTCCACTTTAGGAGATGTACCAATAGTTTGGTATCTTTTTCTGCAATCGAAGCAGTTTTGAATATATGTTCCTAGTGGTAACATAATTTTGTATTTGTACTTGACGTGAGCGAGGGTGTGTATGCTTTTAATATATTTTTAAGTACTTTTTACTCCTTTATCAAGCTTTAAATTTATAAACACGATATAACACTATCACTGCCTCCAACACGCTAGGGCAAGTGCACCCATCGTTGGCATAGTATAGTGATGATAAGATATCGAGGTCATCCAAGGACACAAGAGCTTTTAGTACTAGATTATTATCACTGCCTAATCTAACCAAATTTTAAGAAAAATATTTTTAATAAGTAAAATAAAGAAAGAAACAAATAAAGTGAAATAAATAAATAGACAAGATAGAATCACTTGGCTCTAACTCATCTTTTACGTGTCCTTTGATGATTTTCGCACTTTGAGTTTTTTAAGAGATTATCTTAGTTATAGTGGCATGTCCCTCTTTTGGAGGCAACACAACCCTTGGCCATATTGTTCTGAGTCAACAGGGATACAATACCGCAAGGACGGAATATTGAAAGATAATTAAGTTAGTAATGCAAAATGTGGCATGTCCCACTTTTGGAGGAAACGCCACCCTCGGCATATTGGTCTAAGTCAGCAGGGATACAGTCCCTGTTAGGATCTGAGTTTGTTTGATTGTCTTGCTTAATTAGGTGAATAATGAAAGAAGATAAATCAGAGATGAATTGTAGCGGAATATTGAAGATAAACTTTATAACACAATCAAAGAAGAATAGTTTTCAACAAACATGATTTCATTAGTCAAAAGATTGTATGAATTACAAAGATTCAACTATGCATGCATGTATTACTAAACTCCCACTCAGCCTGAGCTCACAGTTAGTTCGTACAAGATGAATGGTGAAAGAGAGCTAATAGAATAGTACAGGTACTATTCTATTTATAGTACAATCCTAACCACTGAGCATCTAATGCTGACGTCACCTAGACAGTGACATCTAACAGACTAACAACCTCTAAACACTTATACAAATAAACATTGTTACATTAATCAATTGTTAAGTAAAACACTGATACTTGTATCCGCTATTGATGCCCAAGCACTGATGTTGCAGATCAGTGCTTTCTTCCATGGGTGATCAAGCCTTTGAGTCAGCAATGCTTTAGTCTTCATCAGGTCTTTGACAATCAGTAGTTGTTAGGTATTCTCAGTCTTTATACCCAGCAGTACTTAGATGAACAGATGTTAGAAGCACTGCCATTGGAAGGAACTTAGAACATGCATTGCTTATTGTGGATCAACTGTTGAGAAGCAGTTTTGGCTTTCAGTATCATCTGTTCTTCTAGGTTTGATTACACGGGCCAACAATCTCTCCCTAGAACAGATGATGCCAAAACATTTCTTTATTCTTGATCTTTATTCTCTCATCAGATTTTCCCTTATTTGCCCTTTGAATAGCTGTTCAAAGTTCAGGGAATTTTCATCATCTTCATCCCTATGAAGTTGAAGTTCCAAAATATCTAGGAGGTCAGCTGCATCCAGACCTAATGCATCCTCCCTTGCAATGTGTTCAACTCTACCATTGGACTTGAGCAGAGTCAATACGTAGGTCTTTTTATCAGACTGCCACTTTTGTATTTTTGAGTCCAATGGGTTTCTTGGGATAGATTTTATTTGTGATGAGTTTGGAGATAGAGGCCTGTTTGTCAGCCTTTAGACAGTTTCAGCAAGTTGAGCTTGAAGCTTTAATGAAGTATCATCCAATCCATACAAAATTTAATTCTTGATAGCTAGTTTCATAATGTCAGCTTCTCTATTTTCATCTTCCTCATCCATCTGCTTCTGTCTTTTTCTTTGATTCAAGACTTGGGTGGATAAGTCAGAGGATGTGAATAGTGTTTTAAGTGAGAGGGTCTGCTGCTGTGGCTTATCAGTGGTTTAATCTTTGTACACCGGCTTCTTTGGAGCTGTTGGATCAGTTTCTCTTAGTTTTTCTAGCTTGTCATATACTTGATCAAGATATTGCCTTGACCATCTTGAAATGTACCTTGCATTCCCATACTTAGCTGCAACCTGCTCAACTCTCTTCCTCTTGTGTTCTAAAGTAAGCTCTGCACTGGATTTCTTGAACTTGTTCCGGTTTGGTGCAGTCTTCTTCATCTGAGGATCATTCTTCATCCTTTCACATCTGTTTGCTTCTTATTTGAGAGTTGTGAGAGGCCAGTCTTTGAACTGATGTTCTTTGGCAGGGTATGGTTTGTCTCTCATGATAAGTTCTAAGAGATATTTCCTTAGCTTTCTTTGAAGATCAGCATTCGGTGGCAGATTTGACATCTCCTTGCTCAGGTCCCTTACAAAGTCTTCCAGTTTCCTGACTTTACTTAACCCATGCTGCATTAAACTTGACAAGTTGGTCTCGCATTTCCCTTTACTCTGTTGCTTGGCAATGAATTCAGCTTGCTTGGCTTTAGTTTCAGATATTCATCCATGTTTCTTGGATTTCTGAAGCCATAAAGAGATGGGAAGGTTCTCTTGGATGGATCATCCTTTGTATAGAATAGTCTCATTTCATCTTTAAATGCATGCAATTCTAGAGGATAGGTTACTGCCAGTGGGATGTCTCGTGAAGGGTTTTGACCCGTGAGTGGTTGTGGTTGAATAAATGGGTTTGATGTTGGTGATGGTGGAGGATTAAATGGCTCAGGGTTGTTTAAATGAATGGTGAAGATGAAATAGGAGTAGGTGCAATTATATCATCATTATTCACTTAGAACTTTCTTTTCCTTGTGTATACTGATGTTGGAGAAGAAGTTTTTGTAGGAGTATTGGTAATAGGAGTGAAGATTGCTTGTGATGGGAACTGAAATGTTGTGGAAGTGGTGGATTGACTAATAGCTGTTGAAACAACTGGTGTCTCAACCACTGTTGTCTTAACATCTGTTGTACCTTTAGGAGTATCAACATCTGTTGTAGTTGAAGATGATAATGCTGATGATGGTTTTGTTTTCTGCTTTTTGGCAGGTGGTTTTTGTGGTGAAGGTGTTGGTTTAGATGTAGCAGTGGGTGGCTTTTCTGAACCAGCAGTGGTTTTGAGAACAGCAGTGGTTGGCCTTTTAGGTGTTTGTTTTTGTGGTTGTGGTTAAGAAAATGTGACAAGTGGTGGCTTGTTATGTTTGAATGATTTCCTTCTGTTTGAAGTGCCAAGATCTTTTGTCTTGAGTTCCCTATCATTCAACTCCTTTTGTCCCTTTTTCCAAATCCTTTCCTTTGTTCCATTCTGATTCTGGATAGTCTTTTTGTTTGCAACTTCTTCATCTGCTAGAATATTCAGGGTTTCATCAACTCCCTTTTCTTTTTCTTTGACAGATGTTTCAACAGATGTTGCAGAAGACTTCTTTTCAGGCCATAGCTTTTGTCTTGGTGTAGCTTTACCAAAGTTTTTCATGTTATGTCTTTCCCCCCTTTTTGACATCATCCTCTTCTTTTTCAAAGACAGGAGAAGGGGTAGTGCCAGTCAATTTTACCAGGGCTTTTTTGATGCCCCTGATATCTTCCTGAGTATCCTTATATCTTGCCTCAACCATGATTCTTACAAATTCTATTTCTGTTTTGTGTTGTGTTGTGTTGAGCAGCAAGCAATTCCCTTTGATGAGATAGAATAGGCTGGACAGCATTCCAAAGCTCTTGGAAGTATTGTTGTGGTGTTGGCTGACTTTTGGAAGCTTCTACCAAAAATTGAATAAATTCATTCATTTGTGCAATAGTGGTTTCTATTGTAGAAAGCCTCTCCATCAAATCTTGGTATTTTAAAACATCACCCGACTCAATGGGATCATCTGATTTTCCACCAGTGGTGGTTTCATCAGTTGTTGAAACATGAGGATTCTCCAAGTTTTCATCAACTGATGCCCCTTGTTCTCGGTACTGGGACTTCCCTCTGCAGTGGTTACCTTAGAAATCTCACCAGTGGTTAGCTTGAAGACCAGTGGATACCTTGGTTACATCAGCATTGGTTGCCTTCAAGGGAGTCTTAAGTATGAAACTACTGTCCACATGTAGATCAGTGGATCCAACATCTGTAGTAGCTGCTCCACTTACCAACAAGAATTTCGTGAAATTCTAGTGGTGTAGCCTCCTCAGCTGTTTGTGGGATAACCAATTGAGTTGGTTCAGATACAGCCATTGTAGAAGTTGTATTCTCACTAATGGGTTGGTGAGAGGGGCTGTTTTGTATCTGAATCTCAATGGCATCAAACAGAGGTTTAAAGGATGGTGGAATTTGAGATGTGGAGAGTGGTGTGGAAAGAGAATTTGCCCCGGGAGGAGGACTGTTAAGCATACTCTCAAGTGAGGGCAATGCTTCATATGGAGGTGTCCCTGTGCATACAACATGATCCTTTTGTGAGGAAGCATGAGGAGTTGAGGCTTTAGGTGGAGATCTTACCAATTGTTGTGAGGAAGTAGCAACAGTGGTTTCAGGTGACTTTTGTGTTGTCACTGGGTTAACTTCTGGGATCTCATCTTCCAAAAGGCCATTTTTGGTGGGTTTGGTGGGCTTGGTGGATTTCTTTGTGGTCTTTTTGGTAGTTTTTGGTGGGGGTTGCACAGCAGTGGTTGTGCTGCTGTGGTCACCATGAGCAGTGGGCTCAGTAGCTGAAGTTTGAGGAGCAGATTTGGACTCATCCAAAATTTGCTCAGACTCCCCTACAGTGAATCAACACATCCAGAAAGTACTTGTACTGTAAAGGCAAGTGTGTCTTGTTAAGCTGTGCACTAAGTACATCTCCTGTGCACTTCATTCTGAGTAGATATCCTTGATAACATCATGCAAACATAGTGTGTGATCTTTAGGCTTTACAGCAAACTGCAAAACCATTCGCATGGTCTCCTCTGATGCTTTAACATTGTGCCCCTCAACCTTTGCCTTTGCCTTTATCACTTCTTCATTGTTTTCATCTTCAATCGTAGCAAAATCCTGAAATGCAAGCTGATGACTTTTGTATGCTACAAGCTCATGTGAAACGGCATAGAAAATACTTAAGTGACGTAGAAAAGTAATAATTCCTTGAAAATCAGCCGCGTGTTGTTTCTGCGGATCCAATAATGCACACATGTTATGTCACGCGTCGCATAACATATCCTCCTCAGACCTGACTTTCTTGCCCTTAGATTGCTTAGGTGCCATATCTGTACACATAAATAACTAGCACGTACTAAGAAACATAAACTATTCGATAACCAAAGTTAGAATTTTTTCTATGTGTGGTTTCAAATGACAAGGGTATATCTAAACAACAACCTTTGTCACATGGATAAACCAAACTAAACACACAAGCTTCAAACGATACCATATGAATCCAAACGATAAGGTTATTTCCAAATGACAACCTATATCGCTTGGAAATCTCAAACGACATCTTAAAGAACAAAACGATAATGATCAAACGACAACAAATGATATGTTACACCCAGTTTATAGTACTAGATTTATGACATAAGAACATGCAATTGATACCAAAAATTTAGAGTTTACAAAAACTTTTAGTATTTTAAACCATAACTAGACACTACATACAGGTATTGTTCTTACGAAACCATCATCAAGACGATAACTACAATTGTTTACATAGTTTTTAGAACTAAAGATAATGTGCGGAAGCGTTTGTTAGAGTGTTCGGTTCAGATGCATATGCTTGATCATCACCCTTCTGCTAGAAAACCTGAAAACTGAGCATTTTAATCCAATGTTAGTATTATGGTCCTTGACCAATAATATAAAAGAAAAGGTGTGTTTAAAACTAATTAGGGAAATCATGAATTATGAATTTCAGCATTTGGAACTGGGGGCTACCGTAACTTACGGTAGCCACCGTAAGTTACGGTGGCACCTGGAAGATTATTGTTCTGCCGTAAAGCAGAAGAATCCCACCGTAGCATTTTATTGGCTACCGTAAGTTATGGTATCACCGTAACTTACGGTAGACTCTGCACATGTTTTCTTGCTTTGTGATCTTAGACATTCTAGTTCCGTTTTGCAGGAAATTAACCTTGAACAAGTTTATCACCTACCCAACGTTAATTACCCATGTTTGGAATTATTACTCGCTATCATGTTTCGCTTTCCCATGAGGAATCGCTTACGCCGTCAAACACATGTTTAAATCCAAGACTTCATATTTACCAACTATACTACTTAAACATGCTTACCCATTCAGATCCTTAACTCCTATATGAAGAGTTTAAATTCGCAACAAGTTTAGTGCGTCCAACTTACAACTTAGACAATAATTATAACCATGCTTTATGTAAAGATGTATAACTTCATGTTATATACAAAACTTGTTTTGACCCGTTTGGGTACTAAATAAAGCATCTTACGGACATCCAATTCCATGTTTATTACTTGTTTAAGACTTTTAGTCGAGTTCATAACATAAAGCTAACTCTCGGTCATCATGTTTGAATAATGGGATAAAACTTAACAATAAGTATAATGTAATGAAACAATAAATTTCATACCTTTAGAGCACGCCTTTTCCCCGTGAATTCCCTTCGGCTTGTCCGCTTGATGATCCGGACTCTTTGCCTAGAAAATTCAGTTTTTAACTTGTTTAGAATTCTTTTCATGGCCATATTCACATCGCTCATGAGACATGATCAAAGTCTGCGTTTCCATCAAGTTTAACATAAAAATCCTCACTTAGGCATTTCAACAAACACCTAACGGGTCAGATTTTCCTACCATCATCTCCAAGTTCATGACTTGCAATTAAACCTCAAATTTTCACTTTAATTAGTAAACCTTGCACACAACTTAGCATCAATATCACGGGAATTACTTCCTATAATGAAATTATACTAGAATTATCATTCAAAGTCCTAGTGTTCATCATCATCTTATAAAACCCATAACCTAGCTTCCATGGATTCATGGAATTTCCTGAATTTGGGCATAAATTCACATGTAGTTGTCTAGGTTTTACTCCTAGACACTATATCATCATTAATCTAACTAAATTACTTTCATGCATCAACAAATTTCAGATTGCTTAAATTCATGAGGATTTCAAGTAGAGAATTCTCATCAAATTTTTACATACCTCTTAATCCCCTTGCGATGAGGATCACAATTCTAAGCTCGGATTTCGTTCTGGTTAGGATTTGCACCTCCAATTTAAGGGATTTGTGGATTTTAGGGTTTGAAAGTGGGGAAGCTCTCCCCTGCTTGTTCTTGATCGACCAGACTCCCAATTTTGGGATGTTTGGTTTATTTTTGTTACTATTAGTAACTTAGTTTGTGTTTTGACAAGTTTAGACCCTCAACTTTGTTTTATTTTTGAGTTTATGTGTTTTAACCCTATTGTGAATTATTTCAAGACTTGAACTTAACTAGGTTAAGTTCCTAGTTTGTAAATTCTTGTTTATTAACTCTTTGAATTTTCTAATATAAGGATTTATATTTTCGTGGTGTTACAAGTCCACCCCCCTTAAAAAGGGTTTCGTCCCCGAAACCGAATTACGTACCAAATAATGTAGGGTGGAGTCGTCGCATCTCCTCTTCGGATTCCCATGTAGTGTCTGACCCTTTTCTGTGCCCCCATTTGACCTTGACTTGATTTATCACCTTGTTCCTCAAACTTTTCTCTTTACGATCTAAAGTCGCAATTGGCTTTACTGCATAGTTGAGGCTGTTATCCACCTCGATATCATCGTAGTGGATATGAGCAGTTTCGTCGGCCAAACATTTTCGGAGGTGTGACACGTGGAATGTGCTATGAATTCCACTCAACTCTTCGGGTAATTCAAGTCGATAAGCTACTTTACCAACCCGTTCAGTGATTCTAAATGGCCCAATAAATCTTGGGCTTAGTTTTCCCCTTTTTCTGAATCTAATAATGCCCTTCCATGGGGAAACTTTTAGTATAACCGTGTCGCCAACCTGAAATTCAATTGGCCTATTTCTTTTATCCGCATACGCCTTTTGCCGGTCTTGGGCCGCTTTCAAGTGTGCCCGAACTATGTCGATTTTCTCATTCGTAGTTCGGATTATATCGGTAGGTGCTAGCCCTCGTGGACCCACTTTTCCCCAACATACTGGAGTTCGACACTTTCTGCCATATAATAGCGCATATGGGGCCATCTTAATACTCGCGTGATAGCTATTATTATATGCAAATTCGACCAAGGGTAGATGGACATCCCAACTACCTCCGAAGTCGATAATGCAAGCCCGCAACATATCTCCCAACGTTTGTATTGTTCTTTCACTCTGCCCATCCATTTGTGGATGGTAAGCAGTGCTAAGGAACAACTTAGTTCCCATTTGCTCTTGGAATTCGCGCCAAAATTTCGAAGTAAACCGAGTATCTCTGTCTGACACAATGGATATCGGTACCCCATGCCGTGCTATAATTTCATTAGTGTACACTTCCGAAATCTTCTCAGATGTATAGGCCTCACGAATAGGTATGAAGTGAGCGCTTTTCGTCAATCTGTCTACAGCTACCCATATAGCATCGAACCCACGGTTAGTTTTGGGCAATTTGGTCAACAAATCCATGGTGATTTGTTCCCATTTCCAAACTGGGATTTCCAATGGTTGAAGTTTACCGTATGGCTTTTGGTGTTCCGCCTTGACTTGTAGGCAGGTCAAACACTTTTCCACGTATCTAGCGGTGTCTCGTTTCATTCCGGGCCACCAATAGTTTTGTTTCAAATCATTATACATCTTGGTTGCTCCCGGATGAATGGAATAACGGGATTTGTGTGCTTCATCAAGTAGAAGCTTTTTAACCCCACACGTGTTAGGGACCCAGATTCTATTGAAACGAGTTTTCAAGCCGTGACTGCCTATCTCTAGGTCTTTGACTTGGCCGATAATTCTTTCCTTTTTCCAATTTTCCACCTTCACAGCTTCATTTTGCGCTTCTCGAACTCGTTCTAGTAAGCTCGAAGTCACAATGAGTTGCATTGATCGTACCCGTATCGGGGTATAATCTGCTTTGCGACTCAGCGCATCAGCTACTACATTGGCCTTCTTAGGGTGGTAATGTATTTCACAATCAAAAACTTTGACCGTTTCCAACCACTGCCTTTGTCGCATGTTTAATTCCTTCTGATCGAAGAAATATTTCAAGCTTTTATGGTCGGTAAAGATTGTAAACTTTACCCCGTACAAGTAATGCCTCCATATCTTTAAGGCAAACACCACCGCCGCTAATTCCAAGTCGTGAACCGGATATTTATTTTCATGAATCTTCAGTTGTCTCGAGGCGTAGGCGATGACCTTACCTCGTTGCATTAAAACACACCCGAGCCCCAAACGAGAAGCATCCGAGTAAACCACCATGTCGTCAGTCCCTTCCGGTAATGTTATCACCGGAGCGTGGGTCAACCTTTCTTTGAGCGTTTGGAAGGCTTCCTCTTGCTTAACGCCCCACACGAACTTTTCCTCCTTGCGAGTCAATTTGGTCAACGGCAAGGAAATTTTGGAGAAATCCTGTATGAATCTCCGATAATACCCCGCAAGTCCTAAAAAGCTTCGGATTTCCGAGGGATTTCTTGGAGGGCTCCATTTCGACACGCTTCTATCTTTGACGGATCTACTAGTACTCCATCAGCACTAATGAGATGCCCAAGAAACTGTACCTCTCGTAGCCAGAAAGCACACTTTGTGAATTTTGCATACAACTTTTCTCGTCTGAGTGTGTCTAATACTTCCCGCAAATGACACACGTGCTCAGCTTCATTCTTTGAATATACCAAAATGTCATCGATAAATACAATTACCGACTTATCTAGCATGGGTTTGCAAACCCGGTTCATGAGGTCAAAGAAAGCCGCGGGTGCATTGGTCAACCCGAAGGGCATTACAAGAAACTCATAATGCCCGTACCGTGTACGAAAGGCCGTCTTCGGTACGTCTTCCACCTTGACTTTCAATTGGTGATAACCAGATCGGAGATCAATTTTAGAGAACCAACTTGCTCCTTGTAGTTGGTCAAACAAATCATCAATTCTTGGGAGTGGGTATCGATTCTTCACCGTGAGTTTGTTTAACTCTCGGTAATCGATACACATGCGCATACTGCCATCCTTCTTTTTCACGAATAAGACTGGTGCGCCCCACGGAGACACACTCGGTCGGATAAACCCCTTGTCGAGAAATTCCTGAATTTGAGACATCAATTCTTGTAACTCCGACGGCGCAAGTCGGTATGGCGCCTTGGTCACGGGTTTCGCGCCCGGAATCAACTCGATTCCGAACTCTACTTCCGTTCTGGTGGTATCCCCGGTAGTTCTCCCGGGAACACATCTTCATAATCCCGCACCACCGGTACATCCTCAATTTTAAGGGGCTCTTTTTCTGCTTCGCTTGCATATACAATATAGGCCTTGCATCCATGTTTCATGAGTTTATGAGCTTCTAGCATTGTGCATATCATTGGGTTACCTCCTTTTTCACCATATATCGTAACTTGCTTTCCGCTAGGAGACGTTAGTTTTATTTCCTTTCGGAAACAAACCACTTTCGCGTGGTAACGGGATAGCCAATCCATTCCCACTATCGCTTGGAATTCTCCCATTGACATCGGAATCAAGTCTATTGCGTATTCCTCGTCATCAATGTCCATTTTACAGTTTTCACATACATTGCAAACAATAAAGCTTTTGTTATTACCTATCTCTACTTCTAATGGCATAGGTAATCTTGTTAAAACAAATGAAGGATGCCGAATAAACCCATATGAAACAAAGGATTTATTCGCACCCGTATCGAATAACACCCGTGCGGGAATTGAGTTTACAGTAAATGTACCTGAGACTACATCAGGTTCGACCTTTGCTTCAGCAGCGGTCAATTGGAAGGATCTTGCTTTTGCTTTTGAGGCTTCACCTTTCGAGTCTTGCCCATCTTTCTTTCCGACTAGCTCCGGGCATTCTGATCTTTTGTGGCCCGTTCGGTAACAGTTGTAACAGACCGTCACTTTCTCCGGGCATGATATAGCCATGTGTCCCGTTTTTCGACATATAGGGCAAGGCTTATCCTTGAAGCGACATTCACCCTTATGATTCTTCCCACAAATTTTGCAACTTGGTGCACTACCCTTTGCGTCTGATTTCTTCGCTGTTTCATTCGTTCTTACTTTCTTGGTAGGGCTTGGATTCACCTCTTGTGCCCTTCGTTCACCCCGTTCTATACTCTTTTTCAGTTCGATCTCTCTTTCCCGAGCAGCATTTACAATCTCGGTAAGGGTCTCATACTTTGAAGGGGTTATGAACTCTCTATACTCTGCGCTTAGCATGTTATGGTAGTAATAGACCTTTTGCTCTTCATTCGTTATCAAATCGTCGCAGAACTTCATCTTGTCCATAAACATCCCCGTGATCTTGTCTATGGATTCACCTTTGTGTCTGAGTTGCATGAACTCTTCCTTGATCTTGTTTATGACCGCTTTGGGACTATGGTGTTTAAGAAACGGCTTCTTAAACTCCTCCCATGTCATGGTTTTAGCCGCTTCAATTCCAATCTCCTTCTTTTTGTAATCCCACCAGTCTTTTGCTTGACCTCTCAATTGACCCGTACCATAAGCTACGTAGTCATTTTCATCGCATCGTTGGCACACAATTGGATCAACCTCCCCATTATATATGGGTGGTTTACAAGCCATGAATTCCTTGTATGAACAAGGCTTTCATCCTCCAGATTTTTCCTTTGCTAAATTCGAATTATCCTCTAGCTTCTTGATTTTCTCTTCTACCACTGATAAAACCGTGTTTTGAATTTTATCACTGAAGTTTGACAAACTGTTTTCGATCGCCTTTCCAACCTCTTCGGCAATCACTATCCTCATTTGTTCGGTGACTCTTGGCACCGCATCATCATCACCTCCATCCGCCATCTTTAACACTGAAATGTTTACATACATTGTTAAACATTTCATTTGTAACACATGTTTTACTTGTTTTGATTTAATCAAGTTCATGACTTGACTCAATCATTCTTGTTTCATGCCTTTCTTGTGTTTGAGTGTGTTTACACACTCTTAATTATATCGTTCTTGTTTCATGCTTTTCTTGTGTTTGAGTGTGTTTACACACTCTTTTCCATGCATATTTGTTCGTGATTTATTTCTATTTTATCAAAATTTACTTACACAATAATTCTTGCCGGGTACTTAATCAAGCTTGAACCGAACACTTATTGACAACCTTGAGCTCTGATTACCAACTTGTTACACCCAGTTTATAGTACTAGATTTATGACATATGAACATGCAATTGATACCAAAAATTTAGCGTTTACAAAAACTTTTAATATTTTAAACCATAACTAGACACTACATACAGGTATTGTTCTTACGAAACCATCATCAAGACGATAACTACAATTGTTTACATAGTTTTTAGAACTAAAGATAATGTGCGGAAGCGTTTGTTAGAGTGTTCGGTTCAGATGCATATGCTTGATCATCACCCTTCTGCTAGAAAACCTGAAAACTGAGCATTTTAATCCAATGTTAGTATTATGGTCCTTGACCAATAATATAAAAGAAAAGGTGTGTTTAAAACTAATTAGGGAAATCAAGAATTATGAATTTCAGCATTTGGAACTGGGGGCTACCGTAACTTACGGTAGCCACCGTAAGTTACGGTGGCACCTGGAAGATTATTGTTCTGCCGTAAAGCAGAAGAATCCCACCGTAGCATTTTATTGGCTACCGTAAGTTACGGTATCACCGTAACTTATGGTAGACTCTGCACATGTTTTCTTGCTTTGTGATCTTAGACATTCTAGTTCAGTTTTGCAGGGAATTAACCTTGAACAAGTTTATCACCTACCCAGGGTTAATTACCCATGTTTGGAATTATTACTCGCTATCATGTTTCGCTTTCCCATGAGGAATCGCTTACGCCGTCAAACACATGTTTAAATCCAAGACTTCATATTTACCAACTATACTACTTAAACATGCATACCCATTCAGATCCTTAACTCCTGTATGAAGAGTTTAAATTCGCAACAAGTTTAGCGCGTCCAACTTACAACTTAGACAATAATTATAACCATGCTTTATGTAAAGATGTATAACTTCATGTTATATACAAAACTTGTTTTGACCCGCTCGGGTACTAAATAAAGCATCTTACGGACATCCAATTCCATGTTTATTACTTGTTTAAGACTTTTAGTCGAGTTCATAACATAAAGGTAACTCTCGGTCATCATGTTTGAATAATGGGATAAAACTTAACAATAAGTATAATGTAATGAAACAATAAATTTCATACCTTTAGAGCAAGCCTTTTCCCCGTGAATTCCCTTCGGCTTGTCCGCTTGATGATCCGGACTCTTTGCCTAGAAATTACTTCCTATAATGAAATTATACTAGAATTATCATTCAAAGTCCTAGTGTTCATCATCATCTTATAAAACCCATAACCTAGCTTCCATGGATTCATGGAATTTCCTGAATTTGGGCATAAATTCACATGTAGTTGTCTAGGTTTTACTCCTAGACACTATATCATCATTAATCTAACTAAATTACTTTCATGCATCAACAAATTTCAGATTGCTTAAATTCATGAGAATTTCAAGTAGAGAATTCTCATCAAATTTTTACATACCTCTTAATCCTCTTGCGATGAGGATCACAATTCTAAGCTCGGATTTCGTTTTGGTTAGGATTTGCACCTCCAATTTAAGGGATTTGTGGATTTTAGGGTTTGAAAGTGGGGAAGCTCTCCCCTGCTTGTTCTTGATCGACCAGACTCCCAATTTTGGGATGTTTGGTTTATTTTTGTTACTATTAGTAACTTAGTTTGTGTTTTGACAAGTTTAGACCCTCAACTTTGTTTTATTTTTGAGTTTATGTGTTTTAACCCTATTGTGAATTATTTCAAGACTTGAACTTAACTAGGTTAAGTTCCTAGTTTGTAAATTCTTGTTTATTAACTCTTTGAATTTTCTAATATAAGGATTTATATTTTCGGGGTGTTACATGATATCAAATGACACCAAGGTCAAACAAGAACCCTTATGTTGTTTGACTATCATAGACCCACGTCATTTGTTGTATATCGTTTGATTATCTAAACGACAACCTGCAACATTCAATTCAAAATTCAAATTGTCACGTAGATGGTTTTTGAACGAAAAATTCATTGATACAAATTCTAAAAGTACCGATTAACATAAACCCATTATCAAACTTAATATATAACACCTAGATCTGTTTAGGGTTCAAATCATCAAAGTTTGATTTAATATTGTTCTATGTAAAAATTAATGAATGATAAGACTCATAACATGCTGATTAAACTATCCTAAGTCCAAATTTTGTGTAATAAGCATGTTTAAATGTCTATTGTCACTTAGGATTTTAACTAGGAAGATGATGAACATTATGATGAATCTGTGATGTTTTTTTATCAAACAGACAAATAATTGATTTAATATACCTTTAAGGATGATTGAGGATGATTATAACAATGAAAGACTTTTGTTATTGAAATATTGACAGAATATCGTTTAGGGTTTTGGGAGAGAAACTGCTTAGGTGAAAGTGATGAATTGAACAAACAACACCCCTCCCTATTTATAGTCCCTTGATGTCATTTAGTATCAAGCCAAATGACATCCTGTTTCAAACGAGAATCCCTTATCAAACGACAAGGCTATGTCGTTTCCTTCAACCAAACGCTGAACAAAACCAATTTGCATCATCATGGTCAAACGAGAAGGGCCTTGTCGTTTGACTAATGTTATCCACAAGCAAATGACAACTCATAGGAAAACAGCTACCTGTTTCAAACAACAACGGTGTGACCCAGACCTACTTCGTTTGACCTTGACCTTCTCCAAGACTAAATGACAAATACCCAAAAGCAACTACCAAATGACAACTCTTTGTACTTTCCAAAATTTTTAGATTAAGCCGCTTAACTTTCAAACATCTGTTAACTTAGACCATTATGAAGATGCATAAGTTAGAATGACTGTTTTCCGGCTTTCGGTCAGATTTTAGGTGGGACATATTTGATTTCTAGCATCGGTCCATCAAAAACTAAGATAGAAATAAAATCTTTTTGGGTTTTATAAAAGTTCAAATTAAAACACACATAAAATCTTTTTGGTAATTTGAATTTTTCAAAAGTAAAGACTGAATGCAATAAATAAATATTTACAAACACTATTTTTGCGAGTTCAAGGGTAAGAGAATCATATCAACGAAGGGTCCTGTTAAAACACACTTGTTGTTCGATTAGATAGAAATTTATTTAAGTAACCTACAATCATTATCGGTGTTGGCTCATATCAAGTACATAAAGATCGTTGACTCTAGGAGCGGATAAGAGAATCCATTCTTTTAGATCTTAAATCCTGGTTTGAGAATATAGCAGCCAATGTTCTCAAAATGCACAATGAACTTCTTATCACGAACTGGAGATACGCTGAGTAAATTGTGATCAATTTTCTTCACTTAATTTATCTTGTCAAAGTTCATAATTCTATTCGAAATATTTCCTTCACACCGATATATATCCTCTTTTATCTCTTGCAAAAGCAACAAGACCTCCACGAATAGATTTAATGTCAAATAGGAGCCTTTTGTCTCCTATCATGTACCTGGATACTCAACTATCAACAATCCAAAGACTAATAGTTCTTCCTGGAACACCCTGCACATGCATTTAAAAGATCAGTTTAACTGTTTAAAAGGGGGACCCACGCCCTTGTGTTCTTGGGTTGTCGGTTATCATCAAGAAATGAATTCAAGTCTCTCGATGGTTAGGAAATGACGGTGTTCCCCCTGAATCATTTATCGCTTTTAGTTTCAATATCTGCTGACTTTTACCATTATTATCGCTAGATGTTTTTGGTTCAACTGATTTAGTTTTAACAGATTTGTTTTGGATAACCTCAGGTTTTAAACCTTTTCCATTTCCTTTAGTTATTTCTTTTTCTGTTTCAATTCCATTTCCTTTTCAAGGCGAAAGTCTTGTTTTGGTAAAATAAATGATGGGTGGTAATTGTTTCCACGGGGGGCTTCCATTTGTGCGTTTCCTTTGTTGAGATATGGACAACTTGCTACAATGTGCCCATACTCATTACATTTAAAATATGATCTCTGCTCTATGAAATATGTGACCTCGAAATACTTGGTCCTAAATCACAACAATTTGTGTGTTGTGTGTAATTGTTTTGATTGTTTCTTTATAAATTTTTTACTCGTTTAACATTACCTGTATTAGACTTGTTTTCAAAACTTTCAATAACAGTACCCTGAGAGTTCACAAAGTTCACATTCTAAACCTTTTTCTGATTCAGAGCTCTTTGGTTGAACCTTTGGTTTTTGAACCTTTTGATTTTGAACCTTCTGGTTTTGAGCTTTCTTATCTTGTTTCTTTCTCTGGTTAACATGATTTTGCTACTGCTATTGTTGGTTGTTCTGAACTTGTAGTTTTTGGTTCTCAAATTGTTTTCGAATTTCAGCTTTAGGGATAGGAGCACATTGTGTTACCACAACTATTGGGCTCCACTTACCCAAAAACTTACTAGTTGAATCTTGAAAAACCTTATCAATCAAGGATTGATTGAAATTTCTTATTGGAAAATCGTTGTTCGAATAAATTTTATCAGAACCAATCAGCATGTAAAGCAAAGTCACACTCTCAGAATTTTTTACAGGAACCTCATCAGGTTTAACTGGAGCAGTCCCACCAGGTTCCACTAGAGGACCTCACAAAATGTGATTCTCTAGAAGAATGTCTTTCTCTTTGACCATAGTGGTTGACTGATCTGGTTCATCCTCATCTAATATATCATCTGAATTATCAGTATCCTCAACAATAGGAGAATATTGATTATTAACAATTGTTGAATCCTTGATTCCTACCGATTGACTCTCCCTAGGAGATGCACACTCTTTGAAACCTAGGCTAACTGCGAACACAATAGGATCAAGAGGTACTATAGGTTAAATTGTGGCATGTCCTCATCATCAGGCAACTTTGTGTAATTGTGCCTCATCAGTGGAGGTCAAGATTGATAACCTATACATTTGACGTCTCCTTTCTTCTTTTGTGTAACAATGATGTGGCGTAAAACATACTTGGAGTTGGATTAACTGTCTAACTTCTGCTTGATGGTTTCATAGTCACACTGTGCACTGGCTAAGGGGCTGTTTGTTTACCTCTTAATGAGGCTCTTAATGGTTCAGACCTCTTACTGGTTCAGCACTTAATGGTTCAGACTGTTTGTTTCACGAGCAGATGTCTGAATGGTTCAGGCATTTGCCTCTGAATGGTTAAGCATTATACAAAGTCTGAATGGTTAAGACCTGTAGTCTGAATTGATCAGACATTTGCCTCTCGACAGTTAAGCATTATACAAGCTCTTAATGGTTCAGACCTCTTACTGGTTCAGCACTTAAGCATTCAGATGTTGTCAAACAACCCCTAATTCTTTTCTTGTTTGTTCAATGATATTAACGTAATTATTAATACCAGTTTGCTTGTTTAAAACTGTTTTCTTAAGTTCATAAACATCTTTTCTTAAGGCCTCAATTGTAGTTTTAAATTTTTTTCTCATTTTTCTTTAATGACATATTAGCCTTAGTGCACTTAGCAAGATCAAAAAAACAAACCTTTTTATTGTGACGCTTCATGTGTTCCATTTTACCTTCAAATTCTAAGCATTTATCACACTTAGGAGTATTAGGTTTATTGACACATACCTGATTGGATTGGCTATCCAAATGAGCCATGAATGTGAGATGATAAGTAAAAGATCTATCTTTAGAGAAAAACTTTGAGAATTCATCAGACAAATTAGATGCTTTCTTCACCAACATTGACTTTTGACTCTTTAAGGATTCAGCTTCAGCCAATGCTTATTCAACCTCAGCATCAATAACCTCCCTCGAGAATCCTTCAAATCCATCTTCACTCAAACTTAAACCCTCTTCATTTGAACTGCCACTGTACCTAAAACTATCTTCAATCTCCAGAAGGTTCGCCATCACTAACATTCTTGGTAATCTCGGCATAACACGTAATTCCTCCTTAACCACCATTTCCTAACTATATGGTCCAATCACAACATTCATCTGCTTGAACAATCATAGCTCTATTTGTATTGGTGTTAGAAGGTCTCGGCTTGGTTAGAATTGTTGACAGGAACCATTGCTCTTTCTAGGTTGTTGGCTAGACTTGTATTTTGGTGAGGATGTCTTTGTTGGTTCTCAAGTTGATAAGTTCGGTTTTTGCTGAAAGTTTTCCGATTTCCTTGTTATGTTGGCTTCGTGCATCCCCTCTTGAAATGTCCTTGCTCTCCACAAATAAAACAAGTAACTAATCTTTTATCGAAGCCTTTGTGTCCTTTCTGCTTTCAAGACTTGTTCTTTCGGTTCTTTCCATAAAATCCTTGGCTCTTCTCATTACACTTGTGAAAGCCCACTTTATATCCGTCAGCTCCATCTCCTCCTTATCTACTTGATCATAATCCTCACTAGTCATATTGACAGTACCAATATGACCAGCTAATAATCCACAGTAAGAAATCACTAGAGTGTTTTGAAGCTCCATGTGTTCATTGCAACTTCTACACTTAGTTTGCTGAAGTTTTAGGTATAAAGAAAAACTGTATTTGGGTTTGGTGTTGGGCCAACATTGAAGTTAGATGAATTACCATAGCAAGCTTGTTGATTTGGGTCTCGTATTGGTCAAACATTGAAGTTAGATGAATTACCACTTCAAGCTTGTTGTTTTGAGTTGTTTGGATTAAGAAAGGGTGGAGGTACAATGGTAGAAAAATAAGGTGTAAGGGATAAGGAAAATGGGCTAAAGTTGTAAGCTTGGGCCTGTTTTGTAAGGATTTCAAATGGGCCGACTAGGGCGACTTAGGCCGACTAGGGCGGCTTGGACCGGCTTTGACCGACTAGCGATTTTTTGACTGATTATTGAAAAATTACTCAGTAGGAGGCCGACTAGTGACTAGTCGGCGATTAATCGCTGAGTAATCGCGATTTTTGCAACACCGGTAGAAAGTGTGGATGTAGACTGTGAAGGTATGGCTGTAAACAAACTGAACTTTCAGCGAAGAGTTCATGAACCGTTCGGCGGGAAGTTCGTTTGTGTTCATTCATTTAATATATTTAATATATGAACGAACACGAACAAAAAAATATTCGTTTAGTTAAACAAACGAACATGAAAAGAGGTCGCGTTTGTTTGTTTATGTTCGTGAACATTCGGTAACGTGTTTGTTTGTATTCGTTTGTATTCGTTCGTGAACATTTGTGTCCATTTGTGTTTAGGGTATTTAATTTTTATATATATATTAATAATTAATAATATGTGTGTGTATATATATATATATATTGATATTCCTTCATTTTTAGTTATTTTATATTTTATTTTATTACCCAAGAACCCACACAAATAAACATATGAAACTACAAAACTGATGTGTGTTGGTGTGTATATAATTTAGATATATAATTAAGCCCTTTTTACACCTTTAGCCAAGTTTTAAATATATAAAACACGATATTCACTAACACTAAACACACATATGGGCAAGTGCACCCATCGTGGACGTAGTATAGTGTTGGTAAGATACCGAGGTCGTCCAAGGACACAAGAGCTTTTAATACCGGCTTATCCTCAACGTCTGATCAAATCAAAAAGTTAGAAAAATGTTTTTAAACTAATAAAATAAAAACTAACTAAATGCTGAAAAATAAAAATAAAATAAAAACAGATAGACAAGATGAATCACTTGGATCCGACTCGTGTATTAGTATAACCTTTGATTATTTTCGCACTTTTGCACTTGTTTAAGAGATTATCTTAGTTATTGTAGTAGGCCCCTCTTTTGAAGGCGACGTTACCCTCAACCCAGTAGTTTGAGTCAGCAATGATACAATCCTAAAGGGTTGGATTATTGAAAGATAATGAATTAAGTTATTAATGCAAATTATGGTAGGCCCCGCTTTTGGCGGTGACGTTACCCTCGGCTAAGTAGTCTGAGTCAGCAGGGATACAGTCCTAAATAGCCGGGTTATAGTATTAATAGTAGTTAACTTATGAGGGGGTCAAAGAGTTTGGATCCCCGCCATCCAATACCTATGGGCATTGAAGGAAATCCCACTAAATTTGACCCAGGTCCCTTGCAGGACCTCTAAACGCTGAACAAGGGCAAGACCTTTACCAAACCGTTCCCTTAACCCCCGACCAGGTAGCCAACATACCTCTATATAGACCGTGGAGATATGAATGGTGAAAATCTTTTATTTTATATAGACAGTAAAATAATGCCAAGACACCACGGACAAACGATAAGGAAAGATCACCTTCAACATAAGCAACTAGTTATTAAAGTCATTAATACAAAACCAAATAAAAAGTGCAAAAGATTAAAAATAAAAAGTATTATACTAAACACTTGTCTTCACCAAGTGATGTAAGAGACTTAGGCAAACATGGCCTTGATTGTCAAGAACTCTTACTATCAATCTTGGATCCCGAGACGACTCACACACTCTACGATGGACAATGGATGATGGTGGTGGATGATGGTGTTATGGTGGTGGTGGGTGGTGGATGAAGTGTGAGAGAGGTGGTGTGCCAAGGGATGAGTTGGAATGAAACCAAGCACTCCTAATTATAGGCTGAACAGAAGGCTGGGCACGGCCCCGTGTCCGCTGGACACGCCCCCGTGCCCGTCTGACACTCTCTCTCTTAATTAATTGTAATTCGCAATTACAATTATTGCGCCTGCTGTACTTTCGCCACGCCCCCGTGCTCACTGGACACGGCCCTGTGGTGGGCAATAGAAGCTTCTACAGGTTTGTCTTTTCTGCTGCTTCTTGGGCACGGCCCCGTGCTGGCTGAGCACAGGGCGTGTTCAGGCTTCTGTTTTCTCTTCTTTACTTAGGAGGATGCCGTTGAGGGTTCGGGCAGTCTACTTTTATCCCTTTCCTTGTATTTATGTTAGAATTAGCTGTCTTTTTGCTTCTTTTGTGAATTTGAGCTCATTTCATCCTGAAAATACAAAAGGAAGACAAAAACACTCTTTTTCCAACATTAGTACTAAAAAAAAGTTAGTTTTATGCCTTATTTGATGTAATTTATATGTTGCATTTTACACACATCAAATACCCCCACACTTGAACTTTTGTTGTCCTCAAGCAAAACTCTTTAAATGTGGCTTACACTCCCAAATGGAATGGGTAGAAGAGAAGGTTTTTGGCTTGTCATAGAGTGTCGGGAATCCAAGATCTTTTTGGGTTTTATTTTTATTTATTTACAATCCTATTCGTTATGATTTATTTAGAACGTTTCATAGGATAAATTACTTATTTGGGCATAACATACCTTTTTAAAATTCCATTTATATACAAGTTCACATACCTCACGGGAGAAATCACTCAACACTCGGCCGAAGGTGTATTTTTTTAGTGAATCACTTGAGAGCGGCATGGAACTTACGCCTTCCATAGGCTTGCCAAGCAATCAAACCTCCTCCTTTTTAACTTTATACCTTTGTAAATATCAAGAGGACTTTTTGGGTGAAGGGTTAGGCTTGGGCTAAAGGTGGGTGGTTGGGTTAGTGGTTAGTAAAAAGGGCGAAAAGCGTAAAAAGCGTCGGTTTTCGTAACACATTTTGTTTTTAGTGACTTTTTATTTTGAAGTATTTCTCCAAACAAGCTTTTGTTTGCTTAGCTTTGTTTGTTTTTAACTTCATCCTCATTTTTTTTAGTCACATAAAAGAACGAACTTGCGAAAAACCGAGCTTGTTACTAAAATAAAAGGTGAAAAATAAAAAGGGTTTTTGGTGGGTAAAAAGGGTTTAGGGTAAAGAAACGAAAGGTTTAGGCTCAAAGGGGTTAACTAGGGGGATTTTGGGTAGGTGGTAAAAAATTGAATAATAATGGTGTAGAAAGAAAAATGGTTAGTCCTAATGCCTCCATCATTTACTTACTTGGGTTTAAGTTGGTAAGGACCGGGAATGAATCGTCGTGGCAAGTTCTAGAGTTGTAAGAACCAAGCGGCTATTCACACAAGAAACGAAAAATGATCATTTAGTCTAAAGATGTAATTTTGTATGCTCAATAAAGGCTCAAAACTCCCTTTTGTGGGAATGGGTTTTTAATGTGATCAAGTATATATAATCAAATTTTAACTAGACTTGTTATGTCGTTTCATAATTTTCTTATGTTGGTTCTTGTTATCACGACGCTCTCGGTTGTAAATTTTAAAAATATAACCTTATTAATCTTGGGATTCCTAACTTAAACTTTAGACAAGTAAAAAAAATGAAAACTTTTGAAAAAAATTTGGGGTGTTTAGCGGTTCCAATAGAGTTTTGTGTAAGGCTTGTTGTTAGGACTTGCAAAATTTCAAAGTGTTAGCTTCCCCCCCCCCCCCACACTTAAATTACACATTGTCCTCAATGTGTCCCAAAAATAAATTTTTAGGTTGATTGGATGTGTAACGTGGTGTTAAAAAGTTATGTTACTGGCAGTCTGGACACGGCCCCGTGTTCGCTGGACACGACCCCGTGGTGAACTGCCAGTATCGAAAACTTACAGAAGGTGAACACGGGGGCGTGTTGGTTAGACACGGCCCCGTGTCTGGCAAATAATTGCAGGATAGTAACCAAACAGCAGGTCTGGGAGATGAACACGGGGGCGTGTCGGCTGGACACGGCCCCATGTGGACAGTCTGTGAGCCTGAAAAACAGGTTTCGTCTCCCGGTTTCTCCATTTTGGGCCTGTAAGTACTAAGGTTTAGCACTCTAACCCTTGATTTGTACCTGTTTCATCACTCAATACCACACCAAGCAGACATAAAACATCCTACATTACCATAGTTAATTGTCTCCAAGCATAAAGTAAAAGAAAAATAAAACGGAAATAAAAAGTAGTTAAGGAAAGTAAATTGTTCAACAAGTGGCACGCAGGCCATAAATTGTTCGGTAGAAAAGGGTACTTAAACCTGTGGGCTCACCACCAACCTGCTCCTTGTTCCTTCAAGCCTCCTACTCCATGTCTTCATCGCTATCCTCACCTCCACCCCCATGCCCCGCCATATACTCCCGGATACTACCGATATCATCTTGTATATTGTTGATGTTGCGCTCAATAGCTCCGACCCGGTGGTATGTGTTGTTGGCGAGATTGTAGGTGTTCCTGGTACACATGAGGTTTTCCTGCAAAAGATCATGTAAACTTTGAAAGGTAGGAAAACCTCCTCCTTGTGAGGAGGATTGACCCGGATCGCCATGGGGTTGGTACTGGTATTGGGGAGGTGGTGCATGAAGAACTAGGGCCTCCTGTGGGTTCCATGCATAGCCTTGTGTTCTTTGGAAGCTCACGGTCCCGTCTTCCGCCGCATAAAGCAAGTTCATGGCTCGGCAAATGTGGTAGTCAACCCGTCCCGACCACGGACTTCTTTCAAAGGACCTTGGAATGTTCGTGAAGTGCTTGAAAAGACGGTACACCCATCCCCCAAAGAAGATAGGTGTTGGAGCTCGAGCAAGGCGATTGAGATGCATGTTTCGCAACAGGAGATATGGAACATCGAGAGGCTTTCGGTTGTGGATGCAGTGAAGGACAACCAAATCTTTCAACCCCACAACGCCACTACTATCGTGACGCTAGTTCAGCGAGTAGGTGAGGAGCCTGTGAATGTAGCGGTATAGCGGGTCCCTCAGTTTGGTGCTCTTAGTGCTGCTAGGGTTGTAGATTCCTTCACCGATTTGAGCCCATGCGGCTTGACGTTCGGTCTCATCCAAGTCTCGTAATCCCCCAGTGTTTTCCTCATTTCCCGATTCCTCTTCACCGTATAGTCCTATTACAGATCCAAACTGTGCCATGGAGATTGAGTACTGTGTCCCGCCACACCGAAATGCGACCCCTTCATTGTGAAACGGGTCACACCTCGAATTGAAAGCGAAAGTACTGTAAAACTCCATTGTGCATTGATGCACCGATCGAAGCCAAGTGTTCACTGCAACTGCTAGTGGCCCTGTTACGATGTTGTTGAATCGGTCTAGTTGGTTCACCATGGTTAACAAGTCCGTACATGCTCGCCTAGGTTACTCCTCGGGTCTTGTTTGGAGTATCTCATATCTCGCCCTAGCATCTAGTTCGCTTGCATTGAACCTTGTGAACTTTGACATCTGAAAGAATACACCAAAAGTTAGTATGAAACAAAGAAATTTTTAAAGAAACTGCAAACAGTGGGCTGGACATGGCCCCGTGTTCAGCGGACACGGCCCCGTGTCCAGGCGTCTGTAACCCAAAAACTTCATTTTTCGTCCCGGTTCTGAAAACCTGAAAATTTTTAGCCCAATAGTTGCGGTTTCCCCCGAAAATGAAACCCTAAGTGTCGTTTTTCCCAAAACAAACCGTTTACCCTTCCAATTTCGTCTTTTTCGGTTCAAAAACAAGGGTTTGGGGTTTTAGTAGGAAATCGAACGAATCTATCAACAATACATGTTTATTTACTTTCTTCTACACTAATCTAAACTACTACTAACAGATTTAATCAAAAATTTGAAGTTCGATCCGGATGAACATGAAGAACCCTAGATTTTTCCCAAATTTTTGATGTTTTAACTACATGCAAGTAACTAATCTAACTACTAAAGATGATAGAATCATACCTTGATGTTGTTAAACGAGGTAGTGACGTCGGAAATCTGCGGAAAATCGCCTGGAACCAGAGCGTTTTCGGCAAAACGGGGCGTGTGGAATGAGGTAACTGTTATGAAAAGAGGGTTTTATCCCGACAGTTGCCTCGACACGGCCCCGTGTCCAGCGGACACGGCCCCGTGCCGAGCAAAGTTTAAAATTTTTTTTTTGATCGTGCCTGTGTGCATGCCCCTTTTTCCGAAATTGGTTAGAAGACTTACCGGTTTTTGACGTACACTTGCCTGTTCGTAACATGTCGGGTATGATGTTGAGTTTATTCGTTAACCGTTTGAAGTGGGATCTCCTCTTCCTCATCCTCAATGGATCCTCGGTAGAGTTTTAGCCGTTGGCCATTGACTTTAAATGGTATCCCATTTCGAGCTTTAATTTCTACTGCACCGTGAGGAAAAACATGGGTGACGGAAAAAGGTCCTGACCACCTAGATTTTAGTTTACCAGGAAATAATCGAAGTCGTGAATTAAACAATAGAACTTGATCTCCTACCCGAAATTCATTAGACTTAATATATTTATCATGTAAATTCTTCATTCTTTCCTTATAAATTTCAGAGTTAGAATATGCATAATTCCTTAGTTCGTCTAATTCATTTATTTGACAAAATCGATTCTTACCGGCAGTTTCTAAGTCTAAGTTTACATTTTTTATTGCCCAGTAGGCTCTGTGAGCTATTTCTACTGGCAAGTGACAACTTTTTCCATAGACGAGCTTATATGGGGTCGTGCCTATAGTGGTTTTATAAGCAGTTCGAAAGGCCCATAAAGCATCATCTAATTTGTCGGCCCATTCCCTTTTATTTAGTCCTACGGTTTTTTCAAGTATTCTTTTTAAACCTCGATTAGTCACTTCGGCTTGCCCATTTGTTTGAGGGTGATACGCTATTGAGACCCGGTGATAGACCCCATACCTTGTTAATATTTTTTCGAGTTGATGATTGCAAAAATGAGTACCTCTATCACTTATCAAAGCTTTTGGTGTCCCGAAACGAGAAAATAATTTTTCAGAAATTTGACCACTACTCTTCCATCATTTGTTGGAAGAGCTTCGGCCTCCACCCATTTAGACAAATAATCGACTGCCACAAGTATATATTTGTTTCCTTTTGACGGTGGGAAAGGTCCCATGAAATCGAGTCCCCACACATCAAAGATTTCACAAACGAGAATGCCATTTTGAGGCATTTCGTTTTTGGAAGGAATATTACCTGATCTTTGGCAAGCATCACATGTCTTTACAAGGTTTTGTGCATCCTTGTAAATGGTTGGCCAATAAAACCCTGAATCAAATACCTTTCGTGCGGTACTCGCGGCACCATGATGTCCTCCGTATGGACCTTCATGACAGTGACGGAGAATTCTTCGTGCTTCATTACCATGGACACACCTTCGGATGAGCTGGTCGGCACACATTTTGAAAAGATAAGGGTCTTCCCAAAAGTAATGCTTTACATCAGCAAAGAATTTCTTTCTTTGATGATGCGGCCATCCTTTGGTGACTATACCGCTAGCTAGATAATTAGCATAGTCGGCATACCATGGCTCTTGTCTACTCTCCATCATCTCCAAGGACTCGGTGGGAAATTTCTCGTTGATTTGCTCGTCCCTGGTCGCTTCCAAAGCTGGGTCTTCTAGGCGTGAGAGATGATCTGCAGCAGTGTTTTCTGCTCCTCTTTTGTCCTTGATTTCGATGTCGAATTCTTGGAGGAGTAGAATCCATCTGATCAAACGGGGTTTTGCGTCTTGTTTCTTGAAGAGGTACCTGATGGCTGCATGGTTTGTATAGACTACAGTTTTAGAAAGAACAAGGTAAGAACGGAATTTATCAAAAGCAAACACCACTGCTAGTAATTCTTTTTCTGTAGTTGTATAATTTTCTTATGCATCATTAAGCGTTTTACTAGCATAATAGATTGGGTGGAAATGCTTTTCTTTTCTTTGTCCCAAGATTGCTCCAACGGCAAAGTCACTTGCATCACACATGATTTCGAAAGGAAATTTCCAATCGGGCGCTATCATGATAGGTGCATTGACTAGCATTTCTTTGAGGGTTAGAAATGCTTGATTGCATTCCTTGTCAAAGATGAAAGGTACATCTTTTTCAAGTAATTTTGTTAGAGGTCTTGAAATTTTTGAAAAGTCCTTGATAAACCTTCTATAAAATCCGGCATGCCCTAAGAAACTTCTGATTGCTCTTACGGAGGATGGTGGAGGTAATCGAGAAATAGTTTCTATTTTTGCTCGATCAACTTCCATTCCTTCGTTTGAGATTTTGTGACCGAGTACTATTCCCTCTGTTACCATAAATTAGTTTCTATTTTTGCTCGATCAACTTCCATTCCTTCTTGCAATCTTCAAGTAATCTTGCACCGTCTTTGGTCTTTGGATAGCTTCAGCTTCAATAGCCTCTGTCAGCAACAGACTCCCCCTAAGCTGATGCATCCAATCACCAAATCTTCAACACGTTAGCACTTGAGTAAACTCCAGTTTAGCATTTGCACAGCAATCTTCAAACTCTTCAACGTTGTCTGCAATGTAGAAAGGAGGTTCTACCATGCATCCAATCAAACTCTCATCTTCACACTTCACAGCAACTTCTCAGCAACATACTGCTTCAATCTGTATACTATAAAACAAACATCTCGAGAAACCATAAGAATTTTTCAACATAAGTTAAATACATTATTATTTTTCAAGAGATTAGTTAAACTGTAACACAGATTAAGCATGTTCAATTTCATCACCAACACGCAAAACTTTTTGTCCAACACAAAAGAACCTGCCTGATTGAAAATTTTGAACTCACTTTCTAACACCGTCTCCCCCTATCGGTAACAATTCCTCCAAGAATAACAGTTTTCCGTACGTTAAGAATTTTAAACAGAAAATGACACTATTTTTGGATTTTTTATATTTTCTGAAAGCAAGTAAATACAAAAACAATAAACACTCTATTTTTGTGAGAATCACTGGTAAGAAGATCATATCAGCATAATCAAACTGTTTTACACAATGAGATTATTCTTTATTTAATTTTTCGTGAAAAGCAGTTCAAGACGATTACCAGTATGTTTGTCCACTTAAACAAAATGCATGAACATTTCAAGTACCATTACCGTATGATACGTTAAGGTAATTTTAATACTGATATATTAGTGTGTCCCACATCAGGATATACCCCCGCGATCAAGGTATGCACAAAGATTCATCGTAGTAGGTGAGTATACTGATGGCATCCTTTAAGATATCCTGACTGTGTCTAGGTCTGAATATAAACTGTTTTATCATGTTTTGATTTCGTAACCATGAACATCCAAATAAATACAAATCAAATCCTGGAAATATAAACAGCACACTCTATCATGCAAGTATCTTCCCTACCACATATTTCACAAGTCCAATCCAGATTTCTGAAATCTTAACTGGGAATAGGTTGAGAAGAGAACAGAATAGATCTTTAGTAGAGATGGTATAATATACAGATCAAATGAGATTTTCTCAGTTTGATATAGGTTTCTTGGGTTTCTTTTGGGCACTTGAGGGCCTCTTTCGGGTGTATTAGATCTATAGCGCGATAACGTACAGCTAGGTCAGCATGTATCTAGATGCAGCAGAAGCTGTGGTTGCCTAGCACCTCCAGGTCAGCATATATCTGGATGCAGCAGAGGAGGTACACGACTTTTTTCAGAGAAGATTTCAGAATCAGATCAAAATTGTGTGTATCGGGAAATATACAGACATTCAAATAGAAATGAGCTAATTCCAAGTGACTATCTTTCCTGGGGTCATGTACAATTTTGGTTCTGAACAGACAGACAGCCAAGATATCCCTAGTTGAAACAACAGTATAAAGACCCAAAACTTCAGATTTTGGCAATCTATCAACGCAAGAATTAAGGTCATTAAACCATACATCACTGATATGTTCCCCACTCATATTCAGTTCATTTAAGTTTATATCACATTGGTAAGTTGATTATTTCATGCTTTTTGCCTACTGGTACATCATATGATGAAGCTGCTATCACACTTAAGCAATTTATGGTTCAACTTCAGTGTGACAGTCTAACTTGCCGATGTACTATCATCTCTTCTTTTTCACACAGTGATAACTCATTTTTGATTTTCTATTCTTTTTATGTTTTTGATTTTTCAATTTTTTTTTATGTTTTTTATTTTTATGAAAAGCAGTAAACTATTTACAAAAATTCTTATGAAAAACCAGTTATTCAAGATACCTCATCCCGTTGAGTTCGACTAAGTGTTCAAAGCGAGCCCTGTCAATTGCTTTAGTGTAAAGATCTGCCAGGTTATCTTCTGTGTCGACTCAACACTTTGAACTACAAATTTAAATCATTTAATATATATAAATCATCAATCTCACATCCCCCGTCCTGTGCCTGAAGCAGCCACTATCAACATAAGTTGATAATCCTCCTTAGCAGCTCCTGCACACACCAACTAAGAAATTAGTTAGATTGGGGGACCCAAGCCTTAATGGTCTTGGGTCGTCCAAATTCACCAACCACCGGAACATCCATCCAATATCCATTACTCCTAACTGGAGTCTTGGATCTTAGACCTGTTGGAATTTGATTTTGATTTCCACTAGGTCTTCGGTCCTGAGGGTTCCTATATACATTTGGACAATTTGACCTTTGGAAATTTTGATTTTGAAACTTTGAATGTTGATTCCAAGAAGCATTATTGTTGTAATTTCTAAAGCCATTGTTATAAAAATTTCGACCACCATAATTTTGGTATCGATTTTGATATTGACATTGACTTCTGAAATTATTAGAGTTATAATTGTTCATTCTAGGTGAACTGCTTCTAGGTCTCTGATATCTGCCTGGTGGAGATCTAGGCTGAAATCTAGGTTGATTTCTCTGAAAACGTAGAACTTGTGGAGTTCCTGTTCCAGCCTTATCTACACCAGCAGCAACATTTTCTGGTTGCTTAGGAGCAGATTTCTTTGGAGAATTTGAACCTTTCTCCTCACTATCACCACTCTTCACTGGTAATTTCCCTCTCTGTTTGTCACTCATTTGTGCTTCACCATTTTTGTTAGGACAGCAGCTAGCTACATGTCCCTTTGCATGACACCTGAAGCACGATCTCCTTTTCAAAGACTTCTTAGTAGGAGTCTCTGAGGTAGATCCCTTATCCGATGGTGATGATGCCTTAGAAGAATTCTGTTCAGTTTGCTTAATTTCAGATTTTTCTATGTTCTTATTCTTTGCAAACTCTACATTTGATTCTTTTTCAATAACAGCAGTTTCATTTTTCATATCACTACCTTGAACAAAATTAATCTTTTTAACAAAAGTTTGATTTTTGCCCTTTGGAGGTGAATTTTTCTTTTTCAAAGATTCCCTGTTATTGTTCTTCCTAGCATCACCATTCTCAGACCCTTCACCTTGACTTGATGTGGATGCGAAACTACTTGGTGCAGTTGACATACAGGCTGCTAGCTCATCTTCATCAGGGAGGAAAGAATAGTCATGACTAAGAGGAGGTGGGACTTCATTATATCCCACACTAGTCTTGTCATTACTCTTCTTTAACCCACCCATCATGTGTTTCATAAAAAAAAGACGAATCTCTGAATTGACTTAATTTCTGTTCAAGTTCAATAATTTTGAGTTGTGCATCTGACAACTCTTTGCATTTTTCAGAAATCTCTTTTGTTTTCTCAGCCATCATTTCGTGAGCTAAGTCTATTACTTGAAGCTTTTCGTTTAATTTGCATGTTAAAGCTTCGATTTCACTTTCATAACCTTTTATCTTTTTCAAGTATAGAGATTCATTTCTTTTAGCAAAAAAGTTTGACTCTTTTATGCTAGACATCTCGCTCACCAGACTTTGATTTTGAGCTGACAATCTGTCAACCTCACCCTGTAGTTCACAACACCTCAAACACACAGAATTAGATTGTACCTCTTTCTCATGAACTTCTGTGGTTTGATCAGCAACAACCTGTTCAGCTTCACTCTCTTTCTCTACTTCAGCATCCACTTTTGCTTCAGCATTCTCCACTTGAGATTCAGCATCACTCACACTAGTTTCAGCTTCATCAACTGGCACTATCTCTGCCATGAATGCCTGAGTGACACTCTCATTTCCCTGATATCTCTTTTGTAATGCATCCCACATATCCTTTGAATTTGTGTACTTTGTAAAGGTATGTTTGATGCTATCAGGTAAGGACGTCTTTATTGCAGCTAAAGCTCTCTTTTCAGCATTAACCATAAGTTTCTTAGATTCATCCATCTTATCATAAGAGATCACTTTCACTCTTCCTTCAACATGACGTGTAGGAGCAACATATCCATCTATCATACAAGTCCACATCCTTGCATCCTGAGATTTAATGAAGGATGTGAAGCTGTTTTTCCAAGTAAGATAGTTCTCCACCTTCATCATCTTAGGTGCATTCACGTTGGTCATGTTCGACATTTTAAACAATGCAGACTGATAAAACGGTACAAAAGTCGTCCGAAAACAGTGGTTACCAAATTACACCGTTAGAATCGTCTCGAAAAGACGAGTCCAATGATATATAATGTTAAAAACCGAATTCGGGATTTTCCAGACTTTTTTTTTGTCCTAAAAATCCAAGGAATCTAACGGTGCAAACGGTTTCGTCAAACGAGCTACGGATCTAATTCTATTTGCAAAACACTGAAAATTTTCCGACGCTTGCCAACTTAAATTCCACCCCTTAACTTCTCTCCTAATTTCGTTAGGTTCTTTGTTAAATTCGCTGGTTTAAGTACGCAGGATAGTTTCGCTGACAAGTCAAGTTCGCTGGTTTGCAACTAGTTCAAATTCGCTGATCAAGTTCACAGGTTCGCAGGTCAAAATCGCTGGTCAACTTCGCTCCAAATTCGCCAAATTCGCTGGTCAATTTCGCTAATACGACGACCAGTAAATTCGCCGAAAACCGTGGTAATTTCGCTGTGGAAAATTACACGGTCACCAAAGTCGCCTTTGGATTTAACTTCGCCGGTAAATTTGCTGGTTAAACTCGCAGATCAGTCAAATTCGCCCAGTACAGCTAATTTCGCCCAGTAACTATGGAAACTCAATCTGTTCGAATTTTTTGATGATTTTCTGGATTCTGCTAACACAAATCTGCAAAATCAAAACACCAAATCAGCAACTTAAAACCGAAAATTATGAAGAACTGATTGAATAAACACGAAGAACAGTCTTCGAATCTTCAAGTCTATCAGCCAAAAACTTTTCCAAAATCAACCAAATCTTTCCTGTAATCCTGCAAACCACCAAACAAACAAACCAAAAGATCAAACAGCCAAAAAATTCGAAAATTTTATCAAACCAAACAGAAAAATTCGAAAATTTTAAAACCCTAATTTTTCAGGTTTCACAAATTTCGAAAAATCTCCCTGTTTCTGCAGCAAACAATTCTGAACTGAGCCTTCAAGAGCCTAATGCTCTGATACCAATTGTAGGTCCCCTTGATGTGTATGGATCTTCACAGAATCGTCTTTCCAATCAAGAGTGAGGAATCCTCTTGATCAGAATTAGCAGAAAACGTGTAGAAACTAAAACAGCAATTCACTTTCAAACCGGGTTTCTATTGATTATCAAACTTTCGTATTACAATCAATCTAAACACTAACCAACACAATTTCGTCCAAGCCCTAAGCACTCTCACGAAATTACTCTCTCAAATATTGTTTTGGCTGATTAACTGATTAACCTTAAACCCTAATGTCTAACCTTGTTTATATAACACAAGGTTTACTATTTGGGCTAGGGTTTCCTACATGGGCAAGGCCCAATTCGTCCCCCTACATCCAATTGGGTTTAGTTTAGCCCAAACTCTATAATCTCACTAATACAAAGCTAAACCCGCTAACTGTTTATCGTTTAACTAATTACAAGATATCCAAAGACCAAATCTAAGCTGTTGTCACAAATATGCACCAACATACACCGATTGATTTTATCACTTTCCGATCGGATAGAAAAATGGGTATTTGAAGTGGAGAAAAATCACTAATACTTAATTTTTCAAAAATGTAGTTAGGCATTATGTTAACACAAAGATCTTTATCAATGGTGATATTACTAATAAATGAATTTTGAAAGAAACATGGAACCGGTGTAATGTTAATTTCAAAAGGATCTTCTTTTATTAGCGAGGTCTGATCATTAGTTAACTTAACACTTACCATTTCTTTGATTTTAGCACTAGTGTTTAACTCTTTTAAAAACTTAGCATGAGGAGTTACTAAACAATGATTTTCGAAAGTAGGTGACAAGAGATTAATTTCTTCAAAATTAGACTCTTCTTGTAATTTAACGTTATCGGACTCACCTTTTTCATTGTTTAACTCATGTGTTGGTTTTTCACTTTCTTGTTCTTCCATTTTTACATTTTCAACTATCTCTTCGTTATTATTACAAGTTAATTCTTCTCTTGCGCGGGATTCCTCTTCCCTTGCGCGAGATTCTTTCATGTAACGTTCGAGAGTTTTAATGTGTTCTAATATCCTATTGGTCACTTCGGTGAGAGAAAAAGAATTTGGATCCTCAAAGCTTGAATCCGGTTGTTCGATCCTTGGCTCCTCATAGTACTCATATGAAGTAGATGGTTCACACCATTGTTCTTCATTGTAAGTATATGATGGATAAGGGTCGAAACTTTGTTCTTCATAGTACTCATATGAGGTGGGTTGTTCACGCCATGGTTCCTCATAATAAGAGTATGAAGGTGGTGGCTCATATCTTGAGTCATCAAAGTATGAGTATGAATGCTCATACCTTGGTTCATCAAAATATGAGTATGCGGGAGGAGGTTCATACCTTTGGTCTTCATAGGATGTGTATGAAGTTGATGGCTCGTACCTGGGCTCCTCATAATGGTTGTATGAATTGGATGGTTGATATGAGTTATTATATTGAACCGAGCGTGTGTTACGACAATTAGCGCAATAATTACCCCTATAATCATCCTCATCATAGGTGTAGTTGTAACCTCTTGAGTATTGATCCATAAGAATCACTCAACAGACCACAACTGAGTGTCGGGACCAGAAAACAAAAATAAAGACGGAAACAGAAGCTGGACACGGCCCCGTGTTGGATGAACACGGCCCCGTGGTCAGGGTCTGTATCTGGGCGTTTTAATTAAAGTTACTGGTCACGTTGAGCACGGGGGCGTGTTCAGTGAGCACGGCCCCGTGGTCAGACTCTGTATCTGGGTATCTAACTAAAAATATGCAGCACGGGGGCGTGTTCAGCGAGCACAACCCCGTGTTCAGGCTACTGTAAATGCAAACTAAACTAAAATGCAGAAAAATGTGCGCGCGTTTTGAAAAGGTTTTGAAAAACTGATTAGGCCGTCGATTTTAAGCTTTCTTAAAATCCTTGTGTCCCCGGCAGCGGCGCCAAAAACTTGATGTGTGTTGGTGTGTATATAATTTAGATATATAATTAAGCCCTTTTTACACCTTTAGCCAAGTTTTAAATTTATAAAACACGATATTCACTAACACTAAACACACATATGGGCAAGTGCACCCATCGTGGACGTAGTATAGTGTTGGTAAGATACCGAGGTCGTCCAAGGACACAAGAGCTTTTAATACCGGTTTATCCTCAACGTCTAATCAAATCAAAAAGTTAGAAAAATGTTTTTAAACTAATAAAATAAAAACTAACTAAATGCTGAAAAATAAAAATAAAATAAAAACAGATAGACAAGATGAATCACTTGGATCCGACTCGTGTATTAGTATAACCTTTGATTATTTTCGCACTTTTGCACTTGTTTAAGAGATTATCTTAGTTATTGTAGTAGGCCCCTCTTTTGAAGGCGACGTTACCCTCAACCCAGTAGTTTGAGTCAGCAAGGATACAATCCTAAAGGGTTGGATTATTGAAAGATAATGAATTAAGTTATTAATGCAAATTATGGTAGGCCCCGCTTTTGGCGGTGACGTTACCCTCGGCTAGGTAGTCTGAGTCAGCAGGGATACAGTCCTAAATAGCCGGGTTATAGTATTAATAGTAGTTAACTTATGAGGGGGTCAAAGCGTTTGGATCCCCGCCATCCAATACCTATGGGCATTGAAGGAGATCCTACTAAATTTGACCCAGGTCCCTTGCAGGACCTCTAGACGCTGGACAAGGGCAAGACCCTTACCAAACCGTTCCCTTAACCCCCGACCAGGTAGCCAACATACCTCCATATAGACCGTGGAGATATGAATGGTGAAAATCTTTTATTTTATATAGACAGTAAAATAATGCCAAGACACCACGGACAAACGATAAGGAAAGATCATGTCACAGCCCCCGATCCCTATCTCCCGGGAACGGGCGGCCGTGAACCAGTTTCGGTGGTATCACATTTATTTATTCAATTTGGCAGCGGAAATTTTCATCAGGATCGTAGTTAGGAAATATTTTAATCAGAGTAAACCACCATGTTTATAACATTAAACATATGGGTAAAAACCCAAGTTTTCAATACACACGTTTCATAGGAATACATCCTATTTATTTGAATAAAAACATCCATTTTATTCTTAGGTAACTTTATTGCCACTTTTCCAAGCCTTCAGTGCTGTCCAGCTGGCTTCTATTTGGCTTTCACATTTTGTTACCTGAAACGCGTTTTAAAAACATTTTGTCAGTGGGAAATACTGGTGAGTGAATCCCAGTTTAATCAAGTTTAAGTAAAAACCAATTTGCAGTATTGAGGGCACATCCGCAATTACATTTGTATCCAAGACATCACAATTAACATCAGTGGTACGGTCATACTCAACTTATGGGATGTTACCACGCCAGTAACAAATTTTGTATACAAAACCCCAACATACCCACTATAATTGTATTCTTCACAAATACTCAATAACTGTCATTTGCATGGAAAGGTATTTAAGGTTTTGTAAAAACAGTTAACAAAAAGGAGATTACTCACAAAAATGAGCATATAAAAAGAAGAATCACTCACATTGCTGTTTTAGGTTTTTCGTAAGGGTTTCCTGGAGATAATCTATAAATTACACAAATGCACGTGTGTTAGTATAATAACCCATTTTAACATTAGTAATACCCTCCCCGAGACGGCATTCCAACGACTACGTCGGGCAGAACCACGACAGCCGTTACGGAACCCTAGATCAATCGGGCAGCGTATCTAATACGTCTCCAGGGGTTATAATACTTACATCGTAGCAGAACCTCGCTATTTTAGGGGGTATAATACCCGGCTATAGTGTATACTACTTCAGAAATTTAGAAAGAAAGAAAGTTGTGAGCGACGAAAACGAAAGCCCGTTGCCTTCTTATATAGGGCTGTAATTGGACTTCCTCGCGGCCCGCGTGAAGTTTGGGCCGGGTCTACGCGGCCCGCGTCAATGCTAGTCAACGGACTAGCTTGTCCGGCTCATCTACTAGACTCGCCACGATGATGACACGTGGCCGCACCGGGTCACGCCACAAATTGGGTCGCTCGCGGCCCGCATCAACTAAACTGAATAGGTACGCGGCCCGCTTGGGCTTATGGTTTGACGATATCTGGTTCTCCTACTCGCGCGGCCCGCATGGACTTGAGGTGAGGCCCTACGCGGCCCGCCTCATCTTAATAATTATTGTTTTTATTTATTTTATATAGTATAATCTATCTTGGGGCTCGGTTTTCACATACGAGGTGCATATAAAAACAAGTTGATATATTTACAATATATATTAGAGTGTCAGAAATATTATGAGGATGTCGGTTTTACCGAGGGTTGTTATATCCTCCCCACCTTGTTTTAGAGCTCGTCCTCGAGATCTACTGGAACAAGTGTGGATATTTCTTTTGCATTTCGGATTCAAGCTCCCACGTGTACTCGGGTCCTCTTTTGGAGTCCCACTTTACTTTGACTAGAACTAGTCTCTTATGCTTGAGATTCTTAACTTTTCTATCTTCAATTTGTAGAGGCTTCTCCACAAACTTGAGTTGCTCATTAACCTCTATATCCTTAAGAGGTACTACGAGTGATTCATCAGCTAAATACTTTTTAAGATTGGATACATGAAACACATCATGTATTCCTGCCATTTCCTCTGGCAGTCGTAGCTGATAAGCTACAGGTCCTATTCTTCGGATAATTTCAAAAGGTCCAATATACCTGGGGCTTAGCTTTCCTCTTTTGATGAATCTTACCACTCCTTTCCAGGGAGAGACTTTCAATAACACTTTATCTCCCACTTGAAATTCTAATGGTTTGCGTCTGTTATCAGCATAACTCTTTTGGCGATCACGTGCTGTTTTCAGTCGTTCCTTGACTTGAATGATTTTATCAGTTGTTTCTTGTACTATCTCAGGTCCAGATAATTGTTTTT
Organism: Helianthus annuus; assembly: GCF_002127325.2. NCBI lineage: Eukaryota > Viridiplantae > Streptophyta > Magnoliopsida > Asterales > Asteraceae > Helianthus > Helianthus annuus. The sequence goes on along the minus strand of NC_035440.2, from coordinate 49,486,912 downwards.
CCCCAATTTCTGCCCAACAGACTGGGGTTCTGCACATTCGTCCATAAAGTGCTTCGAATGGTGCAGCATTGATACTTGTGTGATAACTGTTATTATAAGAAAATTCTATTAAAGGTAAGTGTTCGTCCCAGTTACCTCCAAAATCAATTACACAAGCTCTAAGCATGTCCTCCATTGTCTGAATTGTCCTTTCGCTTTGTCCGTCCGTTTGAGGATGATAAGCTGTGCTTGGATTTAACCTGGTTCCCATTGCTTTTTGGAAACTTGACCAAAAATGAGAAGTAAAACGGCTATCTCTATCGGAAACAATTGATAAAGGAATGCCATGTAATGAAACAATTTTATTTACATATAATTTGGCTAATTGTTCCATACTAAAGGTTTCCTTCATTGGTAAGAAATGAGCTGTCTTGGTTAATCTATCTACAATCACCCAGATTGTATCATTACCTTTCCTTGTTTTAGGCAATTTGGTAACAAAATCCATTGTTATCCATTCCCATTTCCAAACTGGTACTTCTAATTGTTGTAACAATCCTGAGGGTTTCTGATGTTCAGCTTTAACTTGTGAGCAAGTTAAACATTTAGAAACATAAGCTGCTACGTCCTTTTTCATTCCTATCCACCAGAAATTTTTCCTTAAATCCTGGTACATTTTATCACTTCCTGGATGCATCGTATATTTAGACTTATGGGCTTCTTCTAATATACGGTGACGTAAATTTCCTAATTTAGGTATCCACATTCTCTTTTTATGGAACCTCCAAATTCCATCCGTTCCTTGTTCTAATTCCTTAATCATTCCCTTTAACTTTTCAGTATCTTCCTTGATTACTAATTCTTGTGCTTTTCTAATTTGATTGTTTAAATCTACTTGTAGATTTAATTTAAGAGAACGTACCCTTTTTGGTTTTTCGTGATATTTTCGACTTAAAGCATCAGCCACCACATTTGCTTTTCCTGCATGATACTGGATATCACAATCATAATCACTAAGCAATTCCATCCAGCGTCTCTGTCTCATATTCAACTCTTTTTGCCCGAAAACATATCTTAAACTCTTATGATCTGTGAATATGGTAAACTTACTACCATAAAGATAATGTCTCCAAATCTTAAGGGCAAAAATTATAGCTCCTAATTCCAAATCATGGGTTGAATAATTTCCTTCATGACTCTTAAGCTGTCTGGATGCATAAGCTATAACCTTTTGACGTTGCATCAATACGCATCCATAACCTAATTTAGAAGCGTCACAAAAGACTACAAAGTCTTCAGTTCCTTCTGGTAATGCTAGTATGGGTGCATGGGTTAATCTTTGCTTAAGGATTCTAAAGGCTTCTTCTTGTTTTGGTCCCCATTCAAACTTAACAGATTTACAGGTTAATTTAGTTAAAGGAATGGCTATTCTAGAAAAATCTCGAATAAATCTTCTATAATAACCGGCCAATCCTAAGAAACTTCTAACTTCAGTTGGTGACTCTGGGGTTTTCCATTTGGTAATTGCCTCGATTTTCGTTGGATCTACATGAATTCCTTCATGATTCACCAAATGTCCGAGAAATTGCACTTGTTCTAACCAAAATTCACATTTTGAAAATTTAGCATAAAGCTTCTCTTTTCTCAATAAACTTAAAAGTAAGTGCAAGTGCTTTGCATGTTCATCTTTACTTTTAGAGTAAATTAGAATATCATCTATGAAGACAATTATGAATTTATCCAAATATGGCTTACATATTCGGTTCATCATGTCCATAAATGCGGCTGGGGCATTGGTTAAACCAAATGGCATGACAGTAAATTCATAATGACCATACCTTGTTCTGAATGCGGTTTTAGGAATATCCTCTTCCTGTACCTTTAATTGATGATATCCTGATCTTAAATCGATTTTAGAGAAAAATCGAGCTCCTTGAAGTTGATCAAACAAATCATCGATCCTCGGTAATGGGTACCGATTCTTAATCGTGACTTTGTTCAATTCGCGGTAGTCAATGCACATACGCATTGATCCGTCCTTCTTTTTAACAAACAAAATCGGCGCTCCCCATGGCGATGAGCTTGGCTGTATGAATCTTTTTTCCAACAACTCGTCTAGTTGTTTCTTCAGTTCTTGCATTTCAGCGGGTGCTAAACGGTAAGGTGCTTTGGCAATCGGTGCTGTTCCGGGTAACAGATGAATTCTGAATTCAACTTCCCTGTCTGGCGGTAGTCCTGGCAATTCTTCTGGAAAGACATCTGAAAATTGGGATACCACTGGGATATCTTTTACTTCTTTTCCTTTAGTGTTAGTGATTATAGAAATCAAATACACTATAGATCCTTTTCTTATACAACTTGCAGTTTTCATCACAGAGATGAATTTAGTGGATCTAAAAGGTTTATCTCCTTTAATTGAGATCTTTTCACCTCTTGGTGATTTTAATTGAATTGTCTTTTGATCACATAAAATACTGGCTTTATTGGCTATTAACCAATCCATTCCTAACACCACATCAAATCCTACCAGATTCATTGGGTAAAGATTTGCCATAAATTTTTGATTAAAAATTTCTATTCTTGCTCCCTGCAAGATTTCAGAAATTTTAACAGTTTCTCCATTTGCGGTTTCCACTAGACATTCTTGTGGTAGTTTAGTTAATGATTGATTTAGGAGTTTGCAAAACGAAGTATTAATAAAACTTTGGTTTGCACCAGAGTCAAATAATACTTTAGCAAAAATATCATTAACTAAAAACGTACCAGCAATTACGTCTGGAATCATCCTGGCTTCCTCTGTAGTTAGCACGAATGCTCTGGCATTTTTAGGATTTTTGTTGGTTGCAGCTGGAGCCAATTTCGGACAGTTTGTCCTAATGTGACCTTTTTCCCCACAATTGAAACACATTCCATTACTGGATTTCTTCTTGCAATTCTCTTCCTTGTGTCCTGGGGCCTTGCAAAAATTACAGTAAGTAGAGCATCTTCCAGAATGCTTCTTTCTGCAGGCTTTGCAGTAGGGTGCAGAGGTAGAACCTACATGCCTACGATTGGAATTCCCAGAACGGAATTCTTGAGTAAGCCTTTGGGTTAGGTTTCTCCTCTGATCTTCTTCTCTAGTACAGATTAACTCATCTGTCAAGGTATTGGCTAGTTCTACAGCTTCCTCTATGGTTTGGGGTCTAGCTGCCTTGACTACATGTCTAATTTCTCCAATTAATCCCCAGATGTAACGGGAGATTAACACTGGTTCAGGTGATGCAAGGGTAGGTACTATCCTAGCATATTCAAAGAATGTGGTAGTGTAACCCTTACTGTCTACCCCGGTCATTCTTAGATTCAGAAACTTATTTGCTATCTGTTCTTTTTCATTGGGAGGGCAGAATTTCCTTTCTACCATGTTCTTGAATTCTCCCCATTCCATATTATAAATCCTATCACTTCCTCTGGATTGGAGGATAGTGTTCCACCATTCTAAGGCTGCATTTTTAAACAGATTTGAAGCAAACAGTATTTTATCTTCTTCAGCACACTTGCTTATTTTCAGAACTGCCTCAGTTTTCTCTATCCAGCGTAAAGCTGCAATGGGTCCTTCATTGCCCGAGAATTCTATTGGTTTGCAGGACCAGAATTCCTTATAAGAACAACCATGTGGCATGGTTCTTCTTCTTTTGGGAACGGGCGCTTGAAATATGGGTCCATTGTTCACGCTGTTTTCTGGTTCAGTTGGTCGCTTACTGCTATGCTTACTTTTATTATTCGCTTCCTGAACTGTTTGAATAATAAATGGCATCGCATCTATAATTCCTTGTGCCACAATATGCTGAACGGCACTATTATCCATTTGATTTCCGTTGTTATTATTGTCCGAATTCTCATTAACCACGTTAATGTTACTCTGGTTATCGTTATTCAGATTTTCTTGATTTCCCGCGTCGGCCATCTGAATTTTAGACATTTACCAAATATTAATATCACAATTAATATTTATATATAGCCAATCACATGACACGCACTTTTTAACCAAAAGCATCGAGCATTGCGACTTTTACTCTTTTTATATAGTATGCATCAGTACACACCAGTACAGAAATAAAAATTACAGTACCGACTGAAATGTAAAGCTACAATACTAATAGTATGCATCCGTAGTTTTTTTTTTTTTTTTTTTTTTCTAACACATACACACATATATTATTTTATTATTATTATTATTACTGTTTCTACCATCACCTTCACTGATATGGATTCATCCAAAAATCCATATTACGCTCATCGTATTTCCATACGAGGCGTTCTCCCACCTGTCGCATACGATCACTGCTTTCTAAAATTTCTTCCCCAAAAGTCCTAAGTTCCTGGACATTTTCTGCACTCATTGGGGGTGCAGGTTCTAGGACTGGGTTTGGAAACTGAGGTACGGGTTCCTGATACGGAGGCATAGGGGCTTGGTACGGGTATGGATTTTCTAAAATTTCCCTAACATATGCATCACTAATGTTGTAGGGATCTTGAGGATCTAACCCTGGGTAAGCTCCTAAGTTGGGTATTGGCACATTTTCCTGAATTGGGTTTTGTTGCACGTAGTCCCTAACATCGTCCCACCATGGGTCGTAGTTGTTTGGGTCTAAAGGATCAGGTGCAGGTACCCTAGGTATTTCCTCCGGGTTGAAATCAGGCATTTCTATCTGGTTTTCTATTTCCATGGGTTGATCAGGATTTTGTGGTTGTGGTGCTAGCATTTGTTCCAGGTTTGGGTCAGCAGCAGTGGTTGCTAAAATATGGATATTAGCGATACCCCTATTGAGCATATCCTGATTATAAGCATCAGTTTCTCTTTTTGCTGCGGCTAACACTCGCTGTTCCTGCAACTTTTTCATTCTTTTCCTACGCTCGTGCGCTCCCCTACTGAACCATCCCCTCTTTTTCTGAGGAAATGGCTCTTCAGACTGAGCCTTAAACACAAAGATCCCTTCTTCTGTGTCAGCAGAATACCCTGAGAGGGCAGGCTGAGAAGAGGAGGTGCCTTCGCTCCTAGGCGAACCAGACAGTTGACGATAGGCGTCAGAAGGTCCTTGGTCACTCATACTGTAAACTAACAAATAGTCAGATAACACATAGCAAGAAATACAATTATACACGTATTTCCATAATTTATTTCCTAACACTTTGAATTTTGATGTCAGCAGAACACTTCTGTGGCTGAATCAGTGGCATAGCTCTGATACCACCTTCTGTCACAGCCCCCGATCCCTATCTCCCGGGAACGGGCGGCCGTGAACCAGTTTCGGTGGTATCACATTTATTTATTCAATTTGGCAGCGGAAATTTTCATCAGGATCGTAGTTAGGAAATATTTTAATCAGAGTAAACCACCATGTTTATAACATTAAACATATGGGTAAAAACCCAAGTTTTCAATACACACGTTTCATAGGAATACATCCTATTTATTTGAATAAAAACATCCATTTTATTCTTAGGTAACTTTATTGCCACTTTTCCAAGCCTTCAGTGCTGTCCAGCTGGCTTCTATTTGGCTTTCACATTTTGTTACCTGAAACGCGTTTTAAAAACATTTTGTCAGTGGGAAATACTGGTGAGTGAATCCCAGTTTAATCAAGTTTAAGTAAAAACCAATTTGCAGTATTGAGGGCACATCCGCAATTACATTTGTATCCAAGACATCACAATTAACATCAGTGGTACGGTCATACTCAACTTATGGGATGTTACCACGCCAGTAACAAATTTTGTATACAAAACCCCAACATACCCACTATAATTGTATTCTTCACAAATACTCAATAACTGTCATTTGCATGGAAAGGTATTTAAGGTTTTGTAAAAACAGTTAACAAAAAGGAGATTACTCACAAAAATGAGCATATAAAAAGAAGAATCACTCACATTGCTGTTTTAGGTTTTTCGTAAGGGTTTCCTGGAGATAATCTATAAATTACACAAATGCACGTGTGTTAGTATAATAACCCATTTTAACATTAGTAATACCCTCCCCGAGACGGCATTCCAACGACTACGTCGGGCAGAACCACGACAGCCGTTACGGAACCCTAGATCAATCGGGCAGCGTATCTAATACGTCTCCAGGGGTTATAATACTTACATCGTAGCAGAACCTCGCTATTTTAGGGGGTATAATACCCGGCTATAGTGTATACTACTTCAGAAATTTAGAAAGAAAGAAAGTTGTGAGCGACGAAAACGAAAGCCCGTTGCCTTCTTATATAGGGCTGTAATTGGACTTCCTCGCGGCCCGCGTGAAGTTTGGGCCGGGTCTACGCGGCCCGCGTCAATGCTAGTCAACGGACTAGCTTGTCCGGCTCATCTACTAGACTCGCCACGATGATGACACGTGGCCGCACCGGGTCACGCCACAAATTGGGTCGCTCGCGGCCCGCATCAACTAAACTGAATAGGTACGCGGCCCGCTTGGGCTTATGGTTTGACGATATCTGGTTCTCCTACTCGCGCGGCCCGCATGGACTTGAGGTGAGGCCCTACGCGGCCCGCCTCATCTTAATAATTATTGTTTTTATTTATTTTATATAGTATAATCTATCTTGGGGCTCGGTTTTCACATACGAGGTGCATATAAAAACAAGTTGATATATTTACAATATATATTAGAGTGTCAGAAATATTATGAGGATGTCGGTTTTACCGAGGGTTGTTATAGATCACCTTCAACATAAGCAACTAGTTATTAAAGTCATTAATACAAAACCAAATAAAAAGTGCAAAAGATTAAAAATAAAAAGTATTATACTAAACAGTTGTCTTCACCAAGTGATGTAAGAGACTTAGGCAAACATGGCCTTGATTGTCAAGAACTCTTACTATCAATCTTGGATCCCGAGACGACTCACACACTCTACGATGGACAATGGATGATGGTGGTGGATGATGGTGTTATGGTGGTGGTGGGTGGTGGATGAAGTGTGAGAGAGGTGGTGTGCCAAGGGATGAGTTGGAATGAAACCAAGCACTCCTATTTATAGGCTGAACAGAAGGCTGGGCACGGCCCCGTGTCCGCTGGACACGCCCCCGTGCCCGGCTGACACTCTCTCTCTTCATTAATTGTAATTCGCAATTACAATTAATGCGCCTGCTGTACTTTCGCCACGCCCCCGTGCTCACTGGACACGGCCCCGTGGTGGGCAATAGAAGCTTCTACAGGTTTGTCTTGTCTGCTGCTTCTTAGGCACGGCCCCGTGCTGGCTGAGCACGGGGCGTGTTCAGGCTTCTGTTTTCTCTTCTTTACTTGGGAGGATGCCGTTGAGGGTTCGGGCAGTCTACTTTTATCCCTTTCCTTGTATTTATGTTAGAATTAGCTGTCTTTTTGCTTCTTTTGTGAATTTGAGCTCATTTCATCCTGAAAATACAAAAGGAAGACAAAAACACTCTTTTTCCAACATTAGTACTAAAAAAAGGTTAGTTTTATGCCTTATTTGATGTAATTTATATGTTGCATTTTACTCACATCAAAAACCTAAGCATTTGTTTGTGTTTGTTTATGTTCATTGACGTTTGTTTGCGTTCGTTTGTATTTGTTTATGATCATGAACAATTATTTGTGTTCATTTGTGTTTATGAACACCCGTTTGTGTTCGTGTGCATTCATGAACGTTCATTTGTATGCGGTACCTAAATTAACAAACGAAAATGAACAACCCCATCTCTTTAATGAACGAAGATGAACATAAGATCTAGTTCGGTAGGCGCTTGTGACTTGTTCATGAAGTCGTGCATATTCTTAACAAACGAACTCAACCAAGGCCTTGTTCATGATCGATGTCGTAAGGTCGGTCAAAAATGTAAGTGAAAATGTCTTATTCAACTTTTACTAGTAAAGGGCAAGTAGGGTGTCGAATCCAGGGCGAATCATTGGAAAGCATGAAAGCTCGTTGTTAATGAGTATTATCTAAATTAAAACCTAATTGCTTTTTGCAGTTCTTGAGAGTACTTATGAAAACGACTGTAAAATTGTATTTATAAACAATAATGAGAGAAAGAACCAATCTCTGGGTTTTCATCTTATGTAGAAAATAAGGTTACTTAGTTACCACTATTTGGAAATCACATAGACATGATTTGATAAAAACTTGTTTTGATAAATAATTAACGGATAATATATTTGATTGCAATGATCCACGGTCGAAACCGAAGGATTGATGCAAATTAATAGTAACCCAATTAATTACAAATTTTAAATTTCATAAACATAATCAAGTTCAATGATTAATGGTTTAAAACAATGACAATTTAGAAGTTAATCACAATCGTTGATGAACAAACCAAGTAATTGATGAACAAGAATGATGACGATAATCAAATATTGTTTAATCGAACAAGAAACAATAAGAATGACTAACTGAAGGTTTAATTGAATCCTAATCCAAAAGGTCGTAACAATAAGCAAACCAATGTTTCAAACATTATCCCTATTCTCGGAGATGATCATGGGACAACTAGCCGCTTATGACGTTCGAACAACCTTCAAAAGCTTGGAAAAAAGTTTAGTTCATGATCGATCTTGCAAAGGATGTGATATGATGATGATGATGATGATGATGTTAATGAAGAGATTATGGAGCCAAAAGTGTTGTCAATTGCTGCCAATAGTCGATGATGATGAAGTGTTCTCATAATTAGGGTTTTAAACCCTTGAAATCATCCCACAAACGTATCACGTGCACTCCTTTGAAACACGGCATCCCCTACGGTTGTAAAACCGTAGGTTACGGTTCTCTTTGCCTTGTTATGATACTCCAACCGTAAGCCCCCTCACTCAAACGTAAGCCTCAAATACAAGTTACTGTTTCTTTTTGTGAGCACCTGATAACAACCGTAAGTCACGGTCGGAAAGCCGTAAGTGACGGTGTCGAATCCAGCTTCTAATCTCTTCTCAAATGTAACTTTCAACTGATGACAATTCAGCCCCTGGACTTCTTTCTTTCACATTTCTCTTGTATTTTCACAATATTCAACTTTCAATCAATGACACTAAGGCCCCTCAACTTTAATATTTTATAAAGCTTGAACATCCACACTATATTTCACTCTTCGATAATGACCGAAAGGTCCCTTAACTTTAGTTCTCTGTATTTCTTTCAACTCCAAGCTGTTGTTCAACCCGAAACATATCTGAATACTACCAACGGCTACATTCATCAATCTCACATGATCCACTTTCTCTCTAGACCTCGTAACTTCACAAATTATGCGTTCTTACCTGCAAACATACAAACACTCGCAATAAGCTTATTCCAAGCATATAATCACATAAAACCGAACAATTTAAACACCCATGTTTCACACTTTCCATCACATCCCCACACTTACCTTTGATTGTCCTCAAGCAAACCGATACGGAATTACTCACCATAGTTACAATACCTATAAACCCCTCAACCGATTCAACAATTTAAGTCCCAAGTCATACCCGTTCCACAGACTGACATAATCAAGATTGACAGTCCAACAAGCAATTGATGCAATTTATAAAACCTAAGACTTGTCTATTCAAAACTAACATGCTTATGATTCTACACATGCTACACGCCCCTCACAATAAACTCTCCTCTCGGTTTAATATCTGAACTAGCACGTAATGTGCTAGCAATTATAACACTCAAAACCAAACATGAAATCATGTAATCATAGGCTTGTATAACAATCACACCTCCACTGTAACATGTAACACGGCACGCATCAAAAGGACTTTTTGGTTTTGGGCTTAGGTTAAGTTAGAAAATTTTTGGCTTTTATTTATATGTTTTTATGTGGCGAACAAACAAACGACCAAACCGTGACAACTTTATTTGCAAACATAACATACTTTTGGGTTGGTTTCTACCCACGAACATAAACAATGTTCACAACACTTTTATTTTTGTTCTTTTCTTTTTTCTAATTCTTTTTTTTTTCAATTATTCATAACTTGTCGTTCACGGTCGGTATCAAAACATTTCTCATTAGGTGGACAACGAAAGGGTAAATAGGCTCAACAGGGCTACTAGGGCTGTAAACGAACCGAACGTTCAACGAACAGTTCGTGAACTGTTCGGCGGGAAGTTTGTTTATGTTCGTTTGATTAGCTTAACTAACGAACACGAACAAAAACTTTCGTTCGGTTAGCTTAGCGAACGAACACGAACACAGGTCTCGTTCATTCAACTACGTTCGTGAACACTCGGTAATATGTTCGGTCACATTCATTCATGTTCATTTGTTTATATTAAAAAAACAATAAATAATAAACCTTTTATCTAAACATATTGAAAACTTGAAACCATATTTTTTTCTAAGTTAGCTAAAATTTGGACATTCTAAGACATTTTTGGGGATAATTATGTGTGAGTTAGTTAAACTTGATTCATCATTTGGTGGTGTAGTAGACTTCTTGTGTTTTGATTTATCATTTTATGGTTGTATTTAACTACTTATATAAAATGTTTAAGGATAACAATGTTTTTATGTTTTATTTTCAAGTTAAATGTTCGTTTGCGTTCGTTTTTATTTGCTTTCATTCGTTTGTGTTCGAGACCGGTGTTCACGAACTGTTCGTGAACAACTTAATTTGCTTAACGAACGAACGAACACGAACACAAACTTATGTTCGGTATGCGTTCGTGAACAGTTCGCGAACATGTTAATTTCCTTAACGAACGAACACGAACATGGCCTTGTTCGTGTTCGTTCGGTTCCTTTACAGCCCTAAGGGCTACTAAGGGTGATAACTAGATAAACATAAAACAAACAATCAGGCCTAATGCACATATCAAACCACAGTCTCAGCATGTATCAAATCATACAAATTCTAACACAAAATAACATGCGGCCTGCTCTCAACCAATGAAGTCATAATGTAAATCATTATATCATTCTACAGGCTCAAAATTCTCACCAACAAAGGGTAAAAAGGTTGCCGACATGTAGCATATGCAATCTAAAGCATGTTATCCCTAAATAGACATCTCTTTTCAATTCTTTTTTTCTAAAAGCACTTGTCGGACCTACTCTCCTGAAATTTAAAGGAGCGACCATGACAAGGGACTATGTTAGTTTACTACCGGCAAGGAACCCATTAGTGCTTGAAACATTTGGTTTTCATATCCATTTAGTTCACCTAAGGCGATGAAATTCTTTAAAATTTTCAACATTTTCAATTTTTTAGCTTTTCATCGTTTTCAATCACTTTCAACCTCTTTCAAGCCTCTGTCCCAAACCTTTCCCTTCTCGGGTTTCCATATCCCCACACTTGGGCAACATTGTCCCCAATGTACCGTGCTTTTTAAAACAAAACCCGGGCATACCAACCAACTCACCCCATGAGCGACCACTCCTAACACAAATAATTTAAACACATTCCCTAAACACATAATAGTTTAACACCACCAAAAACACGAATAAAAATGCTATAATAAAAGTGGAACGGACTCCCCTTGTTTAAAGCGTAGAATCCTCATGCGTCCTGTTCCACCACGACCATATAGCATTTCATTCGCGGCCGTGTCCAACAAGTCCTCGGGTCAATCTCTACAATTAGTGTGCAGATCATCCCCATCCAAATGGAGATTGAGTATGGACAGTTATGACTGAACTCTGATCTGTGCATTGTCCGCAATTGCACTAGAACGTATTGGAACTTCACCAAACATCCCCACACTTGGACCATTGGACCCGTAGATATTAATAACCTGGTAACCTTCAAAAATACTCACGCAAAAAACAAAACAACTATACACTACTCTACATCCTTGGGCTGCCTCCCGAGAGCGCTAAGTTTATAGGTCTTCAACCAGACCATACCTGATATACCCTCATGGTGGTCAAGTGGGATGTTTACGTCCCATGGCCTCTAAGTACGTCCTCCACCAATGCTCTAGTAAGTCGTCCACTGTATTCCACATTGGACCAAATAACGCCACCCTCCTTTTTGCATTACCAACTTCAGGCGGTTTCTTTTTCTTCTTCTTCCCTCATGGCTCCTCGTTTTCTGTCGTGAACTCCTCATGAGCCACACCTTCCTTTTTCCTCACCGCTTTGCTTCCTGCTACTTAAAACATGTCAATCATAAAACACTCATGTTTGGTTTGAATCTCCTTTGCAGGAGAGACATTCTCATCACCACTTTCAGCTTTTGGGTGTTCACCTGTAATAAGAGGATTAGTGACATTTGCAAACACATTTAACCTAATTCACAGTCACGAAACTTCATACTTACCGTTCCATCAACACAATTGATAATCGCATGAGCAGTTGCTAAGAACGATCTACCCAGAATGACTGGAGGTTGTGTGTTCTTTGAACTTGTGGTACAATCAAGCACTAAGAAGTCAACTGGGTAGTAACACTCTTCTACCTTCACAATTATGTCTCTTACAATCCCCCTCGGACACATGGGAGTCTGATCAGCCAACAACACGGTGGTGTTGACTTTTTATACCGGACCAAAATCATATTGGTCATACAGACTCCCTGGTAGAATACTAACACACGCTCCAAGATCCAACAGTGCCTTTTCTATTTTAAATTCGCCCACATGTACTGAAATAATGGGTGCTCCTGGATCTTGGAGTTTTGGGGGAAGGGTACCCAACAAAATCGTATTCACATTTGTAGTCAAATCAAATTTTTTTAGGAAACTTGTGAAATCGTTTTTGGGTACTTAACTCTTTCAAACACTCAACATGATCAGGGCTCTCTTTAATTGCTTCGAGTAAGGGTAGATTAATTTTAGCTTGTTTAAAACTTTCCCACCTTTGATTCCTTAACACCTTCTTGCCATCAACTTCCCTAAACATTTCAGTTTCACAAAAAGATTTTTTCAACTTAGTACTTTCCAAATCATGTTGAGAATATGATTCAGTATCAATATCCTCCACCACTTCCTCAACTAATTGTGATGGTGGAGTTACTTCAACACCACCAGTTTCAAAAGTTGGAAGAATACTTACCACGTTGACGTGCAAATTTCTTCCATTCTTTGAGCTAGATGACTGATGCGCTGGATTCACTGTGGTGGTGCTTGGCAACTGTAACACCTCGTAAAATCACGACCAATGAGGTATTGACACGTGTAATAAACCCTGATGAAGTCAAACAGCGAAGTTTAGGGACTACTTTTTCGAAAAATCGAAAAAATTTGATTTTTAAAGGACTGGAAGTGTTAGCATACCTAAAATAAGTTTCTAAATAACCTCTCACGATGGTGATGTTCACAAATGTGCCGCTTGATGATAAAGAGTAGCTGTTTGCGTAATTAATTGAAAGTTTGCGCAATGAAGGGTTAAAAGCGTCAACATGTTAATTCTTACCTCTGAGTGACCTTTTAACAAACCGGGAGCTTCATGATATTTAATTATACTCTCGGGAATGCCAAGTAATGGCCAACTAAGGTTTTATGCCTATAAGTAAAGTTACGCGCAACTTTGCAAGTTAGAGGGGCTAAAAGTGTCAATATGTTTAATTATACCTCTGAATGACCTTTTGGCGGACCCGAAGCATCGTGATGTTTGATAATACTTTCAAGAATGCCTAATATGGATTAGATGAGTCTTCAATGCTAATAAATGATGAAATGCGCAAGTTTGCGCAATAGAGGGGCCTAAAGCGTCAACTTTTGAATCTACGCCATTCGGTGACCATTTAAGCAAACGGGAGCGTAGTAATATTTAAATATATGCCTGGGAATGATTATTATGGGCCATGGAAGGCTTAGATATCATTAAACGGCATTTCGCGCTACTTTGCGCAATTAAGGGACTAATTGCGTCAAACTGCAAAAAGGAGGTCGAATCGTATGGTAACGGACCTTCCGGAATATGTCCATAAGTTAAACATACCCTATTTATCCTTTATAAAGCTTAGATATAGGTTTAGAGGTGTTTGGTACGCAAAAATAAACTTTTATGTCATGCAGGGACTAAAAGTGTCAAAAAGTGCACAAGTTTGCACTTTTGCGCATATCTCGAATTCTGAATATCCCCGGACACCCAAAAATTTATGTAAGCACTAAAATATTTTATTTTAGTGATCTCCATGATAAAATTCCATTCGTCGCGTCGTTTAGATCGTTTTTCGCGTCCGTTCGTGTTTCGTCGAAATTAGACGCACAACGTGACCGTACGACCAAACGAACCGACATCCGACATATTTTTGAGCATGTTTCATGTCCCTCATGTTTAAGAATCATTGTAGAGGCTTAAAAATGGTTTAACGGGCCTCAAACGCATCAGAAAGGGGCTAGAAGCATGCAGGGACCAAAACTGCCATTTCAGAAACTTAATTTCCAGCTGTTGCCAGCTGTTACCAGCTGTTCCGGCTGTTTCCAGGTGTTTCAAGTGGGTTTTTATCAACCTAGGGGCTGTTTTGGGGCGCCCATTGTTTACCAAAACCGTGGGTAAAGGTGTACGGTCCAGATTTGATCATGTTTACCAAGAAACGATCCTAACGGTCCTTGCTTTCCTATATAAACCCACTTAATTCTTGCTCTCATTTCACCCATGATCTGAATTGTTCTAAGTTGGGGCCTTAGTGCTTCATACCTGAACATCCAAGGTCATTTCCATCCTTGCTTGGACCCTTTGTGAGTATCCTTTCGTTCTTAGTTTTATTGTTTAGCGGTTATAGCCGAAAAGTCAAGCGTTTCGATAAACGCTTTGACTTTTAAACGGCTAAGCCATGGTTCGCAACGAACATGGCTACGTGACCGTAATTAGGTGGGTGTTAAACCCTCAAAAGGGCATCTCCTAATTACCACGTTTACTTAGTTAAATTGTCGGGTCAAATAAAAGTCAAACGGGTTAGTTTTAAATAAATACATAACTATTAATATAGAAGCCATAAAATCAGTTTTCTCATATTAATAACTTGGTAATTATTAATTGAACATGTCTAAGCATGTTCAACCCGACAATTCTAAGTATAGGCTCGGTTCGGAACCGAAAGTCGCAAAAGTTGACTTTTGCTTTGACTTTCAGTTCTGACCCGATTTAGCTTAGTTTAGATATGCCTTAGGATTCCATTAGGACCGTATTATAAGTTAGTATAACTCTCTGAAGTTATACAACTTGGTTCCACAGAAATCCTAATTCATGCTTGTTTCCGTTAAAAGCCTAAATGTTGACCGTTATGCCCTTTTCACCTTAAAACGATATTTTTGAAAATGTGAGACGATAGAAACCTTCACTACTGAATTATAAAGTTGTCCATAAAATTTGACATCAGTTTGAGGTCTAGATTAGGAGTTATGCTCAATAGCGTAATTAGAAGCTTCTTTAGTAATTAAATAGCGTAAAATTGCATATAGCCTATCTAAACCCAAATTTTTATACAAAACTTTGTACCTACTGTATTAAAATAATATTTTGGGATTTTTAGAAATTTTTATTTAATTTTAGGCTGAGCATAACTTAGTGTTCTAAGCTTAATTGGGTAATGTCGGTTTTGCCCTTTTGGGCTATAAAATGAGTTTTATAAATTCTTTTGACCCCAAACCTTTTTCTACTGATTTGAAATGTTAAATAAATTATTTTGAGCCTTCTGGAATATTAAAAATATCAGCTTTTTACAGAAAACCCGGAAATGGCTCTAAATCGCCTTTTTAAGCATTTTTAGCGCATAAGTATGTACTAGAACCTTTTTAAGCATAAAGGATTGATACCTGCTGATGTGTTCAGTAAGTTTTTATACTTTTAACAGTAGGCAAATATTTTAAACTCAGAATTCCAGAATTGACCTTTTAGGCACATGTGAAATTACCAAAATGTCCCTACGGTGCATAGTAAGGTTAAAGGTAATAAAATTCACCTAGGTTTGATACCCTACTGTTATAACTTAGTAAATTAAGTATATTTACTGATTTAATCAGACCTGTACTTCAGGTTATGATTTAAACCCTTGTACACCCTTTAAAATGACCAAAATGCCCTCATAAGGCATAAATTGGGTTTAAAACCATTTGGGGCATAATGGAAGGTATCATTCTGATATCACAACATGTTTAAGGCATATTAACTTAGGAAACTTGTATATGATTCTTATGGTTACTCGTTACGCGCTTTATGCGTTCGAATCGGCGTAGGTAACTAGTTTACCCATTTTAGCCGAAACGGGTCAAACCATATCATTTCAGTCTCAAAATCCAGAATGTGATTAAGTTACCCATATTAAACAAGTATGCATGCTTGTTGGGTCAAAACCACATTCTAAAACGGTCTTCGCCTTATCGTGCGTTTAAACCGTAATCTTCATTTAAGAACTAACTGGTCTAGGCTTAGGCCAAATTAAAGACCCGTTAGAAATCTAATAGATTATTAAAAACCTTCGTTCCAGATTTAGGAGCCCAGTAAAAGCTATATGTACTTGCTTGGTGGTATACGGCTGGGATTAAATTTATATTTAGCTCAGGTAAATACGTTTAACTTATTTTCCCTATACGGGCTTGGGGTACGGTATATAAAATACCGCTTGGTCGGGGAATTGACCTTAACCAGTTGATGGTTAAGTGCTGTCAAATTAACTCGTTTAAAAATGTTGTTTTGTTTGTTTAACGCCTTTGGGGGTTTAATGACCATGTCCCGGATATCCTTGGCATCATTCCATGAATGGCCACGACCTTAGCACACGGGTGTAGGCGTACACCCGTGGTGCATTTTATTGTGTATAATCATCGGCACGGGAGGAGTCTCGCGGCGAATTATATTAAGTGGTGTGTCTATTGAGCTTTAACCCGGCACGACCCGGGCTACTGAACGCATAACGAACATGTAGTTCTTTTACAAGATTATTAAGCAAATAATTATCCCAAGTTATAAAATGTTTTGTGCCACGGGCATTCAAATCAAATTTTTAAAAACCCTTTTCAAAATGAGTCAGTTAAATTGTATTTACCAGTGAAAACTGATGTATTTTCCCAAAAAGACTAAGTGCAGGTACTACGCGTAATAGGCTGGTTTCTCCTAGCATCATATAGAAGTCTCGCAAGCTTAGATGCCTGAAGTCTATTGAACAATGTTTTATTTTATTTGCAATCCGCCTGTGGATCTTTTACTTTCCGTTTTGTAATACTTGGATATTACTTCATACCGGATTGTAATATATTTTTGCTTCCGCTGTGCATTTAAATTGTGTGGTTTGACTATGATGATATCAACTACGTCACGTACTCCCCACCGGGCCCACCGGTAATACATGGAAATATCGGGGTGTGACAGGTTGGTATCAGAGCCGACATTGAGTGAATTAAACACTTGCCTTTTTGTGTTTAATCTCAATGACACAATAGCACATTCCTTGACCTTCTGAGTCTAGACTTAACATAGGAATACCCTCATCTCTATTCGGAGAATTGTTGTATTCAATTCTATATATATTCTAATATGTCGCCAAGCAAAGAAGCTATAATTGAAATTCTCCCCATTAGAAGCCTAGGGAAGGCTGAGCTTCGTACTGCGACTAGGAATAACGTGCAACCAAGGAGAAAGCATTCAGAAATAAAATGAAGAAGAAACTCCTTTTGCTAAAGATCGTTTTCTTAGTAGTCCTTATAAGGACATATTCATCTTTCAGTCCCTTCGAGGACAACATTATTCCTTAGAAGTCCCGTTTAGGGCAACCATGTACCTCTATAAATTTTTATGGGACGATTAGATTTAAAATAACGTTCCTATTATAGGATCTACCATTATTATAAGATGGCAAAATCTAAAAAGGGACAAGACCTAGCTCAGGTGTCATTTAAGACAGGGCCAAGATGGTATCTCCATAATTAGATTTAGATCCATAATTAACATCTCAATTTAGGGTTGATCTGCATTTAATATTATTAAAAGAATCTTGGGGGTAAAACCTAGCCACGTGTCATTTTAGACATGGCCAAGACGGTAGAACCTGTCCAAATGATTCCAAATTTTGTTAACATCTCTGAGTATGTTAACATTCTTGGCAAACTGTGAATCAGTAAAGTCACACAGGCCATCTTTTAAAAAAGGGTTAATTTAAATTCCCTGTATTTATATAACCATCCTTTGAGGATGAAGTGCCTACGGGTAATAATTAACGTCCTCTGGGACTAAGAGATAGTAGGAGTCTGCAACTCACTGTCTAGAAAAGGTAATGAACTTGGATTCAGATCCTAATACTTCGATTCTGTGAGAATCCCGGTTATAAATTAAACTTGTTCACGTGACTAGGCCTTGTGTGCCATTATTAACTTATAATATAGGAGTCATGATAAGGATCCTGAACAGTTGTACATTTATCAAAATAACTAGAATGGTTATTAAAAACCATAGGTTATAAATTTTAGTAAATTCATATGAGCCTATTCTAAAGGTTCAAAATCCTTGTTTACACCTGAAAACGTGTGAATACTTCTGACAATGGGTGATGCGATGAAATCACACTTGTCATCCTTATATTAGAGATCTTCCAAACCCCTCGTTTAGCCTAAAGTATCAATAGGAATCATGTCTAATAAACGTCGAACATGATGTACGCATCTAAACATCCATCTAGGATGTATACCTGCGGGTAAGGATGTATGCATGAAAAAGATAGTTTTATTTCATAACTTCTTGTCAAGACAATGAACTATGAAATTCTCTGATCCGAAGGAATCATTGATTATGTTTTAAAATTTCCCTATTGACAAGGCCTCAGTGCCATCAAAAAGTCTTTTGGAACAAGCCCTTGTGCTATATAAAATGTCAGAACGACACTGACAGTTGTGACTGATGTCCCCTGTCTAATAAATATGAATAATCATATTCCGTTTAAACGCCTAAGATGGTTTATTTAAAAAACCTAGGCAAAACATAATCAAATAAACTTAATACTATCTATTGGCCTATATGGTTTGTTTGCACCATGGCTTTTTAATTATCAAGTTCGACAATTCCCTATAATTAAGTAAGTTATTACTACTTGGTTTGTAGCCTTCGAAGCATCATCATGGCCGACCCCTCCGAAGCTCGCAATCATCCAATTAATCAGAATAATGATACAAGACTGAATTTAACGGGCACCGAGTTACAGGCTATGATAGATATAGCCGTAAACAACGCTGTGGACCGTGCGTTGCAGGATCATAAGCAAAAGTGCGATGGCACCCCGAATAAGGGTTGTAAAAAGGGTAAGGCCAGTTCAAACTATAGCCAGTTCAAGCCAAAGGAGGCAAAACCCGAGTGTAAAACCTACAGGAAGAAGCACTTCGAAAAATGTTACTATGAGCAGACCAGGGAATGTGTCATCTGTAAAGAGGTGGATCCCGAAACCCATGAATGCAAGGACTCGAAAGACAACCAGCAGTTAGGTAAAAAGACTAGATGCAAAACCTGTAAGAAAAACCACCTCGGGAAATGCAGATTTGAATCCCAGCCTTTACCCTGTGGAATCTGCAAGTCCAAGGAGCATAAGACCTTGGATTGCAAGAAGTTGGGAGACGCAACCTGCTATGGTTGCAAAGAAATAGGGCACATCAAAACAAATTGCCCAAATAAAACCAAGAAGCCTGGAGAGGCTAAGAAGACCAAAGCTGGAAGCTCTCAAACAGATGCTCAAGAGGCTATTCAGGATGACAATGTCACAACAGGTACTTTCTTTATCAATAACGCTCATGCTAGAGTATTATTTAATTCAGGTTCAGATAAGTCTTTCATAGACAATGGATTTTGTAAATCATTAAATCTGCCTGTTAAAAACTCTACGCGTTAAGTATAAAGTAGGGTTGGCCAATGGTACCTCAGAGACTGCTTCAGCAATATTAGATGGATGTTTTATATCCATTAGGAACCATTCTTTTCCACTGTCCTTGTTTTCATTGAAATAGAGGGACTCGATATAGAGATAGGAATGGATTGATCATCTTATAGCTAAGCCCATATTGTGGGTAATAAGAAGCAAGTAGTTATCAAGACTCCTTATGGTGAGCCTTTGACAATTTAAGGAGACACATGGTATGGATTGCCTATGTATCTGCTGAGTTTGGTGTTTAATACCAAAGCTTTGAGTATGGAAACTCAGAAAAGACAAACAGCAGTCGCGATGCTAGAAATGCGACAAATGTTAATGGTGCATCAAATGTGAACCTCAATGTTAATGAAGTTAATCTCCAAAACGGTAATTAACGCAACTATCGGGAAGGCTATGAGAAAAGTCATAAAAAGGGTTCAAGAAGCTGAATGCTGTTTGCTCTAAGACACATATCACTGCACATGAAAAGAACTTTATTCGCACTTCAAATGCGAAGAATAAACCCAGCAAAACCATAAATGGGAAGGAGCCCATTCTTTTTGGATGTACTTAAAAGTACTTCGTCTCGGGGAAGTCCAGAGACTTCAATAAGTAAAAAGGGGCCATCGATTGCAGGAAATTAATTGATGAAGTAGAAACCATTAGGTGTATCAGTGGTTACGTTGAAAAGAACACTGTGAGGTATGCATCACAGCCATTCGATGGTAATACCCTTAATTAATAAGGACATTAATGAAGTCCACAAGAAAGATTCTCTTATACACTATGGGATGGACCAAGTGTTAAGAACCTTATTAGAAATATCTATTATTCGCATCGAAATGGAAAAAGATGGAATAAGAATTTTATGACCCTCACCATAAAAGTTCTAGGATGTCGACAGTATGTCGCAAATTTTAATTCTTTGACTAAGATAGTACCCTATTCCAATTACCCAAAATCTAAGCTTGAATGCAAGCAATTGATGGTGGTTAGCATCGGAAATAAGAGGGCACAATAGGTCTCAAAGCTTGCTCATTATAAATCCATTATGGATCTACCTCAGCTGCTCACATTTTATAGATTAAGAAATAACCAGCCAAGGTCGGGTCCGCCCAAAATTTTGTCAAAGATTTTTAGCTAAGTTTAAATGGATTAAGAATGGAGGCGTTTAACCCTCCTGATGTACGATTAGAGGCAGCTCACCTTAATAATGACACCAGATAAATCCCTTGTGGTGATTTTATTGCTAAGAATTACGTTTGGTTTCAGGTATTGCTAAGTCTCTCATAAGACCATAAGTTTAGCAAACTTTTAAGAAACTTTCCTGTAAGAACCCCAGATGTTAAGTGTAAGGTAAAACTTACAGGTGAAATCATAAGAACTATTCATTCTGTCCCTGGCAGAAGCCTTCTGTCGTTGAAATTTTGTATCCTCCCTCTAGAGGATGTACGGTAGCACCTGGTTGATATCTTTTCAATCTCCATCGATTGCGAATACCAGACAGCATGATAAAAGCGCCATATGAAGATTTGTGTATCTTAAAATGTCCCATAGATTGCTTCCATGCCTGATCAGTATGGAGGTTTAATGCATGGGACCACAAAGATATCCCGATGGTCATAGGGTACTAAAGTCAACTAATGGTATTCAAAGAAGATATCCATAATGGAACTGTCCAAATGAATGTTCCCGATTAAGGAATTCGTGGACTCGTAACATAAACGTGTCATTTTTGACACAAGCAATGATGGATGAACTAGGACCTGAGATATGGAAAAATCTCTATAACCTCCTTGTATCTTGATTATTTTCTCTTATAATTACCCTATTCACCTCCTGAGAGGCAAGTAGAGTTAAGATTTGTATCCTATTTAGGGCTGTTCTATTATGAAATCTCCAAGGTGGCTAGTACCATCATTGGAAGAATCGAAACCCTGATTAAGTAAGTTTTAAAATAAATGATTCATATAGCCTAACTCGATATTATGAGGATTCGATATAGTTAAATAAGAAAGACGGTTCATTTTGCTTATGCATTGACTACCGCAACCCTAATTAGGCAACAGTTAAGAATCGCCATCAACTGCCCAGGATCGTCGATTTGTTCGACTAGCTGTAAGGATTAGCTATTCCTTAAGATTAGCTTTAAGCAGTGGTTGGAATAACCATCTCACCTTATGATAAGCTTTTCTATAATAGTTGATATAAGTATTAAGGCTGCTCCTTGGGAGACCTTGTATAGATGAGATGTTAAACATCTATTGTTAGACAGAAAATTGGTAAGTCCAATTATCAGGATCTGAAAGTTGCCTTGGAAACAACAAATAAGATCGTGCAAATCCGTAATCATCTATAGGTTGCCAGTATTCGGCAGAAAAAAAAATCAAGGATTAAGGAATGTAGCAACCCTCCTAAGTTTTTGATTGAGGGATAAAGTTCAACAAAGATATCACCCTGGAAGGGTGTACCAATCTGTTAATTATCAGGCTAGTTGAGCTCTAATATATATAACCATTCGAAGGAATCGAATGTATTAAGATCAAATAGCTTATAAGCTAAAACCTATATAAGGAGCTTAGTGGAGCTCGCAATGCGACCCACACTGATGATTTAAGGATGTGTTTCACCAATAAGTCGAGAAACATTATCGCATAATACGCAGATTTATGATATGATAAGAAACCTAGATCGACTGAGGATCGGTAGGTTAAGAAGCCCCAAAAGGATACATGTACCTATTATGGAGGTCAACTTGGGAGCTTGGAAAGACTCCAGACATGCTATGAAAGTTAAGTCCGTTATGCGACAAAAGGAACTTACAGCATTTTAGCAAATCTCGAGGTCGAGATTTCTTTTAAGGGGGTGAGGATGTAACACCTTGTAAAATCACGTCCAATGAGGTATTGACACGTGTAATAAACCCTGATGAAGTCAAACAGCGAAGTTTAGGGACTACTTTTTCGAAAAATCGAAAAAAATTGATTTTTAAAGGACTGGAAGTGTTAGCATACCTAAAATAAGTTTCTAAATAACCTCTCACGATGGTGATGTTCACAAATGTGCCTCTTGATGATAAAGTGTAGCCGTTTGCGTAATTAATTGAAAGTTTGCGCAATGAAGGGTTAAAAGCGTCAACATGTTAATTCTTACCTCTGAGTGACCTTTTAACAAACCGGGAGCTTCATGATATTTAATTATACTCTCGGGAATGCCAAGTAATGGCCAACTAAGGTTTTTATGCCTATAAGTAAAGTTACGCGCAACTTTGCAAGTTAGAGGGGCTAAAAGTGTCAATATGTTTAATTATACCTCTGAATGACCTTTTGGCGGACCCGAAGCATCGTGATGTTTGATAATACTTTCAAGAGTGCCTAATATGGATTAGATGAGGCTTCAATGCTAATAAATGATGAAATGCACAAGTTTGCGCAATAGAGGGGCCTAAAGCGTCAACTTTTGAATCTACGCCATTCGGTGACCATTTAAGCAAACGGGAGCGTAGTAATATTTAAATATATGCTTGGGAATGATTATTATGGGCCATGGAAGGCTTAGATATCATTAAACGGCATTTCGCGCTACATTGCGCAATTAAGGGACTAATTGCGTCAAACTGCAAAAGGAGGTCGAATCGTATGGTAACGGACCTTTCGGAATATGTCCATAAGTTAAACATACCCTATTTATCCTTTATATAGCTTAGATATAGGTTTAGAGGTGTTTGGTACGCAAAAATAAACTTTTATGTCATGCAGGGACTAAAAGTGTCAAAAAGTGCACAAGTTTGCACTTTTGCGCATATCTCGCATTCTGAATATCCCCGGACACCCAAAAATTTATGTAAGCACTAAAATATTTTATTTTAGTGATCGCCATGATAAAATTCCATTCGTCGCGTCGTTTGGATCGTTTTTCGCGTCCGTTCGTGTTTCGTCGTAATTAGACGCACAACGTGACCGTACGACCAAACGAACCGACATCCGACATATTCTTGAGCATGTTTCATGTCCCTCATGTTTAGGCATCATTGTAGAGGCTTAAAAATGGTTTAACGGGCCTCAAACGCATCAGAAAGGGGCTGGAAGCATGCAGGGACCAAAACTGCCATTTCAATTTCCAGCTGTTACCAGCTGTTCCAGCTGTTTCCAGGTGTTTCGAGTGGGTTTTTATCAACCTAGGGGCTGTTTTGGGGCGCCCATTGTTTACCAAAACCGTGGGTAAAGGTGTACGATCCAGATTTGATCACGTTTACCAAGAAACGATCCTAACGGTCCTTGCTTTCCTATATAAACCCACTTAATTCTTGCTCTCATTTCACCCATGATCTGAATTGTTCTAAGTTGGGGCCTTAGTGCTTCATACCTGAACATCCAAGGTCATTTCCATCCTTCCTTGGACCCTTTGTGAGTATCCTTTCGTTCTTAGTTTTATTGTTTAGCGGTTATAGCCGAAAAGTCAAGCGTTTCGATAAACGCTTTGACTTTTAAACGGCTAAGCCATGGTTCGCAACGAACATGGCTACGTGACCGTAATTAGGTGGGTGTTAAACCCTCAAAAGGGCACATCCTAATTACCACGTTTACTTAGTTAAATTGTCGGGTCAAATAAAAGTCAAACGGGTTAGTTTTAAATAAATACATAACTATTAATATAGAAGCCATAAAATCAGTTTTCTCATATTAATAACTTGGTAATTATTAATTGAACATGTCTAAGCATGTTCAACCCGACAATTCTAAGTATAGGCTCGGTTCGGAACCGAAAGTCGCAAAAGTTGACTTTTGCTTTGACTTTCAGTTCTGACCCGATTTAGCTTAGTTTAGATATGCCTTAGGATTCCATTAGGACCGTATTATAAGTTAGTATAACTCTCTGAAGTTATACAACTTGGTTCCACAGAAATCCTAGTTCATGCTTGTTTCCGTTAAAAGCCTAAATGTTGACCGTTATGCCCTTTTCACCTTAAAACGATATTTTTGAAAATGTGAGAGGATAGAAACCTTCACTACTGAATTATAAAGTTGTCCATAAAATTTGACATCAGTTTGAGGTCTAGATTAGGAGTTATGCTCAATAGCGTAATTAGAAGCTTCTTTAGTAATTAAATAGCGTAAAATTGCATATAGCCTATCTAAACCCAAATTTTTATACAAAACTTTGTACCTACTGTATTAAAATAATATTTTGGGATTTTTAGAAATTTTTATTTAATTTCAGGCTGAGCATAACTGTGTGTTCTAAGCTTAATTCGGCTAATGCCGGTTTTGCCCTTTTGGGCTATAAAATGAGTTTTATAAATTCTTTTGACCCCTAACCTTTTTCTACTGATTTGAAATGTTAAATAAATTATTTTGAGCCTTCTGGAATATTAAAAATATCAGCTTTTTACAGAAAACCCGAAAATGGCTCTAAATCGCCTTTTTAAGCATTTTTAGCGCATAAGTATGTACTAGAACCTTTTTAAGCATAAAGGATTGATACCTGCTGATGTGTTCAGTAAGTTTTTATACTTTTAACAGTAGGCAAATATTTTAAACTCAGAATTCCAGAATTGACCTTTTAGGCACATGTGAAATTACCAAAATGTCCCTACGGTGCATAGTAAGGTTAAAGGTAATAAAATTCACCTAGGTTTGATACCCTACTGTTATAACTTAGTAAATTAAGTATATTTACTGATTTAATCAGACCTGTACTTCAGGTTATGATTTAAACCCTTGTACACCCTTTAAAATGACCAAAATGCCCTCATAAGGCATAAATTGGGTTTAAAACCATTTGGGGCATAATGGAAGGTATCATTCTAATATCACAACATGTTTAAGGCATATTAACTTAGGAAATTTGTATATGACTCTTATGGTTACTCGTTACGCGCTTTATGCGTTCGAATCGGCGTAGGTAACTAGTTTACCCATTTTAGCCGAAACGGGTCAAACCATATCATTTCAGTCTCAAAATCCAGAATGTGATTAAGTTACCCATATTAAACAAGTATGCAAGCTTATTGGGTCAAAACCACATTCTAAAACGGTCTTCGCCTTATCGTGCGTTTAAACCGTAATCTTCATTTAAGAACTAACCGGTCTAGGCTTAGGCCAAATTAAAGACCCGTTAGAAATCTAATAGATTATTAAAAACCTTCGTTCCAGATTTAGGAGCCCAGTAAAAGCTATCTGTACTTGCTTGGTGGTATACGGCTGGGATTAAATTTATATTTAGCTCAGGTAAATACGTTTAACTTATTTTCCCTATACGGGCTTGGGGTACGGTATATAAAATACCGCTTGGTCGGGGAATTGACCTTAACCAGTTGATGGTTAAGTGCTGTCAAATTAACTCGTTTAAAAATGCTGTTTTGTTTGTTTAACGCCTTTGGGGTTTTAATGACCATGTCCCGGATATCCTTGGCATCATTCCATGAATGGCCACGACCTTAGCACACGGCTGTAGGCGTACACCCGTGGTGCATTTTATTGTGTATAATCATCGGCACGGGAGGAGTCTCGCGGCGAATTATATTAAGTGGTGTGTCTATTGAGCTTTAACCCGGCACGACCCGGGCTACTGAACGCATAACGAACATGTAATTCTTTTACAAGATTATTAAGCAAATAATTATCCCAAGTTATAAAATGTTTTGTGCCACGGGCATTCAAATCAAATTTTTAAAAACCCTTTTCAAAATTAGTCAGTTAAATTGTATTTACCAGTGAAAACTGACGTATTTTCCCAAAAAGACTAAGTGCAGGTACTACGCGTAATAGGCTGGTTTCTCCTAGCATCATATAGAAGTCTCGCAAGCTTAGATGCCTGAAGTCTGTTGAACAATGTTTTATTTTATTTGCGATCCGCCTGTGGATCTTTTACTTTCCGTTTTGTAATACTTGGATATTACTTCATACCGGATTGTAATATATTTTTGCTTCCGCTGTGCATTTAAATTGTGTGATTTGACTATGATGATATCAACTACGTCACGTACTCCCCACCGGGCCCACCGGTAATACGTGAAAATATCGGGGTGTGACAGCAACTTACCTGGATCTCTTCTCAGTTGAGCTAGATCTTCTGCTAGCTGTCCTAACTACTTCTGCATTGCTTCAGAAGTTTTGTCTCGAACTTAATTATGTTTTTGGATGTCCTTCATGAACTTCATAATAGAATCTAATTTTTCATCAGTCGTTCTACCACTACTTAAGGAGTTCCCTTGCTGATTACCTTGATTATATTAGCCCTTGACGGCTCTGATACTGCTGGCCTCCTTGCATGGGTACCTGAAAATTAGGGTTCATTTGATTAGCAGTATTTCCATAACTAAAATTCCGGTGATTTCGTTAACATGGATGATATGTATTCGGTTTCATGTCATATTTTTTTCGTTCACCGAATACTTGGTTCACTTCTTCATTCGGACACATCCTTACGGGACACTCTCCAACCTGGTGTCCTAACTCACCATAATCTGTACACACCGTAAATGCATTAGCTGCCCTAACTTCAGTTCCCATTCCCATCTTCATCTGCGCCACTTGTCGCTCTAACAGTATGTTCTGGTGTTGCAGTTTCTCAACCCGTTCTTCAGCTTTATAATTAATTGCTCTCGCTGACGCTGATCTCGCCTTCCTACTAGACTGTGCCTGCCTTTTAGAAGTGGCACTCTGTCTCTCCAAGTATGCCCAATTTGTAGCTTCTGTATTGGTGAGAAATGTACCATTTCTGACAGCTATAAGGTCTCTAACATCTTCCGAAAGCAACCCATCATAGAATGCTTTAATCAACTCCCATGTCTAAATGCCATGATGTGGACATTTTCTCAGCAACTCCTTGAATCGTGTGAAAGCTTCATGAAATGTCTCCCCTGAATGCTGTTGGAAAGCCCTTATTGCTTCCCGAGCTTCACTGGTTCTATCCATCGTGTAATACTCCTCCAAAAACACCTGTTGCATCTCTTGCCAAGTGAAAATACTACCCGGAGGTAATGTTGCAAACCACTGTCGTGCTTTGTCTTTCAAGGTGAACTGAAACAGCATCAACTTAACTTTGTCCTTTGTAAAACCCGAACCTCCTATAGTTTGGCAAATTGAATCAAAGCTTTCTATGTGAAAGTGTGGTTCTTCTGTCCTTTTTCCATAAAACTTGGGAAAATGGCCTAAGTATTGAGGCGTCACCTCGAAAGGTCTGTTATTGTTTCCAGTCGGTGTAACTGTTGCCGATGAATTTGGCACTATGATGGGTCGACATTGACCTTCAACGCCTCGAACTGGCACCCTTTGAACAACCTGTGGGACACCATCCATGAACTGTAGTTGATCGTCCCCACCCCGATTATTAGCTCTTTGATTTCCCGCATTGAAATGTGGGATTCCATGTTGAACGTGATTTTGTGGGAACGGGTGCGGGATATTAATTCTTTGATTGACCAGTTGTTGTACCAGATAGCCTTGATTCACATTATACCCTTCGTCATATCTGTAATCCCTATATCTCCCATCATACTGGTTTTTGTAGGATCGTTCGTCGACCTGTTTGAGTCGTTCAGAGAAGTTCGTATCCGAATTAAGAGGCGGAAACTAATAATTCGGTGCTATTCAGGCTGCATACACTTTAAACTTGCTGTTGTATTGATATCGAATGCAATTACACGATCAGACAGCACTTCGGCAGAGTACCGGAACAATACACCATCAACTATGTGTTGTGGATCGCCCCTAAGTCCTATTTATAGAGTTTCTGGTCCGCTCATACGACATGTCCGTATGAGCGACCCTACATTTGCCGTATAAGCGATCCAAGCAACTACCAAATAAGCGATCCTAACATAAACTGACACATAAGCGATCCTAGACCTTGTACATATAAGCGATCCATATACAAATAAGCTATTCTAGGATTCCGTGCCATTTCCTATCTGATCATCCTTCAAGACTTGATAGAAGACGTAGTCAACAAACGTAGGTGCATTAACAGACTCCCCCCCGGATGTTGACGGAGTCTTCATAGATCTTTCCAAACTGACTTCGCACATGTCTATCTACTATCTTCATCAGTCGACAATCTGCCTTTGAAATATCTGTCGTTCCAAGAATCCTCGTTCTCTATCTTCATCATCATCAAACTCTTCTCTCTTGAATGTTGACTCGGTGTCTTCAGACTCCCCCTCTCACACAGCTGGGATCGTAGTCTGGAATTCAAACTTTCACTGTTTCTGAGATCGTTAATAGGCGCCCATCAGGTTCCATATCGTAACCTGGCTCTTTAACACCTGCACAATCTCTACCCATCCATAAGTTTCTACAAAAGTAAAAATTTTCAACAATTTAGAAACTATGTTGAACCAATACAGTAATGATTTTGCATTCAAGAATATTACTGGTTCTTATCAAAACAACTTTATCATTTACACACAAATATTCCCCAAACCAATTCTTCAAGTTTAGCACTTTGAATTTCGAAAATCAGCATCTCAACACCAGTTGTCGAAAATCTTTTTGATTTTTCAAAATTTATGCTAAAACACACTAAAAATCTTTTTGGATTTTCTGAATGAAAATAAATGCAGAAATGAAATATTTACAAACAATATTTTTGTGAGTTCGTGCAAGAGGATCATATCAGTTATAAAACATATCACAAACACCGTTAAGCTTGATTACATATTAAGTTCTAAACAATTTACCTAGATTGCCAGTATGTTTGTCCACTTAAATTTTCACACAGACTTCAATTGATTCGAGATACGATATTAATGTTTTAAAGACTTAAACTTAATTGTGTATCACTCCACTTGAATATACTCCTGTATCCCGATCCCAAATATTCAGTCTTACAGGTGAGTATACCACAGATGATATCTGTAAAGGGGTAAATGCGAAACCGTGAGAGCTCAGGTCAGAACTTCCGTTCAGCAGAGAGATGACGGCTCGACTTTTGGTGGGTCCCCTTTAGAGGATCTTTTGTTACAACAGCAAAGATTACCAATTTTATTGTTTAATCAGTTTGCTGAGGGCGGCGCTTATGTTTCAAAGCTTTTTGCAGAAAGTATTATTTGGGGACTAGGTCAGTATTTCCATACAGCAGAAGTCCCGGAATAATACCCCAGATATCACTGAGCATAAAGACCTAGTATCTCAGAATACGGGACCTTTCAAACAAGATTTCGG
The DNA here is from genome assembly GCF_002127325.2 of Helianthus annuus. Lineage (NCBI taxonomy): Eukaryota > Viridiplantae > Streptophyta > Magnoliopsida > Asterales > Asteraceae > Helianthus > Helianthus annuus. The sequence continues at coordinate 49,457,006 of NC_035440.2, read as the reverse complement.
GGGTTACCCATATATCCAAGAATAGTTACCCATGAATTAAGTAAGTTTGATTTAGGTTTATATCTCGTTTCAATTTACTAAATGTGCGAAAATCTACTGACACATCCGTAGTAAGATTGTTTATCACATTTTAACTTTACAATTCTTTAGCGTGCTGTGATAGTTCACTGATGTACTATCATTTCCTCTTTTATGCAATAAAACTCATTTTTTAGATTTATCATGTTTTTGTCTTTTTCAAATTTTCTAATGTTTTTGGATTTTCTGAAAAAATTCTTACTCCCCCTAAAATTCAAATACATCTAATGAAAATTTAAAACAAACTGTACAGAACATGACAACTGATATCAAAACACCTCAATTCTCCATCCGTTTGGCTTAAACAATCAGAACTCCCCCTCACAACAAACTATTTTCCCATAATGATTTCAAAACACTTAAGTTTGTTTTAATCAGAATGGTTTTTCCGGAAAATAAGTTTAGTTGTTTTTACCTTTTGTAAAAATGGGGCAAAATCATCACATTGTTTACCAATTCTTGAATTATAATTAAATCAAGTTCAATTAAATGACCTTGATTTAACCACTTGTAAGATCAACTCCATATCACAACTAAAAACTTTCAAACCTGTTTTTCAACCAATTACCATCATTTGGTTGAATTTTCAAAGTGCCGATTCCTACTCCTCGCTTACAAACCTGGGAGTTCCGGCAAGTCCTGCAAACACCTCACAAACAGACTTAGAAAGATGCCGATTCATGATCCACAATACCATCTTGGGATCTCCGGCAAGTCAGGTTTTCATTCTTGAAAAAATATATCCACCCAAGCCTGACCTTCCTTGGGTGTAACCTCATTGTTTTCATCTTTCCTTTCAACCGACTTGTAAACCCATCCTTAAGCATAAAAATCCTGAATGCTTTGGGCCTTACCACTGACCATTTTTCCAAAGATGCGTTTTACATTTCCATTGAAAGTTTTTTCAACATCAATTTTCTTCTTGTTAGAATAAAACTGATTTGAAATTTCAACTTTTCCGATTTTAGATTTATAATTTTTAGCATTTCGTGGCGGAAAATTCACATCGTCCACTTTCTGAACTTTCTTTTCAATCTTTTTCTCAACACGTGGCTCCTCTGATTTTATGGAATCAGATTCATCACCAGACTTGTTACCTGAACCTTTTACAACCCATTTCTGATTTGTGGCATTGTCTATTCTTTTGGAAGCACTCTTTGAACATTCTCCTTTTTCATGAATTGAATTCTCAAAGCCTGTGAACTTCCGGGTTGACAGTTCAGTCTTTTCAACCACTTTTTCTTTCATTTTTCTTGAGACTTCTTGTTTTGGTCGAAATGTCTTTGGACAATCTTTCTAAACATGACCCACAGCTTTACACTGAAAACAAGATCTCTTTTCAACCTTCTTCGAATCTTCCTTCTTCTTTATGTCCTCTTGCTTCTTAGCAAGGAATTCTTGATTTGTTTGATTTCTGAAAGATTTTTCTTTGTCAGCTTCTGTAGTTTTTCCTGCAACAAACATTGTTTTTGGTTTATAAACTTTTTCATTTTTATAGTTTTTTTGTGAAATAAAACCGAGACCTTTCTTTTTGTAATTACGATCATGGTTTGGTTTCTTTTGGAAACTATAACCACAATTGTAACCCATTTTCTTGTTGATTCTTTGTTGATCTCTTGAAGTGTATTGTTTAGGTTTTCCATTAAGATTGAAATCTTTTATTTCAGAATTATTAATTTCTGTTAATTTGAAAACCTTTTGAATCATTTCAAATCTGACACTTCTTATTGGAAAACTCTCATCAGAATATAATTTGTCAGAACCTTTCAAAGTATATGCCATTTTGACTGATTCATCATTCAAATTAGATTTTGAAAGTAAAAATTCTTTATCATAAACTCGTTTGTCCTTTTTGACTGTTTGCTTTGACGCACTGGACCCAGACTTTGACTCGGGTTTAGACTTCGGTTTTGATTCCTCATTGTCATCTGTGTCTAACACCTGATCGACCATACTTTTTATCAACTTTGACTCATGATCAGTGTCTGATGACGTATATGACATCAATACTTTCTGGTAAGTTATCCGACGACCCAGACTCCCATTTCAAATTGATCGCTTGATTGACTCTTTCTGAATTTGGATTTCGAGGTGAATATCCATTTTCGACCGGGAGCGGACATCTATTGTAAGATACACTCGGTTTCTTACCAGAAGTCTTCAATTTTTCTTCATCTTTTGTCACAGATTTTTCTTCTTCAAATATTTTCACTTCTTCAAATGTTTTCAAATCTTTCACCACTGGATAAATCCTGTCAACAACAAAAGTAGAACATGAGTAACTGTCTAATAATTTCTTAACTTTCTCAGTTTCTATCTTTTGTGTTGCCAACTCAAGCTCGAGATCTGCACATTTCTTTATGTTATAGTTCGCCGTATCAAGCTGTCTCAGATAAGCTATCTTCAAAGTATTCATAGCTTCAGCTTGTTCACCATCAGAATCTGTATATTTGTTGATTTCTCTGTTCATAGTATCATATGATTCTTTCAACTTGTGAATATTGTGCAATAACTCATTGTTCTGCTTAATCAGCGAATCACAGTTCATGCACTTTTCTTGGACCATGACCGGTTCAGCATCCACTTTAATCTCAAATTCAGGAACTTCTTTAACTGTCCTGCTTGAATTTAAAAAATGAGCTCTTCTCAATTTCTCAGCTTTCGCTTCTTCCTTCAATCTCTCTTCCTCTTCAGCTTCCTCTATGTTCTTTCTTCGTCTCTCTTCAGCAGCTTCCATGACTTTTCTTCTGCACCTTTCTGCACATTTCAAATCATAAGCATTAGCAAAGAAAGCATGAGAAGTGTTTTTAGACATCTCTTTAGCCATAAGATTTTGATCTGGACAAAAATCATCCCAGGTAAAACCTTTAACCATCTTTTCATCATCTTGTTCAGCTAGACACACTTTGCTATCCTTTGGAAGATACTTTTCCCAGGTAAAATTATCATATTTTCCCTGACTAACAACACATGCTCTTTTCGAATTATCTATCAGATCTCTCCCATGAGCCGTTTGTGCCTGATGCTGCTGTGCTGGTTGAGTGATTTGATGATAGATGGCCTTCTTGTGATAATCATTGTTTCCGAAAGGATTCTGGGCACCGGTAGCTTCACGGTTTTTGCACTCCCTCTTGAAATGCCCCTTCTCTCTACAACGAAAACATGTAACTTTGGATTTATCAAAACCCAAAGCTGAAACGTTTGCATCACGAAAATCATCACGGCCGGTAATTTGTTTGAACTTTTCAGCGCGTTTCATCACACTAGCCATACACCATTTAATATCCATCAATTCCATTTCCTCAGCAGCAATTTGATCGTAATCCTCTTTCGTGAGCATTGGATTTCCGATCTTTCCTGCAACAAAACAACTATAAGATTCTAAAATCATCCCTAACAAAGACATTTGATTTTTTTGCAATATCTTCAGTGTAGTCTTGATCATTTTCAAGGCTTAACACAATGTTACACTGAAGTTTTCTACCATTCTTTGTTACAGAAATGTTAGGATCAAAAGATGAGAATCTTGTGCTGTTGCTTGATCCTTGAGATGTCTTCTTTTCAGGAGAATCTTTAACACTGTAAGCAGTTTCGATCTTAGGAGAAACTTTGTTGAATCAGTAGCACCATGCTTGTAGTACAGACTGATATCCTGCTCTCCATCGTAGTTCTTCATCCTAGCGATCTTTCTTTGCTCCATTTCTTAAGCTTCCAAATGCTTTATGAAGTCCCCTAGTTTCATCTTTTTGTATTCTGCTTTGTTGGACTTCAGCATCATCAAAAATGTTCCCCAGATTTCATATGGAAGCGCATCTGCAAGTTTTTCAATTAATTCATCAGTATCTTTCTTAACACCCAACTTTATCATATTTCTCACCAAATTACAGTATCGATCAATAATTTGTTTGGTGGTTTCATTTTTTAATCCCCGAAACAAGTCAAATTCTTTCTTCATAAGAGACATTTTGTTCTTTAACATGTCATCACTTCCCATAAATTTTGCTTCCAATTCTGTCCAAATCGAATATGCAGTTCCGTCATGTTGAAGCAGTATCAAAATATCTTCTTTTATCGCTTGCTGAAGTAGACTGACCATCAATTTCTCATCTCAATACTTCTTTTTCTCATATGTACTCATATCTCGAAGTGTTAGTTGCACACCATTTTTAACTGGTTTAACATATGGTTCCTCAGTGTGTTCCCATGCATCAAGATGATAAGCTTCAACCCAATTTCCGAATCGTTCCGACCACACATTGTAATCATCAATATCCATGAGTTTCGGTGGTTTCTGAGATGTTCCGGTTTCATTTTCAATCAAAGCATTCTGAGTAATCGAGACCGGGGTAGCAAAAGCGTTATAAAATTCCGTATCCATCTTTCAAATTGTTCAAAAATTTTCAATAACTTTCAAATATTAGCAATCTGTTCACAAAAGCGACTGAAATATACTATCTCAATGAGCGGTCCAAATGATTGATCTAATAAGCGGTCCAATCTATATTCTTTGGAGCGGTCCAAGTACAAAATCAGTTCGAGCGATCTGACCAGGTTACCAAATAAGCGATCCAAAAGCTATCAATTCGAGCGGTTCACAACGATACGTTCGAGCGGTTCACAACAATTCATTCGAGCGGTTCACAAAGGTCAGTTCGAGCGGTTCAACCTTGTATGAATAAGCGGTCCAGTCTTAATTTTTCGAGCGGTTCAAGCTTAAAATTTCGAGCGGTCCGGATACTGATAGATAAGCGGTCCAAAATCAGTCAAAAGAGCGGTCCAGAAATACTAGTTTGAGCGATCCAGAAGAACTATTTCGAGCGATCCAGAAGCTTACGTCATCTTATGAGCGAACCTGAATGAACAAATCACCTAAAATCTTGGTTTCTACTTCGATTTTAGATCTGAAAACTTCAAGGATTTGTTAATTCATGATTCCGAGTGCACTGTGTGATTTTGAGCTTGTTTTTTTCGTGAAAAATTTTTTAAAAAGTGAAGAAAGTGTAGAAAAATAGAAAAATAGCAGCTAAAATGGCAAGAACTCCTCCTCCTGAGCTTTGATACCACTTGTAGGATCGTTCGTCGACCTGTTTGAGTCGTTCAGAGAAGTTCGTATCCGAATTAAGAGGCGGAAACTAATAATTCGGTGCTATTCAGGCTGCATACACTTTAAACTTGCTGTTGTATTGATATCGAATGCAATTACACGATCAGACAGCACTTCGGCAGAGTACCGGAACAATACACCATCAACTATGTGTTGTGGATCGCCCCTAAGTCCTATTTATAGAGTTTCTGGTCCGCTCATACGACATGTCCGTATGAACGACCCTACATTTGTCGTATAAGCGATCCAAGCAACTTCCAAATAAGCGATCCTAACATAAACTGACACATAAGCGATCCTAGACCTTGTACATATAAGCGATCCATATACAAATAAGCTATTCTAGGATTCCGTGCCATTTCCTATCTGATCATCCTTCAAGACTTGATAGAAGACGTAGTCAACAGACGTAGGTGCACTAACAGTTTTGATAGTCATCGTCTTCCCAACCGGATTCCCAAGTGTGAACACTGCCTTCTCTATTTTGGGAACCCTCATCATACCCGTGTTGATGCTGTGGTTGGTTAAGAAGAATAATTTCCCCATGTCGGAGATTAAGATTTCCAGGTTGGTTTTGTGGGCCTGGGTTAAATTGTGGAAATGGTTGTGATGGTGGCTGATTCTGGTTTTGGTTATTGGGATGGTTTTGATTTTGATTTTGGTTTTGGTTTTGAGGAATTGGTGGATCTGGAATAGGTGGGATTGGTCCGTTTTGTGGAGCTTGGTTTTGTGGCTCTTGGTCAACCATCTCGTGAGCTGCATGTTCAAGGTCTTGTGCAACTGTTGACGACTGAGCTTTAGCTTTCACTGTTGAACGTAGAAGAACGAGATTTTGTCGAGCAGTCTTTTCAATTTCTAGATCAAATAAGAGCGGTGATGATTTCTTTGAAAACCTGGTATGCATGCAACATGAGAATTACCTGCACACAGACAAACAAGAAACCAAGCGTAATACGGAACAAAACAAATAAAAGACAAACAAAAGGAAATATTTTTGGATTTTTGGGTTTTTCTAATTTTTAGGTTCTTTTGAATTTTTAAGAAAAACAACTAACTAAACTAAGTGCACCGATTCCGCGGCAACGGCGCCATTTTGATCGATGTCATAAGGTCGGTCAAAAATATAAGTGAAAATGTCCTATTCACCTTTTACTAGTAAAGGGCAAGTAGGGTGTCGAATCCACAGGGAATCAGTGGAAAGTATGAAAGCTCGTTGTTACTCACTATTATCTAAATTAAAACCTAATTACTTTTTGCAGTTTTTGAGAGTAATTATGAAAATGACTGTAAATTGTATTTGTAAACAAAACATGTAAGATACGCCCTTAAACACCCATGTTTCACACTTTCCATAAGTTCATGTTCGTTCGATTCATTTGCAACCCTGTGTGAAGGTATAAAGGGATTGGTATTTGAAACAAAAGTTGTTTGATGTTTTGCATGTTGAGTGGGTTAACTTGCACCCCTGATCCCAGAAAATAAATTTCCAAATTCTGAGGATCTGATATTCTCTTTGCTTTACTAATTTCCTCAGCATCATTGTTTGCAAACTTCTTGATGAATTCATAGATGCTCAATCTATCTAAATCTCCATTATTCTCCAAAAATCCACTCCATTTTGTCGGTAATGCATCCGCAAATCTTGTAACAATCTCAAGAGGAGTAGCAGCTACACGGAATGAAAACATCTCACTAAGAAGATTATGAAACCTTGTAGCCAATTCACCTAGTGATTCATTTTGCCATGTGCATAAATGCTTAAAACAATTTGAAGGAGATCAGATCCAGCTTCTTCAAGTGCTTCAGTAAAAGGAGTAAAAAAACAAAGCCAAAGTTTAGCATTTTGTCCGAGAACATGTGTTTTAAATCTACCCTTCCAATATGGATAATTGTTCAAATGAAAAAGTTTAGGTGGACGATTGTTGCTTCCCGTCTCATTATCACTCATCAACAGGTTTTGAATACTTTGGTTTTGATTTGCAACAAATGCCCACTAGCTTGCGGAAATCATTGAAGATTGTGAAGGCATAAGATATTGAACCCATGATGAAGGTCGGAATGTTAGTGTATTTTTTGTGTCCGATGCTGTTGGAATAGATTAGATTTATTTTATGTTGATTATGTAATAGTTAGTGAAACGGTCAAACGAACGTGTATTGACCCGCTCATTTGAAGTGGTCAAACGAGAGGGTTATTTGTTTAACCGTGTGTGTTTGCAAGTGAAGTGGGTGTGGCTATATATACCACCCCTTGGTTCATTTGCAAGGAGATGAAGGTTTTAGACTTTGGGGGAGAGATCACCACTTGGTCTCTCCCCGGATGTATGCTCCTTTGGTATGGTTCAGCTAGCTTGTAATCAGGCCGCTTTGTAATGTTATGCTACCGAATTAATACAAGGAAGTTTTGTTTATCCGTCTCTAATCTCTCTCATCTTGAACATAATCACACACTAATCACGGGTTTCGGTCAGAACCATGAACCTACAATTGGTATCAGAGCAATGGTACCCGATTTAGTGAATCTAACAATTTGCTAAGTCACATGTGCTCTAAATCAGTGATTTTTGGTGTTTTTGTTCAAGATGTAAATGTGGTGTAAAGAAACAAAATTACAGATCTGGACCCAAAAAGTATGGATCTAGACGAAACAGACCATACACAAGAGTTGGCCTTTATGTTTTACACCAAAATTACCAAGTTTTCATCATCATTTTGAGGTATTTTTCATCAAATCCTCATATCTCCAAGTAAACAGTAGCTGTGTTCTTGAAGAGGGGTGGCGGATGTTGAAGAAGCACTAGGGTTTCTTCATTTCAGGACCCACGAAGAATTCATGATTCACGAAGAATCCACCTGCCGAAGAACATACATTAGCCGAAGAATCATTCTGAACGAAGAATCCATGACTGATGAAGAATGGTAGACGAAGAATCCCCCTTTGCGAAGAACCCCTACTGCGAAGAACCCGTACTACGAACAACCCCTACTATGAACAACCCGTACTAAGAACAACCCCTACTATGAAGAACCCCTACTACGAACAACCCCTACTACAAACAACCCCTTCTATGAACAACCCCTACCGCGAACAACCCCTACTGAGTTCTTCGTGGATTGCGCATTCTTCGTGGGCAAGAATGTCTGTTGTTTTGGATGTTTCGGTTGTAGTGAATGGGTGGCGGTAATGGAGCTGGGTTTTTACGCTTGGCGGCTGCACAAAAGTCATTTTTGGGGATTGGAGGGTGTTAATCAGAGAGAGAGAAATGAAGGGTTGGATGAGGTAAGATGATGTCGGCGACTATACAAGGTGGATGTCGACAGGATCTTTTGTTTGGCAGCTAGGTCTTTTCATTTGAGACCACTTGGTGTGAGATGAAAATTGTGTTGAAATTGTTGGACCGAACAAAAAGGCCCAGTAATATTGGACCTATTTGATTGGCCAAATTAATTTTGGGCTAGGATATATCTTTCATCTCTTTTGTGGTCGGGTGTTCGTGAAGCTTATTTGAATTAAGCTTTAACGTCAAGTTCGTACGGGTTCGGGAGCGCGCGGGATGATGAAAACATGATTTTTTTTAACGTGGGGTAGTCACGGTTAGCGATGCAAATGTCAAAATTGGTGACTTGACTATTATGAGCCAAAAACGGTATATTTATTTCCGCACGTGAAAATTTGTTTTGTTATCAGTGTTCGTAAATGCTCGAAAGAATTTTGTTTATTGTCATATTCTCGCATTTGGTAACGATTGAAGGAACCTAGAGAGCCAAGACCGGTCCTAACGAGTTCACAAAGTCGAAGAGTTATGCATATGATGGAAGTTTTCGGATTAGGTATTAGCAGAACTTTGGGGGATACAAGTCGGATCCTACGGGGCTAGGGGACTTTCATTATTAACTAGAATATGCAAAGAAGAAAGTTTCTTTTATGATTTTTCGAAAAACCGAGAAAATTTGACAGATTCTGCTCATTGGAGAGAATTTGTTAAGTGAAGTTGACGACAGTTCCGCTTAGTGGAGGGAATTTGTCAAGGTTTAGAGATTTTACCAAAGAAATGGGGGGATAAAAATTTTCATATGTTTTGGAATTTCTTCGGTAAATTTCTAAACGCAATCACAAGTGGTGGAGTTTGTGATTTTCTGGTGATACCAAAGGTTCTGCGTGGAATGTTTTGCACAGACACATAGTTGAGGATGTTAATTAATTTTCCAGCCAGCGTGAAGGGTTTTGCACGGAAACATACATGTATCTAAAGTCTACAGTAGTTTCAATATGATGTTCACTGAAGACCTGGGGAATCTTTATGAGAATTTACAGGGATCTGGGTGTAATTCAATTTGTTGAGTTCGCAAACGATGTACTTGGTCAAGCTGACATCCTGAGTTCTGATGCTGAAGATCAGTAGTGCATTACGTGGTCAACTTTACAAAGGCGAGACAATGAGATCTGGATGTAGTTCAACTAAGCATGTTGCTTCCTGAGTGTTGATGCTGATGATCAAAGTGCATTACTTGGTCGATTCCACAAAAATGGTTTACAGAAGACAGTTCACCAGAAAACTCTACCGATGTAGTATGCTTGAATGAAATATAGTTCTTATGACAAGATCAAGACTTGATGCAGGTTTTAAAGAATGGAACCCTTATCAAATGCCGGTTGGAGTATTGGAAGATCAGCGGAAGATCGGACAATCTAGCCTTGCGAGGAGATTGCACAACACTCAACATGGATATGCGTACTTTGAGGGGGAAATATTATACAAGAAGCTTCAAGAGTTTGGTGTTGCTATGAAGACTCAAATCAAGATACTACTTACCTGGATCATCGGTCAAGGGGGAATTTGTTAACACAGAGAAGATAACGTCAACAAATACTTGACTGAAGATCGATTGCAGTTGCATTTTCAGTATTCGACAGCAACGGACAAGGGGGAATTTGTTGGGGCAGTTTTTGTGTCCGATGTTGTTCGAATAGATTAGATTTATTTTATGCTGATTATGTAATAGTTAGTGAAATGGTCAAACGAACGTGTATTGACCCGCTCGTTTGAAGCGGTCAAACGAGAGGGTTATTTGTTTGACCGTGTGTGTTTGCAAGTGAAGTGGGTGTGGCTATAAATACCACCCCTTGGTTCATTTGCAAGGAGATGAAGGTTTTAGACTTTGGGGGAGAAATCACCACTTGGTCTCTCCCCAGATGTATGCTCCTTTGTTATGGTTCGGCTAGCTTGTAATCGGGCCGCTTTGTAATGTTATGCTACCGAATTAATACAAGGAAGTTTTGTTTATCCGTCTCTAATCTCTCCCGTCTTGAACATAATCACACACTAATCACGGGTTTCGGTCAGAACCACAAACCTACACGGAAGCTATACATTAAGACTAATTACAAGCTACAAACAAAAAGTGCATCAACAGCTTTCGTTAGACATAACTCGCTGATGGGGTGCCCGTAAGTGAACCTTGTGAAAACTTCATTATAAATATTCTTTTAAACCTTTGTGACTTTCAGAAACATTTTTATGCGAGTATGTCAAGCATTGAAAATTTTGTTACACATAAATACTCCTTAAGCCCAATTGTTTATTGAAATTAGGCTCTAAGAGTTATGTGTGAAATAAATACCTCATGTGAGCTAATAAAGTAATAAGATCTAATTTGGTATACATCATGTGGTGTCAAAGAGGTAGGGAATATGTCCCTATTTTACACATGGTCACTTTGTTTCATCAGTTTAAGGAATATATGTTCGATTAATTAATGCTGGAATTGTTGGTCTCAATATAATCTAAACGTATAACTGCCCTAAAATGATTTTCAATCTGTGTGTTCAAAACGTGCGAGTTAGAAATATATGTATAATGTATTTATAAGTGTTATAGTTTTTATTACGTTATTTAGTATATGTTGGATACGTAATATTATTATTTTAGTGTAACATATTAACGTTCATAACTATTTGAGTCATAATTTTCTAGAATATTTACTTGGTCTAACAAGTGAAATATCTTTAAGATAAATTGAATTTGTGATAATAAAAAACTATATAATTATGTGATGCATTAGAGATCCCCAACGGAAATTATGTAATGGTAAAATGTCTCTCTTCTATCCTAGAGATGTAAGATATAAATCCTGCAAGTTATAGTTAAACAAAACCGAATACCACCTATATCTAGGGTTCATAATTTAGTAAAACTCACATAACTACAACTTCCATTTCATTATTAACAAGAAGATCACACCTCAAATTCTTGATCTTCACCCTAATTTGATGAAGAAAATTGTTATCCCCTTGTTCTTGTTCTTTTCTTGTTCTTGTTTTTGTTATTGTAGTCATGTTACGTTACGCGCACACATTTCATACACATTTTTCTTTTGACAAAAAATAAGAGAAAAGCCACCTTTTACATCATCTTTCACCAATTAACAATTGTAGCCCATCTAGTTTTATTTATATAAAACAACATAGCTAAATTTTAGTTATTCAAAACTTTAGTTTTTAACTATTACATTTTTTTCTAGGTATATTAAAATTTATCAAATATATATTGGTGTTTTAAATTATAAACAAAATTAATATGGTTTTTAGAAATTGTGTGGAAAACTTTGATGTCCCGAATTCTAGGCAAAATAGAAGAAAATTGATGTGACGCTAATATGACATCCGAGAGAATATGAGTAAAACTGGACCACTACCAACCCTTAATAGAGGTATGAGGTTTTGAAAAGAGTACTATGGAAGAACGATATGAATGTAAGGCTAAAAGTAAAACCATGCAATATTGTTTATTTATAAGGGTGGAGGAGTTGTCTCATATTCTTTCGTTCTTTCCGAATGACCCATCAACTTTCTCCTCAATTTCCCAAGATTATTGGGAACCATTTTAGATTTTCATGTTACCATATTTTAAATTTAATTTTATGTTATACACAAATAATATAAAATATGTGTGTTTGTTGTGTGAGTGCATATGTTATGTGTGTGTTTGTTGTGTGTATGTGTGTGTGACTGTTTTATTTTTTTAACGTCCAACAGGAATATGTATTAATAAAAGGGGGATTCTATTGACACATCGGCCCTCCTATCCGCACAATTTGAAAGTCCAATATGGATCGTATAGCCCTATACGATCCGTATTGGATAAAGTTAAGACATGGCAGACTGACAGGTGCAACTCTTGTCTGACGGCTAGCTTATACGCACCGTATGGGCCTATACGCACCGTATGGGCCTATACGATGCGTATTAATGTTCTGAATTTTTGAGGTTTGAATTTTGGTGTGTTGTGTTTGGTATTTGGTGTTTTGGGTTTGGTTATTGGGGTTTATTATTGGTTATTTTTGTTTAATGAGTTCTAAAATCTTTATTATTTTTTATCGTTAAGTATCGTATTAAAGCAACCTCGTACTATAATACGAATCGTATAGGCCTATACGATCCGTATAGGGTTTGCATGTGAACCCTATCTGTCAGCTTTGAAAGACAACCTAGGACTAATACGTATCGTATAGGCCTATACAATGCGTATTAGTCCGCATGAGGAGACAGTGTAAGCGTTTGACTGACCTTGAAACCTAATACGTATCGTATATAAAAACAAAATAAAACAACAAACTATTGTGTGTGTATATAAATAAGTATGTGTGTTTGTTTAAGCCAATAATCATCGTTAAAAATTCACCGGTTTTTGTGATTTTTTCACCTCTGGATCAGGGATCGGAGGGAGATGTTCTGGTGGGAGCCGCACTTCCCAGGCTCTCACTCACCCTAACAAGTGTTCTAATAAAATATATACTCCCTCCGTCTCATTAAAAGTGTCCTATTTTGAATTTTCAAAGTCTTTATTTATAAACTTTGACTTTAATTATATATTTTTTGTGTTATATAAAACTTGATGAAAATTAACCCGATAAAAACACTTGTAAAACACACTCAAATAATATACTTTCATCAAATATTATCTAACACAAACAAAATTATTTAAGGTCAAAGTTTATAAATAAAGACTTTGAAAAATCAAAATATGACACTTTTAATGGGACGGACGGAGTATAATATATTACTTTTTTAGCTTAATCATCCATTATGATTATTAAATATGAAAACTGAGAGAAGGACGGTATATTAACACAAGTAATTGTTGGGAAGGGATGGTGGTCTATTGACAAATGTGAAGTCTTTAAAACATCTAGGTTGGAAAGAGGAAGGTCTTGGTTCAAGTCCCACAGACGATAAATAATTAAAAAATTTTTAAAAAAACACAAGTAATGGTCTTCTTTATAAAAAAAGATAAATTGAAACAACAATATTTCTAATATTATATTTAATTTTATTGGAAAAAGACTGAAGTATTACTTATTGTATGGACGTTTAATTTCTATGGGGTCCCGTATAGAAAGGCGACACGTAGCACCATCCATCAGTTTCTAACACTTTCAAGTACAATAATAATAATTTTGAAACACCAAAAAAGATGTAGACAATAACTAAACAAGACCCCTCAGCAACAAATCACTGACAAGAAAACACAAGGCAAACAAATAATTATTATAAATATGAAAACAAAGATAGTAGTAGGGTTTTGCGTTTTTCTAGTCCATAACAAACAACGAATAACTCTACAGCCAATAATAACTTGACAGCACAACATCCCCAAACCAGCTGGTTTTAAAATACCACACGGTTTCAGAGTAGATCATCTTTTATCATTAAGGTCTGAGGGTGTGGGGGCGCCACCCCCACCAGCTCAGCGGCCCCAGGGCGCTATCCCTCCACACCCTCCGATTTAAGGAGGAGCGCTATACAGTCTCAGCCAAGTTGATAACGAGCCTTAAACGCGTTGAACGAGGAAAGTTGGTCAAATTTGACCGTTTGGCAACGTTCGAAAATAAAATAAAAAAATATAAAAAAAAACTTTTTTTAATTCAAATATAAATATAAACCAATTCCAAACTAAAAAACTCTCCAATCACAACCAAAACACACACCAATCACAACTAAAACACACACCAGTCACAACTAAAAAATGTCTTCTTCGAGCTCCTCATCCGACGGTGTTCTTGACGATATGGTTATCGCCATGACGCATGAGGCGATTAATTATTTGCGAGAAGAATCCGAATCCTCTGCATCGCGTACCAGACAACCGCCTCTTGAACAGAATCGGTTAGCTGCTCATGAACGTCTAGTGCAAAATTATTTTTGTGAAACTCCTTTGTACGATGATGTTCAGTTTAAGCGTAGGTTTCGTATGAGCCGACGACTATTCGTTAAAATTTCCAATGATCTTGCGGGCGAATCCCCTTTTCTCACGCAAAGGGTAAGTGCAAGTCGCAAAGTTGGTTTCTCTGGATTACAAAAGTGTACAACAACAATTAGGCAACTAGCTTACGACACAACGATTGATGCGTGGGATGAATATTTAAGGATGTCGTCAAGAATGTATCGTGAGTCTCTTGAAAATTTTTGTGAAGGTAATTTTTATTAACACTAGTATTTATTATTTTTATTTACGTCGTTATTATTTTTTAATTAACAATAGTTTATTAGGTGTAATATCTCTGTACCGGAGACCATATTTGAGGATGCCAACCGCAGCCGACGTTCCACTTCTATACTAGGCCCATCAGCGCATACACGGGTTTCCTGAAATGTTGGGTAGTCTTGATTGCACGCACTGGGAATGGGCGGCATGTCCAACCGCTTGGAAAGGGCAACATCATCGTGGTGACCACGATGGTTCTACCCTAATATTACAAGCACTCGCTTCTCAAGATTTATGGATTTGGCATGCTTACTTTGGCATGGCTGGTACGAACAATGACATTGCAGTTTTAATGTCCTCGAATCTATTCGACGATGTCATAGACGGTGTTGCACCAGATACTTCATTCTATGCAAACGACGTGCAGTATAAGTATGGCTACTATCTCACGGAGGGTATTTATCCCGAGTGGGCGACGTTGGTAAAAACTCTTTCTTGTCTAGATAACAAAAAAAGATTGTATTTCAAGAAAAAACAAGAGTCAGCAAGAAAAGATATCGAGCGGGCTTTCGGTGTGTTAAAGAAAAGATGGTCTATCATCGCCCAGCCGTCGAGGATACTTGAAAAAAGTAAAATGAGAAACGTCATGTATACGTGTATCATTTAGCATAACATGATATTGTTTTGTGGAGAAAGCTATGATGAAAGTAACCAAACGACGAACCCAATACTAACATACGTTGAGAAAGAAGATATCCGAGCGAAGATACGGGCTAGGCACACACACCATAACCTTCGAGCCGATCTGACAGAGCACCTATGCTTTTATCGTGAACAAGGAGGAGACGACACAGACGACGAGTAGTGTTTCTATTTTTTTTAATGAAATTATGTAGTGTTTTTATTTTTTTTAAAGAAATTATGTACTGTTTTTTTTTTTGAATAAAATTATGTTTTTTTTTTAATTTTCTAGTTAAAAATTAAATATTTAAATAAATAAATAATTAGGTAACCATGACATGGGGCTCCATCCACACCCTGCAAATTAAAGAGGGACATGATAAAGCCCCGGGGTGAAATGGCGCTGACGTGGAGCTTAGGTGGGCTGATAAAGCCCCATGGGGGCTCCAACCACACCCTCTAGCCTAAGGCTGGAGGGTGTGATTGGAGCCCTCTAGGGGCTTTATCAGGCCACGTAGGATCCACGTCAGCCATGGAGCCACCTTTAATTTGCAGGGTGTGGATGAAGCCCCCTATTAAACAAAATTAAAAAAATTTGATTGGTTGACATGTGGGCCCCACCTGAACACATTAGTCTGCTCGTTACCATGCTAGTGCCTCACCCATGGCGCCCCCCTCTTAAAATGGAGGGTGTGGTAGTGGCGCCCTTAAGGGCACTATAGTGGCTGAGTTGGCGGGGTGGCACCCCACACCCTCCAGCCTAACTAGGAATATCCCACCACGGGTTGCGGCGGGGAATTCGCGTACAAACTAAATGGTAAAGACCGGTATAAAGCTGCAGAATATAAATGTGTAAAACAACCAAACACTAAATAAAATGTAACAAATAAAAGAAAACCATGTGAATGTATATAAAATATCCCGCACATTGCAACGGTACGTCACATCGTATATTAAACTCGAGGAAACCCGTATTAATGTAGATAAAAAAACATCTGTGTCGAAATGTAGATAAAAACACATATGACGGTATATTCACAAACAACGAAAGGTTACAATTAATAAACCAAATTAATAAAAAATAAGATAAAACTATAACTATTCTAAAAATAAAATTTATATGTATGAGAAATATAACATACAATTTGTTTAACATATTTAATACATACAATAAAAAGTATTTAAGTATAAAGTTATGAATTATTGATATTTTCTATTTGATTTATAAAAGTAAAGTAAAATAAAAAAAGCCTAGATTTCATGTTGAGTAAACTGCAATTTACCCACTGGAGATATAGCTTATTGGCACACTTACCCCCTACCACAAAATTTTTGCTGTCTAACCCCCTCCCCCCAATGAATGCGAAACGCTGCAATCTTACCCCCTGGCACCCAACTCTGTCAAGTCAACATTTGTTTCACTGTTAATAATGTGTGTGTAACAACTCTCGGTAAAACCAACACCCTCCTAAATAGGTTCCGACACCCTATTATAAAATGTCCCAATATGTATATCCCGTATGTGAAAACCAAGCCCGAAATACTTTATAGTATTAAAATAAATTAAAAACAATAAATATTAAGTTGAGACGGGCCGCGTAGACCCACCCCAACCATTCATGCGGGCCGTATGAAGGTGTAAACCGGATTCCTTTGATTTCTTAAGTTGAAGCGGGCCACGTAATAGTTCTCGATAGTTAACGCGGGCCGCGAGTGACCTAAGTTGTGGCGCAGCCCTGAGCTGACACGTGTCGATATCGTGTCAAACCTAGTAGATGACCGGGCCAAGCTAGTGTGTTGACCAAGGTTGACGCGGGCCTCATAAACCTGGCCTGTGTCTTACGCGGGCCGCTTGGAAGTCAGATTTCACAACTATAAATAGAACACATCAGCTTTCGATTTCCGTCGTTCACAATTTCAATCTCAAATCACAATTTCTGTAGGAAGTTATTATACTCGGGTATTCACTCACCAGTATTTCCCACTGACAAACTATTTTTAAAACGCGTTTCAGGTAACAAAATGTGAAAGCCAAATAGAAGCCAGCTGGACAGCACTGAAGGCTTGGAAAAGTGGCAATAAAGTTACCTAAGAATAAAATAGATGTTTTTATTAAATAAAATAGGATTTATTCCTATGAAATGTATGTACTGAAAACTTGGGTTTTACCCATGTGTTTAGTGTTATAAAACGAGGTGGTTTACTCTGATTAAATATTTCCTAACTACGGTCCTGATGAAAATTTCCGCTGCCAAATTGAATAAATAAACGTGATACCACCGAAACTGGCTCACGGCCGCCCGTTCCCGGGAACTAGGGATCGGGGGTTGTGATAGAAGGTGGTATCAGAGCTATGCCACTGATTCAGCCACAGAAGTGTTCTGCTGACATCAAAATTCAAAGTGTTAGGAAATAAATTACGGGAATACGTGCATAATTGTATTTACTTGTTATGTGTTATCTGACTATTTGTTAGTTTACAGTATGAGCGACCAAGGACCATCTGACGCGTATCGTCAATTGTCTGGTTCGCCTAGGAGCGAAGGCACCTCCTCTTCTCAGCCTGCCCTCTCAGGGTACGTTGCTGATATGGAAGAAGGAATCTTTGTGTTCAAGGCTCAATCTGAAGAGCCATTTCCTCAGAAAAAGAGGGGATGGTTCAGTAGGGGAGCACACGAGCGTAGGAAACGTATGAAAAAGTTGCAGGAACAGCGAGTGTTAGCCGCAGCTAAAAGAGAAACTGATGCCTATGCCCAGGATATGCTCAATAGGGGTATAGCTAATATCCATATCTTAGCTACCACTGCTGCTGACCTAAACCTGGAGCAAATGCTAGCACCCCAACCACAACTGTGACAACCCTCACTAAACCAGGTATCCGTACGATTTAACTAATAATTAATTGCTGCTTAATTACTGTGCTTACTTGAAATTACTGATGAACTGCTACTTGATTTCTGATACTTGTATATTCCTGCATCATACTTTACATACCGTCACTACATTATTTACATACTGAAATCTAGTGACAAACATGATGCACAAAAGCACAGTAGCACTATGAACGGATAACCTATTGAACATGCTGATAAAGCCAGCATCAGGCAGATACTGCCTCTAAGGCCTGTATGAGCCAGAAATATTTTACTACACCCATAGTGAGTGTAGGGATACAAGGGTTGTAGAACTGCGTCTCTAGGAATAAGTTACGATGACTGGATGTGCCTAAAACATACACTGAGCACAAACACACCACTTTAATTAACATTTCAGCTTCTGGCTAGCTAATAAAGTGCCAAAACATGAGAAAAATATTACTAGACACTTTCCAAAGTGTCAGGAATAAGTTGTGTCACTAAAAATGGTATTTACGACACTAAAAAGCTTTGTTAAGCGCCTTAACGGATTACTATCCAACCGAACAACCGGACTATACCCGGAACATAAAAATATTGACATTAACAATATGGATCTTTTTTCTGAGCCAGTTAGGGTCCCTGAATACCCTAACACTCGCATTAGAGCACAACACTCTACTAACCAAGTTAGTCCCTAAATCTAACCTAGTTAACCTAACTAAACCCCAACTAATGGTTAGAATTCAACTAGGTACCCCCCCCCATTACAAACCGTCCCCATGTAGGGGGGACACACTTGGTACCTTTGTGATTAAAATAATCACACTTGTCTAATATCTAGACAACACATGAACCATTGGATTAAGAACTTGAGTTTGTCTATAAGTAACCTAAGATGCACATGAGATTAATCACTCCACACATCACAACCAAACTCTCTCCCTCTTGCTCTCTTGGTTCTCGGCCGAAGGCACCCCACCCCCATCCATCATTGTTCGATTTTGATCAAGCAATCCCAAGTCCATATAAGTGTTACGGGTCACATACGAGGAGCCTTGGAGCAAACGGGAGACGAAGGACCTCTCTATCTAGCTTTTATCCACCTCTTTTTCGCATAGATTCTTCCCTAGCCTCGAGCTAGAGGTATAATGCTTAAAACACTCTCTTGAACTATTCTAAAGTGGTTAATATGTTATGTAACGGTTAAAACTTGGAATCTTACAATTTGAAGCATTAAAGTTTACTAAAAATGCAAGTATTGATGGTTAAAAGATCACAAGTTGTGTAAATGTTGCAGTATTGATTTTGTGTGGTTATCTAGACCCGATCTACGTTGTGGTAGCTCGGATCATCATTTAACCCGGTTTAGTTAAGGTCATGGATCTTGACATAAGCTTGTTTTGAATAGAACAAGGGTTAAAAGGTGAAACTCTACCACACGCGAACCATGAACTTGTGTAAAAGTATTTTACTTATGAAATAGTATTCAAAACTAGCAGATCTACGTATCTGCGGGTGGTATTTTCAAAGAACCACATATCACAAAAATCATGTTTTCTAAAAATGAATCTTACATTAACAAGCATGATTTTTATAAACCACGAGTGTGTAAACACTTGTGAAATGAAAAGTTTTGACAAAATAACAATCTTTGAAAAAGATGACGGGAAGTTGTAAAGACGGACTTACTCTAAAAACGAGGTTTTTACGAGATCAAATTACTTTATATAAAGATCCACAAAATATAATGGGATTTACACTATAGTTTCGGAAAAACTACAAGTTCATGTGACTTATGCGATTTACATACTTGTCAACTGGTTGATGTGTCGGAAATTGTTTGATTGAATAAAGAAGTTGTTGAAATTGATTTGCAAAAGAAAATGATACGCTTGAAAGCGTGGCCACCTCCAGTTACAGAGGAAACTCTGGCGAAATTTTTCTAAAAACCTAACACTTAGAAATATTTTCACTATAAGTGTTAGAAATACTTTTGACATGTTTTCGAAATATAAGTTTCGCCACGACTTTATTTACAAATATTCGGAGGTGGGATTTTCACAAAAACTAAACGTGATAAATATATATATTTATATTTTCACCACACTGTTTATAATTATTTTGTGAAAATACATAAATATTATTTTTAGAGTAAAAATAATATTTACGAATGTTAACAGATCCAAAATAATACGAACGCCTCTACGATAATCATATAAGTTACACTGGTAATTATTATTACCACTCGATCGATAAAACGTAACTTACGCTTTATGCGGAAATATTTACGAACGCATATTTTATCAACGTATAATTTTTGGAGAAAATTATGTGAAAAGAAAATATAATATTTTTGAGAAAAATATTTATATTTTGGAATTAGAAATAAAAATATATTAAGTGAGACTTAATGATATAATTCGAACGCACATGTATTAAATCCCCCATCCTTGGGAAGGAGATTAACTACCAAGTATATACGAAAAGTAAACACGGAATAGTTGTCTAACTATTTCCCAAAAACTTAAACTATAAAGCTAAGGCACAGCCATCCGTCTAATAGAATTAGCACATGTAGGTCGTTGCACAGCTGCCTGATTTGGAGTACTTGGTAGAGACGCACCGACTGTGAGTTCATGTCCCCCTTTTCTCTTAACTGTTTTCAGTTTTCTAAACTGCGGGGGTGAAATACATGTTACTATGATTACGAGTACTTTTTACATGGTATGGTTAGCGTAAGGAGGGTTACTACTTAGATCATGTGAATGGGTAGGCGGGAACTGGAGGCCATTAATCCTCATTGTAGGACCGAGGGACGTAAGCGGTAGATCTATCTGGGTGTAGCGAGCCCAACCCCAGGTCCAGCATAACGGACCTCGGGGTGACTTTGTGCCCCGACGCAAAATCGCAAGGGTTGAGTCTTCCTACTTGCACTTCACACGTATCAATGGCCTTGCAAACCATTGGTGATCTCTTTTTCCTTATTTGCTACATACCAGGATTTTGATAAATACAAAGGTTTATTTACTCACTTTCGCATGAACTCGCTCAACATTATTGTTGGTTTTTTCAACTTACATGTATTTCAGGGAATTAAAAGATCTGGCACGGTATGGCGCGTTTTCCCGCTGCACTAGTTTCCGAGGTCATCCGGGGTTTAGGGAATGTGACTCTTTCCTGGACAAGTCACAGTCCTTAAACCATGTTTATGTTTTGTTTGTTTGTTGAACAATGTTCTGATTGTTAGGGTGTTTTCCCGTTAAGACAATGGTACTGTATTTGGTTTTTAAATTTAATGGATGATCTTGCATGTTTTTAATTCATATAGCTTTGTTATGATTAAGCTATGGTATTAAGAAGTCACACCAAATTGACCACGCTTCCGCAAAGCCAGGGTATGACAGCTTGGTATCAGAGCTCTGATCATAGCGAACTAGGATTCCTTCTCGAGTCTAGACTATGATCACTAGGGCTCTCACGAAAACATTTTTACTGCATACCACTTAAGTCCAGATCCAAAACGTTTTTACAAACACATGTTGAGCACATTTTATTATTTTTAGGCTCAGTCTTGGAGGCTGAGGCTCGGTCTTGGAGGCCGAGGCTCGATCTTAGAGATCGAGGTAGATGTTTATTGTTTGAGGCCCAGTCTTGGAGGCTGAGGCTCGGTCTTGGAGGCCGAGGCTCGATCTTAGAGATCGAGGTAGATGGCTAGTGAGACTAGGAAGAGTAGGCTCGGTCATGAAAGCTGAGGCTCGGTCATGGAGGCCGAGGCTCGATCTAGGAGGTCGAGGTGGATGATAGAGCAGTCTTAGAGACTGGGAAGAATTTGGCTAGTGGGACTAGGAGGATTATGTGATTTCTTACTTGGTGACTTATGTGATTACTTGATTGTATGACTGATTATTTGTGCATATTTGTGTTTATGTTACAGACTCATGGACTCGCCCGGTACAGGCGATTCGGACACCACCGGACCTATACCTGTAGTATCTGATGACCTCCCATCCTCAGAGCACGAGGTGCACACTTCTGACTACACCAGCACTGACGAGGACGATTTCCAGCCCTTCGCACTACCTGAGGGTGCTGATGAGCCTGCAGATGGCCCTCCCGTTGAGTACCTACCATTAGTAGAGATTCCGGCTCCTATACCCTTAGCCGTTTATCCTGCGTATGACTTACTTCTTGACGCCGAGGCTGACGGCGATATTGATCTGTATGATGACGAGCCGATTGAGGATGAGATCCAGGGCGAGGCCCTACTTCCTGCTGGCGATCTTCTGATGATCGCTGATGCTCCCGCCGAGGATTCGCCTGCGCATTCTCCGGTCCCAGACTCCTTTGAGTCTGTGGCATCCGCACCTTCCCACCCTTTGAGCGCACATCACTTTTCGCATGGTTCAGACCCCGACCAGGCATCCTCTGTTGCTCCTATTCCCAGCTTTGCGTTTGACCATGATGACATAGAGGATTCGGATCCTATCTTTCCTCCGGGATTCGACCCGGATCATGATATAGAGTTCATACCGATGGATCAGCCCATGGAGGATCCAGCTGACCCAGTCGATCCTATCGACCCCGAGTTCGACTTCGAGATGGCTTTTGATGATCCCGAGCCTGCCATCGCCCCTGAGCAGGCAGCCGCTCCAGACCCTATGCTTGAGCATGACCCCGTACATGCTGGCATCCCTGTTGAGCCTGTTATTGCTGACCCGCCTATCGATGATCATCTGGAGGGTGATCATGTTATTGCTGCTGATCATGTCGATCCACCTCTTGTTGTTGATATACCTGTTGACCATCCTGTTGATCACATTGCACCCATTGATCCTTTTGTTGCTCCCCCACCTGATCCCGTTCCACTAGAGCCCGAGCATGCATTGTTCGCGGCACACATGGATCCACCAGATGAGCACGCACAGCACGGGTGGATTCCTGCTGATGAGGATGTTCCACCTATTCCCCCACACCATACTGATACACGACATCTTGATTTCTCTTTTCAAGTTCCTCAGTTTGTACCTCCAGCGAGACCTGGAGAAGGTTCGTCGGCCCATCCCTTTGGGCATATGCCGACATTTGTTCCTGTTATGCCACAGTTTCCACCTGTTGTACCCCCTGTCTCTCCTTTTCATGTGGCACCTTTTGATCCCACCAGTACGCCATTCCTTTGGCCGTCACCGCCTGTCATGCCACCTACTGATCCTTACCATCCATTCCATGTGGGACACACTATAGAGGACGTTTTGATGTCTTTCGTTTTTCAGCATGAGTCACACACGCAGCGTATCCAGGAGCTTGAGAGAGCTCAGCTGCCACCATGTTCGTGCCATGGTCAGACACACTCTCCCTTGCAGCCCTCTCGACCTGTACACCCAGATTATGCTGCACGCCTTTTTGCTTTAGAGCAGCAGGTCGCTTCTTTCATCCGTACTCAGGGAGCCATGGAGGAGGACTGGCTCCAGTTACGTCGTTTGTTTTACACTCACTTTCCCCCTCCTCCACCGCCATCTGTATAGAGCTCATCAGTGCTGTTTGGGTAGACGTTGGTGAGAGGACCGCGATTGCTTTTGACTGCACAGCATTTTTGGAGACTACATGATGATTCTGACTTTTGACATATATTTGATGTATTTGATGTATTTGACACTGACTTGATATAGTTTTGGACAGGGGTGATATAGCCCCTAGTTGATTGATGATTGTGTGACACAGTGATGTACTGATACACTTACTACGTGGTCTCGATATATAGCAATCGCAGTATTCTCATCATATTTGATTCGCTTGATTGCTTATTTATAATTTTTTATGACATGGGATGTTGTGTGTATAATATTTGTGACATGGGATGTTGTGTGATTAGTATTTGTGATATATTGATAACATGAGATGTTATGTGCTATTACTATTACTATATACGTACGCTTCACTATGGCCTGACCAACGTAAACACATCTTCAGAAGATGCCGCCAAGACGTCAACAACAGCAAATGCCTACGACTCAGGCCGAACTACAGCAAGTCATTGCTGCTGCTATAGCTCAATATGCTGCCTCTCAAGGAGGAATGAGTGGAAGCAACTCTGGCAACACTAGCAACAACAACAATCCACCTCATGGTAACCCTAAGTCATTAAGACATACCATGACCTAAATGGATTCCCTTAGCAAGAATGCTAATGCCAATCATATGTTATAATGTATGTGCAGGGTGCACCTACAAACAGTTCTTGGACTACAAGCCCGTAAACTTTGATGGCACAGGAGGTGCTGTCGCCTTTGTCCGCTGGCCTGAGAAAACAGAATCCGTTCTTCGCATGAGCAAATGCGCACTAGATCAGCAAGTCACCTATATCTCTGGGCTATTTTTGGATGGAGCCCTATCCTGGTGGAACTTGCAAGTGCAGACACTTGGCGAAGCTGCTGCCTACGCGCTGACCTGGACCGAACTGAAGGAACTCATGCGCAAAAAGTACTGTTCCCGCACTGAAATCCAGAGATTAGAGACCGAGTTCTGGCATTTGAAAATGGAAGGCCCAAAGATAGCAGAGTATGTTCAGAGATTCCACGATTTGTCGCATGTGGTACCCTACATGGTCACTCCTGAGTTCAAGAGAATTGAGCATTTCATTTGGGGATTAGCTCCTCAAATCATAAGCATGGTGACCTCCTCCAAACCTGCAACTATCACTGAAGCCATTGATTTGAGCGTGGCTCTCACGGCGGAGGCAATTCGTTTGAACAAGTTTGATGAAGTTGAGCCAACTAAGAAAGAGACTCATGTGGAGTCATCAGGAGGGAACAAGTGGAAGTTTTCAAACTTCAAGAAGGGCACCGGGGTGGTGGTTAAGAAAGGGGAACCAAGTATGCCAGCTCAGGATACAGCTAGTGGTAGGAGGAAAGGTAAGGGATATATGGGTGCACATCCCAAGTGTAACTCTTGCCAACGCCATCATTCTGGTCGATGCGGGCCAAACGTATGTGAAGCTTGTGGAAAGACTGGTCACTTGAAGGATTCCTGTTGGGCTAGTGCTGGCCGGGGAGGCCAAGGAGGGCTTGGGAATAGAAATAATCGTGGTGGTATTGGGAATCGCCCACAAGGAAACAATGGAGGTGATGGGAATCGGGTCAATAATGCAAACCAAGCGGGCGCCATAAATCGTAACCAGAGAAACAATCAAGTTGGAAACGGTGGTGGAAATGGGCAGAGGCCCGGATGTTTCAACTGTGGTGATCTTGGGCACTACAAGAGGAATTGCCCGGAATTAAACCAAGCCCGCGGAAGGGTTTTCAACATAGAAGCAAGGGAAGCGCGCCAGGATCCCAATGTTGTCACTGGTACGTTCCCTGTAAACCAACGCTATGCATCCGTTTTATTTGATACTGGCGCCGATTATAGCTTCGTGTCGTTAGAATTTAAGAGTATGCTTGGTTTCGCCGCTAGTAAATTAGATGTTCCGTACTCGATCGAATTGGCGAATGGGAAGTTAGTAGAAGCTAATGAGGTGATTCGAGGTTGCGTAATCGAATTGGGAGAGCGTGAGTTCGCTCTTGATCTACTACCAGTCCAGTTGGAAAGCTTCGACGTGGTAGTAGGAATGGATTGGTTATCGAGTAACAAGGCTGAGATAGTTTGTCATGAGAAGGTCGTTCGTATCCCGACCGAAGATGGTGAGACCATTGTCGTTCACGGAGAGAAGCGTGAGACGCCGATGAGGATTATTAGCTGTCTGAAGGCAAGAAAGTGCTTGCAGAAAGGATGTGTTGCTTTTCTGGCACACATTGTGGATAAGAAAGCTGAAGAACCGAAGATCGAAGACATCCCTGTCGTGAGGGAATACCCAGAAGTCTTCCCAGAAGATTTACCTGGCTTGCCGCCTCAAAGGCAAGTGGAATTCCGCATTGACTTAGTTCCAGGCGCCGCGCCTGTGGCTAAGGCACCATATAGACTTGCTCCATCTGAGATGCAAGAACTGTCGACACAACTTCAAGAGTTGTTAGACAAGGGATTTATCCGACCGAGCTTCTCGCCTTGGGGAGCTCCAGTTTTGTTTGTCAAGAAAAAGGACGGTAGTTTCCGTATGTGCATTGACTACAGAGAGTTGAACAAGCTGACGATCAAGAATAGGTATCCTCTGCCAAGGATTGATGATCTGTTCGACCAACTTCAAGGATCAAGCTTCTATTCGAAGATCGATTTGCGATCTGGTTACCATCAGTTAAGGATACAGGAGGAGAGTATCCCAAAGACAGCTTTCAGAACTCGATATGGACACTACGAGTTTCTGGTTATGCCGTTTGGTTTGACAAACGCACCTGCAGTGTTCATGGATTTGATGAATCGAGTTTGTAAGCCGTACTTGGATAAGTTCGTCATTGTATTCATCGATGATATTTTGATTTACTCAAAGACGAAGGCTGAGTACGAGCAGCATTTAAGAGCCATTCTGGAGCTGCTAAAGAAGGAACAGTTGTACGCCAAATTCTCTAAGTGTGAGTTTTGGCTACGAGAAGTGCAATTCCTTGGACACGTGGTGAATGGAGATGGAATCCACGTGGATCCAACCAAGATCGAGGCGATCAAGGATTGGGAAACGCCAAAGACGCCAACCGAGATTCGACAATTCTTGGGTTTGGCTGGCTATTACCGAAGATTCATTGAGAATTTTTCAAAGATCGCTCAACCATTGATGCTCCTCACGCAGAAAGACAAGAAGTTTGATTGGGGAATCAAACAGGAAGAAGCGTTTCAGGTATTGAAAGATAAGCTTTGCAACGCACCAATCTTAGCCCTACCAGAGGGTACAGATGATTTTGTGGTATACTGCGACGCATCGCGTCAAGGATTGGGTTGTGTGTTGATGCAACACCAAAAGGTTATTGCCTACGCGTCACGCCAGCTGAAGGTACATGAAAAGAACTATACCACACATGATTTGGAATTAGGCGCGGTGGTTTTTGCTTTAAAGATCTGGAGGCACTACCTTTATGGTACGAAGTGCACAATCTTCACAGATCACAAGAGCCTCCAGCACATATTCAACCAGAAGGAGTTGAATATGAGACAAAGACGATGGGTAGAACTGTTGAATGACTACGACTGCGAGATAAAGTATCATCTAGGGAAGGCGAATGTGGTCGCCGATGCCCTAAGTCGAAAGGAGAGGATCAAGCCCATAAGGGTTAGGGCTTTGGAGATGGTTGTTCGAACCGATTTTCCTCTGCGCATTCGTGCCGCGCAGAAAGAAGCTCTCAAGGAGAGAAACCTTGAAGAAGAGTATCTCCGTGGGATGGAGAAGTTATTAGTACCAAACAAGGAAGGAACGTTGTGTTTTGAGAAAAGGATTTGGGTTCCTTTGTTTGGAGGTTTAAGGAAGGTTATTTTCGATGAAGCTCACAAGTCGCGGTACTCTATCCACCCTGGAGCGGATAAGATGTACCAGGATCTTAAGGATTACTATTGGTGGCCTAGGATGAAAGGCGATGTTGCTGTTTATGTGAGCAAATGTTTAACTTGCGCTAAGGTTAAAGCGGAATACCAGAAGCCTTCAGGACTTCTGCAACAACCAGAGATTCCCAAGTGGAAGTGGGAACAAATCTCCATGGATTTTGTTACGAAGTTGCCAAGAACGCCAAAAGGCCATGACACTATTTGGGTAATAGTGGATCGATTAACGAAATCAGCGCACTTCTTACCTATCAGGGATAAGGATAATACGAGCAAATTGGCTGAAATTTACATGAGAGAGATTGTTACACGCCATGGAGTGCCTCTCTCAATCATCTCCTATAGAGACGGAAGGTTCGTATCAAGGATATGGCAATCCTTCCTGGAAGCTTTTGGTTCGAAGTTGAATATGAGCACCGCGTTTCACCCGCAGACCGACGGTCAAAGCGAGCAGACGATTCAGACGTTGGAAGACATGCTGAGAGCGTGTGTTATGGACTTGGGCGGTAGCTGGGATAAGCATTTACCTTTGGTTGAGTTTTCATACAACAACAGCTACCATACCAGCATTGGTACCGCGCCATTTGAAGCTCTTTATGGGCGCAAGTGCAGATCACCGCTCTGTTGGTCTGACGCCGGTGATAGACAGTTGGTTGGTCCTGATGTAGTCCAGGAAACCACCGATAAGATTGCACAAATACGAGATCGCATCAATGCGGCTCGTGACCGTCAGAAAGCTTACGCGGATCGAAGCAGGAAACCTCTAGAGTTTGAGGTTGGTGATATGGTTTTGTTGAGGATATCACCCTAGAAGGGTGTGGCACGCTTTGGGAAGCGTGGAAAGTTGAATCCGCGGTATATTGGTCCGTTCAGGATTTTGGAAAGAATCGGGACCGTAGCTTACAAGCTGGACTTACCTGCTGAGCTAAATGGAGTTCACAATACATTTCATGTATCCAATCTGAAGAAAAGTCCAACACAAGATACCATTGTCATTCCTACCGACGAAATTCATGTTGACGACACGCTCCACTTCGTTGAAGAACCCGTTGAGGTCACGGATTGGAAAGTGAACAAGACCCGCCGGAGCAGTGTCAAGCTCGTCAAAGTTCGTTGGAATGCCCGCCATGGTCCTGAATTCACCTGGGAGCGTGAGGACCGAATGAAAGAGAAATACCCCCATCTATTTCCCAAGAACCCTGCTTCTACAAGCAGAACTTAAATTTCGGGACGAAATTTTTCTAACGGGGGGAGAATGTGACAACCCTCACTAAACCAGGTATCCGTACGATTTAACTAATAATTAATTGCTGCTTAATTACTGTGCTTACTTGAAATTACTGATGAACTGCTACTTGATTTCTGATACTTGTATATTCCTGCATCATACTTTACATACCGTCACTACATTATTTACATACTGAACTCTAGTGACAAACATGATGCACAAAAGCACAGTAGCACTATGAACGGATAACCTATTGAACATGCTGATAAAGCCAGTATCAGGCAGATACTGCCTCTAAGGCCTGTATGAGCCAGAAATATTTTACTACACCCATAGTGAGTGTAGGGATACAAGGGTTGTAGAACTGCGTCTCTAGGAATAAGTTACGATGACTGGATGTGCCTAAAACATACACTGAGCACAAACACAGCACTTTAATTAACATTTCAGCTTCTGGCTAGCTAATAAAGTGCCAAAACATGAGAAAAATATTACCAGACACTTTCCAAAGTGTCAGGAATAAGTTGTGTCACTAAAAATGGTATTTACGACACTAAAAAGCTTTGTTAAGCGCCTTAACGGATTACTATCCAACCGAACAACCGGACTATACCCGGAACATAAAAATATTGACATTAACAATATGGATCTTTTTTTGAGCCAGTTAGGGTCCCTGAATACCCTAACACTCGCATTAGAGCACAACACTCTTCTAACCAAGTTAGTCCCTAAATCTAACCTAGTTAACCTAACTAAACACCAACTAATGGTTAGAATTCAACTAGGTACCCCCCCCCCCATTACAAACTGTCCCCATGTAGGGGGGAGACACTTGGTACCTTTGTGATTAAAATAATCACACTTGTCTAATATCTAGACAACACATGAACCATTGGATTAAGAACTTGAGTTTGTCTATAAGTAACCTAAGATGCACATGAGATTAATCACTCCACACATCACAACCAAACTCTCTCCCTCTTGCTCTCTTGGTTCTCGGCCGAAGGCACCCCACCCCCATCCATCATTGTTCGATTTTGATCAAGCAATCCCAAGTCCATATAAGTGTTACGGGTCACATACGAGGAGCCTTGGAGCAAACGGAAGACGAAGGACCTCTCTATCTAGCTTTTATCCACCTCTTTTTCGCATAGATTCTTCCCTAGCCTCGAGCTAGAGGTATAATGCTTAAAACACTCTCTTGAACTATTCTAAAGTGGTTAATATGTTATGTAACGGTTAAAACTTGGAATCTTACAATTTGAAGCATTAAAGTTTACTAAAAATGCAAGTATTGATGGTTAAAAGATCACAAGTTGTGTAAATGTTGTAGTATTGATTTTGTGTGGTTATCTAGACCCGATCTACGTTGTGGTAGCTCGGATCATCATTTAACCCGGTTTGGTTAAGGTCATGGATCTTGACATAAGCTTGTTTTGAATAGAACAAGGGTTAAAAGGTGAAACTCTACCACACGCGAACCATGAACTTGTGTAAAAGTATTTTACTTATGAAATAGTATTCAAAACTAGCAGATCTACGTATCTGCGGGTGGTATTTTCAAAGAACCACATATCACAAAAATCATGTTTTCTAAAAATGAATCTTACATTAACAAGCATGATTTTTATAAACCACGAGTGTGTAAACACTTGTGAAATGAAAAGTTTTGACAAAATAACAATCTTTGAAAAAGATGACGGGAAGTTGTAAAGACGGACTTACTCTAAAAACGAGGTTTTTACGAGATCAAATTACTTTATATAAAGATCCACAAAATATAATGGGATTTACACTATAGTTTCGGAAAAACTACAAGTTCATGTGACTTATGCGATTTACATACTTGTCGACTAGTTGATGTGTCGGAAATTGTTTGATTGAATAAAGAAGTTGTTGAAATTGATTTGCAAAAGAAAATGATACGCTTGAAAGCGTGGCCACCTCCAGTTACAGAGGAAACTCTGGCGAAATTTTTCTAAAAACCTAACACTTAGAAATATTTTCACTATAAGTGTTAGAAATACTTTTGACATGTTTTCGAAATATAAGTTTCGCCACGACTTTATTTACAAATATTCGGAGGTGGGATTTTCACAAAAACTAAACGTGATAAATATATATATTTATATTTTCACCACACTGTTTATAATTATTTTGTGAAAATACATAAATATTATTTTTAGAGTAAAAATAATATTTACGAACGTTAACAGATCCAAAATAATACGAACGCCTCTACGATAATCATATAAGTTACACTGGTAATTATTATTACCACTCGATCGATAAAACGTAACTTACGCTTTATGCGGAAATATTTACGAACGCATATTTTATCAACGTATAATTTTTGGAGAAAATTATGTGAAAAGAAAATATAATACTTTTGAGAAAAATATTTATATTTTGGAATTAGAAGTAAAAATATATTAAGTGAGACTTAATGATATAATTCGAACGCACATGTATTAAATCCCCCATCCTTGGGAAGGAGATTAATTACCAAGTATATACGAAAAGTAAACACGGAATAGTTGTCTAACTATTTCCCAAAAACTTAAACTATAAAGCTAAGGCACGGCCGTCCGTCTAATAGAATTAGCACATGTAGGTCGTTGCACAGCTGCCTGATTTGGAGTACTTGGTAGAGACGCACCGACTGTGAGTTCATGTCCCCCTTTTCTCTTAACTGTTTTCAGTTTTCTAAACTGCGGGGGTGAAATACATGTTACTATGATTACGAGTACTTTTTACATGGTATGGTTAGCGTAAGGAGGGTTACTACTTAGATCATGTGAGTGGGTAGGCGGGAACTGGAGGCCATTAATCCTCATTGTAGGACCGAGGGACGTAAGCGGTAGATCTATCTGGGTGTAGCGAGCCCAACCCCAGGTCCAGCATAACGGACCTCGGGGTGACTTTGTGCCCCGACGCAAAATCGCAAGGGTTGAGTCTTCCTACTTGCACTTCACACGTATCAATGGCCTTGCAAACCATTGGTGATCTCTTTTTCCTTATTTGCTACATACCAGGATTTTGATAAATACAAAGGTTTATTTACTCACTTTCGCATGAACTCGCTCAACATTATTGTTGATTTTTTCAACTTACATGTATTTCAGGGAATTAAAAGATCTGGCACGGTATGGCGCGTTTTCCCGCTGCACTAGTTTCCGAGGTCATCCGGGGTTTAGGGAATGTGACTCTTTCCTGGACAAGTCACAGTCCTTAAACCATGTTTATGTTTTGTTTGTTTGTTGAACAATGTTCTGATTGTTAGGGTGTTTTCCCGTTAAGACAATGGTACTGTATTTGGTTTTTAAAATTTAATGGATGATCTTGCATGTTTTTAATTCATATAGCTTTGTTATGATTAAGCTATGGTATTAAGAAGTCACACCAAATTGACCACGCTTCCGCAAAGCCAGGGTGTGACAACAACTACCAAATCCTGACCAACCCATGGAAGTAGAAAACCCTGAAAACCAAAAAGAAATGCCTGATTACAACCCGGAGGAGATACCTAGGGTA
Organism: Helianthus annuus; assembly: GCF_002127325.2. Lineage (NCBI taxonomy): Eukaryota > Viridiplantae > Streptophyta > Magnoliopsida > Asterales > Asteraceae > Helianthus > Helianthus annuus. Next base: position 49,424,586 of record NC_035440.2, on the reverse strand, counting down.
CCTGCACCAAATCCCCTAGACCCAAACAATTACGACCCCTGGTGGGATGATGTTAGGGACTACGTGCAACAAAACCCGATACAGGAAAATGTGCCAATGCCCAATCTAGGAGCCTACCCAGGGTTAGATCCTCAAGATCCCTATTACATTAATGATGCATACATTAGAGAGATCTTAGAGAATCCCTACCTATACCAGGCCCCTATCCCTCCGTACCAGGAACCCGCACCCCAGATTCTAAACCCAGTCCTAGAACCTGCACCCCCAATGAGTGTAGAAAACGTACAAGAAATTAGGACTTTCGGTGAGGAAATTTTAGAAAGCAGTGAGAGAATGAGACAGGTGGGAGAGCGTCTCGTATTGAAATACGACGAGCGCAATATGGATTTTTGGATGAATCCATATCAGTAAATGTGATGGTGGAAACGGTAGTAGTAGTAGTACTAATAATAATAATAATAATAATAATAATAATAATAATAATAATAATAATAATATAATATAATATAATATAATATATGTGTGTACGTGTTAGAAAAAAAAAACTACGAATGCATACTACTAGTATTGTAGCTTTACATTTCAGTCGGTATTGTAATTTTAATTTCAGTACTGGTGTGTAATAGATGCATAATATATGAATAGAGTAAAAGTCGCAATGATCGACACTTTTGACTAAAAGTGCGTGTCATGTGATTGGCTATATTCAAATATTATTTGTGATATTAATATTTGGTAAATGTTTAAAATTCAGATGGCCGACGAGGGAAATCAAGATAATCTGAATAACGATAACCAGAGTAACAATAACATGGTTAATGAGAATCCAAACAACAATGGAAACCAAATGGATAATAGTGCCGTTCAACACATAGTGGCACAAGGAAATATAGATGCAATGCCATTTATTATTCAAACGGTTCAAGAAGCGAATAATAAAAGTAAGCATAGCAGTAAGCGACCAACTGAACCGGAACACAGCGTGAACAATGGACTCGCACTTCGAGCGCCCATTCCCAAAAGAAGAAGAACCATATCATATGGTTGTTCTTATAAAGAATTCTGGTCTTGTAAACCAATAGAATTCTCGGGCAATGAAGGACCCATTGCAGCTCTACGCTGGATAGAGAAAACTGAGGCTGTTCTGAAAATAAGCAAGTGTGCTGAAGAAGATAAAATAATGTTTGCTTCGAATCTGTTTAAAAATGCAGCCTTAGAATGGTGGAACACTATCCTCCAGTCAAGAGGAAGTGATAGGATTTATAACATGGAATGGGAAGAATTCAAAAACATGGTAGAAAGGAAATTCTGCCCTCCCAACGAAAAGGAACAGATAGCAAATAAGTTTCTGAATCTTAGAATGACCGGGGTAGACAGTAAGGGTTACACTACCACATTCTTTGAATATGCTAGGATAGTACCAACCCTTGCATCACCTGAACCGGTATTAATTTCCCGTTACATCTGGGGATTAATTGGGGAGATTAGACATGTAGTCAAGGCAGCTAGACCTCAAACCATAGAAGAAGCTGTAGAACTAGCCAATACCTTGACAGATGAGTTAATCCGTACTAGAGAAGAAGACCAGAGGAGAAAACTAACCCAAAGGCTTACTCAAGAATTCCGTTCTGGGAATTCCAACCGTAGGAATGTAGGTTCTACCTCTGCGCCATACTGCAAAGCCTGCAGAAAGAAGCATTCAGGAAGATGCTCTACTTTCTGCAATTTCTGCAAAGCACCAGGACATAAGGAAGAAACCTGCAGAAGGAAACCAACCAATGGAATGTGCTTCAACTGTGGAGAAAAAGGTCATATCAAGCCAAACTGTCCAAAGTTAGCTCCAGCTGCAGACAACAAGAACACTAAAAATGCTAGAGCATTCGTTCTAACTGCAGATGAAGCCAGGATGATTCCGGACGTCATAGCTGGTACGTTTTTAGTTAATGATAATTTTGCTAAAGTATTATTTGACTCTGGTGCAAACCAAAGTTTTATTAATACTTCGTTTTGCAAACTCCTAAATCAATCATTAATTAAACTACCACAAGAATGTCTAGTAGAGACAGCAAATGGAGAAACCGTTAGGATTTCTGAAATCTTGCAGGGAGCAAGAATAGAAATTTTTAATCAAAAGTTTATTGCAAACCTTTATCCAATGAATCAGGCAGGATTTGATGTTTTATTAGGAATGGATTGGTTAATAGCCAATAAAGCCAGTATTTTATGTGACCAGAAGTCAATTTAAGTCAATTCACCAAGGGGTGAAAAGATCACAATTACAGGAGATAAACCATCTAGATCCACTAAATTCATCTCTGTGATGAAAACTGCAAGTTATATAAGAAAAGGATCTATAGTGTATTTGATTTCTATAACCACTAACACTAAAGGAAAAGAATTAAAAGACATTCTAGTAGTATCCCAATTTTCAGATGTCTTTCCAGAAGAATTGCCAGGACTACCGCCAGATAGGGAAGTTGAATTCAGAATCCATCTGTTACCAGGGACAACGCCAATTGCCAAAGGACCTTACCGTTTGGCACCCGCTGAAATGCAGGAACTGAAAAACCAATTAGACGAATTGTTGGAGAAAGGATTCATACAACCAAGCTCATCGCCATGGGGAGCACCGATTTTGTTTGTTAAAAAGAAGGACGGATCAATGCGTATGTGCATTGACTACCGTGAATTGAACAAAGTCACGATTAAGAATCGGTATCCATTATCGAGGATCGATGATCTGTTCGATCAACTTCAAGGAGCTCGATTTTTCTCTAAAATTGATTTAAGATCAGGATATCATCAATTAAAGGTACAGGAAGAGGATATTCCTAAAACCACATTCAGAACAAGGTATGGTCATTATGAATTTACTGTCATGCCATTTGGTTTAACCAATGCCCCAGCCGCATTTATGGACATGATGAACCGAATATGTAAACCATATTTGGATAAATTCATAATTGTCTTCATAGATGATATTCTAATTTACTCTAAAAGTAAAGAGGAGCATGCAAAGTACTTGCACTTACTTCTAAGTTTATTAAGAAAGGAAAAGCTTTATGCTAAGTTTTCAAAGTGCGAGTTTTGGTTAGAATAGGTACAATTCCTTGGACATTTAGTTAATCATGAAGGAATTCATGTGGATCCAACAAAAATCGAGGCAATTACTAAATGGAAAACTCCTGAGTCACCAACTGAGATTAGAAGTTTCTTAGGATTAGCCGGTTATTATAGAAGATTTATCCGAGATTTTTCTAGAATAGCCATTCCCTTAACCAAGTTAACCTGTAAATCTGTTAAGTTTGAACGGGGACCAAAACAAGAAGAAGCATTTAGAATCCTTAAGCAAAGATTAACCCATACACCCATATTAGCGTTACCAGAAGGAATTAAAGACTTTGTAGTATTGTGACGCTTCTAAGTTAGGTTATGGATGTGTGTTAATGCAACGTCAAAAGGTTATAGCTTACGCCTCTAGACAGCTTAAGAGTCATGAAGAGAATTATTCAACCCATGATTTGGAATTAGGAGCCATAATTTTTGCCCTTAAGATTTGGAGCCATTATCATTATGGTAGTAAGTTTACCATATTCACAGATCATAAGAGCTTAAGGTATATTTTTGGGCAAAAAGAGTTGAATATGAGACAAAGACGCTGGATGGAATTGCTTAGCGATTACGATTGTGATATCCAGTATCACGCAGGAAAAGCCAATGTAGTCGCTGATGCTTTAAGTCGAAAATATCACGAAAAGCCAAAAAGGGTACGTTCTCTTAAATTAAATCTACAAGTAGATTTAAATAATCAGATAGAAAAGCATAAGAATCAGTAATCAAGGAAGATACTGAAAAATTAAAAGGAATGATTAAGGAATTAGAACAAGGAACAGATGGAACTTGGAGGTTCCATAAAAAGAGAATGTGGATACCTAAATTCGGAAATTTACGTCACCGTATATTAGAAGAAGCTCATAAATCTAAATATACGATGCATCCAGGAAGTGATAAAATGTACCAGGATTTAAGGAAAAATTTCTGGTGGATAGGAATGAAAAAGGATATAGCAGCTTATGTTTCTAAATGTTTAACTTGCTCACAAGTTAAAGCTGAACATCAGAAACCCTTAGGTTTATTACAGCAATTAGAAATGCTAGTCTGGAAATGGGAATTGATAACAATGGATTTTGTTACCAAGCTACCCAAAACAAGAAAAGGTAATGATACAATATGGGTGATTGTAGATAGGCTAACCAAGTCAGCTTATTTCTTACCGATGAAGGAAACCTTTAACATGGAACAATTAGCTAAGTTATATGTAAATGAAATTGTTTCATTACATGGAATACCTTTATCAATTGTTTCTGATAGGGATAGCCGTTTTACCTCTCATTTTTTGTCAAGTTTCCAAAAAGCAATGGAACTAAGTTGAATCTAAGCACCGCTTATCATCCTTAAACGGACGGAGAAAGCGAAAGGACAATCAAGACAATGGAAGACATGCTTAGAGCTTGTGTAATTGATTTCGGGGGTAATTGGGATGATCACTTACCTTTGATAGAATTTTCTTATAATAACAGCTATCACTCAAGTATCAATGCTGCACCATTCGAAGCACTTTATGGACGAAAGTGCAGAACCCCAGTCTGTTGGGCAGAAATTGGGGAAAAACAGCTATCTAGACCCGAGATAGTACAAGAAACAACTGACAAAATCATTTTAGTCAAGGAACGACTGAAAACCGCACGTAATCGACAGAAGAGCTACGCTGATAACAGACGTAAACCGTTAGAATTCCAGGTAGGTGACAAGGTACTGCTAAAAGTCTCTCCCTGGAAAGGAGTGGTAAGATTCATCAAAAGAGGAAAGCTAAGTCCCAGGTATATTGGACCTTTCAAGATTATTAGAAGAATAGGACCTGTAGCCTATCAACTACAACTGCCAGGGGAAATGGCAGGAATACATGATGTATTTCATGTATCTAATCTCAAGAAATGCGTATCCGACGAATCACTAATAGTACCTCTTAAGGATATAGAGGTAAATGAACAACTCAAATTTGTAGAAAGACCTTTGCAAATTGAAGATAGGAAGATCAAGAACCTCAAGCATAAGAGATTAATTCTGGTCAAACTGAAGTGGGACTCCAAAAGAGGACCTGAGTACACCTGGGAGCTTGAATCAGAAATGCAAAAGAAATATCCGCACTTGTTCCAGTAGATCTCGAGGACGAGCTCTAAAACAAGGTGGGGAGGATGTAACAACTCTCGGTAAAATCAACACCCTCATAAATAGGTTCCGACACCCTATTATAAAATGTCCCAATATGTATATCCCGTATGTGAAAACCAAGCCCGAAATACTTTATAGTATTAAAATAAATTAAAAACAATAAATATTAAGTTGAGACGGGCCGCGTAGACCCACCCCAACCATTCACGCGGGCCGTATGAAGGTGTAAACCGGATTCCTTTGATTTCTTAAGTTGAAGCGGGCCGCGTAATAGTTCTCGATAGTTAACGCGGGCCGCGAGTGACCTAAGTTGTGGCGCAGCCCTGAGCTGACACGTGTCGATATCGTGTCAAACCTAGTAGATGACCAGGCCAAGCTAGTGTGTTGACCAAGGTTGACGCGGGCTGCGTAAACCTGGCCTGTGTCTTACGCGGGCCGCCTGGAAGTCAGATTTCACAACTATAAATAGAACGCATCAGCTTTCGATTTCCGACGTTCACAATTTCAATCTCAAATCACAATTTCTGTAGGAAGTTATTATACTCGGGTATTATACCCCCTAAATAGCGAGGTTCTGCTACGATGTAAGTGTTATAACCCCTAGAGACGTATTAGATACGCTGCCCGATTGATCTAGGGTTCCATAACGGCTGTCGTGGTTCTGCCCGACGTAGTCGTTGGAATGCCGTCTCGGGGAGGGTATTACTAATGTTAAAATGGGTTATTATACTAACACACGTGCATTCGTGTAAATTATAGATATTCACCAGGAAACCCTAAAGGATAACCTAAAACAGCAATGTGAGTAATCCTCTTTTTGTTAACTGTTTTTACAAAACCTTAAATACTTTTCCATGCAAATAACATTTATTGAGTATTTGTAAGAATACAATTACAGTCGGTAAATTTGGGGTTTTGTATACAAAATTTGTTACCACCTGGTAAAGGAGTAACATGACCATAAGTCGGAACGACATTACCGTGTGGTGGTAATTGATATAACTTGGAAACAAATGTAATTGCGGATGCGCCCTCAATACTGTTCACTGTGACTTTTTATTTAAACTTGATTAAACTGGGATTCACTCACCAGTATTTCCCACTGACAAACTGTTTTTAAAACGCGTTTCAGGTAACAAAATGTGAAAGCCAAATAGAAGCCAGCTGGACAGCACTGCAGGCTTGGAAAAGTGGCAATAAAGTTACCTAAGAATAAAATAGATGTTTTTATGAAATAAAATAGGATTTATTCCTATGAAATGTATGTACTAAAAACTTGGGTTTTACCCATGTGTTTAGTGTTATAAAACGAGGTGGTTTACTCTGATTAAATATTTCCTAACTACGGTCCTGATGAAAATTTCCGCTGCCAAATTGAATAAATAAACGTGATACCACCGAAACTGGCTCACGGCCGCCCGTTCCCGGGAACTAGGGATCAGGAGTTGTGACAGTGTGAAAAGTTGTTTTTGCCCCTATCTTATCTTTCAAACCCAAATTCATCACCAGGATTTACAACTCATTACATCAAGTTCTTCATCAAACCATATCCCCCACATCTTTCACCACCCTCAACACACACATGCATCTCTGCAGTTTTTAGAGAGAGAGAGACATGAGAGTGATAGAGCAGCCGGCCATGGCGGCGCGCTACGGCAGTCTTGACGACGTGTGGTGGCCAGCGGCTGTTTGAATGGTTTTGTGTGGTGGTTTAGTGGTGGTGTTTTGGGGATGACGAGTGGAGGCGGTTTAGTGGTGGTTTTGGGCGCATCTAGGGTTCCGCCGTAACCCGAGGTGGCGGCGGCGGTTGGCTGTTCTTGGTCAGTTCTTGCTTCTTAGCTATCTTTATGAGTTTTTTGCTTTTTGGGTATGTTTAATTTGACGAATTTAATGTCGGTTTGGTGATTAAAGAGGTGAAAATGAGTTTGTCTCATCTGGGTAGAAAAAAAGGGATTTGTTAGGGTTTTTATGAGTTTTTTTGCTTTCCGGGTATGTTTAATTTGATGAATTTGATATGGGTTTGGTGATTAAAGAGGTGAAAATGAGTTTGTCTCATCTGGGTAGAAAAAAAGGGATTTTTTTAGGGTTTTTATGAGTTTTTTGCTTTCTGGGTATGTTTAATTTGATGAATTTGATCTGAGTTTGGTGATTAAAGAAGTGAAAATGAGTTTGTTTCATCTTAAACTTGTTCTTTTGATTTAGTTAGATGATGATGATGATGATGATAATGATGGTTGAAGATGGTTAGGGGATGATGATAATGGTTAAAGGTGGTTATGTTCTTGAAACTCTGGGTTTGAAGATGATGATTTGTTCTTGAAGGTTTATGAAAATTATTGAAGATTATGAAGTTCTGGTTTGAAGATGTGTTCTTAAAGATTCATGAAGATTATGAAGATCTGAGTTTGAATATGGCTTTGAGGTGATATTACCGAAATACTCCTGCTGGTACAGTCAAACAAACGTTGACTTGACAGAGTTGGGTGACAGGGGGTAAGATTGCAGAGTTTCGCATTCGTTGGGGGGCTAGACAGCAAAAATTTCGTGGTAGGGGGTAAGGGTACCAATGGGCTATATCTCCAGGGGGTAAAATTGCAGTTTACTCTTTCATGTTGCTAAAATTCAAAAACAAGAAGCTTTGATGACCAAAATACAAAAGAAAAAACTTAATTGTAGCTAACATGATATAGTTTAATATATATTATAATATGTGACCAACATGCATTTTATTATTGGTTTTTTTATATGAATATCTGGTTAGTCTAACGTTTTTGGAGGCGTTAAGCAAACTATAAAATTGGGACCCTTTTGAATTGTTATGAAGAAAAATCAATTCTGCTTTTTGCCTTCCAAGTCTCAATCAGAATTCGCAAAAATGTCTCAATCGCAAGCACAATATCAAAATTTAAAGATTCGAATTATCAATTAGGGATTTAGAGAAAACAGTGATACAATGCAGTATCACAATATCAAGTTGTTAACTAACCTACCTAGAATATTCTTGAAACATCATTAATTTCCCTTAGAGTAAATTACTTTTTGAGTCTCTGCATTTTAATGATTTTAACCACTTGAGTCCAAAATGAAAAAGTTAAACGTTTTGAGTCCCTAACCGTTCTTATTATAACATTTTGAGTCCCAATGTTTTAGTGGTTTTAACCACTTGAGTCCAAAATCAAAGGTACAAGTGTTAAAAGATAGACTCAAAATGTTATAAAATGAGTCGATAGGGACTCAGTGCGTTAAACTTTTTGATTTTGGACTCAAATGGTTAAAATCACTAAAACACATGGACTCAAAAAGTAGTTTACTCTTTCCCATAATTCCACCTCTAATTTCTCTCCGGTTCGCGACGCCATTGAGTGAAATGAGCACTCACGGCGTTTCAATTAGCGAGAATGATGATTGTTGTCTAAATTATAAACGAACCACATATTGCTTAGAGTTGGAATTGGTCCTTTTTATTCTAAAATTGGTTCTTTAGTTGAGCATTACAATAAATATAGTTTTTGTTTAACTTGTTTAGGCCTGATACACTAATACACATTCTATATAAAAGGTTTTTAAAAAATTGGTAGCTCCTATTATTATTATTATTTTTTTTTTTGGGTCCTAGACATTTGTCTAACCTTGCCTATCATGAAAGTGGGATTATACTACACCCAATAAACAATAATATGTAAACAAGATGACACTTTTGGAGTAACAAGAGTTCGTTGAAAAAAGATAGCGATCGATATCAATAAATAACGTTTAAAAAGGAAAAGCTTTCCATTTTGTTGAAATGAGTTTAACCACAAAACATGTTGGACAATAGATGTTAAGACTTTCTGTTATCATCAAAAATAAAAAAAACCCCTCCAAAATGAAATATAGTTGGGCATTTAATAGTTCTGATTTTTTACTAGGTGAGCACTTAATTATATAGAAATTGCCAAACAACCCCTTAATATAAATAATTAAACAAACTGAACAATTAAGTGAATAGAATTTATCAAAATTTATATATTTTTATAAAGCCAGGTGATGAAACAATGGTTAACCGGGAAGGGTTAACTCACCGGCGTGAGAATCAGTAATCTGCTTGGGAAGCAAAGTACGATAGTAATCTGCTTGGGAAGCAAAGTATGATAGTAGTAGTAGTGAGAGAGTTGTGAAGAGATACCCCAAACCTGGTTTGGGGTTGGTATTTATAGCCGAGGAGTGAAGGAGGAGGATGATGGACAGACTGACGACGTGCTGCACCTTTGCAGGTGTGTCAGGCTTGTCGGGTGTGGAGGTTACGTCACGTCAGTCTGTTACTTACGTAGCCCTGACAGATGACTGTCATTGGTGCTACTTGCACTGTGGTGTCAGTCCCACTTGTTGGGCGTATAGGATGCGGTGCGAGCCGCATCGCTGCCTGCGGTAACATCTGATGTTACCGCGTCCCTTGCTTGTGATCAAGAAATATGCGAGATGCGGTGCTAGCCGCATCGTCGCCTGTGGTGACTGTTGCTGTTGTCCAGCTTCCTTGTATTGATAGAAGTGTTCACTGGACGCGGTGCCAGGCCGCATCGCTGTGAATACTTCCGTTTTCATACACCATATGTGATGCTATGCCACATCACTCTACCGCTCTCATATCCCAGGTAAGTCCTCTATCAATGGGCAGTTTGGATTCAACCCTTGTGTCTGTGCGTTCCCGCATGGACATAGGTGGGTTGTTAGCTAGTGGGGGTTTTGATAAGGGTAATGGTCACTCGCGGTCATGCTGACGCGAGATCTGGGACCATACCCCTTCAAGTCCCCCCAGTCTAGTGTTGCTGCCATATGCAAGTTGCATGTCGGAGGAGTACTGGACTATGGTGTCTAGAAGGTAGTTTGGAGTCTGGAGGAGATTCTAGACCATGTAGATGGTCTTTGCGCTTCGTAAATCAAGCTGGAGATCTGGAAGAGTCATGCGAAGCCTCTTACGTACCGGTGAGAAGATTTCGTCTGATGCGAAATTCTCAGCCTCAAGTTTTGATCTGGTAGTGTGGTCTACCGTTTCTGACGTCTTTTGGGTTGGGTGCCACCTGTTGGTGTGTCGAACCAACCTCGGAGATCGAGCTGGATGTATCCACAAACTTCGATCCAACCTCTGAAATGGTGGTTGAAGTTGTCCTGCACAAACTTCGAACCAACCTCTGAGGTGGTGAATGAAGAAGAGAGTGGTCGTCAGCAGTAATTGGACATGAAATGATGATCCCTTTTGTGGGGTTTTCATGTTCTTTTGATTAGCTCTCAAGTAACCGCACGTCCTTTGCGGTTACCTTGTTGCTGGACATTGTTGGCCACGAATGTGGGAACAATGTTGGGTGCTTGCGTCATTGTTGGCCATGTTTGGTCGAACAATGTGAATCTGGATAATGGTCAAATAAACATGGTCATAGGCATGGTAATGCCCACCATTGTTTATTCTATCCATCATACAAGTAGGGTAACAAAGTCATAAGCAGACTTGTTACCGCTGTTCGGCCGCTTGTTGTTCGACAAGAGCTCGTATGAGTACTATGGATCTCGTCTGCACCTCTTCCTTAGCCACTTTTCTTCACGCTCCAATACCGAGGAGTTTTCCTTGAAGTAGTTTCGTTCATCGATGTGAAGTTAGTTGTGGCTCTTCCGTAGCAACCGTTTGCGGAAGCTATGGTTGTGTCCGCAGCGACTCATGAGCGTCTGCGGTTTTTTCACCCCATATTCGCTTGAAACGGGTGTGTTGCTCGGATGTGTCTCTTGAAGGATCAGGAGTCAGGGTTGCTGATGTGCGTGCACGTATATTCCCTTCCTTCTTCTCGTTGAAGGAGTTGTTTATGCACCCTCTGTGGTTGTGAACCGGACAGGAGGGATTTGAAGCTTGAAGAGAATGAAGGCAATGCGGTTTACCTGTTTCTGAGATGCGGTTCAGTCCAAAGAACAACGCTGGTTCTGAGTATCTGACACACCTGAAAGGGCTCGTGTGTGTCATCTCCGCATATTCCACGTGTGCTCGTGGGTAGTGCGGATAGGTATTATACCCCTTATGGTGTAGAGATATATATTTTTTGCCTATTTTTAGGGGTATGTAAAAAAAACGACATGCGGTATGGGTTATGGTGTGGTATACCAGAAAAAACCGCATGCCGCTTATAATTTGGATAATATAGTCGCTTTTTGTTGCATACGTGGCTGATCACACGTGTAAGTTGGTGGAAGTTGGTGAGATCTTTCAGGCATGTGCTGAAATGAAAGGACATTTGCACTGCCCGAGGCATTAAATGCACTATAGCAAGGAGTGTAAACGTCTCATTTGTCAGGCGCGTGGCCGCGTGATAACCGTCAGCGGATTTGTTGATGTACACGTGTTGCCGCATAATTGGTCCTTTTTGAACGTGATGATTCGTTTTCTCCCTCCGCATTAATTGCGATGAGTATATAAGGGGAAACCGTTCGTGGTTTCCCCTCACTTGCTCGAAATTTCAAAATTTTTTCCGGTGAGAGAAACATTCCCTTTGTCTTCTCCGAAGAGATTTCCTGAACTTCCGGTGAGGTTATTTTGAGTTTTTAGTGTTCATCTTCTATATTCCTGATGGCTGAACCATCGAATCCACACAATGTGGAGGGTGAGAACCCTGAACAGCTGGTAGTGGCGGCTGATGAAGACGAAGATGATGACGGTGATGCTCTTGGTGGTGGGTTACCAGTGTTGAAATGGTCGAGGGGTAGTTTTCAGAACTTAATGACCACCGTACAATGGCTGATGATTGGAAAGCCACTTACCCACAACATGGGGACACCGGTGCCGATGCTCCGGCCGGTTATATTACCTTGTGGGCAGATTTTTTCACCGAAGGCAACCTTCGGTTGCCGGTGACGGTGTTTGTTGCGGAGGTGTTGGAGTACTATCATCTCCATATCTCCCAACTTAGTCCATTTGGGATGTTCCGAATCAGGAACTTTGAGTATACCTTTCGTGCCCATGGCTTGGCCATCACTGTTGAGAATTTCCGGCGGTTTTACCAGTTGACGGTGAACACCGGTTTTTTTTCTTTTACCCAACGTCATGGGAGTTTAAAGTTGATGACACCTCCCAAGGGTGTGACCCATTGGAAGATGAAATTCTTCTACGTTAAAGCCTGCGCGGTATACACCAATATGACTTTCCGGGATGTCAATAATGGTGTCACTGATGAGGATATTCCTGTTGCCACCACGAAGACTGTAGACTGGTTCTCTAGGCTGCGGCCTATTGAACTCAAGAAGTTAGACAACAACCAGCTGTGGGTGTTGCGGATGATGCTTACTAGGCCGGACAGGAAGGCAAGGCCCGTTCTGCGGGAAAAGAGTGGTGGTAAGCCTGTTATTCTTTATCGTTTTCCTTGCTTCATTATCCTTGTAGTAATATGCATGTGTTGTATCAGAGACTGCGGTTGGTCTGTGGAGGATGTCTGAGCCCGATTTCGAGGGCAAAGTTGAGTTGGTTCCGGTTGACCTACGGGAAGGTTTTAATCTTGAAATTGTTGGCAACTTCCGCGTACCCAAATGTGATGTGTTGAAGGCACCCGTGCCAGAAGGCGAAAAAGGTATTTTCTAAGTTGTACTTGTTTTCCAAGTTCACCCTTGTAATTTGTTTGCTTGATTTCTCCAATGCAGCTATCCTTGTAGACTTGGGGAAGTTTGAAAAGCGCATCCCTAAGAAGCATGTGGAGAGGAAGCAGGTGAAGAAAACCACGCGGGGTCGTGGTAAGGAGAAGACTGAGGGCTCAGTTGCCCCCCTCCGGTGTCTCAGGCCGCAGGTACCTATAGATCTTGTTATCGCAGATATACCGATTACTTGGTAGTATCTGATACCCTTGAGGGTTTGGGTGTTCTAGGTAGCGGTGTGGTTGCGGGTGGAACCGCTGCGGGCCCCCCGTTGTTGGTAAGAAGAGAGAACCAGAGCAAAAGGCTGCTGGTGGTGGTGAATTGAAGTGTCGGAAGCTGCAGTCTAAAAGGGCTGCTCCGGTGCAAAAGAAACCTGCGGTTGCTGCTGGTGAGTATAACTTTTTTCAGTGTTTTGCATGCACAACTTGTTGATTAATAGTTATTGCTTTCTTTGCATTGCAGAACCACAAGATGCAGGATTTTCTTTCTTTGATGCTCCTTTGTCTCCCTCGCATACCGCAGCTGTGGATGCGGGGGTGCCAAAGGAGCATGCGGCACCTTTTATTGAGGTGATTCCTGATCCCACCGTGCAGGTGGAGAAGACGGTGGAGAAGACTGCTTCCCAGATTTTTGATAGTGTGGATTCCTCCAACAACCTGATCAGCCCAACTGATAGCGATGGGTTGGACTTGAGGTTTTCGGATGCTGGGAAGCAGAAGTCGGATGCTGAGCAGCAGAAATCTCCAACTGTGGAGAAGGTTTCTGGTTCTGCATCCGGGGGTGCGGGTTATGAAGGACCTCCAATTCAGCCTGGAGAGTCGGAGCTGGAGTACTATTACCGCACGTACACCCCGGAGCGGAGTACGAGTTATCATCGACCCCCCTGGACTGTTTTGCAGGGGGATGATATTTCCAATAATCCTTCTTCATGCAAGGAAATTTTGGGTGGTCTGGGCACCCCGTTTGAAGTTGATCGCGCTCGTGCCGCATCCCCTGAACTTCGCATCAACCAACTCTCCACCATGCTTGTGGGGAGTTCCATAGTGGCAAATGCCATTATGGAAGACTATAAGTTGTTGAGCCGGAGGGAGGAAGAAGCTGCACGGATGTGGGCAGAGGCTGAGAAGTTGGTTAGGGTTGCTCGCGCAGGTGCGGAGCAGCTTGAAAAAGACAAGGCTGCTTTTGAGAAGCATAAGCAGACTGAGGAATGGGCTGCGACTGCCGAACTTAAACAGGTGCGTACTCTTGCCAAGTTACTTTCTGAGGAGCGTAAAAGCTGGAAAGAAACCCTTTCTGCTGAGCGCAAGACATGGAAAGAATCTTGGGCTAAACAGAATGAAAATCTGTTTCTTGCTCGCCAGGAGTTGGCCAATCTGAAGGCCGCAAATGCTGCTTTGGCCAAGGAGAAGGCAGCGGCCGAGGCAGTTGCAGGCAGGGCTAAGGAAGATGAGGCTCGGACCGCGAAGGCTCTTGAAGAGGCCAAGAAAGCGGGGGCTCGTGTTGCTAATGCCCTTGATGAGGCGAATGCTGACCGCACTCGCCTAAACCAAACTGTTGTGAGCCTCCAGGTATGAGTTGCTTTTTCTGTGTTTATTTTTCCTTCTGCCTTTTGAGAATGTTTACTGATGTCGTGTAAACTGTTTCTTGCTTTTGAAAGGCTGAGGTTCAGACCCGGGAGGTCGCGGTCAAAGACCTTACAGCCCGCATGACTTTAGCGGAAGAGCGGGTTAATGCGGCCGTTGAGGCCAGAGATGCTCTGACTTCTTCGTTCCACCAACTGGAGGCTGACCGTGAGTGGATGCGGAGTCATGGCATTGCACATGTAAGTATTTCGTGACTTTGTATCAAAAGTTGACCACATGATGATGTAAGTCCCCTAACGCGTGCGGATCGTAACAGAATCGTCGATCCAACCTAGAGTACGGAATCCCCTAGATTAGATTTCACAGAAAACGAGTAGAACACGAATCACTTCAAACCCGATCTTTATTGATTATCTTCGTAACGATTACAATCAATCAAGATCCTAATTCGTCCATGCCGTTGTCTTTCACGAATTCTCTCAAGTGATTAAGGTGATTAGATGATTAACCTAAACCCTAATGCTAAGCTTTGTTTATATAGGACAAAGCTTTGCATATGGGCTAGGTCATGGGCAAGGCCCATTTCGCAAACCACTCCCCATATGTGGGTTTGGTTTGGCCCAATCACTCTTACTTCACTATTACAAACTATTACAAAGCTAAACCCGCTAACTGTTTATTGTTTTACTAATTACAAGATATCCAAAGACCAAATCTAAGCTGTTGTCACAAAACATGCACCAACAAACTCCCCCTTGACAATAGCTTGCAAAGGTAACTTCAGTCTTCAGAATCTCACAGTCTTTTGGTCTTTGGATAGCTTTAGCTTTAACAGCTTCTGTCAGCAACAGACTCCCCCTAAGCTGATGCATCCAATCACCAAATCTTCAAAACGTTAGCGCTTGAGAAAACTCCTGTTCAGCACTTGAATAGCAATCTTCAACTCTTCAACTTTGTCTGCAATGTAGAAAGGAGGTCCTACCATGCATCCAAGCAAACTCTCATCCTCACAGCAACTCTTCAGCAACATACAGCTTCAATCTGTATACTATAAAACAAACATCTCGAGAAACCATAAGAATTTTTCAACAAAAGTTAAACAATTATTATTATTCAAGAGATTTGTTAAACTGTGTTACAGATTAAGCATTTTCCATTCAGCACCAACACGCACAAATTTCAAACAGAACACCCTATAACCTGCTGATTTGAAAATTTTTGAACTCACTTACTAACACCGTCTCCCCCTATCAGTAACAATTCCTCCAAGAATAACAGTTTTCCGTACATTAAGAATTTTAAACAGAAAAAGACACTATTTTTGTATTTTTGCATTTTCCTGAAAGCAAATAAATAACAAAAACAATAAACACTCTATTTTTGTGAGAATCACCGGTAAGAAGATCATATCAGCACAATCAAACTGTTTCACACAATTAGTTAATTCTTTATGTAATGTTTTAGTGAAAAGCAGTTCAAGACGATTACCAGTATGTTTGTCCACTTAAACAGAATGCATGAACATTTCAAGTACCATTACCGTATGATACGTTAAGGTAATTTTATTATACCGAAATACAAGCGTGTCCCACTTCAGGATGTACCCCCGCGATCAAGGTATGCACAAAGATTCATCGTAGTAGGTGAGTATACTGAATTCATCCATTTTAATTTTCAACAATAGATAATTGGTGAACAGGTCAGTACTTCCGTACAGCAGAGAGACCAAAATATCTTATCGAGGGCTAAGACAGATACCATTTTTGGTACGAATTGTGCATTTTGCACTTATTGAATGACTCTCTTTGAGAGCTATTTTCAGGGTTTTGGCATTTTTAGCTCTTTTAAGATATCTTGGGTGTGTCTAGGTCAGCATGTATCTGGATGCAGCAGAAGGACACCCATGATATCCCCGGATGAAATAACAGTATAAAGACCCAAAACTTCAGATTTTGGCAATCTATCAACGCAAGAATTAAGGTCATTAAACCATGCACCACTGATGTGTTCCCCACTTATACTCAGTGCTTTTAGGTTTATATCACTTTGGTAAGTTGATTATTTCATGCTTTTGCCTACTGGTACATCATATGATGAAGCTGCTATCACACTTAAGCAATGTTAGGTTCAATTTCAGTGTGACAGTCTAACTTGCTAATGTACTATCATTTCTCCGTTTTCACACAGTGAAAACTCATTTTTGATTTTCCAATTTTTTATGTTTTTGATTTTTCAATTTTTTATGTTTTTGATTTTTGAGAAAGCAGTAAACTATTTACAAAATTCTTATGAAAAACCAGTTATTCAGGATTCCTCATCCCGTTGAGTTCGACTAAGTGTTCAAAGCGAGCTCGATCAAAAGCTTTAGTGTAAAGATCAGCAAGGTTATCTTCTGTGTCGACTCGATGTAATTCAATTAGTCGTTTTTCAGCACAATCCCGTATAAAGTGATGACGTATGTCAATATGTTTAGTTCTACTGTGCTTTACGGGATTGTTTGTGATTGATATAGTGGCATTATTATCTATCATAATAGGAGTACGAGTGAAATCCAAACCGTAATCGCGCATCTTCTGTTGAATCCAGAGAACCTGAGAGCAACAGCTACCCGCAGCAATATATTCAGCTTCACACGTAGATGTGGACACACAGGATTGCTTCTTGCATTACCAAGACACGATCCTGCCTCCTAAGAACTGACAACCACCTGTTGTAGACTTTCTGTTTGATTTGCATCCTCCAAAGTCTGAATCAGTGTAAGCAACAAACCTCAGATCACTATCAGTTGGATACCACAACCCAAGTTTAGGTTTCCCCTTCAAGTAACGAAGAATACGCTTCACTGCTTTCATATGTGACTCTTTCGAATTCGCCTGATATCTGGCACACAAGCATACGGCAAACATGATGTCAGGTCTTGAAGCAGTCAAGTACATTAGAGAACCAATCATCGCCCTGTAATGAGTAGGATCAACATCTTCAGTGCTTTCATGATCTGGGCCGAGATTGTGATTTTCACAAATGGGTGTGTTGCAAGTAGTGCAATCATTCATTTTGAACCGATCCAAAATGTCATACACATACTTCGTTTGATGAATAAACATCCCATCCTCCTTCTGTTCAACTTGTAATCCCAGAAAGTAAGACAGCTCACCCATAGCGCTCATTTCAAACTTGCTCTTCATCACCTATTCAAATTCCTTACACATGTTCTCATCAGATGACCCAAAGATGATGTCGTCTACGTATACCTGTACCAGCAGAAAATCTTCCTTCTTCCTCTTAATGAACAGTGTACTGTCAATCTGACCTCTTTTAAAACCATTCTGAGCAGATGTGCAGACAGTGTCTCGTACCACGCCCTGGGAGCTTGATGTAACCCATACAAAGCCTTATCAAGTTTGTACACTCGATCTGGATAGTCTGGATCAACGAACCCTTCTGGTTGTGAGACATACACCAGTTCTTGGACTTTTCCGTAAAGAAACGCGCTCTTCACGTCAAGTTGGTAAACTTTGAAGCCCTTGAATGAAGCGAAAGCCAGAAACAAACGAATTGCCTCCAACCTTGCCACTGGTGCAAACACTTCATTGTAATCAATCCCTTCTTGCTGATTAAACCCTTTAACAACTAACCGAGCCTTGTTGCGCGTGACAATACCTCTTTCATCTTTCTTGCACCTAAATACCCATTTAGTGCCAATCTCCCTTTCACCTTTAGGAAGGTCCACTAACTCCCAGACCTTCAACTTCGCAAACTGGGCCAATTCTTCTTGCATAGCTTCAACCCATGAATTGTCTTTAAGAGCCATATGAATATTCTTCGGCTCCTCTTGGGAAATAAAGCAACTATACAAGCATTCATTCACTATCCCAGTCTTCTCAATCGAAACAAATAACCCAGAATTCGTTGCAATGCTTCTTCTAGTCTGAACACCTGCAGTAGGATCTCCAAGAATCATGTCAACTGGATGATCTCTATTTGCTCGTGTAGTAGCAACAGCATCGACTTCCAGATTGTCACCCAGGTTTGATCCAACCTCCCCCTGAATATTTTGATTTGCAAATGGATTAATGAAATCCTCCCCCTGATTGGGTTCAGGTTCACTATCACTTGAATCAGGATCAGCAGCACCATGGGAAGTTTCCGGAGCATCTGACATATCAACATTCGATCTAGGCATGAACTCGCCTTCATCGTCTTCACCAATCACTGTTTGAATCAGCTGAGAATCATCTGCATCAGAAACCTCAGGAATATTAAATGATTTAAAAACACTTTCATAATCATATAATATAGCAGGACCACTCGTCGATTGTTGAGGTTTGTAGGAAGTAATTTCCACATTGAAAACAACCTCAATTTTACCAGTTTTTAGATTAAAAACCCTTTTATTCGGTGTGCCAGGTACATAGCCTAGAAAGTAGCCTTCGTCTGCCACCTCACCGAATTTTTGTTTATCTTTGTTTCGCACAATGGTGCAGGGTAATCCAAATGGTTCAAAGCCGGTTAAATTTGGTTTTTCGTTAAACATCAATTCATGACAAGTTTTGTTAAAACGTTTAACGGTTAAAACTTTGTTTAGGACGTAGCAAGCTGTATTCACAGCTTCTCCCCAGAAAAGAACTGGTAGCTTTGAATCTGAAAGCATCGTCCTAGCGGCTTCAATCAACGTCCTGTTTTTCCTCTCAGCGACTCCATTTTGTTGAGGAGTATAAGGAGCAGAGTATTGATGTTCTATTCCCTTTCGAAGACAGTAGAGATCCAGAATACGATTCTTGAACTCCGTGCCATTATCACTCCTTATCCTCTTGATCCTTGCATCATGGACGTTTTCCAATTTTGTAAAAAGATCTATCAGCATCTCTGCTGTTTCATCCTTTGTACCTAAAAAGAAGACCCATGAATAACGTGAGTAATCATCAGTGACAACAAGATAGTAGTACTTTCCACCTATGCTCCTTACATTCACTGGACCGAATAAATCCATGTGAAGTAATTCATAAGGGGCATTAATGGAATTTACTGTTTTAGACTTATGAGGTTTCTTGTGTTGTTTTTCCTTTTGACATGGAAGACATTTATCTTCCACTTGAAACCTCAGCAATGGAACTCCTTTCACTAGCTCATTTTTGATAATGTAATTCATTTTGCGGTAGTGAATATGAGCCATGCGTCTGTGCCACAACATAGATTCAGCTTCAGATGCTTTTCACAGTAAACACGCTACCGCAGCAGTTGGATCTTTGGCACCCATGTCCATGACATAAGTATCATTTTTCCTCGGTGCACGCATCACTATCCAATCGTCCGGAATGAACAAACCCGGTTTCAACACTAATGCCTCAGTATTTGTAAAATGGACCGAGTGACCCTTGTCGCAGACTTGTGACACGCTCATCAGATTATGTTTCAGTTGCTCAACATAGTTCACTTTGTCCAATGTGATCTTCCCATTCGTCACTTTTCCTCTTCCAGTAATCCAACCACCTTTAGCACCAGCAAAATTAACATGTCCACCATCATATTCTTCAAATTCAGAAAACAACCTCGCATCCCCCGTCATGTGCCTGGAGCAGCCACTATCAACATACCATAAGTTGATAATCCTCCTTAGCAGCTCTTGCACACACCAACCACCCCAAGCCTTGATGGTCTTGGGTCGTCCAGATTCATCAACTACAGGAACATCCATCCAATGTCCATCACTCCTGATTGGAGTCTTGGATCTTGGACCTGTTGATGGAAATGGGGTCTGATTTCCATAAGGTCTCTGGTCCTGTGGGTTCCTATATGTGTTTGGACTATGTGACCTTTGAAATCTTGAGTTTTGATTCCAAGAAGCTTGATTGTTGTAATTTCTAAAGCCATTATTATAAAAAATTCTACCACCATTATTTTGGTATCGATTTTGATATTGACCTTGACTTCTGAAATTATTTGAATTTTGGTTGTTCATTCTTGGTGAACTACTTCTAGGTCTCTCATATCTGCCTGATGTAGATTCAGGCTGAAATCTTGGTTGATTTCTTTGAAAACGAGGAACTTGAGGAGTTCCTTTTTCAGCCTTATCTACACCACTAGCAACACCCTGTTGTTGCTTTGGAGCAGATTTCTTTGGAGAGTTAGACTCTCTTTCCTTTTTATCACCGTTCTTTTCTGGTGACTTCCCTCTTTGATTCTCACTAACTTGTGCTTCAACCCTTTTATTTGGACAGCAGCTGGCTACATGTCCCTTTGTGTGACATTTGAAGCACGATCTCCTTTTCGAAGACTTCTCACCTGAAGCCTTTGAACTAGATTCTGGTTTTGACGATGATGCTTTAGAAGGATCTTGTTCAGTTTGCTTAATTTCAGATTTTTCTATGTTTTTGTTTTTAGCAAACTCTACATTTGATTCCTTTTCGATCACAGCTGTTTCAGTTTTCATATCACTTCCTTGAACAAAATTAACCTTTTTAACAAAAGTTTGATTATTGTTTTTAGAAGGTGTATTTTTCTTTTTCAAAACAGGTTTGCTGTTATTTTCCTTCTTAGCATCATTATCCACAAACACATCACCTTGACTGGAAGTGAAACTACTTGGTGATGTTGACAAAAAGTCTGTGAACTCATCTTCATCAGGTAAGAAAGAATAGTCATGACTAAGAGGAGGTGGGACTTCATTAAAGCCCTGGAATCCCACACTTGTCTTGTCATTACTTTTCTTTAACCCACCCATCATATGTTTCATAACAAAAGTAGAATCTCTGAATTGACCTAACTTCTTTTCAAGTTCAACAATTTTAAGTTGTGCATCTGACAACTCTTTGTTTTTATCAGAAATCTCTTTTGTTTTCTCAGCCATCATGTCATGAGCTAAGTCAATGACCTGAAGTTTTTCATTCAGTTTGCAGGTTAAAGCCTCAATTTCAGCTTCATAGCCTTTTATCTTTTTCAAATATGATGACTCATTTCTTTTAGCAAAGAAATTTGATTCTTTTACGTTAGACATTTCGCTCACAAGACTTTTGTTTTGAGTTGACAATTTGTCAACTTCACCCTGCACTTCACGACACTTTAAACAAACAGAAGTAGTAGAGTTACTTACCTCTCCTGTCGCTTTGTCTGAGTTGGCCATGAGAGCAGCAAGTTGAGCTCCCATTCTTTTGATAATTTCATCTTTCTCATCAGCTTCCATTTCATGCTCAGACTCTGGCTTTTCCTCTTCAGCTTCAGTTGTCTGATCAACCTTCTTTACCTCAGCATCACTTTCTTTCTCAGCATCTGCTTTAGTTTCTCCTTCTTCAACAGGCACGATCTCTGCCATAAATGCTTGTGTAACATTCTCATCTTTTTCCAAGTGAATGCTCCAGTCATACGAACCCTCTCTTGCAGTAGAGATCAACGCCCTTGAGTTAGAGTTGTTTGATGAATTTCTATTGTTTGAACTCTGGTTCGAAGTCTCATGCTTTTGTTTCTGACATTCCCTGGCGAAGTGACCATAACTCTGACAGTTAAAGCACCTGACTTTTGCCTTGTCAAAACCAACATTCTTCCCCACAAACTTCCTTCCAGTTCTGTTCATGAACCTCTTCACACGCGTCGAAATCATGGCCATCTGCCATTGTAAATCCATCTCTTCTAGATCATCAGGGTCAATCTGATCATAGTCTTCATCTAAGGTAGCAGGATCAGATATCTTCCCCTGAATGTAGTTCTCATAAGAGGCAACAAAGGAAGCAAGTAGTGCAAGATGTTCTTCAGCAGACTTCACACTCATAGGCATTGACTTTACACTGCTTGTTTGCTTAGAAGCTGATTGTCTCTTAACTCCTGTTGATCCTCCTGCAGCTGCAACAAAGCACACATCACCATCCTCATTCACT
This sequence comes from Helianthus annuus, assembly GCF_002127325.2. Lineage (NCBI taxonomy): Eukaryota > Viridiplantae > Streptophyta > Magnoliopsida > Asterales > Asteraceae > Helianthus > Helianthus annuus. Next base: position 49,402,262 of record NC_035440.2, on the reverse strand, counting down.
GTAACCTGCTCATTATCACACGAAAGGAAAGCAGTGGCAGAGTCGCTAGAAGCATCATGAGATGAAGAAGATGTAAGCCCATTGTAGATCCCTGGATCTTGAACCTGATCATATCCAGTGTCCTTCTTCTTCATGCTGAGCTCATAAGCTCTTAGCTTTCCAACAACTTCTTCCAACTCCTTTGTTTCATAGTCAGCTTCTCCCTTTATCATGAGAGTGTAAATATCCCATTTAGCAGGCAGGGCATCTAGCAGCTTGTCATTTTTCTCTATGTCAGAATAGCAGTCTATATCATAATTATCCAGCTCTGACATCAGATGGTAGTATCGAGTGATGATGTCCTCAAGTGACTCATTCTTCATGTGCTTAAACACAGCAAACTGCTTCTTCAGAAGATCAACTTTGTTCTTTTTGACATCAGGATTTCCTTCATATCTCTTCTCTAGAGCATCCCACATTTCCTTTGAAGTAGTGTACTTCTTAAAGGTATGTTTGATGCTATCAGGTAAAGACATCTTGATAGCAGCCAAGGCTCTCTTTTCAGCCTCATACATCTTTTTATCATTCTCCTGCATGTTCACATAAGCTGTCACACGAGGTCTGCCTTCAAAATCATGTGTAGGGTTTGTGTACCCGTCAACAATACAGATCCACATGCGAGTGTCCTGATATTCAATGAAGGATTGAAACCTATCCTTCCAAGTCAAGTAGTTTTCCACCTTCATCATCTTTGGTGGTTTGTTCGTAGTGCCAACCTCGTGTTCCATCCTTAAGAGTTCGTTCAATTTAGTCATGTTCGACATTTTAACGTAATCAGACTGGGAAAACCGTACAAATTGTGTCCGAAATCTGTTTTTACTAAATTATACCGTTAGACTCGTCTCGAGATTACGATTCCAACGATATATAATGGGAAAACCTTTTTTTTTTGTCCTAAAAATCCAATGAAACCAACGGTGCAAACGGTTTGTCCAAATGAGTTACGGATAGTTCCCTAAACACGAAACAGTGAAATTTTTCTTACGCAAGCCAAGAAAAATTCCACCCCTTCCGAAATGATCAGAAAAGGTCCGAAATGGTCAGGAATGATGATGCTTATCCGGAATGGTCCGAAATGAACACCTTTCTGTCCGAAATGCACTAGTCAGATCCGTAATGTATCACTCTGGTCCGAAATGAAACTGTCTGATCCGAAATCACACCTTCTGGTCCGAAATCAAGCAAAAATGGTCCGAAATCAAGCCTAACTTGTCCGAAATTCAACTGATTAATCCGAAATGGAACAGTTCAATCCGTAATGCAAGCCTGATTATCCGAAATGCAGTTTTGAAAATCCGAAATGCAATCAGAAGATCCAAAATGGTCCGTAATTGCTTGTTTTCTGTCCGAAATTGAAGAAATCTGGTCCGAAATTGATCAGAAATGCAAGATTTCTATCAGTAATGGTCCGGAATGCAAGCCTTTTGATCAGTAATGATCCGAAATGCTTGTGTTTTATCCGAAATCAGCAGCAGATCTTCGAAACAGCCTCCAAAAACTCCAAAAACTCCAAAAAACGCCGATTTTTCTGCAAAAACGATTCTGAACCAAGCCAATCAAGAGCCGAATGCTCTGATACCAATTGTAAGTCCCCTAACGCGTGTGGATCGTAACAGAATCGTCGATCCAACCTAGAGTGCGGAATCCCCTAGATTAGATTTCACAGAAAACGAGTAGAACACGAATCACTTCAAACCCGATCTTTATTGATTATCTTCGTAACGATTACAATCAATCAAGATCCTAATTCGTCCAAGCCGTTGTCTTTCACGAATTCTCTCAAGTGATTAAGGTGATTAGATGATTAACCTAAACCCTAATGCTAAGCTTTGTTTATATAGGACAAAGCTTTGCATATGGGCTAGGTCATGGGCAAGGCCCATTTCGCAAACCACTCCCCATATGTGGGTTTGGTTTGGCCCAATCACTCTTACTTCACTATTACAAACTATTACAAAGCTAAACCCGCTAACTGTTTATTGTTTTACTAATTACAAGATATCCAAAGACCAAATCTAAGCTGTTGTCACAAAACATGCACCAACAGATGACCTTATTATTCTTTTGTTGCAGATTGTTCAGGCCATTATGGATGCTCCTGAAACCGCAACTGGCAAAGATTTGATCAAGCAGCGTGCTCGTTACGCTGGTTTAAAAGCTGGTTATAGTCGCTGTGTCGGTCATATAAACATCATGTCCAAAGGCGGCTATACTGACCAACGGCCCGGGTTCCGTGACGTGGACACCGAAGCGCTTCTTGATGCGGCCGTTGCCTCCTTTTATGATACGTCTCTCTCTTGTGTGGAGAAACTGGACGAATGTTTAGAGGCTGCGGATTATGTAGACCGGTTGCGGATGCTATATGCCGATGCGGAAGAGGAGAATCCTGCTGGTGGCGGCCACGATGGCGCGGGTACCAGTGGATCAAAATAGGGTTTAGGTTGGCCTGTGTGCCCCTTTTTTGTTTTCCTCTTGTATATGTTTGGAAACTTTATGTAAATCCATTATGCACTGCGTGGGTGCCTGAATTTTTTGAATATAAAGTTTGTTGTTCAATTTGTACAAGTGTTTTTACTTTTTGCATGATTGGACGTGTGTATGCGGGACTCTACCCATTGTGAATGGGGTTGAGTATACTCCATACCGTTGTCGTATGAGTATGCGTCAATTCCATTGTTTACCTTATTAGGGTTTAGGAATTGTGTAAGTTTAGTAAAAACTTGTCCGGAACTCTACCCATTGGGAATGGGGTTGAGTATACTCCATACCGTTGTCGTATGAGTATGCGTCAATTCCATTGTTTACCTTATTAGGGTTTAGGAATTGTGTAAGTTTTGTAAAAACTAGTCTATCCAGCTGGATAGACACTTAATATTCTGCCTTTTGCAGGCTTATTACAATATTTGTGTGTGGTTAGCACTTTGCGTGGGTATCGCGAATGAAGATTTTGCCAATCTGTTTTTGCAGATACCGCAAAGTGGAACACACATTTGTAATAGTAGTAACAAACAATATTGCATTGAATTGCTCGTTTATTTATTTGCAAATGGCCTGCGGCCCGATATGTTACATGAAAATGTAAAAACATGGCTTACATGTAACAGCGTCTAAGCTGTTGTGCATTCCATGTACGTGCGATAAGTTCGCCTTCTAATGTTTGTAATTTCTACGCCCCTTTGCCCAAGACCTCATTTATGAGGTAGGGTCCTTCCCACTTTGGGGCAAGTTTCCCTGGGCGTTCAGCATTAGATGCCTCGTTGTGGCGGAGTACGTAGTCTCCTGGGTTGAAAGTACAAACGCGGACACGTGAGTTGTAGTACTTTTACAGTTTGGATTTGTACTTAGACTCGTTGATGGCAGCGTTTTCACGCCTCTCTTCCAAGAGGTCTAAGTCAATCATGTGTTCCATACTGTTGTCTATTTTTTCAATAGCCAACATTCTGGGTGAAGGGAGGCCTACTTCCGCGGGGATCACCGCTTCTGAGCCATAAACTAGGCTGAAAGGTGTCTCCCCGTTGCTCGTTTTTGGGCTTGTGCGGTGAGCCCATAAGATGCTTGGGAGTTCGTCAACCCAACCACGTCTGGCTGTTCCCAACTGTGCTTTGATGCCTTCGACTAGACTTTTATTGATACTCTCGACTTGGCCATTCCCTTGCGGGTGTGCCACGGATGAGAATACGTGCTCAATATGCAGTTCTTCTAGCCATTTTTTGAATTCTTCGGCATCAAGGTTGGTGCCGTTATCGTTGACGATGCACATTGGTAGACCGAAACGGCAGATGATGTGTTCCCATATGAATTTTCTTGTTATCATAGCAGTGGTCGAGGTGAGCGGTTTTGCCTCTACCCATTTTGTGAAGTAATCAACCGCTACTATGATAAATTTGACCGCACCTGTTGCGTCTGGGAAGGGTCCGACCACATCGATTGCCCATTTCTGGAGGGCCATGTTGTGGTGACCGGGACCAGGTTGTTCTTGGGGCGCAAAGTTTTTGGAGCATGTCGCTTTCAGTTGATACATTTACGCAACTCTTTGACGGCGTCCAGGTGCATGCCGGGCCAGTAATACCCAGCATTCATGATTTTAGCCACTACCATGCGTGGTCCTGCGTGTATGCCGCACATACCCTCGTGTATCTCTCTGATGAGGTATGTGGCATCCTGGGGGTTGACGCATCGTAGGAGTGGCCCTAGGAATGATTTTCGGTATAAGATACCATCTCCCATTTGATAATGGCACACTTTGTATTGCAACTTGCGTGCTTCTGACTTGCTTTCGGGAGTCACACCTGATTGCAAATATGCAATAATTGGTGTCATCCAAGATGTTATGCCGTATTGGATGACATTGACCTGGCGCAGGGGTACCGAAGGATTCTGCAGGATTTCGATGCGTATCTCCTTTGCCAGGTGTTGGAAGCTGGTGGATGCAAGTTTTGATAGTGCATCTGCGGATTTGTTTTCACTTCTGTTGATATGTCGGATATTGAATGAAGTGAATTTTGATGTTAGTTGTAGGGCTTGCTCGAGGTAGAGGATCATGATATCCCCCTTTGCGGCATAGTCGCCGCGTATCTGTCCTACAACCAACAAAGAGTCGACGTGTGCTTCCAGATGTTGTACGCCGAGTTTGACTGCTAAACGTAGTCCTGCCAGTAGGGCCTCATATTCTGCCTCATTATTTGTGCTTTTGAAATCGAGGCGGATTGCATATGTAAGTTCTTGGCCATCAGGGCTGACGAGTCGCAGACCTGCGCCTGCACCTTCCTCGTTGGAGACACCATCAGTAAAAAGTGCCCATATCTCCGAGGAAGCTGGTGTTGGCGTAGGATTTTGTGCTGCTTCGCATTCTTGAATACGATCGGCCGGTACCTCGGCGGCAAAATCAGCTAAGACTTGGCCTTTAATCGCGGGACGCGGTTTATAGTTCAGTGTGTGCGCGCCCAACTCGATTGCCCATTTTGCTAATCTCCCAGAAATGTCAGGTTTGGATAGGATCGGGCCGATCCTGTAATTGGTTAGCACCGTGATAACATGGTTCGCGAAGTAGCGTCGCAACCGTCGTGATGCGTGCACTAGTGCTAATACCAATTTTTCCATTATTGAGTACCTTGTTTCTGGGTCGTTGAGCATCTTGCTGATGTAATAGATGGGTGTTTGAACCCCCTCCCGCTCCACTATCAATACCGCACCTACCGCGTTGTCCGCGGCAGATAGGTATAATATGAGTGGTTCATCCTTGCGTGGTGCGGTTAAAGTTGGGAGTTGTATCAAACACTCCTTCATTTCTCGGAAAGCGTTCTCAGCCTCTGCGGTCCACTGGAATTGTTCTTTCTTTAAACAGTTCCGCAGGGTCTTGATGAAAGGGTAAGACTTAGCTGCATGGTTGGCTAAGAATCTGTTGAGTGCGGCTAGCCTGCCGGCCAGTCGTTGCATATCTTTCATCGTTGAAGGCGATGGCATGCGCTCGATCGCCTGAACTTTCTCCGGGTTTACCTTGAATCCATCTTTAGTCACGATGAACCCAAGGAATTTGCCTTCTTCCATTCCAAACGAGCATTTCCCTGGATTGAGCTTTATGTTAACGCTTCGCAGAGTCTGGAATGTTCTTTCAATATCTGTGAGCATGGTATCTTCCTCCATGCTCATGACGACTAGGTCGTCCATGTAGATTTCGACACTTTTGCTTATTTGCCCGCGGAAAGTGTCGTTCATCAGTTTTTGGTAGGTTGCGCCCGCGTTGCGTAAACCAAACGGCATTTTTGTGTAACAGTAATTCCCGGTAGGAGTGCGGAATGCCCTTTTGTCTTCATCCTCAATTGCCATTTGTACCTGGTGATAACCTTTGTAACAATCGAGTAAACACTTCCATCTGAATGGTGCGAGATTATCGACTTTTTCGTCGATTTCTGGAAGTGCGTAACAATCCTTGGGACAGGCTTTATTGAGGTCCTTGTAATCGACGCACATGCGCCAGCCCCCAGATGGTTTCTCTACCATGACTGGGTTAGATAACCAAGTCTGGTATTTAACTTCCCGCAGGATGCCTGCGGAGAGCAGTTCTTCTACCTGCTCTTGCATCGCCTGGTTTTTGGCGGATCCAAGGTGGCGTTGGCCTTGGATCACCGGCTTGATACCTGGCATGGTATTCAAGTGATGTTGCGTGATATCACGTGGGACGCCTGTCATGTCTGCGGGTGTCCACGTGAAAATGTCCTGGTTCCTGAAGAGAAGCTGCTTCATGTGCGCTTTGGTGGTCGGGGACAAGGCGTGACCCAATGTAACCTTTTGCTCTGGGTATCTCGCGTTGAGAACCCATTTTTCTGGTTGGTTGTTGGGGGTGCGCCTTGCGTCCTTGGTCGGACGTATTTCGTCCGACATCATGACGTCTCTGCGTGCCTAAATTATCGCGACCCCCGATTCGGTTGGGAAACCGATAGCAGAGTGGGGGACGGACGTAATCATATTGAAATCGCCTTGGGATTCTCTCCCAAGGAGTACGTCATATCTGGAGGTGTGAGGTAAAACCATAAAGTTTACCTCTTCTGTTCTTGTGTGCCTTCCGCTGCTAAGACGCACAGGAAAAGTAATCTGGCCTTGGGGAAAGACAGTTTCCCCTGCGAACCCGGCCAACGGGTAATCTACTGTTTGCAACCGATCCTTGTCCTCCTGGTCGAACTGGTTGAAGCATTGTTCGTAGATTATATCAGAAGTACTGCCCGGGTCGATGAATAGACGCTCGGTGCAGTAATGCGCCAGTTGGCCTGTAATAACGACGGCGCGCCTATCGCGCGGTCCGCCTCGGACTTTTGGAAATACGACTTGCTCGTCTTTCCAGTCATTGTCCGGCCTTCTCGCCGCTTTGTGCGGCCTTCCTTTGCCTCCATTGATCATGTGGGTCGAGGCCACATACATGGTCCTCTTCCCTGAGGAGGTGCCTTCGCCATGAGGGGTGATGCGCTTGGTGGGTTTTTGTCCACCTGGAAAAAGAGGTTGCAGTTTTCCCTCTTTTAAAGCTCGCTCAATCTCCAGCCGGAGACTGATGCAGTTGTTTGTGGTGTGGCCCGAGTCCTTGTGATACTCACAATAGAGTGTGAGATCCTGAATTTTCTTGGACTTCATTGGTTGGGCCGGTCGCAAGAGCTGTGCGTCCGTAAGAAGGACTTCGCTTGGCGACATAGTGATCTCGGTCCAGTTGCGGTCTCGAGAATCTTTCTTTGGCGCCCGGTTGTCCCGTTGGGGATTGTAGTTCCTCAGGTCAAACGAGTTGGTCCGCGGGAAGTATGGTTTGGAAATGTCGCGATTTCCAACATCTCGGTTGCGTTTATTGTTACGCTTGGACCCCTGGTGGGAGGTTTCGGCTTGGGGCTGTGCCTTTGCCATATGCGGTTCGAGGGACCGCTGCGTCTGGGCGTATGTCTTGACTGCGGCCATGACATCTTCCCATTTTTTAGGCAAGCCCTCCTTGCCAGAGATGGTCATAACCATCTGCCTGTCCCTAACGGCCTTGATGAAATGGTTCCGTGCCATTTGGTCTTGCACGTCACCTATCTCTAGGCACTCTTTATTGTACCGGACGACGAATGCTTCTAGAGATTCGTCGTCCCTGCGCCAGATATTCATGACGTCTAGCGAATCACGTACGTGACGTCGTTGCTGGCTGAAGTGGGCGAGGAACTTTGCATGCAGATCCTCGAATGAGTCCAGTGATCCCACTGGCAAAGAATCGAACCAAGCCCTGGCCAGACCCGTAAGGGTCTGGGGGGGGAAATTGCACCAAGTGGGTTCATCCCATAGGCCGTTGCACCCTGCGCCCATGAAAACGTTCATGTGGTCATCCCGGTCGGACGAACCGTTGTATTTCCGGACGTTGAATGGGAATTTTGTTGTGGTGACATGGGCGTGGGCAATTCGCGGGGCGAATTTGGAGTTTTCGCCCACAGCTTTCGGCCTGTAGGGCTGGTTCTCAGGGCGTTTTGCAGCCCTGAGGTATGTGTTGCGGGGGTGAGTGGGAGGGACGTAGTTGCGTCCTCCCGGTCTGCTGCTGGTGTCATGCGAATCCCCGATATATGTATGGTCATCCGAGTCGTTACGACCATACCCTTCGGTATACGGTTACGGTCCCAACCGGCTCTGAATTCCAGAGCCATGTCGGGATGCGGACCGTCGCCTGTCCTCACCGTAAGGACCTAGGCGGGTATGCACTGGCCCCTTGGTGTGGGACCCGTACGAGGAATCATCCTCGTTTATTGTGCGGACCTCACAGTAAGATGATCCGCGGTCTTCACATCTGCTTCTCGAAGCTGGAGGTGAATGTACCCTGCCTTCGTATTGTAAAATACGATCGGCAGGGGTGTGCGGTGCTGGGGTGGGCCCGGCTTGTATTTGCGCTTCCGCACAAGCGCGGTTGTATGTTGCAGTCAGCAGGGCTGCCTGCTGGTCATACCAGGTATGAAGGTCCGTGCCTGGTGGGATCACAGATGCGTACTGTGATAAGTCATGTCCGAACGTAAGGGATGGGCCCCTTTGCGTCGAGGTGCCGATGTGTCCAGGGTGTGAGGTTGAGGGATTGACCCCTACCGGCCCTGGGTTTGCGGGGTTTTGGTTATCCTCGGTGTTGTTTTGGTGATCAGCCATGATCTTGTGAGAGGGAAAAGGATGGTTGAAAAAGTGCTAAGAGTAGCGGTGGGCGCCAATGATGAAACAATGGTTAACCGGGCAGGGTTAACTCACTGATCTCGTCAAGAAGGGTTAATCCCTTCCTCTCGAGGATCGCTGGCTGGATCACCGGTGGGTTGATCTCCTGCACAAGGAAACAAACCGTGACTCGTAACAAGGAGGATGGGGTGGCGGGTGCTCCTTGTTACCACTCTCCGGCGTGAGAATCAGTAATCTGCTTGGGAAGCAAAGTATGATAGTAGTAGTAGTGAGAGAGTTGTGAAGAGATACCTCAAACCTGGTTTGGGGTTGGTATTTATAGCCGAGGAGTGAAGGAGGAGGATGATGGACAGACTGACGACGTGCTGCACCTTTGCAGGTGTGTCAGGCTTGTCGGGTGTGGAGGTTACGCCACGTCAGTCTGTTACTTACGTAGCCCTGACAGATGACTGTCATTGGTGCTACTTGCACTGTGGTGTCAGTCCCACTTGTTGGGCGTATAGGATGCGGTGCTAGCCGCATCGCTGCCTGTGGTAACATCTGATGTTACCGCGTCCCTTGCTTGTGATCAAGAAATACGCGAGATGCGGTGCTAGCCGCATCGTCGCCTGTGGTGACTGTTGCTGTTGTCCAGCTTCCTTGTATTGATAGAAGTGTTCACTGGACGCGGTACCAGGCCGCATCGTTGTGAATACTTCCGTTTTCATACACCAGATGTGATGCTATGCCGCATCACTCTACCGCTCTCATATCCCAGGTAAGTCCTCTATCAATGGGCAGTTTGGATTCAACCCTTGTGTCTGTGCGTTCCCGCATGGACATAGGTGGGTTGTTAGCTAGTGAGGGTTTTGATAAGGGTAATGGTCACTCGCGGTCATGCTAACGCGAGATCTGGGACCATACCCCTTCACCAGGAAACACGATGTTTTGAGAAGTTAACAAGATAATCAAGACACGTGTCCAGATATGATCCGGTAAAGGGTGATGGTTCTTATGATCTAAGTGTGATGAGAGTGTCAATAACATGATGAAATGATACGATTTATATAAAAGCTATCAACGTAAACAATATATAAGCTTTGTACTTTGTTGTTATTTCTCGTAATGATTACAATATGATTTATTATTATTATTATTATTATTATTATTATTATTATTATTATTATTAGTTTTAAGTAATGTTTCAACAATCAATAAAAACATAAATAAATTCATTAAAATTAAATAAAAAAACTACATAGAACATACATAACTAGTAATTTAAAAAAAAAATCATTCAAGACCATCCAACCATTTAATTATTTTTATAAATTTCTATATAATGTAACAATAATTAAATTAAAATAACTACATACAAAACCCCTCATCCAATCACGTTTTATCCACGTCTCATAGCTCCCACAAGTTATCACTACATATAATACACTATCTCTACCTTCATCTTCATTATATAACATGCAACTAAAAGAAACAGATAAAGAGAATGGCAAAAAAGAAACATTCCGCTATGAAAAATTGTTATTCTTTCCTTGATACTCACCCCACAATTCTTAGGACAAAAAACAAACATCATTGCGTGAGGTGGATCACAATAAGAGGCCAAAAACACACTTTCACGAGGTTGGGGCGACGTGGAGCTTGTGGTGGCTCATGGTTGTGTGGACCACGAGTCCATTACGGATGATCTTACTTATTACCTATGTGTGACCACATGTTTCTTGTGCGTGTTGGTTTTAGGATACAAAGTGTCCAAGCATATCTGTGCTAGTTGGGGTGACCAAGGTAAACATTAGGTTATCTCCCGTCGTTTCACACCCATTCTCTACACATCACTGTCACGTCATTAAGTACTTGTCACCTCATTGACACATCATCTACCCCCTTTCCTTTACTTTCTTTCACTAACCCTACTTTGGTTTTACGTCCCTTTCACTCCATATCACCCCACCCCAATCTTTAATCATTACTCATTAATTTATTTATTATTTTTTATAAACTAATTTACATTAATAATCTAATAATAAAAATACTAATAACAATAACAACATATTATAAAAAAATTGAAAATCAATAAAAATTATATTAAGTTAAATAAAATTTTATTAAAATTCAAACAAGTTAATACATTAAAATTAAAACATGCAAACGAAAATATGAAAACTAATCTTCCACGTCTACATCATCGGCATCGTTAACATCTTTGACACGTTCAGACCAAAGATGGTCTACTAAGTCCACTCGTAGTGCTACATTTACTACTTCTGACCATGCTTTCGCCCGATTAGCAAGTTTCTCATCAAATGATAGTGCACATTTAGGTAGTTCAGCACCTTATTCGTAATTTTGACAAATCGTTTTCCCCTCGTCCTCCAATATCATATTATGGAGTATGATGCAAGTGTACATGATGTCTCTTAATACATGCCTTGCCCATAATCATGTCGATTGTACAACACCCCAAAGACATGCTTAATATCCTTCCTAGCCTATTCTTGTTTTTTATGAAATATTTTTTTCGTTATTGGAATATGAAAATACCTTCACTAAAGTTGTTCAATGTGGGTAAGTCAAATCGGTAAGATAGTACCCATGCTTGTAATGAGTTCCATTAAAATAGAAAGAAGAGCTTGGTGCAACCCCATCAATCATGTCATCAAATATAGGCGACTACACAATGACATTAATATCATTATTTGAGACGACCATTCCAAAATATGCATACCATATCCAAAGATCATGTCACACCAAGGCCTCAAGTATTAAGGTGGAGCCATCATCATGACCACGATAATGTTGACCTTGCAAAGCACTTGGACAAGTATCCCACCTCCAATCTATACAATAAATACTTCAAAGCGTTCCTGGAAAGCCATGTACACTTTCAAGTACGTCGTATATTTGTTGAATATCACTCACAATAGGCTTTCTCAAGTATCGTTTGCCATATACAACAATCATACCTTTGATTTGTTAATAATAATAAAAAAACAATATTAGTTAATCATAATAAAAATAAGGGTTATTGAATTTTATCACCCTCAACTATCGGCCTTTGGTCGTTGCCACCCCTAACTAACACTTTGACACCCAACACCTCCAACTTTGCAAATTACGTTAATCAAGCTTCTAACTATTAAAACTTAAAGTTTTGACATTATATAAGTTTATAAAACATATTAGGACATGTCTAAACATGTCCAACTCGTCATTTCTTGTTTAGAGCTTAATTCTATATCGAAAGTCAAGCAGTTTGACTTTTGCTTTAACTTTCGATTCTGACCCGTTTGGTCAATGTTTAGATCTGTTTTAAACTAGTTTTAGGACCATGTTACTAAAGTTATACTACATGGTCAGTCCGTTTGATGGGTTTTATGATAAGTCGCAATTATATTGTTGAAAATGACCACAATGCCATTATGTGGTCAAATGAACCAAAAGGATGATTTTAAAGTAAAATAAACTTATAATCTGACTTCAATTCAGTAAGTACTTCAACTAAGAATGTATTTTACTACTTGGACTTGTCTTATGCCCATCCGACCTTCAAAACTCGTCTTTATGCGCATAACTACTTATGTGAACCTAGTTCGCATAAACTAGGCGTAACGGGTCTAGGTAATTCAAAACCCCTCTAAATCAGAATGCTTGGTTAAATAACCTTTATCCAATGATTCATTGCACTCGGATAGGTATAAACCACATTCTATTCGATTTATGCTTAATCTAACAAACCTATTCTTAAGTAACGGTTCATATCTAAAGGGGCTAACCTTTGACCTGTATACATTCTAACAGATAATAAATCTGATCATTCCAGATTATAGAATCCCCAGATAATCTGACTTGGGTCAATAATACTTCAACTTGCGGCTTTTTGCTAAATTATAATCATATTGATTGGAAGCTAGCAAATAGGTAAATACTCTTAACTTATTTTGTTTTTAAACTTGGGGTATGGCGAATACGCCTCTTGGAGCGGGTATTACATAAATGGGTCAACTGCGACTGCTCGTAAACGTAAGAACCCAGTTTAATCTGTTTTACTTGATAACTGAAACAATTGGGGGTTAATGGTACCGTGTCCGGACTTCCCGACTCATTAACTGTTATGGCAATACGGAATAGCGTATAGGGGAAGGCATACCAACTGTAAGACGCGTTTTATTCAACTTTGGTGTGTACCTTAATCGTTATAGCACTGAAAATGACCGGCTTTGATCTCTGGTTCCCATTGTATGGCAAGTATATAAATCTGGTGACAAGAAAGGATCCCAAGAAATATTAAAAGATTACCTACTGGTTTTCTCTATGTATAAAACCCTTTTTGAAAAACTGTTTTCAAAAAGAGTCATTTATTTTCAAAAGATTGAACCGCAGGTACCGAACCTTATTATAGGCTGGGAATCCGGGTCGGCTAGAATGAAGGCTAAGGAATTTGCAACTCCTGAAGGTTAAGGCCTATGATGTCTAAAGCTCTGTTTATTATATCCTGCCTATGGGCTTGTACTGAAACTCTTGTAATACTTTTATATATTCAAGCTTTATTGAATTTAATAATTTTATTCAAAATACTTCCGATGCATATTATTATATTGCGATAACTATTATCCAATCGTCACAACTATACCCATCCAGGCCCACCAGGAATCGGGGTGTGACAAGTTGGTATCGGAGCTACAATTTGAGTGAAACAAACACTAGCCTTTTGTGTCTTATAACAACCCTAACGTAAACCGACACCCTTATAATTTTTCCGACACCCTAATATATTTTAAAATATCCTAATATATCGATAAATACACCCCATACGCGAAAACAGGCCTCAAATACATTAAATAGTATTAAAAATAAAATAAAAATCAGAATTTTAAGTTAAGGCGGGCCGCGTAAGCCTCACCTTAACCTTACGCGGGCCGCGAGAGGGTGAAAGGTGGCTGAACCCTGGGCCGCCACGTGGCCCAACACTCGGCAGGCCTACACATCGACTCAGCCCAGCTATACGTTTGACCAGGGTTGACGCGGGCAGCGTAACCCTTGTCTTTGTTTTACGTGGGCCGCGTAAAGACCAGATTTCAGCCCTATATAAGAAGGGCATCGGCCATCAGTTCCGATCGCTCATTTTTCTTTTCTAAATCTCAAATTCTGATAGTAGGCATAATCTACGGGTATTATACCCCCCTAAATAGCGAGGTTCTGCTACGATGTAAGTATTATAACCCCTGGAGACGTATTAGATACTCTGCCTGATTGATCTAGGGTTCCGTAACAGCTGTCGTGGTTCTGCCCGACGTAGTCGTTGGAATGCCGTCTCGGGGAGGGTATTACTAATGTTAAAATGGGTTATTATACTAACACACGTGCATTTGTGTAAATTATAGATTATTCGCAGGAAATCCTTACTGAAAACCCTAAGACAGCAATGTGAGTAATCCTCTTTTTGTTAAATGTTTTTACAAAACCTCACTTAATTAAATATATACAAAGCAGTTATTGAGTATTTGTAAGAATACAATTATAGTGGGTATGTTGGGGTTTTGTATACAAAATTTGTTACTGGCGTAGTAACATTCCAGAAGTTGAGTATGACAGTACCACTGATGTTAATTGTTATATCTTGGAAACAAATGTAATTGCGGATGCGCCCTCAATACTGTAAAATAATTGGTATTTCAACTTGATTAAACCGGGATTCACTCACCAGTATTTTCCACTAACAAAATGTTTTTAAAACGCGTTTCAGGTAACAAAATGTGAAAGGCAAATAGAAGCCAGCTGGACAACACTGAAGGCTTGGAAAAGTGGCAATAAGGTTACCTAAAAAGAAATAGATGTTTTTCTTAAATAAAATAGGGTGTATCCCTATGAAATTATGTGTACTGAAAACTTGGGCTTTACCCATGTGTTTAATATTATAAAATGTGGTGGTTTACCCGGATAAAATACTTCCTAACTACGGTCCTAATGAAAATTTCCGCTGCCAAATAAGACAATAACGTGATACCACCGAAACTGGCCCGCGGCCGCCCGTTCCCTGGGATTTGGGATCGGGGGCAGTGACAGAAGGTGGTATTAGAGCTATGCCACTGATTCAGCCACAGAAGTGTTCTGCTGACATCAAAATTCAAAGTGTTAGGAAATAAATAACATGAATACGTGCATAATTGCATTTTCTTGTTATGTGTTATCTGACTATCTGTTAGTTTACAGTATGAGCGACCAAGGACCATCTGACGCATATCATCAATTGTCTGGTTCGCCTAGAAGCGAAGGCAGCTCCTCTTCTCAGCCTGCCCTCTCGGGGTTTGTCTGGTTCGCGTAGAAGCGAAGGCACCTGTATCTTTGTTCAAAACTTCATTTTATGTCCATAACTGGTCCAAGTTATTTATTCTATCAACTAATATATTTTCACAAATATATTTTCTTGTATTTGTCTAAGTATGTTGTATGTGTATTTTTGTGTTTTTACTTCTCAAGAGTATTTAGTGTATTTTCAAGTCCTAATACACTAGCACGTATAATACATACTACATACACTTAGCACAAAGTTTGGTGATAAAATAATATATATATATTTTCCTCAAAAATATACATACTTAATGTCAATTTTTAACCTTGACGAAATCATCGTTTCTTAACTCAAAAATTAGAGAAACCTTGGTAAATACCTTGGTATACATTTTTAGGGAATAAGTTTCTCAAAACTTATATATTTTTCTAAGTGTCAAAATTTATAAAAATTTTGACAGAGTTTCCCCTAAAAAATGGAGGTTTCCCATGTTTTCAAAACATGTTTTTATTTTCTTTTAAATCATCAACAATAAATTTCAACACAATTATCAACAACATGCACTAATTTCTCTATTTCATGAACTTGAGAATTTACAAAAATGTGTAGTAACTTACTAGGGTATTTAGTAAGTCTTGTTACTCTTTAAAGTGTGTTTGTTTCTTTAAAAGCTTCATTTTTAAAGAATTTAGTTCTTTACAACTTGTGACCATATTTTCTAAAAATACTACTTCTTGTATTTTCTTGTTACACATGTGTATCTTTACTTTATTAACCACCAAAAATAAGGTTTATTTGTCTAAGAACCAAGATTTGGTAAAACTTGTATTTTTAGCTTGGTTCTTTTGAAAAACTACTCATGCATCTTAGATCTATAAATTTACTAGCTTACTTTGTTTATTGTTTTTCAAGAAATCATTTATTTATCAAGTTCATGACTAGACAAGAAGATGATTATTCTAGTTTGTCCCATAATCATCCTCCTACTTGCTAGATTCAGTGTTTAAACCTCATCTAGCAAGCATCATGTCATCATCAATCCAAGAAATCAACAAGCAAGTAACATACACACACTAAACAACATCATTTCATCCATGTATCATCTTATGTAAAGTTTATGTTTATGTTTAAGTTTCAAGTTCATGTTCTTTAGTGTTCATAAGATTTTCATCATAAAAAGTCTTTTAACCACTAAAAATAGAAGTAAATAAGGGTGTTCATGATGCTTACTACTAGCTTGAAGCTAGGGAAGAACAAGGATGAAGATTGGGTGGTTAAAAGCAAATGAACAAGGTCCTTCAAGCTCTGTTGCTTCCAAGCTTCCTAATTATGCCTCTTACGCCTTAGGATCTTCTTAGAATGGATAGTGAAGGGTTGAAAATGGAGGTGTGTGAGGGGGGTGCTTGGGCCGTAGCTATGGGGGAAAGGAAGGAGAGAAGTTGGAGGTTGGTGATGAATGGGAAATGAGCTTATGGTTACCTTATAAATCCATATTATGAGTTTACCCCTTGGTTACTATGTCCATAAAGCACCAACATGATCAAATTTTTAATTCTAAGAAAATCAAAGAGTGGGGTACATGTTCCCTAACCGGTGATTGGGGGGGGGGGGGGTGCATGGTTGGTTTTCAACTTAGTTACATGATTCTAGTTAGCTTTCAAGTTTATTATTTAGGGATTTTAGGTGTTTAGTGTTTTAGGATATAATATGATGTTTAGGGTCCACAACTAGCTTGGCAATGTTAAAACAATGCCTCTAATAATATTTTGATGTTCCGGGTAATGTCCGGTTCGTTAAAGTGCTAAATTGCACCTTTTAGCGTCTTTTAAGTATCCTTTTGTAACCCTTTCAATTCCCAACACTTGAGGAAGTATTCTGGGTAATAAAACGTAAATTCTGCATGATATTTATATGTTTAAAAGCTGATTTGAGCTGATTTTAATAAAATTTTGCACTTAAAGTGCGTTTCGGGTGCTTTTTAGTGCTTATTTTTGCTTCCTGAGAGTGTATATATAAACCCTTGTATGTTCTATTGGGTTTTAATGTATTCTTGTCGTTGGACCTACACCTAGGCTCCAATTCTATTGTCTAACTGCTTTCTGCAGAGTTGTTGGCATATTGTGTTTTACCGGTGAGTTTACAAGTATTTCTGACGCAACGCTCTCGTTAATGCATAAAGCAATATTTTGTAGTATAAAACGTGCATGAATTCACTTGTTTAGTATGTGATCAAACAATGTTGACATTTAAGCACATAACTGCAGTCATTAAATAATAGTTAAGGTGTACGGAAGTTACCGGTTTGGTGCCAGTTGTCACATCTCCAACTAATTCCCAACTGTGTGGAAAGGAGAAAATCTCGTCCAACTACGTGGCGATACTTGTTCAAATCTCCAACTATTCCCAACTACGTGGAAGGATAACCATATTAAATACATTGACTGAAACGTATCACCAACTAATTCCCAACTGTGTGGAAAGGAGAAAACTCTTATCCAACTACGCGACCATACTTATTCCAAATCTCCAACTATTCCCGACTATGTGGAAGGAGAGGAACCATATTAAATAAGCTGAATGAAACATCTCTCAAAATCTCCAACTAATTCCTGACTATGTGGAAGGGAGAAAATCTTAGTCCAACTATGTGACATTACTTATTCTGAATACGCTAAATACGTATCTATATCGATTATGTTGACTTAAAGGTGTCTGATGCGTGTGAAGTGTCGTATAGTTTTTAATGTATATTTTAAGCCCTTTAACACTTTTTATCCAAGTTTTAAATTTATAAAACACGATATTTACTAACACTAAACACACATATGGGCAAGTGCACCCATCGTGAGCGTAGTATAGTGTTGGTAAGATACCGAGGTCGTCCAAGGACACAAGAGCTTTTAATACCGGTTTATCCTCAACGTCTAATCAAATCAAAAGTTTAGAAAAAGGTTTTAAACTAGAAAAATAAAACTAACTAAAATGCTGAAAAATAAAATAAAATAAAAAAAGATAGACAAGATGAATCACTTGGATCCGACTCGTGTGTAGTGTAACCTTTGATTATTTCCGCACTTATGCACTTTTTAAGAGATTATCTTAGTTATTGTAGTAGGCCCCCTCTTTTGAAGGTGACGTTACCCTCAACCTAGTAGTTTGAGTCAGCAAGGATACAATCCTAAAGGGTTAGATTATTGAAAGATAATTAATTAAGTTATTTGTGACACCTGGGTCACTGCGACCATCAAACAAATACCAAACCAATGAGATATTGTATTTCATATTTGGGATTTGTACAAATATGTGTATCATTTGCACATATCAAGTCTTGTTCGATTTCAAACTCTACATCGCTTTCTGGGGAATTATACGCAAACTGGTGCGTAAACGTACTCAGTTTAATGCGACAAATACTCCGGAACATCAACATATACTCAACATACCTTAAATAACCTTGACATAACTTAGAAATAAGTTTTGAAGGCTTTGGTATGGCAAAAACAAACTTTTGGATCATTCAGGGGCTAAAAGTGTCAAAAAGTGCACAAGTTTGCACTTTCGCGCATAACCTACGTTCTGAATACATCCGGACATCCAAAAATTTATGTAAGCATCCTAATATTATGCCTTAGTGTTTGGCGTGAGAAAAATCCATTCGTCGCGCAATTTGGATCATTTTTCGCGCTTATGCGCATTCCGTCGTAATTAACCGAACATCGCGATCGTACGGCCAAACAAACCAACATCCGACATATTTTTGGGCATGTTTCATGTCCACAATGTTTAGGCATCATTTTAGGGCCTTAAAGTTGGCTTTACGGGCCTTAGAAGTGTCGGAAATGGCTTAAACATGCAACAGGGACCAAAACTGCCAATTCTGAAACTTTGTGTAGATCAGACATAGCCAGGCGGCCCGCCTGAGTTTTGTCTGATCCTGATGCGGGCCGCATGGCCCCTTCAGTAACAGAAACTTTGTTTTCTTGCTAAGATTGGCCTTTCAAATACTCTAAAGGGCAATGCCCTTTCACCATCTCAGGAGTTAAGGGTCACATTAAGCCACCACAACATCTTGACAAGTGTACGGCTTGGATCGTGGCACGATATTCAAGAAACGATCCTAACGGCTTTACTTTTCCTATAAATACCCCCCCCCTTTGGTTAAAACCCACAAAAATCTGATCAAAAGCTCTAAGTTGGAACCTTTGTTTCATACCTGAGCCATTTTGATCTAGATTAGCATTCGGGGACCCTTCGTAAGTGTTCTTTCGTTCTTTTATTCGCTTTTCGAGTCCGAAAGTCACAGTTTTGTTTGACTTTCTGTGTGACCAGCTTATGGTCAACACGAAGTTCATTGGAACTTCATAACGTGAGCGTGATCACGATGGTTATAGTCCGTAGTGACTATACCTACTGATTACCACGTTATCTAGGCTCAGTGACGAGTCGTAGTTTCGGCCAAAATGCGCATTCTTGCGTATTTTGTAACCAAACTACTCGTGAGCATCAAAGCCGTTTGTTTTGATGCCAAACCTGTTTTCTAAACTTAGTTAAGCATGTCCTAACATGCTAGCTCGTCACTTTTAGTATAGTGCTTATATAGGGTCGTAAGGTAAGCGATCTAAACCATCGCTTATACTTTCGAACCCGACCCATTTGGTCGATCATTAGGATCCGACCAAACACATTAGGTGACCATAGCTATAACCTTCCGAGGTTATAACTTATGGCCACGATGTTAGGCGTTCCAAACGCGTTCTACGCGAACGACGCGTTAAGGTAGCATAAGCTACCTAAACGGGTCGTAATGGGTCGTAAGCACTTAGGTTAGGTTTCATTTTAGTATGTAGGCTTTGTTGAACCATATTACACGAGTCTCCATACTCGTTTGGTTTATGAACCCGCATACTATCCGATCCTTCCGATTTTGGTCCGGTATATTAATATAGCTACCTATTAGGTGCCGTTTGATATTCCGTGATCTCTAGCATTGTGTGATTATTACACAAGAACTCCAAAGCAATCTCAGGTGAGTACATTGAACCCCTCTTTTACTGTTTTCCAAACTATTTGGGGTGAAACACATGTGCCTACTCGTTACTTTCATGCTTTCCTGTTTTCACATCATATACTGGCTATGTTCATTAGTACATTTATAGTACATGATTTCAATACATTTTATGCTATGTATGCCCATTGTGTGCATACTTAGTACATCACTTTACAATACATCTCATGCTACGTACGCCCATTGTGTGCATACTTAGTACATTGTTTTACATTACATTTCATGCTATGTATGCCCATTGTGTGCGTACTTAGTACATTGTTTTACAGTACATTTCATGCTATGTATGCCCATTGTGTGCGTACTTAGTACATTGTTTTACATTACACTTTATGCTATGTATGCCCATTGTGTGCGTACTTAGTACATTGTTTTACAGTACATTTCATGCTATGTATGCCCATTGTGTGTGTACTTAGTACATTGTTTTACAGTACATTTCATGCTATGTATGCCCATTGTGTGCGTACTTAGTACATTGTTTTACATTACATTTCATGCTATGTATGCCCATTGTGTGCGTACTTAGTACATTGTTTTACAGTACATTTCATGCTATGTATGCCCATTGTGTGCGTACTTAGTACATTGTTTTACATTACATTTCATGCTATGTATGCCCATTGTGTGCGTACTTAGTACATTGTTTTACAGTACATTTCATGCTATGTATGCCCATTGTGTGCATACTTAGTACATTGTTTCACATTACATTTCATGCTATTTATGCCCATGGTGTGCATACTTAGTACAATTGTTTACATCATATGCCTTCATTTTGGTATGACATTTGGTTTGTTTAACATGGAACAATACATTCATTAACATTAGCTACGCCGTTCGTTAGTAGGTAGTGGTACCATAGGAATTGACAACTCCCGTTCCTGAAATCCTGGGTTTGTTTGGATTGGAAGGAATGACCGAATTTGATATACATAACTTAGATAAACCTTTATATTGTTTAAGGGTTTATCGCCACAGTCTCAAGGCTTGGATGTATGCATATTTCACAATTCCGCATAAATGTTAATATCAGTAGAGCATGCATTGTTCCACAAAACATAACGTTGATTTAAACCATGTTTTGCTTCAACACCTTGTTTTGTGCATTTTACATATGGTTTAGTTGATACATCTCACTTACCATACAAGATATATTTTGGGTACACATTACATGATCTACATTAAACATAAACATTTTGACATTGATATACATACTTGGTGGTTTACATTGAACATAGACATTTCGATATGGTTTACACAATAACACTTGACAATTGATTTATACATGAACAATTTACATGGTGGTTGGTTTGGGTAAATGGTTGGAGTAACGTGGCGTATGTAATATGATACAAACATGGTGGATACGCCGCTGGTACTTCCTATATATAAATGCTTGTATGGTGTAACATATCGTAGCGTTATTTAAATCATTTCAATTTGAGACATATAACATTTTATACAAATAACACACTTTTCACGAGACATTGATTTACAAACGACTTATCTTATACAAACTCGTTTTACATGGTTATCCATTTAACCATACAGTGTTCTCTTATTTATACATATCATCTGATCTTATCGTTTTTCAAATGATTTACAAGATAAAGCAAATTACAAGGTTCATGACTAAACATTTTCTCAAACATAAGTCATGAATTCCGTTTTCACAAAACCAATGTATCTCACAGGCATTTTTATGCTGACGTACCTATTTTCACATGTGTTTTCAGGAGATGATGCATAGGATTTATCAAGATATACTTAGGCGGACCTGTGCCTTAGTGACGTAAAACGAGACAAGAACTAGTTAATTTATGTTATGTACTCTTTGGTTCTTGTTTAAACAATGTAAACTTTCATGTTTGATCAATAAAATGAAACTTCAATTGCCATGGATTTGAAACAATTAATTCTGTTACAACACTCCCCGACATTTCCGCCACGTTTTGTATGTTCTACGTGGTCGGGGTGTGACAGAAAAGTTGGTATCAGAGCCAATGGTTATAGGGAATTAGGTTATTAGTAATGCTTTGACCTAGTCTATAACCTTCCTAGGACCCTAACGCAAGTTTACTTGCGTTTAGTCATAAAACAATACTGTCACCTGTCCTTAGGCGACAACCACAACAAAAACATAAATTTCAAAACCGCTTCGAAAACTAATCATCGGTTCTAGGATGATTGATTACTAGGTTTTGAACCCTCTATTGTTAGGTTTTGAACCCTCTGTTATATGGTTTTGAACCCCTTTGAGCTTCCAAAACCTCGTCAAAATTTGGGTCTTATTGTGTGAACACGTGCAATCTGGAAGAGTGGATGCCTGTACTCTGAGTTTTCTGTCTAAGGCTATAGTGTTCGTACAAATCCACATAATCGGACCAGTCACTCTTACCTGGGAACTCTTGGGTTGAGTGTCCACTTATAGGCTAAAGCATGTCTTCGCGATACATTAATATGACCTGCTTACTTTGATTAGACACCGTCTCATTTGTTGCCTTAGGTAACAAACAAATGATTGCGATTTCTATGCGTTGTCATCTTGTTTTATTTACCGATAACATTTCATTTATTTCCTCCTATATCCTTCATTTCCTCCAGAATGTCTCTTCATCGCAACGATGCGCCGATATCCGAGCAGACTGCCAAATTTGCCCAGCGGATAGGCGAAGTAATTCTGAAGACTGTTGAATTAGGCTTTGCCATGTCTCGTCTCAACAATGAAGCCACTCAAGGGCCACCAAAGGAAGCAGAAGTCAAGCCTGCACCACCAGCCAAGAAACCAATCAAGGAATCAAAGACCATGGATGAACAGACTGGATCCCCTAAGAGGTCAAGGAAGCGAAAGGCTTCTCAGAACTTCGCCGTGGTCACTCACAATGGTCAAGACATCCCCAACCGACCAGCTCAACCCCCTGCTAGGAAGCCATACAACGGAACTGCACCCTTGTGCAACCAATGTAGCCTCCATCATCATGTCAATGTAAAGTGCCGCAAATGCCAAACTTGTGGACTTATGGGCCATACAGCAAGAGTTTGCACAGCCGCATCTGCACCAAACCAAGCTGGCAACAATCCCGCTCAAGGTCGTTTCCTACCAGGTTCTTGTTTCAACTGTGGCGAGATGGGTCATTTCCAAAGAAATTGTCCGAAGTTTGCTAAGGCAAATCTAACCCACGGATGAACAATTGGCTGTTTAGAAGATGCTGTTGTCTTATGCTTTTGTTTCTTCTATTTTACTTGTTATGTGAAACAATCTGTCCCGTTCATAAATAAAAGTTGTTGTTTGTAATTCTTATATACAAGTATGGTTACAAGTGTGAATGGCATTTCCCTATAATGCCTACGTTAAGGAACTATGATCCTTGCAAACTACTTTCGTGAAAATTCTTCCCATTTTTGCGTTTACTCATGACTTTCTTGGTAATTTCTAAGTACTCGTTTTATTCTTAGAAACGAAGTACAGGAAATAAAGTGAGGTTATGAGTAATCGTGCTTCTATACCTTTGAATCCTTGTTTAGATAACCAAGGATATTTTCATAGCCATTACGTTCTGATTTCTTCAAACATGCATAGTTTCAAAAATATTTATCCTCATACATTGACTTAACTTTCAAATTCCGCTCCATATGTTTCCATGGCATATTGAGCATCTCAACCTCATAAGCATTTTACTTCGTGTTTTGACTTAAACACGTCCAGTGCAAGGTTTCGAAACATCTTCAACTTCTAAAATCCATATGGGATCTTTTATCCCCATAATTAGACCCTTGTGGATGATTATCATACAAATCAGAGTCCTTAATTGGATTCCTCATGTACCAAAATTCGATCATTCCGGTTCCTTAGAATCGAAATCGAATTTTCTCTTTAAGATCTTTCTATCTTTATAGTTACATTCTTAGAAATATTTAAAGCACCAATCAAAATCCACTGATTGGATACCTGGTGTGCTTTGAATACATGTGCACAGTTAGCAGAACAAATTAACAGAATGATAACAAATCAAGTTAAACAATCTTTGTGGTTATATGACTATGTGTTTATGCATCTTGTGTTTTCTATTATGCATTTTGTGTTTTTGTATACTCTGGATATTCGTTATCCAAATCCTCGTGGAATCTTTCATATCTTCATATGAGGGATTCGTAGTAGGATATTCAAAAAGGTGCTACCTTAAATCCTTAATGGGCTTCTATGTAATAAGTTAAGACCCTTGGATTATATAGTACCACTCCATGATTCATAAGAGACCCTTTTAATGGTCTAGTCAAAAGATTGATTCAAAAATCTGGTTAAAAATGACATGTGATGATATAAGCTGAAAAGACCCTTGGTTGTCTATTAAAATCATTTATTGATTTAATAAAAGGGACCCTATGGTGGTCTAGTCACATTCATCACAGAGTTTATTCATTTGGTTTTCCCCTACACATTATAAAATAGAATGAGTGAACTATGCAAGGAATTGTGTAATTATGGACGCGTACATAATTATGAAATTTGGTGCACAGAAACCCAGTAAGATTTATTATGTGTAAGAGCCGATAGTAACAACAATAACAAAATGAGAACGATGTAATGGAGGTACGGTGGACGCACCAATGACGCTTCATATACTTGTATATAAGTATCCCTCTTACATTGCAAGCATGATGTTATTAAAGTTATTAGAAGTTCAGAACCCTAACCAATGTTGTTCGATCTTTTCAACTTCATGTTTTAAACTCTCACAAGTTTCCTCTGAATAAATTTCGGGACGAAATTTCCTAAAGTAGGGGAGACTGTGACACCTGGGTCACTACGACCATCAAACAAATACCAAACCAATGAGATATTGTATTTCATATTTGGGATTTGTACAAATATGTGTATCATTTGCACATATCAAGTCTTGTTCGATTTCAAACTCTACATCGCTTTCTGGGGAATTATACGCAAACTGGTGCGTAAACGTACTCAGTTTAATGCGAAAAACACTCCGGAACATCAACATATACTCAACATACCTTAAATAACCTTGACATAACTTAGAAATAAGTTTTGAAGTCTTTGGTATGGCAAAAACAAACTTTTGGATCATTCAGGGGCTAAAAGTGTCAAAAAGTGCACAAGTTTGCACTTTCGCGCATAACTTACGTTCTGAATACATCCGGACATCCAAAAATTTATGTAAGCATCCTAATATTATGCCTTAGTGTTTGGCATGAGAAAAATCCATTCGTCGCGCAATTTGGATCATTTTTCGCGCTTATGCGCATTCCGTCGTAATTAACCGAACATCGCGATCGTACGGCCAAACAAACAAACATCCGACATATTTTTGGGCATGTTTCATGTCCACAATGTTTAGGCATTATTTTAGGGCCTTAAAGTTGGCTTTACGGGCCTTAGAAGTGTCGGAAATGGCTTAAACATGCAACAGGGACCAAAACTGCCAATTCTGAAACTTTGTGCAGATCAGACATAGCCAGGCGGCCCGCCTGAGTTTTGTCTGATCCTGATGCGGGCCGCATGGCCCCTTCAGTAACAGAAACTTTGTTTTCTTGGTAAGATTGGCCTTTCAATCACTCCAAAGGGCAATGCCCTTTCACCATCTCAGGAGTTAAGGGTCACATTAAGCCACCACAACATCTTGACAAGTGTACGGCTTGGATCGTGGCAAGATATTCAAGAAACGATCCTAACGGCTTTACTTTCCTATAAATACCCCCCCCCCTTTGGTTAAAACCCACAAAAATTTGATCAAAAGCTCTAAGTTGGAACCTTTGTTTCATACCTGAGCCATTTTGATCTAGATTAGCATTCGGGGACCCTTCGTAAGTGTTCTTTCGTTCTTTTATTCGCTTTTCGAGTCCGAAAGTCACAGTTTTGTTTGACTTTCTGTGTGACCAGCTTATGGTCAACACGAAGTTCATTGGAACTTCATAACGTGAGCGTGATCACGATGGTTATAGTCCGTAGTGACTATACCTACTGATTACCACGTTATCTAGGCTCAGTGACGAGTCGTAGTTTCGGCCAAAATGCGCATTCTTGCGTATTTTGTAACCAAACTACTCGTGAGCATCAAAGCCGTTTTTTTTGATGCCAAACCTGTTTTCTAAACTTAGTTCAGCATGTCCTAACATGCTAGCTCATCACTTTTAGTATAGTGCTTATATAGGGTCGTAAGGTAAGCGATCTAAACCATCGCTTATACTTTCGAACCCGACCCATTTGGTCGATCATTAGGATCCGACCAAACACATTAGGTGACCATAGCTATAACCTTCCGAGGTTATAACTTATGGCCACGATGTTAGGCGTTCCAAACGCGTTCTACGCGAACGACGCGTTAAGGTAGCATAAGCTACCTAAACGGGTCGTAATGGGTCGTAAACACTTAGGTTAGGTTTCATTTTAGTATGTAGGCTTTGTTAAACCATATTACACGAGTCTCCATACTCGTTTGGTTTACGAACCCGCATACTATCCGATCCTTCCGATTTTGGTCCGGTATATTAATATAGCTACCTATTAGGTGCCGTTTGATATTCCGTGATCTCCAGCATTGTGTGATTATTACACAAGAACTCCAAAGCAATCTCAGGTGAGTACATTGAACGCCTCTTTTACTGTTTTCCAAACTGTTTTAGGGTGAAACACATGTGCCTACTCGTTACTTTCATGCTTTCCTGTTTTCACATCATATACTGGCTATGTTCATTAGTACATTTATAGTACATGATTTCAATACATTTTATGCTATGTATGCCCATTGTGTGCATACTTAGTACATCACTTTACAATACATCTCATGCTACGTACGCCCATTGTGTGCATAATTAGTACATTGTTTTACATTACATTTCATGCTATGTATGCCCATTGTGTGCGTACTTAGTACATTGTTTTACAGTACATTTCATGCTATGTATGCCCATTGTGTGCGTACTTAGTACATTGTTTTACATTACATTTCATGCTATGTATGCCCATTGTGTGCGTACTTAGTACATTGTTTTACAGTATATTTCATGCTATGTATGCCCATTGTGTGCGTACTTAGTACATTGTTTTACATTACATTTCATGCTATGTATGCCCATTGTGTGCGTACTTAGTACATTGTTTTACAGTACATTTCATGCTATGTATGCCCATTGTGTGCGTACTTAGTACATTGTTTTACGTTACATTTCATGCTATGTATGCCCATTGTGTGCGTACTTAGTACATTGTTTTACAGTACATTTCATGCTATGTATGCCCATTGTGTGCGTACTTAGTACATTGTTTCACATTACATTTCATGCTATTTATGCCCATTGTGTGCATACTTAGTACAATTGTTTACATCACATGCCTTCATTTTGGTATGACATTTGGTTTGTTTAACATGGAACAATACATTCATTAACATTAGCTACGCCCTTCGTTAGTAGGTAGTGGTACCATAGGAATTGACAACTCCCGTTCCTGAAATCCTGGGTTTGTTTGGATTGGAAGGAATGACCGAATTCGATATATAACTTAGATAAACCTTTATATTGTTTAAGGGTTTATCGCCACAGTCTCAAGGCTTGGATGTATGCATATTTCACAATACCGCATAAATGTTAATATCAGTAGAGCATGCATTGTTCCACAAAACATAACGTTGATTTAAACCATGTTTTACTTCAACACCTTGTTTTGTGCATTTTACATATGGTTTAGTTGATACATCTCACTTACCATACAAGATATATTTTGGGTACACATTACATGATCTACATTAAACATAAACATTTTGACATTGATATACATACTTGGTGGTTTACATTGAACATAGACATTTCGATATGGTTTACACAATAACACTTGACAATTGATTTATACATGAACAATTTACATGGTGGTTGGTTTGGGTAAATGGTTGGAGTAACGTGGCGTATGTAATATGATACAAACATGGTGGATACGCCGCTGGTACTTCCTATATATAAATGCTTGTATGGTATAACATATCGTAGCGTTATTTAAATCATTTCAATTTGAGACATATAACATTTTATACAAATAACACACTTTTCACGAGACATTGATTTACAAACGACTTATCTTATACAAACTCGTTTTACATGGTTATCCATTTAACCATACAGTGTTCTCTTATTTATACATATCATCTGATCTTATCGTTTTTCAAATGATTTACAAGACAAAGCAAGTTACAAGGTTCATGACTAAACATTTTCTCAAACATAAGTCATGAATTCCGTTTTCACAAAACCAATGTATCTCACAGGCATTTTTATACTGACGTACCTATTTTCACATGTGTTTTCAGGAGATGATGCATATGATTTATAAAGATATACTTAGGCGGACCTGTGCCTTAATGACTTAAAACGAGACAAGAACTAGTTAATTTATGTTATGTACTCTTTGGTTCTTGTTTAAATAATGTAAACTTTCATGTTTGATCAATAAAACGAAACTTCAATTGCCATGGATTTGAAACAATTAATTCTGTTACAACACTCCCCGACATTTCCGCCACGTTTTGTATGTTCTACGTGGTCGAGGTGTGACATTATTAATGCATAATGTGGTAGCCGCTCTTTTGAAGGTGACGTTACCCTTGGCTAAGTAGTCTGAGTCAGCAGGGATACAGTCCTAAGTAGTCGGGTTAAAGTTTTAATAGTAGCTTACATATGAGGGGACCAAAGAGTTTGGACCCCCGCCATCCAATACCAGTGGGTATTGAAGGAGGTCCTACTAAATTTGACCCAGGTCCTTGCAGTATCTATACACTGAACAAGGCAAGACTCTTACCAAACCATTCCCTTAACCCCCGACCAGGTAGCCAACATATCTCCATATAGACCGTGGAGATATGAATGGTGAAAATCTTTTATTTTATATAGACAGTAAAATAATGCCAAGACACCACAGACAAATGATAAGGAAGATTCACCTTCAACATAAGAAACTAGTTATTAAAGTCATTAATACATAACCAAATAAAAAGTGTGAAAAGATTAAAAATAAAAAGTATTACACTAGACACTTGTCTTCACCAAGTGATGTAAGAGACTTAGGCAAACATGGCCTTTGATTGTCAAGAACTCTTACGATCAATCTTGGATCCCGAGACTACTCACACACTCTATGATGGATGATGGATGATGGATGATGGTGGTGGATGATGGTGTTGTGATGGTGGTGGTGGGTGGGTGAAGTGTGAGAGAGGTGGTGTGCCAAGGGATGGTTTGCAAATGAGCCAAGCACCACTATTTATAGCATGTACAGAAGCTCGGACCCAGCCCCGTGTCCATTGGGCACGGCCCCGTGCCCACCCGTCTTCTCTTCCTTCATTAAATGCAGTTTGTCTGCATTAGTTGATCACGCCCCCGTGTCCGCTGGGCATGACCCCGTGTCCGCTGGGCACGCCCCCGTGGTGGGTGATAGAAGCTTCTACAGCTTTGTCTTTTCTGCAGACACTTGGGCACGCCCCCATGCTCATTGAGCACGGGGCGTGTTCAGCCTTCTGTTCTCTTGTTTTGCTTGGGAAGATGCTATCGGGGGGGTCGGGCATGCCACGTTTGTTCCTTTTCTTGTATCTATGTTAGATTTAACTGCCTTTTTGCTTCTTTTGTTCATTTGAGCTCATTTAATCCTGAAAATACAAAAGGAAGACAAAAACACACTTTTTCCAACATTAGCACTAAAAAAGGGTTAGTTTTATGCCACATTTGATGTAATTTATATGTTGCATTTTGCGCACATCAAATATCCCCACACTTGAATCTTTGCTTATCCTCAAGCAAAACTCTTTATAATGTGGTTTTTACACTCCCAAATGGAATGGGTAGAAGAGAAGGTTTTGGGCTTGTCATAGAGTGTCGGGATTTCCAAGATTCTTATTAAGTTTTATTTTTATTTATTTACAATCCTATTCGTCATGATTTATTTAAAACAATACATAAGATAAATTACTTATTAGGGCATAACATGCCTTTTTAAAATTCCATTTATATACAAGTTCACATACCTCACGGGGGAATCACTCAACACTCGGCCGAAGATGTATTTTAGTGAAACACTCGAGAGCGGCATGGAACTTACTCCTACCATAAGCTTGCCAAGCAATCAATCCTCCTCCTTTTTAACTATACACCTTTGTAAACATCAAGAGGACTTTTGGGGGAAAGGGTTAGGCTTAGGTTAAAGGTAGGTGGTTGGGTTAGTGGTTAGTAGAAAAGGGTGAAAGGCGTAAAAAGCCTCAGTTTTCGTAAGACTTTTTATTTTTGTAACTTTTTATTTTGATGAAGCAATTCTTCAAACAAAGTTCTTTCTGATAAACTTGTTTGTTTATTTCTTTTTGGCTTCATCATATATATATATATATGGAGGGGCTCATGCGAGAACCACCCTTATTGTGAGAACCTTGAGAACCAATGTGAACACAACCTAAAATAGCTAAAAAAACCTAAATAAACCTAACCCCCACCCCAAAACCTAAACCCCCCCACCCCCCCCCCAAAAAAAAAAAAAAAAAAAAAAAACCTAACCCCCCCCAAGCTAACCCCCCCCCCCCCCAAAGCTAAATGCTAAAAACTAAAACCCCCAAAAAACCTATAAAAAACCTAACCCCCCCCCCCAAAAAAAAAAAAAAAACCTAAACCCCCCCCCAAGCTAAAATGCTAAAAACTAAACCCCCAAAAAACCTAAAAAAATCTAAAAAAAATCTAAATTTTTTTTTTAATATTTTTTATGCTCAAATCGCTACTTTTAATGGCAAAAAAAAAAATTTTTGGCTTCGAAAAGTAGCGATTTTTATATAAAAATATAAAAAAACAAAAAAAAATTTGTGTGATTTTTAGCTATTTTTTGGCATTTTTTGTGTGTTCACATTGGTTCTCGCGGTTCTCACAATAAGAGGTGGTTCTCGCATGATCTTCTCCCTATATATATATATATATATATATATATATATATAGGGGAAGGATGTATAGAAAACCCACTTTAATTTAGAAATCCCGGAAAACTCAAAGCTCCCGATGTTTTTTTTTCTTGAAAAAAATTACACATGTTATATACATGTTTTTAAGGGTTTTGGGCAAAAAAAATCAAAAAAGCGCCGAGTAGATATTTAAAAAAAAATAAACAAGTTTTGGTGTAACACATGTTACATTCATCTGACATATTTGTAACATGTGTTACAACAAAACTTGTTTATTTTTTTAAAAATATATACTCGGTGCTTTTTTGATTTTTTTGCCCAAAACCCTTAAAAACATGTATATAACATGTGTAATTTTTTTCAAGAAAAAAAAAACATCGGGAGCTTTGAGTTTCCCGGGTTTTCTAAATTAAAGTGGGTTTTCTATAGATACTTACATTTTATATATATATATATATATATATATATATAGGGGAAGGTTCTATGCAGAACACAAAATATTGCGAGAACACGCAGAACACAATAAATAACCTATTTTTTCAATCCTAAAAAATCTAAAAAGTAAATGAAAATGTTGCAAATGTAAGATTTATTGTTTCTCACACTAGAATTTAAAACAAAATATGGAAAATTTTCACTTTTTGTATAAGCTACACATATGTAGGTTATGTGTAGGTTAAATTACCAACATGTATGTTAGCTACGTGTAGGTAAAAAATATGGGTTTTATGTATATATATAATACACATATGAATGTAAGAAACATAAAATTTAAAAAAAAAATAAAACATAAATCCCAAAATTTAGTGTTTAGAGTTGTTCTTTTTGTTCTCGCAATAGTTACTGTTTTGTAATGATCCTCATCCTATATATATTCTTTTTTTTTCAAGAAGTCATAAGAAAAACCGAGCTTTGTTACTAAAATAAAGGGTTTAAAATAAAAAAGGGTTTTGATGGGTAAAAAAGGGTGTTTGTTTTGGGTTAAGAAATGAAAAGGTTTAGGCTCAAAGGGGTTAACTAGGGGGATTTTGGGTAGGTGGTAAAAAAAAATGAAAAATAATGGTGTAGAAATAAAAAGGGTTAGTCCTAATGCCTCCATCATTTACTTACTCGGGTTTAAGTTGGTAAGGACCGGGAATGCATTGTCGTGGCAAGTTCTAGATTCGTAAGAACCAAGCGGCTATTCACACAAGAAACGAAAAATGAGCATTTAGTTTAAAGATGTATATTTGTATGCTCAATAAAGGCTCAAAACTCACTTTTTCCGGGAATGGGTTTTTATGTGATCAAGTATATATAATCAAATTTTAACTAAACTTGTCATGCCGTTTCATAATTTTCTTATGTTGGTTCTTTTTATCACGACGCTATTGGTTGTAAATTTGTAAAAATATAACCTTTTTTAGAACTTGAAATTCCCAAATTAAACCTAGACAAGTAATAAATAATTTTTTTTTTGAAAAAATTTGGGGTGTTTAGCGGTTCCAATAGAGTTTTTTGTAAGGCTCGTAATTAGGACTTGCAAAATTCAAGGTTTTAGCATCCCCCCCCCCCACACTTAAATTACACATTGTCCTCAATGTGTCCCAAAAATAAGTTTTTAGGTTGATTGAATGTGTAAAAAGGTGTGAAAAAGCAAAAATTTATGTTACTGGGTGTCTGGACACGGCCCCGTGTTCAGATTGCCAGTACAGAAACTAAAAAAAAGAAACAGAAGCCTGGGCACGGGGGCGTGTTCAGTGAGCATGCCCCGTGTCCAGTTACCTGAACTGGGCATTTTTCTGCAGATGGTTGGGCACGGGGCGTGTTGGCTGAGCACGGCCCTGTGCTGAACTTGCTGTAATGAAGAAAAATTGTCGGGTGGTCCTGTTTTTGTGCATGGGGTGCTGGTTCAAGTTTCCCTTGGTATCCTTCACCATCCCGAGTGTGTTTTAACCATTACAACATCATCCAAACACCAAATTAAAACCATCATTCATTCAAATAGAGAAAGCTACATAATAATCCTAATAAGTTAAAATTCTAGATATATAGGTCAAAAGAAACACAAGAAGTCTAAACCAAGAAGTTCTAGCCTAAAGTTTATTATATTAGCAAAATTTCCGAAAAGATAATTCTCTCGGTTGGATGTGGCTCGAAGAACTTCTTCCTCCGGACATGGGTCCCTTACACGTCGGCGAGCCATTCTTCTATCATCCTTGGGAGAAGAAAGGCGGGCTCGTTGGCATCAGTTTGAGGGGGCGCAACCTCCACCGGGACTTTTTGCAATTCGTCAAGAGGAGGCTCCGCCGAAATGTCATCCCATCCGGTGGGATTGTTGACTCCAAGTGCTAGGTTCCAATCCTCTTGAGGGATGATTGGTTCTATGGGAGGTGTCACAAGAATGTTCAACCTCTGGTGCAAGAGGTTGACTTCTTGAAAACTGTTTTCCAACCCCACCGTAAGATAATTTATACGGTCTATGAGGACCTCCTCTACCGATGTCATCTCATCAAGAGCTTCATGTAATGTCATCACGTAGCATACGAGAGTTGCTTCGATTGAGGACCTCAGTTCTCTTCGACTGTTTCTGGAATGCGGTGACGAAGTTCCACTATTTTGGCTCGACATTCTACGAAAATAAACTGAAAAGAGTTCATTTTAATGAAATAGTATCCTCGGACACGGCCCCGTGTTCACCCTTCTGCAGGTTTTGGAACAAGGAATCTTGGAGTTTCAAATTATTTTTCTAACTTAAGAAACGTTTTTTAGCAGAAATAACTTAAAACAATGTTGTAAAACTTATTTTTAACAAGATTCCTTGCACAAAAACCTAACAAACATCACAATAAAGCTTGCACAAAAACTCTCGTCCAACTACGCGACGATACTTATTCCAAATCTCCAACTATTCCCGACTATGTGGAAGGAGAGGAACCATATTAAATACGCTGAATGAAACATATCTCAAAATCTCCAACTAATTCTCGACTATGTGGAAGGGAGAAAATCTTAGTGTAACTATGTGACATTACTTATTCTGAATACGCTAAATACGTATCTATATCGATTATGTTGACTTAAAGGTGTCTGATGCGTGTGAAGTGTCGTATAGTTTTTAATGTATATTTTAAGCCCTTTAACACTTTTTAGCCAAGTTTTAAATTTATAAAACACGATATTTACTTACACTAAACACACATATGGGCAAGTGCACCCATCATGAGCGTAGTATAGTATTGGTAAGATACCGAGGTCGTCCAAGGACACAAGAGCTTTTAATACCGGTTTATCCTCAACGTCTAATCAAATCAAAAGTTTAGAAAAAGGTTTTAAACTAGAAAAATAAAACTAACTAAAATGCTGAAAAATAAAATAAAATAAAAATAGATAGACAAGATTAATCACTTGGATCAGACTCGTGTGTAGTGTAACCTTTGATTATTTCCGCACTTTTGCACTCTTTAAGAGATTATCTTAGTTATTATAGTAGGCCCCTCTTTTGAAGGTGACGTTACCCTCAACCCAGTAGTTTGAGTCAGCAAGGATACAATCCTAAAGGGTTGGATTATTGAAAGATAATTAATTAAGTTATTAATGCATAATGTGGTAGGCCCCTCTTTTGAAGGTGACGTCACCATCGGCTAAGTAGTCTGAGTCAGCAGGGATACAGTCCTAAGTAGCCGGGTTAAAGTTTTAATAGTAGCTTACATATGAGGGGATCACAGAGTTTGGACCCCCACCATCCAATACCAGTGGGTATTGAAGGAGGTCCTACTAAATTTGACCCAGGTCCTTGGAGGATCTATACACTGAACACGGCAAGACTCTTACCAAACCATTCCCTTAACCCCCGACCAGGTAGCCAACATATCTCCATATAGACCGTGGAGATATGAATGGTGAAAATCTTTTATTTTATATAGACAGTAAAATAATGCCAAGACACCACAGACAAATGATAAGGAAGATTCACCTTCAACATAAGAAACTAGTTATTAAAGTCATTAATACATAACCAAATAAAAAGTGCGAAAAGATTAAAAATAAAAAGTATTACACTAGACACTTGTCTTCACCAAGTGATGTAAGAGACTTAGGCAAACATGGCCTTTGATTGTCAAGAACTCTTACAATCAATCTTGGATCCCGAGACTACTCACACACTCTATGATGGATGATGGATGATGGTGGTGGATGATGGTGTTGTGATGGTGGTGGTGGGTGGGTGAAGTGTGAGAGAGGTGGTGTGCCAAGGGATGGTTTGCAAATGAGCCAAGCACCCCTATTTATAGCCTGTAAAGAAGCTCGGACACGGCCCCGTGCCCACCAGTCTTCTGTTCCTTCATTAAATGCAGTTTGTCTGCATTAGTTGACCACGCTCCCGTGTCCGCTGGGCATGACCCCGTGTGCAGAAGCGTATCTGTACTATCAAGATTTCCTCAGATTCTGCAAATCTTAGAGTTGACCACGGCCCCGTGTCCGCTGGGCACGCCCCCGTGGTGGGTGATAGAAACTTCTACAACTTTGTCTTTTCTGCAGACACTTGGGCACGCCCCCGTGCTCATTGAGCACGGGGCGTGTTCAGCCTTCTATTCTCTTGTTTTGTTTAGGAAGATGCTGTTGGGGGGGGGTCAGGCATGCCATGTTTGTTCCTTTTCTTGTATTTATGTTAGATTTAGCTGCCTTTTTGCTTCTTTTGTACATTTGAGCTCATTTAATCCTAAAAATACAAAAGGAAAACAAAAACACACTTTTTCCAACATTAGTACTAAAAAAGGGTTAGTTTTATGCCACATCTGATGTAATTTATATGTTGCATTTTGCGCACACCAGTGTCCCTAATCTCCAAATAATCCAAACTGTGCGGAAGGAGAGGGGCTAAAAATCTTTTGAGCTATATAGCTAACTATAAATGAAAGCCCATTACCAGTTGCGGTAAGTGAGGCTAGTAAATCGGATATATATAGATCTACAAGATCTAATGTGTCACACCCCCAAAATCCACCATGCGGAGTATCACCGCTTGAAGGCGTGACATGGCCTGGATCGAGCCACCAATCATATTGAACAACGTATTTAAGTGAATAAAACCAACCACAATACAATTGGCGACCAAAAGAAAGTAACCGACTTTGAGTTAACAACGGAAGCATAAAAAGAAAGTCCAAAACATAAGTGCCATAGTTCATAAGTTTAAAGTCCAAAACATAGGTTTAATAAGTTCATAAGGATTAAATGTTTAACACGGGACATAACAATCCATATTCCACAACGACCTCTTCCTCGTGCAAGCTCCATAAGCTTCAAACGACCTGTAACGCATGTAACAACGAGTCAACAACAAAGTTGAGTGAGTTCACGGTTGGTTGTTTAGTTTTAAGTTGTTTTCGAAACCATGGTTTGTCTTTCGTTGGCTTAATTGTCGTGGGGGTTACCCCATAGTTGAAAGTATGATTGACCAGTTCCTTCTTTATTACCCAAACCATATCCATAATCAGTGGGGGCTTCCCCATGTGAACCACTAGACCGTACCATATCGACTACTAACGAAAATAAGTTGTGCCCTACATCAGTGTCTATCATCACTGGCAGTTTGCCATAGTCCATTAGTACACGCCCGTCCGACTGGCACGGTGTGAGGTTTGTTAAACCTAATAGCGCTATTAAATAATGACCCGCTCGCCATTGGCCTCGGCGATTAAGTCGATATAAAATGAGGGACTTCATGATAGAGTTTTGTCTAGTAAGTTTTAAGGTTGTTGTCCTACCCAAGGAGGACGAACGTACGTATTCTACCCAAGGAGAATACGCAGGATTATTGTTGGCATCCTACCTATGGAGGATGGCGGTACATATCCTACCCAAGGAGGATATGTAGGTTCCG
This sequence comes from Helianthus annuus, assembly GCF_002127325.2. NCBI lineage: Eukaryota > Viridiplantae > Streptophyta > Magnoliopsida > Asterales > Asteraceae > Helianthus > Helianthus annuus. The sequence goes on along the minus strand of NC_035440.2, from coordinate 49,365,408 downwards.
TTTTAGTTCTTTAACCCATTCCCAAACCACCGGGAATCCCATGCCTTAGAAAGTGTGTGAACTCACCTTGGTTTGCTCGGTTGGATTAATTACTCAAATAAATCAGGAAATCAAGCACGTCCTAATAAGGTACAGATAACAATCAGTTTCTCATGCATAACACGAATCCTACGCATAGTTTATCTACTCATTACTTCTACCACGTACCACACAATTCTAATGTCAAGGTACTTTGTTAAGTTATATATTATTTTACCCTAAAATAATATAACTATCTCACAAAATAAACAAGTATCCACACAAGTGTTCTAGTATAAGATATATATTCTAAATATATGTTTACCCATTTTTATTTATCAAAACCAACCTCCGACACTTTGTGTTTTGTTACAATAATTATGGCGAAGTTTATATTCGAGACACGTGTTATAAAATATACTTGTAACGCTTGTTTAGAAAAATATTTTCTAAGTGTTGGAATTTTTAGAAAATTTCGCCAGAGTTTCCTTTGTAAATGGAGGTGTCCATGCTCATAAGCATATCATTTTCTTTTCCAAAAATCATTCAACAATCAATAACAAGTTACTAAACAATATTACACTAGCCAAGTGCAAAACAATGCACTTTACATAATAACATGAGCTTGGTTATTAGTAAAAACGCGTAGTAACTTAGTGGGATGTTTAGTGGGTTTAGTTACCCTCCAAAGTGTGTTTATTTTTGTTAAAATCTTACTCTCGGGGTTTTTAGATGTTCACAACTAGTGAACTTATTTTACAAAAATATCTATTTACAATACTTTCATGTTTCACTAGCATCCATATACTTAGTTTATTTCAAAGATGGTGTAAGTATATGTAAGAATCATACTTTTTCAAAAACCGCCTTTTAAACTTGGTTTTCTAAAATAACTCGTACACAAGTCTTGAGTTTACAAGTCTACTAGTCCACTAGGTTTATTATTTTCTAAGAAAATCACTTTTATTCCAAGTTCATGTTCTAACAAAAAGATGATTATTTTATGTACACATAATCACCTCTAACTTGTTAAGTCATGTTTTTAATCATAACTTAACAAGCTTCATATGATGATCAAACATCATATTGCTAGTAATCACCAAATAAACATCAAGTAATCATCAACATGACCAAACAACTTCATTTCATCATGTTTTCATCTTATTTCATCATCATGTTACTTTATATTCAAGACTTTGTTTATGATCCTTTAGTGTTCATGGATTTTCATCATAAAATAACTATTAACCACTCTGAAGCAAATGAAGATTCAAGAGACTTACTACTAGCTTTTAAGCTAGGGAAGATCAAGAGTAGAAATGAGGTGGTTAATAGCAAATAGAGAAGGTCCTTGGTGATCCGAAAGCTCCACACCTCGTGATTCACCTTGATACGCCTTTGTATATGAATGGAATGGATGGAACAAGCTTGAATGAAGGTGATGATGGTGGTGGTGAGTTCGGCCGAAGCCAAGGGAGGAAGGAAGAAGGAGTTTTGTTGTTGGTGTGAAGGTGATAGTGAAAGTATGAAGATCTAGAAGTTATTCTTATAATCCTCCATCAATTCTTTAACCATTAGTCCATGTGTTTCTTAAGTACCTAACATATCTAATAAACAATTAAATAAAATCATGGGGGGGGGGGGGGGGTCCTACTTGTCTCAGAACCGGTTTGGGGGGGGGTCCTACTTGACTTTCTATTTGACTTTCAGTTATGACCAATATGGTCAAGCCAAAGATCGATTCGAACATGGCTATGTGATCATAATAATGAAGGTTATAATCCCATGGGATCATACCTTCTAAAGATCACGTTAAGTAGGTGAAATGATGAGTCAACTTTATATTAAATAAACGGTCAAAAACGTAAACTTTGCAAATTACGTTAATCCAGCTTCTAACTATTAAAACTTGAAGGTTTGACATTATATCAGTTTATAAATCGTATTAGTACATGTCTAAACATGTCCAACTCGCCATTTCTTGTTTAGAGCTTAATTCTATATCGAAAGTCAAGCAGTTTGACTTTTGCTTTGACTTTCGATTCTGACCCGTTTGGTCAATGTTTAGATCTGTTTTAAACTAGTTTTAGGACCATGTTATTGTTAAGTATAACTCACTGAAGTTATACTACATGGTCAGTCTGTTTGATGGATTTTATGACAAATCTCAATTATATTGTTAAAAATGACCACAATGCCCTTATGTGGTCAACTGAAACAAAAGGATGATTTTAAACTAAAATAAACTTATAATCTGACTTCAATTCAGTAAGTACTTCAACTAAGAATGTATTTTACTACTTGGACATGTCTTATGCCCATCTGACCTTCAAAACCTGTCTTTATGCGCATAACTAGTTATGTGAACCTAGTTCGCATAAACTAGGCGTAACTGGTCTAGGTATTTCAAAACCCCTCTAAATCAGAATGCTTGGTTAAATAACCTTTATCCAATGAGTCATTGCACTCGGATAGGTATAAACCACATTCTATTCGATTTACGCTTAATCTAGCGAACCTATTCTTAAGTAACGGGTCATATCTAAAGGGGCTAACTTTGACCCGTATACATCCTAACTGATAATAAATCTGATCATTCCAGACTATACAACCCCCAGATAATCTAACTTGGGTCAATAATACTTCAACTTGCGGCTTTTTGCTAAATTATAATCATATTGATTAGAAGATAGCAAAAAGGTAAATACTCTTAACTTATTTTGTTTTTAAACTTGGGGTATGGCGAATACACCACTTGGAGCGGGTATTACATAAATGGGTCAACTGCGACTGCTTATATCTCTCAGTTAGACTTATGGCAAGCCTAAATATTGGCGAAACAAGTAAGAAAAACGGTGGTGGCGACTTAGAGCACCAAAACCGTAAGGACGAAGAGAATAATCTTTGATCTCCGATTGTAGATGAAGTCGGTAAAGCCCTAGCTGGATTTATGGCCACACTTAAAGGGCCAGAGCCATCAGTACAAAAACAGGTTTCTGTTTCAAAACTCCCTTCTAATACTCAAAAGACTGAAAAGTCTCCTCGCTCCTCAACTAAGAGTGAGCAGAGTATCAAGAGTATCGTTAGAACTGAGCCTTGTGACTCTAAGAAGGGGTGTACTTATAAGTACTTTATTTCTTGTAAACCCCATGACTTTACGAGTGAGAATGGAGCCACTGATGATCTAAAGTGGCTTAATGAAATGGAAACCGTTATTGATATAAGCGATTGTGCCACTAAGGACACTAATAAATACGTGTCCCAATCCTTCAATGAAGATGCTCATACTTGGTGGAAGGCACTGATCCAATCCACTGGCAAGGTTGCATTGTACAACTTGAGTTGGTCTAAGTTCGTGGAACTGATCCGCGAGACCTACTGCCCACCTCACGTGGAGGAGAAAGTTAAATCTGACTTTCTCAAGCTTACCATGAAAAACCTCAACTGTCGAGCTTATGTCTCTTATTATAACTCTCTTACAAGACTCGTACCGTATCTGATTTCCCCCAAGTCGAAGCGCATTGCGCGATTCATTGGAGGACTAGCACCATAAATCAAGGATATGGTTAAATCCTCTAAACCTGCGACGTTTAGATCCGCTATGGTCAAGCTCTATCTCTCACTGAAGATGAGATAAGAGTAAAGGTGACTAAGGCCGAGGATGATCATAAACGAAAGCGTGATGATGCTCCTAGTAAAGATTATAACAAGGGTAAGCCTGGTTTGAGTTATCACCAGTCCAAGCCGAATGAGGGAAAACGTGAGTGCAAAACCTGCGGGAAGCGACATTCTGGAAGATGTTTCCATGAGAAACCCAAAGGCTGTGGCATCTGTAAGCATATGGACCACAAATATCATGAATGCAAGAATTTGAAGGACGCCACCTACTATGGATGTGGCGAGAAGGGGCATATAAAGACCCACTGCCTTAAGTAGGGGACTGACGGAAAGAACAAGGCCACTGATGGCAATAAAGGTAATGCTTGAGCATTTCAATTAGCCGCAGGAGAAGCAGTTATAGACATAATTAGCATTACGGATCTGTTTCCCGTAAATGATTTATTTACTAGAAACATGTTTTAAACTTTGGAGCTAGTAAAAGCTTCGTCGACTATAAATCTAAAAAAATTTAAATCTGCCCTTTTTTAGGCTTAAATTTTCTTTATAAGATCGAATGGCCAATGGAAATAGTTTCCGCAATTCTCGATAAATACATTATGCTCATTAGAACTAATCTATCTCTGTTAAATCTTTATCTATAAATCTAACGGATTTGATATAGTTTTTGACATGGATTGGTTAGTTCATAACCAAAACCGCATTGTCTAGAAACAGAAACTTATCGAAACTAAATCCCCATCTGATGATATACTCACTATTGTGAAATATCAACTCTATGGATTGCCCGAGAAAGCTTTTATGCTTAAGGCATCCAAGTGATTGAAAGGAGAATGTGTCATCTACATGACACAAGCAACAAATGACGAACTGAAGTCGAAGGCTGAAGACCTTTTGGTGGATGGACATGAGAAGTCCATAGCCACCTATGAAGCAAAATACCTAAAATGTTCGCAAGTGAGTCGAACAACATAAACCATCTGGTCTGCATCAATAAACTGGAAATTCCCACATGGGAAATGGTAACAATGGATCGAATTTCCAAATTACCTAAGATCAATCTTCGCAAAGACGTGATGTGAGTTATAATAGACAGACTGACTAAGTCGGCGCTTCTTGTCAAATTAAGGAAAACTAATAATTCCAACAAGTTAAGCTATATAAATACACATCGAATCTCCTTATGGAGTACCGTTTTCTATAGTATCAAATTGAGATACTAAATATATTCTTATTTCTGCAAAATTTCCAATAAAGCGCTTAGTAGGCTCTTAAATTTCTAGTACAATCTTAAAATTCTGGTACCGCTTACCGCCCAGACTAATGGGTAAATGAACGTACCATCCAAACTCTGAAGAACATGCTACGTTCATGCATAATACACAAGAGAATGTTGAACACCCGTCTGTTGGGCTAAAGTTGGTATAAACCAACACTCTGGAGCATAGATTATCCTAACTAAAAGAATTTACTTTTAAGATAGACTCATGGTTGCCCATGATAGGCAGAAGAGTTATATTGATAAAAGGGCGGAAGCCTTAAAGATAATAATATTACTGAAGATCTTACCTTGGAAAGACTTAATAAGGACAACTGAGCCCTAGATATATTGACCATTCGAGATAACTGAATGTGTCGGTTCAGTAGCTTCTAGATTTAAGCTACTAATAGAGCAGAGTGGAATCCATTGTGTGTTCCATATCTTTAATCTGAAAAGTGCTTAACTAATAGCACTAGTCATGTTTTGTCATGACATTCAAACATGAGCTTTAGGTTTATTGAAAAAAAAAACCTTGTCCATTAAGGACCATGAAACTTAAAAGCTCCATAGAAAATAAGTTTCCCTCGTCAAAGTGAAATGGGATTCCCTTTGTTGCCCAGAATACACTTGAGAGGTTGAAATGTGAAATGAAACGGAACTAACTGTATTACTTTGAACAAATCTCGAGGACGAGATTTCCTTTAAGGGGGTAAGGAAATCTCGCCCTCGAGACAACACGTGTCCCAAATATCCAACTAAGGAAAGGCAATATATCGCTTAACTATGTAACGCTACATATTCAAACCTCCGATTATTCCCAACTATGTGGATGAGGAGAATTATATTCTACATTCTTTGAAACATGTTTCATATCTCCGACTGATCCCGGTTCTGGGAAAGAGAGGAAATTTCATCGTGCGTTAACTAAAACGCGTCCTGGATCTCCGATTAATCTCAACTATGAGAAACGAGAGGGACTATAATTGTCAAGTGGCCAAAGTGTTAAGTCCAAGGACTAGAAGTGTGAAAATCTTAAAATATAATTTTTGGAGGTCCTTTACGGATTGCAAGGCTTAGCCCTTACGGTCCGTAGGGGGTTTAAAACATGTTTGTGCGAGGAAGGTCCTTACAGACCGTAAGCCGTAACTCCTTACGGTCCGTAAGGGTCTGCTGGCAGATTCATTCTTGCAGCCCAAGGCTTTTAAGCACATAGTGACATCTAGCTCGTTTTGCCACCAATTCACCTTATTTTTACACCTCATTAACACTTGCCATGATCCTAGAATAAGCCTGGACACATGTCTTGATCTTATTCATCCTCTACAACTATAAATAGCTCATAAATTCAAGCTTCCAAATTGCTCATTTCCTCAATCTCTTCTCTATTATCTTTTGGAGTGTTTCCTGGCCAAAGGAAGCCTTCCAACTGAGTTCATACTCATCTTGGATCACTTGTAAGTGTTCCTTCTCAGTCTTTTTCATTTGTAGGCTAGTTATTAGCCGAAAGTCAAACAGTTTGACTTTCTGTTTGACTTTCAGTTATGACCAATATGGTCAAGCCAAAGATCGATTCGAACATGGCTATGTGATCATAATAATGAAGGTTATAATCCCATGGGATCATACCTTCTAAAGATCACGTTAAGTAGGTGAAATGATGAGTCAACTTTATATTTAATAAACGGTCAAAAACGTAAACTTTGCAAATTATGTTAATCCAGCTTCTAACTATTAAAACTTGAAGGTTTGACATTATATCAGTGTATAAATCGTCTTAGGACATGTCTAAACATGTCCAACTCGTCATTTCTTGTTTAGAGCTTAATTCTATATCGAAAGTCAAGCAGTTTGACTTTTGCTTTGACTTTCGATTCTGACCCGTTTGGTCAATGTTTAGATCTGTTTTAAACTAGTTTTAGGACCATGTTATTGTTAAGTATAACTCACTGAAGTTATACTACATGGTCAGTCTGTTTGATGGATTTTATGACAAGTCTCAATTATATTGTTAAAAATGACCACAATGCCCTTATGTGGTCAACTGAAACAAAAGGATGATTTTAAACTAAAATAAACTTATAATCTGACTTCAATTTAGTAAGTACTTCAACTAAGAATGTATTTTACTACTTGGACATGTCTTATGCCCATCCGACCTTCAAAACCTGTCTTTATGCGCATAACTAGTTATGTGAACCTAGTTCGCATAAACTAGGCGTAACGGGTCTAGGTATTTCAAAACCCCTCTAAATCAGAATGCTTGGTTTAATAACCTTTATCCAATGAGTCATTGCACTCGGATAGGTATAAACCACATTCTATTCGATTTACACTTAATCTAGCGAACCTATTCTTAAGTAATGGGTCATATCTAAAGGGGCTAACTTTGACCCGTATACATCCTAACAGATAATAAATCTGATCATTCCAGACTATACAACCCCCAGATAATCTAACTTTGGTCAATAATACTTTAACTTGCGGCTTTTTGCTACATTATAATCATGTTGATTAGAAGATAGCAAAAAGGTAAATACTCTTAACTTATTTTGTTTTTAAACTTGGGGTATAGCGAATACACCACTTGGAGCGGGTATTACATAAATGGGTCAACTGCGACTGCTTATAAATGCAAGAACCCGATTTAATCTGTTTTACTTGATAACTGAAACAATTGGGGGTTAATGGTACTGTGCCCGGACGTCCCAACTCATTAACTGTTATGGCCATACGGAATAGCGTGCAGGGGTAGGCGTACCAACTGTAAGACACATATAAATCCGGTGACAAGAAAAGATCCCAAGAAATATTAAAAGATTACCTACGGGTTTTCTCTATGTATAAAACTCTTATTGAAAAATTGTTTTCAAAACGAGTCAGTTAATTGTATTTACCAGCGAAAGCTGTCTTATTCTCAAAATATTGAACCGAAGGTACTGAACCTTTTTATAGGCTGGGAATTCAGGTCGGCTAGAATGAAGGCTAAGGAATTTGCAACTCCTTAAGCTTAAGGCCTATGATGTCTAAAGCTCTGTTTATTAGATCCCGCCTATGGGCTTGTACTGAAACTCTTGTAATACATTTATATATTCAAGTTTTATTGAATTTAATAATTTTACTCTAAATACTTCCGCTGCATATTATTATATTATGATAACTATTATCCAACCGTCACAACTATACCTATCTGGGCCCACCGGGAATCGGATTGTGACAATCATCATCTTATATTAGACGAATGAATGGTGGCGAAAATGGGGATTGATGGTGGTGGTGGTGGATGAGTAAAATGGGGGAACCTCTTATATTTTTTTTTTTAATTGTTCAAGGGTTAATAAGTAATTTCATACACGTTTGACTAAAAAAACTTAACATAGGTGATGTGTGTAAAATGCAACATATAAATCACATCAATTAAGGCATAAAACTAACCCTTTTTAAGTACTAATGTTGGAAAAAGAGTGTTTTTGTCTTCCTTTTGTATTTTCAGGATGAAATGAGCTCAAAATCACAAAAGAAGCAAAAAGACAACTAATTCTACCATAAATATAAGAAAAGGAACAAAAGTGGACTGCCCGGACCCTCAACGGCACCTCCCAAGGCAAAGGAGAAGAAACAGAGTCTGAACACGCCCCGTGTCCAGCGAACACGGGGGCGTGCCCAGGAAGCAGCAGAAAAGACAAACCAGTAGAAGCTTCCATTGCCCACCACGGGGCCGTGTCCAGCGAGCACGGGGGCGTGGTGAAAGTACAGCAGGCGCATTAATTGTAATTCGCAATTACAATTAATGAAGTGAGAGAATGTCAGACGGGCACGGGGCCGTGTCCAGCGGACACGGGGCCATGTCCAGCGGACACGGGGCCGTGTCCAGCCTTCTGTTCAGCCTATAAATAGAGGAGCTTGGCTTCATTCTCTCTCATCCCTTGGCACACCACCTCTCTCACACCTCATCCACCACCCACCACCACCATAACACCATCATCCACCACCATCATCCATTGTCCATCGTAGAGTGTGTGTGAGTCGTCTCGGGATCCAAGATTGATCGTAAGAGTTCTTGACAATCAAGGCCATGTTTGCCTAAGTCTCTTACATCACTTGGTGAAGACAAGTGTTTAGTATAATACTTTTTATTTTTAATCTTTTGCACTTTTTATTTGGTTTTGTATTAATGACTTTAATAACTAGTTACTTATGTTGAAGGTGATCTTTCCTTATCGTTTGTCCGTGGTGTCTTGGCATTATTTTACTGTCTATATAAAATAAAAGATTTTCACCATTCATATCTCCACGGTCTATATGGAGGTATGTTGGCTACCTGGTCGGGGGTTAAGGGAACGGTTTGGTAAGGGTCTTGCCCTTGTTCAGCGTTTAGAGGTCCTGCTTGGGACCTGGGTCAAATTTAGTAGGATCTCCTTCAATGCCCATAGGTATTGGATGGCGGGGATCCAAACTCTTTGACCCCCTCATAAGTTAACTACTATTAATACTATAATCCGGCTATTTAGGACTGTATCCCTGCTGACTCAGACTACTTAGCCGAGGGTAACGTCACCGCCAAAAGCGGGGCCTACCACAATTTGCATTAATAACTTAATTCATTATCTTTCAATAATCCGACCCTTTAGGATTGTATCCTTGCTGACTCAAACTACTGGGTTGAGGGTAACGTCGCCTTCAAAAGAGGGGCCTACTACAATAACTAAGATAATCTCTTAAACAAGTGCAAAAGTGCGAAAATAATCAAAGGTTATACTAATACACGTGTCGGATCCAAGTGATTCATCTTGTCTATCTGTTTTTATTTTATTTTTATTTTCAGCATTTAGTTAGTTTTTATTTTTCTTAGTTTAATAACTTAATTCTCACTTTTTTGATTTGATTAGACGTTGAGGATAAACCGGTATTAAAAGCTCTTGTGTCCTTGGACGACCTCGGTATCTTACCAACACTATACTACGTCCACGATGGGTGCACTTGCCCATATGTGTGTTTAGTGTTAGTGAATATCGTGTTTTATAAATTTAAAACTTGGCTAAAAGTGTAAAAAGGGCTTAAATATACATCAAAAATATAACACACTTCACGCACATCAAGTTTTTGGCGCCGTTGCCGGGGACACAAGGATTTTAAGAAAGCTTAAAATCGACGGCCTAATCAGTTTTTCAAAACCTTTTTAAAACGCGCGCATTTTTCTGCATTTTAGTTTAGTTTTGCATTTACAGTAGCCTGAACACGGGGTCGTGCTCGCTGAACACGCCCCCGTGCTGCATATTTTTAGAGTAGATACCCAGATACAGAGTCTGAACACGGGGCCGTGCTCGCTGAACACGCCCCCGTGCTCAACGTGACCAGTAACTTTAATTAAAACGCCCAGATACAGACCCTGAACACGGGGCCGTGTTCACCCAACACGGGGCCGTGTCCAGCTTCTGTTTCCGTCTTATTTTTTTTGTTTTCTGGTCCCGAGACTCAGTTGTGGTCTGTTGAGTGATTCTTATGGATCAATACTCAAGAGGTTACAACTACACCTATGATGAGGATGATTATAGGGGTAATTATTGCACTAATTGTCGTAACACACGCTCGGTTCAATATAATAACTCATATCAACCATCCAATTCATACAACCATTATGAGGAGCCCAGGTACGAGCCATCAACTTCATACACATCCTATGAAGACCAAAGGTACGAACCTCCTCCCTCATACTCATATTTTGATGAACCAAGGTATGAGCCTTCGTACTCATACTTTGAAGATTCAACATATGAGCCACCACCTTCATACACTTATTATGAGGAACCATGGCGTGAACAACCCACCTCATATGAGTACTATGAAGAACAAAGTTTCGACCCTTATCCATCATATGCTTATAATGAAGAACAATGGTGTGAACCATCTACTTCATATGAGAATTATGAGGAGCCAAGGATCGAACAACCGGATTCAAGCTTTGAGGATCCAAATTCTTTCAATCTCACCGAAGTAACCAATAGGATATTAGAACACATTAAAACTATCGAACGTTGCATAAAAGAATCTCGCGCAAGGGAAGAGGAATCCCGCGCAAGAGAAGAGCTAAAAAATGATAATAACGTAGAGATAGTTGAAAGTGTAAAAATGGAAGAACAAGAAAGTGAAAAACCGACACATGAGTTAAACAACGAAAATGGTGAGTCCGATAATGTTAAAATTCAAGAAGAGTCTAATTTTGAAGAAATTAACCTCTTGTCACCTACTTTCGAAAATCATTGTTTAATAACCCCTCATGCCAAGTTTTTAAAAGAGTTAAACACTAGTGCTAAAATCAAAGACTTAGTAAGTGTTAAGTTAACTAATGATCAAACCTCGCTAATAAAAGAAGATCCTTTTGAAATTAACATTACACCGGTTCCATGTTTCTTTCAAAATTCATTTATTAGCAATATCACCATCGATAAGGATCTTTGTGTTAACATAATGCCTAACTACATTTTTGAAAAATTAAGTGTTAGTGATTTTACTCCACTTCAAATACCCATTTTTCTATCCAATCGGAAAGTAATAAAATCAATTGGTGTAGTTGAAGATGTTTTGGTTCAAACAAATCAAATGGTAATCCCAACCGACTTCGTCATCCTAGATGATGCCCCCTTAGTCTTGGGAAAACCTTTTGTACAAACTCATAGAGCTTTGAAAAACCGGAAATTTAATAATCTACCTCTTCAATTAGGGGCATTCAAAAGGAGCATAGATCTTGAGCGCTCAATGAAATATCCTTTTGGCAACAATGACCCCCTAATTGAAGATGAAGCTGAACCACCCGATACAACCAATGAAGAGGACCACTTTGTCGAGGAAGAGATAGCCATAGAACAAACTTTTAAGGTTCTTGATCTAGATGAGCCACAAAATAAGGTGTCTTCTAAAGACCCACCCATTGAGCTCAAAGAACTTCCTAAAGGTTTAGAATATGCTTTTCTAGGCAAAGAAGGTAGTTTACCCGTAATTATTTCATCTAAATTAAGTAATATAGAAAAAGAGAAATTAGTTAACCTACTTAAAAAACACAAAAACGCGATCGCTTGGAAGCTTGTAGATATTAAAGGAATAAGCCCTTCCATGTGCACGCACAAAATTTTAATGAATGATGACTACAAGACGGTAATTCAACCACAACGAAGAGTGAACCCCAATGTTCAAGAAGTGGTTAAGAATGAAGTCATCAAACTACTCGACGCCGGACTAATCTACCCTATCTCCGATAGCCCGTGGGTAAGTCTCGTTCAAGTAGTCCCAAAGAAAGGAGGTATGACGGTAATAACTAACGAGAAAAATGAATTAATACCAACGAGAACCGTCACAGAATGGAGAGTCTGTATAGATTATAGGCGATTAAATGAAGCGACTAGGAAAGACCACTTTCCTTTGCCCTTCATTGATCAAATGTTAGAAAGATTATCCGGTCATAAATTTTATTGTTTCTTAGATGGTTTTTCAGGTTACTTTCAAATACCGATAGCACCAGAAGACCAAGAGAAAACAACTTTCACATGTCCCTACGGAACTTTTGCATATCGACGCATGCCATTCGGTCTATGTAATGCGCCTGCAACATTCCAACGTTGTATGGTCGCCATTTTCCATGATATGATCGAAAAGACAATGGAAGTCTTCATGGATGACTTTTCCATCTTTGGAGACTCATATGACCAATGCCTCGATAATCTTGAACGAATGCTATCCCGATGTGAGGAAACTAACCTCGCCCTTAACTGGGAAAAATGCCATTTCATGGTAACAGAGGGAATAGTACTCGGTCACAAAATCTCAAGCGAAGGAATGGAAGTTGATCGAGCAAAAATAGAGACTATTTCTCGATTACCTCCTCCATCCTCCGTGCGAGCAATCAGAAGTTTCCTAGGACATGCCGGATTTTATAGAAGGTTTATCAAAGACTTTTCAAAAATTTCAAGGCCTCTAACAAAATTACTTGAAAAAGATGCACCCTTCATCTTTGACAAGGAATGCAATCAAGCATTTCTAACCCTCAAGGAAATGCTAGTCAATGCACCTATCATGATAGCGCCAGATTGGAAGTTTCCTTTCGAAATCATGTGCGATGCAAGTGACTTCGCTGTTGGAGCAGTCTTGGGACAAAGAAAAGAAAAACATTTCCACCCAATTTATTATGCTAGTAAAACTCTTAATGATGCGCAAGAAAATTATACAACTACAGAAAAAGAATTACTAGCGGTGGTATTTGCTTTTGATAAATTTCGTTCTTATCTTGTTCTGTCTAAAACAATAGTCTATACAGACCATGCAGCCATCAGGTACCTCTTCAAGAAGCAAGACGCAAAACCCCGTTTGATAAGATGGATTCTACTCCTCCAAGAATTCGACATTGAAATCAAGGACAAAAGAGGAGCAGAAAACACTGCTGCAGATCATCTCTCACGCTTAGAAGACCCAGCTTTGGAGACAACCAGAGACGAGCAAATCAACGAGAAATTTCCCACGGAATCCTTGGAAATGATGGAGAGTAGACAAGAACCATGGTATGCCGACTACGCTAATTTCTTAGCTAGCGGTGTAGTCACCAAAGGATGGCCACATCATCAAAGAAAAAAATTCTTTGCTGATGTAAAGCATTACTTTTGGGAAGACCCCTATCTTTTCAAAATGTGTGCCGACCAGCTCATCCGAAAGTGTGTCTATGGTAATGAAGCACGAAGAATTCTCCATCATTGTCATGAAGGTCCATACGGAGGACATCATGGTGCCGCAAGTACCGCACGAAAGGTATTTGATTCAGGATTTTACTGGCCGACCATTTACAAGGATGCACAAAACCTTGTAAAGACATGTGATGCCTGCCAAAGATCAGGTAATATTTCTTCCAAAAACGAAATGCCTCAAAATGGCATTCTCGTCTGTGAAATCTTTGATGTGTGGGGACTCGATTTCATGGGACCTTTCCCACCTTCAAAGGGAAACAAATATATACTTGTGGCAGTCGATTACTTGTCTAAATGGGCAGAGGCCGAGGCTCTTCCAACAAATGATGGAAGAGTGGTGGTAAAATTTCTGAAAAAGCTGTTCTCTCGTTTCGGGACACCAAAGGCTTTGATAAGTGATAGAGGTACCCATTTTTGCAATCATCAACTCGAAAAAATATTAACAAGGTATGGGGTCTATCACCGGGTCTCAACGGCATATCATCCTCAAACAAATGGGCAAGCCGAAGTGACTAATCGAGGTTTAAAACGAATACTTGAAAAAACCGTAGGAATAAATAAAAAAGAATGGGCCGACAAATTAGACGACGCTTTATGGGCTTTTCGAACTGCCTATAAAACCACTATAGGCACAACCCCATATAAACTCGTCTATGGAAAAAGTTGTCACTTGCCAGTAGAAATAGCTCACAAAGCCTACTGGGCAATAAAAAACTTAACTTAGATTTGGAAAATGCCGGTAAAAATCGATTTTGTCAAATAAACGAATTAGACGAACTTAGGAATTATGCATATTCTAACTCCGAAATTTATAAAGAAAGAATGAAAAATTTGCATGATAAATATATTAAATCTAATGAATTTCGGGTTGGAGACCAAGTTCTATTGTTTAATTCACGACTTCGATTATTTCCTGGTAAGTTAAAATCTAGGTGGTCAGGACCTTTTTCCGTCACCCATGTTTTTCCACACGGTGCAGTAGAAATTAAAACTCGAAATGGGACACCATTTAAAGTCAATGGCCAACGGCTGAAACTCTACCGAGGATCCATTGAGGATGAGGAAGAGGAGATCTCACTTCAAACGGTTAACGAATAAACTCATACCCGACATGTTACAGGTAAGTGTACGCTTAAAAACCGGTAAATCGTCTAACCATTTTTCGGAAATAAGGTGCATGCACACGAGCACATAAAAAAAATTTTTAAAAAAAATTTCAAAAACTTTGCCCGGCACGGGGCCGTGTCCGCTGGACACGGGGCCGTGTCGAGACGACTGTCGGGATAAAACCCTCTTTTCCTATCAGTTACACCATTCCACACGCCCCGTTTAGCCGAAAACTCTCTGGTTTGAGGCGATTTTCTGCAGTTTTTCAACGTCACCACCGAATCTAACAACGTCAAGGTATGATTCTATCTTCATTAGTAGTTAGATTAGTTACTTGCATGTAGTTAAAACATCAAAAATTGGGGAAAAATCTAGGGTTCTTCATGTTCATCCGGATCGAACTCAAAATTTTTGATAAAATTTGTTAGTAATAGTTTAGATTAGGGTAGTAGAAAGTAAATAAGCATATATTGTTGATAGATTTGTCCGATTTCCAAATAAAACCCCAAACCCTTGTTCTTG
This sequence comes from Helianthus annuus, assembly GCF_002127325.2. Lineage (NCBI taxonomy): Eukaryota > Viridiplantae > Streptophyta > Magnoliopsida > Asterales > Asteraceae > Helianthus > Helianthus annuus. The sequence goes on along the minus strand of NC_035440.2, from coordinate 49,350,156 downwards.
AACCGAAAAACACGAAATTGAAAGGGTAAACGGTTTGTTTTGGGAAAAATGACACTTAGGGTTTCATTTTCGGGGGAAACCGCTACTATTGGGCTAAAAATTTTCAGGTTTTCGAAACCGGGACGAAAAATGAAATTTTTGGGTTACAGACGCCTGGACACGGGGCCGTGTCCGCTGAACACGGGGCCGTGTCCAGCCCACTGTTTGCAGTTTCACTCTGATTTTCCTTGTTTCGTACTAACTTTTTATGTATTCTTTTCAGATGTCGAAATTCACAAGGTTTAGCGCAAATGAACTGGACGCTAGGGCACGGTACGAGGTTCTACAAACAAGACCGGAAGAGTACCCAAGGCGGGCGTGTACTGATTTGCTAACCATGGTGAACCAACTTGACCGCTTCAACAACATTGTGAGGGGTCCACTGCATGTCGCATTGACCACCCGACTACGGTCGGTACATCAATGCACGATGGAGTTCTACAGCACCTTCATTTTCAACTCGAGGCGCGAACCGTTTGATCATGACGCGGTCGAATTTCGATGTGGAGGGACCACGTTTAGAACCTCCATGGCACAGTTTGGAGCCATCATTGGGCTATATAGTGAAGAGGAAGCGGGGAATGAAGAGAATACAGGGGGGTTACGAGACTTGGATGCAACTGAACGCCAAGCCGCATGGGCTCAAATAGGTGAAGGAATCTACAACCCGAGCAGCACCAAAAGTACCAAACTGAGGGACCCACTATACCGATACATCCACAGGCTCCTATCGTACTCGCTGAACCAATGCCACAACAGTAGTGGCGTTGTTGGGTTGAAAGATTTGGTTGTCCTTCACTGCATCCACAACCAGAAGCCTCTAGATGTTCCGTACCTCCTACTGCCAAACATGCACCTAAACCGCCTTGCTCATGCTCCTACACCGATCTTCTTCGGAGGATGGGTGTACCGTCTTTTCAAGCACTTCACGAATATCCCAAGGTCCTTCGAAAGGAGTCCATGGTCGGGACGGGTCGATTATCACATTTGCTGATCCATGAACTTGCTTTATGAAGCGGAGGACGGGACGGTGAGCTTTCAGAGAACGCAAGGCTATGCATGGAACCCGCAAGAGGCTCTAGTTCTTCATGCACCACATCCCCATTTTCAGTATCCACCCCAAGGCGATGCGGGCCAATCCTCCTCTCAAGGAGGTGGTTTTCCTAACTTTCAAAGTTTACATGATCTCTTGCAGGAAAACCTCATGTGCACAAGGAACACCTACAATCTCGCCAACAACACACACCACCGGGTTGGAGCTATCGAACGCAACATTAACGATATACAAGATGATATCGGTAGCATCCGGGAGTACATGGCGAGGCACGGGGGTGGAGGTGATGGTAGTGATGAAGACATGGAGTAGGAGGCTTGGAGGAACAAGGGGCTGGTTGGTGATGAGCCCACAGGTTTAAGTGCCCTTCTATCTATCAAACAATTCATGGCCTGCGTGCCATTTGTCGAACAATTTACTTTCTCTAACTACTTTTTATCTTTGTTTTATTTTTACTTTGTGTTTGGATGATGCTTGACGATGGTAATTTAGGATGGTTTGTGCTTGTTTGGTTGGTATTTAGTGTTTAAACAGGTGCAATGCGAGGGTTAGAGTGCTAAACATTAGCACTTGCAGCCCCATGATGGAGAACCGGGAGACAAAACCTATTTTTCAGGCTAACAGACTGTCCACACGGGGACGTGTCCAGCCGACACGCCCCCGTGTTCATCTCCCAGATCTGTTGTTTGGCTACTGACCTGCAATTTTTTGCCAGACACGAGGTCGTGTCTAGCCGACACGCCCCCGTGTTCACCTTCTGTAAGTTATCGTTACTGGCAGTTCACCACGGGGTCATGTCCAATGGGCACGGGGCCGTGTCCAGACTACCAGTAACATAAACCTTTGCTTTTTAACCCACTTTTATACATTCTAATCAACCAAAAACATTATTTTTGGACACATTGAGGACAATGTGTAATTTAAGTGTGGGGGGGATGCTAAAACCTTGAAATTTTGCAAAATCCTAAACACAAGCCTTACACAAAACTCTATTGGAACCGCTAAACACCCCAAATTTTTTCAAAAACTTTTTCATTTTTTTTTATTTACTTGTCTTAGTTTAAGTTGGGAATAACAAGTTCTAAAAAGGTTATATTTTTACAAGTTTACAACCGATAGCGTCGTGATAAAAAAAGAACCAACATAAGAAAATTATGAAACGGTATAACAAGTCTAGTTAAAAATTCGATTATATATGCTTGGTCACATTAAAAACTCATTCCCACAAAAGTGAGTTTTGAGCCTTTATTGAGCATAAAAATACACACATTTAGATTAAATGCTCATTTTTCGTTTCTTGTGTGAAAAGCCGCTCGGTCCTTACAAATCTAGAACTTGCCACGACGATACATTCCCGGTCCTTACCAACTTAAACCCAAGTAAGTAAATGATGAAGGCATTAGGACTAACCATTTTTCTTTCAAAACCATTATTTTTCATTTTTTTTACCTACCCAAAATCCCCCTAGATAGCCCCTTTGAGCCTAAACCTTTCATTTCATTACCCCAAAACCCTTTTTACCCACCAAAAACCTTTTTATTTTTTTAGTAACAAGTTCGCTTTTTCGTAAACTCACCTTTTTATGTGACGGTTGAAAAAAAAATGATGATGATGAAGTCAAAAACAAACAAAAGCTATAAAAGCTTGTTTGGAGAAATACTTCAAAATAAAAAGTCACTAAAAACAAGGTACTTCACGAAAACCGACGCTTGTTACGATTTTCGCCCTTTTTACTAACCACTAACCAACCACCCACCTTTAAACCCAAGCCTTAACCCAAAAAGTCCTCTTGATATTTACAAAGGTAAAAAGTTAAAAAGGAGGAGGATTGATTGCTTGGCAAGCCTATGGAAGACGTGAGTTCCGTGCCGCTCTCGAGTGATTCTCTAAAATATACACCTTCGGCCGAGTGTTGAGTGATCTCCCGTGAGGTATGTGAACTTGTATATAAATGGAATTTTAATAAGGCATGCTATGCCCAAATAAGTAATTCATCTTATGAAACGTTCAAAATAAATCATAACGAATAGGATTGTAAATAAATAAAAATAAAACCTATAAAAACCTTGGATTCCCGACACTCTAGGACAAGCTAAAAAACTTCTCTTCTACCTATTCCATTTGGGAGTGTAAGCCACATTTAAAGAGTTTTGCTTGAGGACAAGCAAAAGTTCAAGTGTGGGGGTATTTGATGTGTGTAAAATGCAACATATAAATCACATCAATTAAGGCATAAAACTAACCCTTTTTAAGTACTAATGTTGGAAAAAGAGTGTTTTTGTCTTCCTTTTGTATTTTCAGGATGAAATGAGCTCAAAATCACAAAAGAAGCAAAAAGACAACTAATTCTACCATAAATACAAGAAAAGGAACAAAAGTGGACTGCCCGGACCCTCAACGGCACCTCCCAAGGCAAAGGAGAAGAAACAGAGTCTGAACACGCCCCGTGTCCAGCGAACACGGGGGCGTGCCCAGGAAGCAGCAGAAAAGACAAACCAGTAGAAGCTTCCATTGCCCACCACGGGGCCGTGTCCAGCGAGCACGGGGGCGTGGTGAAAGTACAGCAGGCGCATTAATTGTAATTCGCAATTACAATTAATGAAGTGAGAGAATGTCAGACGGGCACGGGGCCGTGTCCAGCGGACACGGGGCCGTGTCCAGCCTTCTGTTCAGCCTATAAATAGAGGAGCTTGGCTTCATTCTCTCTCATCCCTTGGCACACCACCTCTCTCACACCTCATCCACCACCCACCACCACCATAACACCATCATCCACCACCATCATCCATTGTCCATCGTAGAGTGTGTGTGAGTCGTCTCGGGATCCAAGATTGATCGTAAGAGTTCTTGACAATCAAGGCCATGTTTGCCTAAGTCTCTTACATCACTTGGTGAAGACAAGTGTTTAGTATAATACTTTTTATTTTTAATCTTTTGCACTTTTTATTTGGTTTTGTATTAATGACTTTAATAACTAGTTACTTATGTTGAAGGTGATCTTTCCTTATCGTTTGTCCGTGGTGTCTTGGCATTATTTTACTGTCTATATAAAATAAAAGATTTTCACCATTCATATCTCCACGGTCTATATGGAGGTATGTTGGCTACCTGGTCGGGGGTTAAGGGAACGGTTTGGTAAGGGTCTTGCCCTTGTTCAGCGTTTAGAGGTCCTGCTTGGGACCTGGGTCAAATTTAGTAGGAACTCCTTCAATGCCCATAGGTATTGGATGGCGGGGATCCAAACTCTTTGACCCCCTCATAAGTTAACTACTATTAATACTATAATCCGGCTATTTAGGACTGTATCCCTGCTGACTCAGACTACTTAGCCGAGGGTAACGTCACCGCCAAAAGCGGGGCCTACCACAATTTGCATTAATAACTTAATTCATTATCTTTCAATAATCCGACCCTTTAGGATTGTATCCTTGCTGACTCAAACTACTGGGTTGAGGGTAACGTCGCCTTCAAAAGAGGGGCCTACTACAATAACTAAGATAATCTCTTAAACAAGTGCAAAAGTGCGAAAATAATCAAAGGTTATACTAATACACGTGTCGGATCCAAGTGATTCATCTTGTCTATCTGTTTTTATTTTATTTTTATTTTCAGCATTTAGTTAGTTTTTATTTTTCTTAGTTTAATAACTTAATTCTCACTTTTTTGATTTGATTAGACGTTGAGGATAAACCGGTATTAAAAGCTCTTGTGTCCTTGGACGACCTCGGTATCTTACCAACACTATACTACGTCCACGATGGGTGCACTTGCCCATATGTGTGTTTAGTGTTAGTGAATATCGTGTTTTATAAATTTAAAACTTGGCTAAAAGTGTAAAAAGGGCTTAAATATACATCAAAAATATAACACACTTCACGCACATCAATAGGTTAGGGATGAGGATCACACGAGTGCAAAAATTACAATCACTATGACCAACTCTGTAATTATTGAAGCATTGGGACCAACTCTGTAATATCCACAACCCACAGGGACCAACCAGGCATTTAACTCTTTAATCTATGAACGATACTAATTTTTTTTATTTTTTGATATATCTGTATCCGAAAATCGGATATCTGAATTTTCAGATACCAATTCGAATATTAATATTCACTATCCGAAATTTTCAAATATGCAGTTTTCAGATATCCTAAAACCGAATAATCTGATCTAACACCCCTTGACTACGTATACAAATACAAGAGGCCAAAAAACATAGTGGACAAGTGGATCTTTATTTTATTTACCAAGAAATTGATAAAAACTCACAAACATTTACAAATGTCTCAAACACCATAAAAATATATAAACATTTTTTTTTTCTAAGGCAATGATTTCATCTATAAAGGTCTTACATTTACATCTCATAACTATCACATTTATCTTTGGGTAAATTACATTTTTCATCCTTTATGTTTATATCGGATTGCAACAGATAGCCTTTAACTTTAATAATTACAGTCACAATCTTTTATTTGCAAAACCCATTACGCTCTATGTCCTTTAGCACTAACCAGATTAAAATTTTCAGTTAAGTTTATTCACTTAAGGGCATTAGGGTCAATTTATGTTTTTATTTAAATGTTAATAAATAAAATAAATAAAAATTCCTATACACTTCACATTCCCCAATTTTCTAACACTAAAACCATAACCACCACATCTTGCCACCAACACCTCATCCTGCCGCCACCACCTCAAATCTCATCACCACCACTGCTCCGGCCACCGTTCACCTACTTGCATCCATACGGACACACCAATGCCACTCTGCCACACCGACACCTGCCTACGCACATTACCCCATAAATGAACGGATAGCAGCAAGCAAAGTATAAATGATAATATATCTTCCTTCATAATTTCCAGCTTAGCACCCATCGATTTTTCGCATCAATATAACATAACATAACCCCTTATCCTTTCCATCTCACTACTCAAAAAAACCCACACATATCCTTCCAATTCATCTACACACCTACTTCAAAACGATGGTGTTTTCATCTTCATCCTATTTTTTCACTTCCCCCAGTTTCACCGTCCATCGACAACCTAAATCGTCTCCAATTTCCACAATTTCACGGATTACTAATCAATCTTCACTCTATGATGTGCTCGGAATACAAATCGGAGCCGATATGGTGGCGATCAAGGCGGCATACCGGAGATTTCACCACTACTTCATCCTGCCGCCACCACCCCAAGAGAGAACCGATGGCGCCTTCTGTTGCATCTACTAACGATTCCATATCAAAACCACCCATTGATGATTGTTTATTGATGATTGATCTTCAACAGTTATTATGGTCAAGTTTTGTGGTAATTGGTTACAAATATCTTGGAAAATGGATGCAAGTAGGTGAACGGTGGCTGGAGTAGTGGTGGTGATGATATTTGAGGTGGTGGTGGCAAGATGTGATGGTTAGGGTTAGGGTTAACAAATTGGGGAAGATGAAGTGTATAGGAATTTTTTTTTTTTTTTTTTGTTTTATTTATTAAACACTTAAATAATAACATGAATTGACCATAATACCCTTAAGTGAATAAACTTAACTGAAAATTTTAATCTGGTTAGTGCTAAAGAACGTAGAATGTAACGGGTTTTGCAAATAAAGGATCGTGACTGTAATTATTGAAGTTAAAGGTTATCCGTTGCAATCCATTATAAACATAAAGGACGAAAAGTGTAATTTACCCTTTTATCTTTTCTAACCAAATTACAAAATTAAAACACAAATCCAGCGATTCAATAATGCAACAAGATGCGAAAAAGAAATTTAAATATTAAGAATTATGAAAAATAACAAATAACAGGGACGTTAAATAATAGTGGGTCGGCATGATCCCACTCTAAAGTCTCCTCAACAAAATATAACCATTTTCATCTTCCTTGTACCACCAATAAATCCGACGACATAAACAAAATCCAACATAAGAAACCTTACATCACACATTCACTCCCTATAGCAGTCATGCAATCCAAAGTTGGAAAAAATAATACAAAGCGATTACAAACTTGAGTCCATAGTCATCCTTGGGTTTAGTGGCGGAGACAGAAACTTTTTCTTGTGGTGTTATTTTTTATGGATACATCGGTTTATAGTAATCCGGAGTCGTACTTTTTGGATCGGTTCGGATCTAGTGGGGTCAAATCACATAATAAAAGCAAATATCACAGTAAAAATACAATGTCATTGAATAAAAACACATAATAAAATTACAAAGTCATTTGAAATATATAAAAAATGCATTTAATAGTTGCTTTGTAGGCATTTTCATGTTTTAGAAACGATTCATAATGTTTTCAATGGCAACTTGCATAAAAAAAAAACATCTTTTTCATTATAACAAACAAATGCACACATCATTCAAATGATCATCAAACATCCTGTCAGGTTAAACAATTGAAATAAAACCAATTAGACATGTGGCTATAATGCTTACTGGATTAGAAAAAATAAAAATTAAGCATGGACCTTTAATGATTTAAAGTATACTAATCAAATTCAAGTAACTGGGCTTAATTTTTTAAATATAAATTTGTTTATTATGTAATTCTTTTAGAAGAAAATAAATAATGGTGTCGTTTGTAAAAAGACAATGGTGTCGCTCGTAAAAAAACAATGGTGTCCCTCAAATTTTTCCTATTATACGTTGTATTTACTACACAAAATTCAATGGTGTCGGACGACACCGTTGTTCAAAGTGTGGCTCCACCACTGCTTCAGTTCACCAAGACTTTACAATCAAAAACCTTCAACGGACGATGTCCTGCAGGGCCGGCTATCCCTATATGCAGCATGGGCTCGAGAACAGGGCCCAAATCATTAAGGGGCCCAAAATTTTTTAAATTTTCTTTATATATATGTAGCCCAAATCTGTACAGACCCAAAGTTTATAAAAAACCCCAATCTTATAACCGTACAAGGCCCCAAATCATTAAATCAATACTAGTATACCGGCAGGGATTTCTGATCGAACTGCGAACAGACGATTACGAACAAAAGTACACAACGTCGCGGCATGGATTCATCATCATCGCGATTCGCAGTTAATAATCATCATCATCATCCGCAGATTCGCAGTAGGAGCCAGGAGGTATTTGTTTGTTGTTATCTGTTACGAGTCGCAACCACGGTTCCGAGTTACGGTTTCGAGTCGCAACCATGATAGTAAAGGAACCTGTTTTATGTTTTAAGATGTCTTTCAAGTTTATAAAAAGATCCTTTAGGCAACAGGAATAGGTTTGGCCAAGAATTTGACCTGATTTGAGGTTATGCAATTGTTAATCATCTCTATGTTGCTAGTTGCATCATAAAACAGCGCCCACTATTTCATCGCTATCGCTACGTAGTTTATATGTAATTTGTTGCTATCGTCTGCTATTCGCTATTAACAACTATGCATACATACTGTCAACATTCCGAACCATGTTCTATTTCCATGCTAGTATTTTATATTCGAGTTTACGTTGGTTCCTTTTCAGAGCTCAGATGACACTCGATTGGCTATTGTAGCACTAGCTTCTTCTTTGGCTCTAAATTTTGTGATTATCCCCATCATGTAAGTTCTCTGTTCTTCCTCAATTTTGGTATATTTGCTTTAAACATTAATTGTTTTTCCAGTCTTTTGATTCTTATCCTCAAAAGGAAAAGTAATCAAGAGCAGTCATCTGTTATATGAGACATGATTAATATGATGGTTTGTGTATTGAGCCAGTACATGAGATATGATAATAATAATTATTTATGTTTTTCTTTAAAAAAATCATACCTTTATGACTAAATTGTCTGTTTCTTTAAGTGTTGTTTATTAATTATACTTTAAATGTATTAGACTTCGTGTGAATTGTGATTGAATAGATGTTTTTCGTTAATATGTAGAAATTATGCCTACCGTTCCTAAATATAAACAGCTATCCGGCCATTGAATGGAGTTTATGTTATATGAAGATTTGCGAATAGGGCCCAAATTTTTTATCTCGAACAGGGCCTAAACTTTTTTTGTGATTTTCGGAGCCGGCCCTGATGTCGCGCAATGTGTCTAAGATGATACATATTGTTGCAACTTGTCCCCTCTGAACAAAATTGTGTTATTTATTGTTAAATTAGTTCATCAAACAATTATGTACTTTACTTTGGTTTTAAACATGTTTAGACCAGTTTATGTCGCAGGAGAAGAGACCAGAGAGAAGATGGTATCGCATAATAGGGTGGTAGTAGAGAAAGGTGCATGGGCGGGGTGATTAGGGTAGGTGCTTAAATTACTTTTATACTTTTATTTATTTAGTTTTGTTTTTAATTATTTTTAGACTTTTATTTATTTAGTTCTGTTTTTATTGGTAAGTGGTATTTCTGTCATTTTAAACTATTTACATATTACCAACTATTTTATGCATGATGATGATATCATTCTTTAGTGGCTTTTAAAAAAAGTTTTGATTTTTTTTTTTACTTTTAATCAAAGTTTTTATCTTTTGCAACTTTAACCTTACAAAAAAAAATTTTACTTTTAACTCAAAACTTTTTTTTATTTGCAATTTAAAATTATAATTTTTTTTACTTTAAACTTTGGTTCCTTATTTTAATCTTTCCCAAATTTTCGTTTTACGTTTCGTTCTAAATTTTGAAAGTTAACATGGCGCAACGTGCATGTGCGATTCAACGTTTTTACGTTTCGCTTTATGTTTCGTTAAAAATTGTGTGTTAACACGACGTAACGTGCATGTGTGGTTCAACGTTTTTACGTCTATTTTTTCCTGTTTGACAGATTCGTCATAACATGCTGGTCCTAGATCGACCTAGTTATTTTTTTTCTATATTTTACGTTTCGATCTGGTTTCTTCGCATTAACACGCCACAACTTCAATGTTGATGGTCGTTGGTGATGGTGTGGAATTGGTGCTATTTGGACGATTTAACGCCCACGCCGCAATGCGGGGTGGGGGGGGCTTAATTCTACTTTAAACAAAAGAAATAACCTTCTTTATAGTTAGGGACTAAATACGCTATCTTTTGTCAATTTGAGACTAGCTCATTTGTTATAGACATACGCCTCTTAGAATAGAGATTTGAGGTTCAAACTTAAGCAAGAAGGAGTAATTTGTTTTTTTTACATATTTCCATTTACTAAGACTATAAATTATATATTTACCCTACTCTTAAAAGCAATTTCATATTTCCTCTTACACACACATGTGTGTGTGTGTTTTTTAGGAGGGGGAAATACGTAATTAACTTTTTACATATTTCCAATTACTTATTAATGTGCACAAAATGCAACATATAAATTACATCAATTGTGGCATAAAACTAACCATTTTTTAGTACTAATGTTGGAAAAAGTGCACTTCTGTCTTCCTTTTGTATTTTCAGGATTAAATGAGCTCAAATGAAGAAAAGAAGCAAAAAGGCAGCTAAATCTAACATAAATACAAGAAAAGAAACAAACGTGGCATGCCCGACCTCCCGACAGCATCTTCCCAAAGCAAAAAAAGAAGATAGAAGACTGAACACGCCCCGTGCTCAGTGAGCACGGGGGCGTGCCCAAGTGTCAGCAGAAAAGACAAAGTGGTAGAAGCTTCTATTGCCCACCACGGGGCCGTGCTCAGCGGACACGGGGGCGTGGTCAACTGTTGCAGACACATTTAATGAAATTGCAAATTGCAATTAATGAAGAGAGAGAGTCGGATGGACACGGGGCCGTGCCCAGAGGACACGGGGTCGTGCCCGAGCTTCTGTTCAGCCTATAAATAGGAGTGCTTGGAGCTCTTGCAACTCATCCCTTGGCACACCACCTCTCTCACACTTCACCCACCACCCACCACCATCACAACACCATCATCCACCACCATCATCCACCACCATCATCCATTGTCCATCATAGAGTGTGTGAGTCGTCTCGGGATCCAAGATTGATGGTAAGAGTTCTTGAAAATCAAAGGCCATGTTTGTCTAAGTCTCTTACATCACTTGGTGAAGACAAGTGTTTAGTGTAATACTTTTTATTTTTAATCTTTTACACTTTTTAATTGGTTTTGTATTAATGACTTTAATTACTAGTTTCTTATGTTGAAGGTGATTCTTCCTTATCGTTTGTCCGTGGTGTCTTGGCATTATTTTACTGTCTATATAAAATAAAAGATTTTCACCATTCATATCTCCACGGTCTATATGGAGGTATGTTGGCTACCTGGTCGGGGGTTAAGGGAACGGTTTGGTAAGAGTCTTGCCATTGTTCAGTGTATAGATCATGCAAAGGACCTGGGTCAAATTTAGTAGGACCTCCTTCAATACCCAACGGTATTGGATGGCGGGGGTCCAAACTCTTTGACCCCCTCATAAGTTAAACTACTATTAAAACTTTAACCCGGCTACTTAGGACTATATCCCTGCTGACTCAGACTACTTAGCCGAGGGTAACGTCGCCTTCAAAAGAGGGGCCTACCACATTATGCATTAATAACTTAATTAATTATCTTTCAATAATCCGACCCGTTAGGATTGTATCCTTGCTGACTCAAACTACTGGGTTGAGGGTAACGTCACCTTCAAAAGAGGGGCCTACTACAATAACTAAAATAATCTATTAAACAAGTGCAAAAGTGCGAAAATAATCAAAGGTTACACTACACACGAGTCGGATCAAAGTGATTCATCTTGTCTATCTGTTTTTACTTTTATTTTATTTTCAGCATTTTAGTTAGTTTTATTTTTCTAGTTTAAAAACCTTTTTCTAACTTTTGATTTGATTAGACGTTGAGGATAAACCGGTACTAAAAGCTCTTGTGTCATTGGACGACCTCGGTATCTTACCAACACTATACTACGTCCACGATGGGTGCACTTGCCCATATGTGTGTTTAGTGTTAGTGAATATCGTGTTTAAAATTTAAAACTTGGCTAAAAAGTGTAAAAAGGGCTTAAAATATACACCTAAAATATATACACACTGACACGCATCAAGTTTTTGGCGCCGTTGCCGTGGAGACAAGGATTTTAAGAGAGTTAGGAATCAGCGACCTAATCATTTTTTCTATTTTATTTTTATTTTTTAGGATTTTCTTAATTTTTCAGCCTCTGCAGAACTCAGCACGGGCCGTGCCCGCTGAACACGCCCCGTGCCCAATCATAGGAACTGGCAATCCTGTTTTAAGTCAGACAGTAAGCTGAACACGGGGCCGTGCCCACTGAACACGCCCACGTGCCCAAGATTCAGTTACTGAAAACAGAACCGTAAGATCCCGACGGTTGGTAATTTCTGACACAAAAATGAGTGATAATGATATTTTTTACTTTCGGTGGTCTTATGGTACGTGGTGTCAATTATGTGGAGGCGGTCATAAAGAATTAGAATGTGATTTTCTAAACTATAAGCCCCACTATATAGACCCATTGTTTTCCTGTAGCCTTAAGAGGGGCGAAAGTAAAAATAATCCTTATCTCTCCCTCGAATGCGCCCAACCAGATATTCTAGGAGAAATGCTCCTTGACGAACTATTTCAACTAGAAGATCTAGTTCTTAATTGGTTAAAAGAACTTAAGATGGATTTCCTTAATTCATCTCAAGACGATGACCAAGAAGAATTGTTGGGCTCACATTCAAATAAAAACAACCTCGTTGCTCCTAACAATACCTCTCACTCTAGCGAGGACTTGGACGATAGTCGTCCCTGTGCCGATTGTGCCGTGAAGGACTCCCCATCGACTTCGTTTGATGCATACATAGACCTGAGCGATTCGGCATACACCTTCTTTAACGAGAGCCCGGAAAAAGGTTGGACTTGTCCACCTACATTTAGTATAGGAATCACCCTCACCGACAACATCTTGCGTTCTCGTCTTAATCTAGAGCAATTAAGGTATCTTAGGCACCTTGGGGTTGTTCCATCCAGTAAGGAACCGCCCGATCCGGATAAGTTCCTTGAAAATAGGCAAACTCCATAAGACAGCTTCCAGACACGGGGCCGTGCCCAGGTCAACACGTCCCCGTGTCCACCAAAAGATTCTCTTCTGATTTCATCAGAATACGGACAAAAATGTGTCAGGATTCTGTCTGCACACGGGGTCGTGCCCAGCCGACACGGGGCCGTATCCAGCGTGCTATCGTTTTCTATAAATGCAGCAAGATTCCTGCTCATTTGGACCACTTCAAAAGACAGAGATTCCTGGGATCTTCACTCATACTATCCTAGGTATGTTCTAAAAGAAGGTTCTCAAAAACCTTCTTGTGTTTTCCACTTTTGTTCATTGCCTTCTCCTTCAATTTCTAATCACTACCTCCATTAAAGCTTGGAAGTTTCATGATTCCAACCTTTATTGTGATGTTTGTAAGGTCATTATTCAAGGAATCTTGCTTAAAATGAGTTATACCACTCTGTTTTGAATTATTTATGCTTAAAATTTGCCTACAAACAAAGAAAATAATTTGAAACTCCAAGATTCCTTGCTTAAAAAACCTGCAGACAACTGGACACGGGGCCGTGTTCATTGAACACGAGGCCGTGTCCGAGGTACTTTTTCATAAAAATTGAGTTCTTTTTCGGTCTGTTTTCCCAGAATGGCGAGCAGAGCAAGTGGAACGTCTTCATCGCTGATGCATGTTAGTGTATATATGTTTTAGGTATGTATTTTAAGCCCTTTTTACACTTTTAGCCAAGTTTTAAATTTATAAAACACGATATTTACTAACACTAAACACACATATGGGCAAGTGCACCCATCGTGGACGTAGTATAGTGTTGGTAAGATACCGAGGTCGTCCAAGGACACAAGAGCTTTTAGTACCGGTTTATCCTCAACGTCTAATCAAATCAAAATGTTAGAAAAAAAGGTTTTTAAACTAAGAAAATAAAACTAACTAAAATGCTGAAAAATAAAATAAAAATAAAAACAGATAGACAAGATGAATCACTTGGATCCGACTCGTGTGTTAGTGTAACCTTTGATTATTTTCGCACTTTTGTACTTGTTTAAGAGATTATCTTAGTTATTGTAGTAGGCCCCTCTTTTGAAGGCGACGCTACCCTCAACCCAGTAGTTTGAGTCAGCAAGGATATAATCCTAAAGGATCGGATTATTGAAAGATAATTAATTAAGTTATTAATGCATAATGTGGTAGGCCCCTCTTTTGAAAGCGACGTTACCCTCAGCTAAGTAATCTGAGTCAGCAGGGATACAGTCCTAAGTAGCTGGGTTAAAGTTTTAATAGTAGTTTAACTTATGAGGGGATCAAAGAGTTTGGACCCCCGCCATCCAATACCTTTGGGTATTGAAGGAGGTCCTACTAAATTTGACCCAGGTCCTTTGCAGGATCTATACACTGAACAATGGCAAGACTCTTACCAAACCGTTCCCTTAACCCCCGACCAGGTAGCCAACATACCTCCATATAGACCGTGGAGATATGAATGGTGAAAATCTTTTATTTTATATATACAATAAAATAATGCCAAGACACCACGGACAAACGATAAGGAAAAATCACCTTCAACATAAGAAACTAGTAATTAAAGTCATTAATACAAAACCAATTAAAAAGTGCAAAAGATTAAAAATAAAAAGTAATACACTAAACACTTGTCTTCACCAAGTGATGTAAGAGACTTAGGCAAACATGGCCTTTGATTGTCAAGAACTCTTACGATCAATCTTGGATCCCGAGACGACTCACACACTCTATGATCGACAATGGATGATGGTGGTGGATGATGGTGTTATGGTGGTGGTGGGTGGTGGGTGAAGTGTGAGAGAGGTGGTGTGCCAAGATATGAGTTGAAATGGCTCCAAACACTCCTATTTATAGGCTGAACAGAAGCTCGGGCACGGCCCCGTGTCCATCCTCGTCTCTCTCTTCATTAATTGTAATTCGTAATTACAATAAATGCGCCAGCAGGAAGTTGACCATGCCCCCGTGTCCGCTGGGCACGGCCCCGTGGTGGGAAGTAGAAGCTTCTAAAGGTTTGTCTTTTCTGCTGCTACTTGGGCACGGCCCCGTGCTCGCTGAGCACGGGGCGTGTTCAGTCTTCTGTTTTCTTAGTTTTGCTTGGGAAGATGCTGTCGAGGGGTCAGGCATTCCACTTTTGTTCCTTTTCTTGTATTTATGATAGATTTTGTTGTCTTTTTGCTTCTTTTGTTAATTTGAGCTCATTTAATCCTGAAAATACAAAAGGAAGACAAAAGCACACTTTTTCCAACATTAGTACTAAAAAGGGTTAGTTTTATGACACAATTGATATAATTTATATGTTGCATCTTGCGCATATCAATCGCACTCAAGGAGCAACCGACAGGGGAGGAAGTCATCAACGGCGGAAGACTCTCTTGTAAACTATGTTTACGCCTTAAGAGAGGCTATTGATGAAATGACGGGAGTGGAAGAAGCATTGGTCGACCGTATCAATCATCTAACGGTGGGACTGGAAGAGTGTCTCCGGGAGGTCAACCTCTTGCAACAGAGGTTGAACATTCTCGCATCTCCTCCTTTGGTGCCTATAATAACCCAAAGGGCATGGAACGTGGTGCCTGAAGTCATCATACCAGCCGAGTGGTACACCATGCACTCGGGACCTCCTCGAGACATATTACAAGGGGTCCCGGTTGGTATTTCCCCTCCTCCGCAAGATGTTGAGGAAAACGAAGCCGCCTTCTTCCTCCCAAGAGAGATAGAAGAATGGCTTTAACAACATCTAGGAAGATAACCCTCGGCCAAGAGTCCTACTACACTCCTCAATATCGGAAAACTATTTCCGGGATTTTGGTTCTTAATGAGAAAGTAGGACTCCTTATGATAATTTTATGTATCAGTTGACCTATCTAGTTTAGGACTTTTAACTTTTATTTCTCTTCTTTATATTTAATTTTCTAGGAACGCTATGTATCTCTCTATGATTTTAATGAAATGATGGTTTTAATGTTTGGATGGTGTTGTAATGAATAAAACACACTCGGCATGGTAAAGGATAACAAGGGAAACGAGAAACATCACCCCATGCACGAAAATAGGGCCATCCGACAAAAATTTCTTCATCACACCAAGTTCAGCACGGGCCGTGTCCGCCCAACACGGCCCCATGCTGCACAATCTGCAGAAAACGCCCAGTTCAGGTAACTGGACACGGGCCATGTTCACTGAACACGCCCCCGTGTCCAGACTTCTGTTTCTCTTTACTAAATTTTGTCACTGGCACCTGAACACGGGGCCGTGTCCAGAGTGCCAGTAACATAAAATTTTTCTTTTAACACCCTTTTACACATTCAATCAACCTAAAAAATTATTTTTGAGACACATTGAGGACAATGTGTAATTTAAGTGTGGGGGGGTGGATGCTAAAACTTTAAATCTTGCAAGTCCTAATCAACAAGCCTTACACAAAACTCTATTGGAACCGCTAATCACCCCAAACTTTTTTCAAAAAAAAATTCATTTTTTTTACTTGTCTAAGTTTAAGTTGGGAATTTCAAGTTCTAAAAAAAAGGTTATATTTTTACAAGTTTACAACCGATAGCGTCGTGATAAAAAGAACCAACATAAGAAAATTATGAAACGGCATAACAAGCTTAGTTAAAATTTGATTATATATACTTGATCACATAAAAACCCATTTCCACAAAAGTGAGTTTTGAGCCTTTATTAAGCATACAAATACATATCTTTACACTAAATGCTCATTTTTTGTTTCTTGTGTGAATAGCTGCTTGGTTCGTACGACTCTAGAACTTGCCACAACAATGCATTCCCGGTCCTTACCAACTTAAACCCGAGTAAGTAAATGATGGAGGCATTAGGACTAACCCTTTTTTCTTTCTACACCATTATTTTTCATTTTTTTTACCACCTACCCAAAATCCCCCTAGTTAATCCCTTTGAGCCTAAATCTTTTCATTTCTTAACCCAAAACAATCACCCTTTTTACCCACCTAAACGTTTTTATTTTAACCCTTTCTTTTTGTAACAAAGCTCGGTTTTTCTTATGACTTTCCAAAATAAAAAATAGCTGATGAAACCAAATAAACAAACAAGTTTATCAAAATTAACCTTGTTTGAAAGAAATGGTTCATCAAAATAAAAATAAAATTGTGAAAAATAAAAAGTCTTTAAAAAACCGATACTTTTTACGCTTTTCACCCTTTTTCTAACCACTAACCCAACCACCCACCTTTAGCCCAAGCCTAACCCTTCACCCAAAAAGTCCTCTTGATATTTACAAAGGTATATAGTTAAAAAGGAGGAGGATTGATTGCTTGGCAAGCCTATGGTAGGAGTAAGTTCCATGCCGCTCTCGAGTGATTCACTAAAAAATACACCTTCGGCCGAGTGTTGAGTGATTCCCCGTGAGGTATGTGAACTTGTATATAAATGGAATTTTAAAAAGGCATGTTATGCCCTAGTAAGTAATTTATCTTATGAAACGTTTTTAATAAATCATGACGAGTAGGATTGTAAATAAATAAAAATAAAACTTAAATAAAGAATCTTGGAAATCCCAACACACTATGACAAGTCCAATAACCTTCTCTTCTACCCATTCCATTTGGGAGTGAAAAAGCCACATTATAAAGAGTTTTGCTTGAGGACAAGCAAAGATTCAAGTATGGGGGTATTTGATGTGCACAAAATGCAACATATAAATTACATCAATTATGGCATAAAACTAACCATTTTTTAGTACTAATGTTTGGAAAAAGTGTGCTTTTGTCTTCCTTTTGTATTTTCAGGATTAAATGAGCTCAAATGAACAAAAGAAGCAAAAAGGCAGCTAAATCTAACATAAATACAAGAAAAGGAACAAACGTGGCATGCCCAACCTCCCGACAGCATCTTCCCAAAGCAAAACAAGAAGACAGAAGACTGAACACGCCCCGTGCTCAGTGAGCACGGGGGCGTGCCCAAGTGTCAGCAGAAAAGACAAAGTGGTAGAAGCTTCTATTGCCCACCACGGGGCCGTGCTCAGCGGACACGGGGGCGTGGTCAACTGTTGCAGACGCATTTAATGAAATTGCAAATTGCAATTAATGAAGAGAGAGAGTCGGATGGACACGGGGCCGTGCCTAGTGGACACGGGGCCGTGCCAGAGCTTCTGTTCAGCCTATAAATAGGAGTGCTTGGAGCTCTTGCAACTCATCCCTTGGCACACCACCTCTCTCACACTTCACCCACCACCCACCACCATCACAACACCATCATCCACCACCATCATCCATTGTCCATCATAGAGTGTGTGAGTCGTCTAGGGATCCAAGATTGATCTTAAGAGTTCTTGACAATCAAAGGCCATGTTTGCCTAAGTCTCTTACATCACTTGGTGAAGACAAGTGTTTAGTGTAATACTTTTTATTTTTAATCTTTTGCACTTTTTAATTGGTTTTGTATTAATGACTTTAATTACTAGTTTCTTATGTTGAAGGTGATTCTTCCTTATCGTTTGTCTGTGGTGTCTTGGCATTATTTTACTGTCTATATAAAATAAAAGATTTTCACCATTCATATCTCCACGGTCTATATGGAGGTATGTTGGCTACCTGGTCGGGGGTTAAGGGAACGGTTTGGTAAGAGTCTTGCCATTGTTCAGTGTATAGATCCTGCAAAGGACCTGGGTCAAATTTAGTAGGACCTCCTTCAATACCCAACGGTATTGGATGGCGGGGGTCCAAACTCTTGGATCCCCTCATAAGTTAAACTACTATTAAAACTTTAACCCGGCTACTTAGGACTGTATCCCTGCTGACTTAGACTACTTAGCCGAGGGTAACGTCGCCTTCAAAAGAGGGGCCTACCACATTATGCATTAATAACTTAATTAATTATCTTTCAATAATCCGACCCTTTAAGATTGTATCCTTGCTGACTCAAACTACTGGGTTGAGGGTAACGTCACCTTCAAAAGAGGGGTCTACTATTACTAAGATAATCTCTTAAACAAGTGCAAAAGTGCGAAAATAATCAAAGGTTACACTACACACGAGTCGAATCCAAGTGATTCATCTTGTCTATCTGTTTTTTACTTTTATTTTATTTTTAGCATTTTAGTTAGTTTTATTTTTCTAGTTTGAAAACCTTTTTCTAACTTTTGATTTGATTAGACGTTGAGGATAAACCGGTACTAAAAGGTCTTGTGTCCTTGGACGACCTCGGTATCTTACCAACACTATACTACGTCCACGATGGGTGCACTTGCCCATATGTGTGTTTAGTGTTAGTGAATATCGTGTTTATAAATTTAAAACTTGGCTAAAAAGTGTAAAAAGGGCTTAAAATATACACCTAAAATATATATACACACTGACACGCATCACTTATCTCCAGCTCCCAGACAGCTTTTCTTAATGGGTTATCTCATGTGGTAAACACCGTCATGCAAAGGCGTTTATTTTCAAGATTGATTTTGCTAAAGCATGTGACAATATGAATTGGAATTTCCTTATGTTAGTTATGGATCAGATGGGTTTGGGTTTTCCTGCCCGATGATGTGATTGGATTTCTGGTATTATTTCGACGGTGAGATCATCTGTCTTAGTAAAGGGTATGAGTCAAGGTGATCCAACTTCGCCATTTTTGTTCCTCATAGTCATGGAGGCTTTCACGAGTATGATAAAAAAGGCATGTAGCGTGGGTGCGATAAATGGTATAAAACTCCCGAATAATGGTCCGGTGATCACACATCTTCTATATGCGGAAGATTGTGTCTTATTGGGAGAATGGACGAGATCTAATATTAAAAATATTGCAAGATTGTTAAGATGTTTTTATATTTGCTCGGGGATGAAAATCAATATGGGGAAATCAAATTTATACGAAATCCGATTGGAAGATAATGATGTGATCAGTATGGTCCTTAAGGTGAATTGTAAGAAGGGTTCTCTTCCTTTTAAGCACTTGAGTATTTTGGTCGGTGCGAATATGAATAGAGTCTTGAACTTGAGTTTTTTTTCGACATCTTTGAAGTGCATGTCTCAATGGAAGGCCTCATGTCTTTTTATTGGTGGTCAGGTCACTTTAATTAAAGCGTTCATGGAAAGCTTTCCCACGTATTATTTCTCCATCTTCAAAGCCCTAATAAACGTTATTACTGGTTTGGAGTCGATTATTAGAAGATTTTTATGGGGTGGAACGACAACGATAAAAAAAGATGCATTGGGTTTCCTAGGATATAGTGACCTCTCCAATTGAAGTTGGTGGTCTTGGGTTGAGTAAGTTACGGGTGACGAACACTACACTACTTGCTAAATGGGTCTAGCGGTATCTAAATGAACCAAATAATATATGGAGGTGTTGGTCGATGTTGCTAGTCAACGGGTCTCATAGTGGTGTTTGGAGGAACATCGTAAATAAGGTAAACAAGGTAAAGGTTGAAGACATTGGGATGACCCAATTATTAAAAGGGATTATGGGAAACGACATAAGTATTAGAATGTGGATTGATCCTTTGCTTTGTAAAATCCCTATAAAGGATCGGTTTCCTAATCTTTTCAAATTGGAAAATGGAAAACCTTGTACGGCTCTGGATTGGTACAATGTGACGAGTAAAAACTTCATAGGCGAGTGGGATTGGTCTCGGATTCCGAGCTCGAACACTGAGCGCCAAGAATGGAGTGACTTGATTGGGCTTCTTGATAATATCGTTTAGTTAGACTTTCCTGATAAATGGGAATGTAGGGGAGGAAAAAATAAAGATTTTTAGGTGAAGGCTGGGAAAAAGTTTCTGGATTATGGTAATGACTATAGCGAAAGGTATGTCATTCGGTGGTCGAAGTGGGTTCCCAAAAAATGTAATGTTTTCATGTGGAGGGAGGTTATGGATCGCATTCTGACTACTACGGCCTTGTTGGCCCATAACTGTTCCATTATAGTTGCATCATGTGTCTTATGTGAAGACTATACCGTGTCTGTGGAACATCTGTTATGTGGGTGTGCAGTTGCATCTTCTTTTTGGAACCAGATAAGTGTATAGTGTAAGGTGAGTCCTATTATTATCTTCTCGGTCAAAGATATTGCTGAGGCGTATGAGTACTGCAATTTGGGTAGCAAAGCTAATAATGTTTTTGAAGGTATCGGGTATGTGGCTTCTTAGTGTATATGGAAGGCGAGAAATGACAAACGGTTCTCAAATATCAAAGTTAGAGTTGATGAGATAATTTAAAATATTAAGTCCCTTAGGTTTTTGTGGTATAGGAGTCGTTCGAAATATAGGTCTTTGAGTTGGGAGAAGTTGTGTAAATTCGAGTTTATGTAAGTCGTTTGTCATTGTCGCCCCTCTTTTGTGGGGTTTTGGCGTTGTGAATAAAATTCACCTTTAAAAAATAACTTTTTTAGAACTGCAAATTTCTTTAATCTTGTTGCCTTTAAGACTTAAACCTAATAACTTCAAACCTACATGTTCTCAAAAGTTGTCTTTTTCAATGGGTCACCAACCCCATTGTTCTTTAATTTGTTATATAACCAACAACATAAATAACAAGATTGTAAATTATTTTATATCAAAAAATGTAAATAGTAAGTGAAATTATGATTTCATAGTTTAGGAAGGAAAGTAAACTCCTATCTAATAAATAAAAAAAATTGTTCACATGACATGTTTTAAATACACTTTTTAAGTTTTACGAAATTAAGAGTGGCCTAATATTTGGACATGTGTCATGCTATGGTTGAAGTCTTGTTGTCTAAGAAAAAATTGTTAATAAGGAAGTTTAGGAAAAAAACATCCTAAACATTAAACATTACCTGTAACCAATGATTAAGAGTTATATATATATATATATATATATATATATATATATATATATATATATATATTGTCTATGAGTGTTCATTGATTTAAAAATTAAAATAATATACACCTTTTAATATTTTAATATTATCATATAATAGAAGTAATTATATTCTATTATATTATATTATATTATATTATATTATATTATATTATATTATATTATATTATATTATATTATATTATATTATATTATATTATATTATATTATATTATATTATATTATATTATATTATATTATATTATATTATATTATATTATATTATATTATATTATATTATATTATATTATATTATTTCTTTATTTATGAGTGATCATGAATAGTGATTTAAAAACTAAAATAATATATACTTTTTTAATATTTTATTTTATTTTAATATATATTGTTTATGAGTGTTCAGGAATAGTAATTTAAAAATTAAAATAATATATACCTTTTTTAATATTATAATAGTTGTAATTATATTATATTATATTTTTTTTATTTATGAGTGTTTATGAATAGTGATTTAAAAATTAAAATAATGCATACCTTTTTAATATTTTAATATTATAATAGTAGTAATTATATTTTCTTTTAGCTTTAACGTTATTTTCCTTTTTTTTCTTTTCTAAAATCATATTTATTTATTTTTTTAATATTTTTTTCAAAACATATTTTCTTAATCAATTAATTTGATGTTTCTTTAATAACATAAGTTGTTTAATTTTTTTCTAAAAATATTTAAGTACGTAACTAAATCGATTCTGATGGTTTGGCTTTCTAAACAAAAATGCTACATTTTCAAATAACGTCTGTTTTACATTTAAAGCATCATTTGCTTAATTTCGTCGCAAAGCGCGACGCGAACAAAGCTAGTTTAATTTAAAGAAAAAACAAACTTAGCAAGATATACAAGTTATGTATATCAAAAAATAATATTAAAATATAAAGTTCAAACCTTTATATTTTAACGTCTTATCTATAATACTATATAAAGCAAATCTGATGGAATTTCGTCCCGAAAGTTAAAGCGCAGCCACTGACAAGCTAGTAAGTTACCATGTTTCCGCGGGGTGTCATATCATCCCACTGTTAGTTTGGAATTTCGTCCCAAAATTCTGTTGTAGCCTCAACGCTGGGAGTTTCATTTGCAAACAGTTGGGGATACTTGCGCCTCATCTGGTCTTCACGTTCCCAGGTAAACTCTGGGCCACGGCGCGAGTTCCAACGAACTCGTACGATAGGTATCTTGCTACGTTTGAGGGTCTTGGTCTCTCGATCCATGATCTTAACTGGTTCCTCAATGAAGCGTAATTGATCGTCGATAGTGAGTTCCTTAAAAGGAACAACGAGTGTTTCATCTGACAGGCACCGATTAGAAACGTGAAAGACGTTGTGTACCGCACCTAGCTCTTCAGGCAGATTCAATCTGTAAGCTACCTTACCGATCCTCTCGGTAATTTCGAATGGTCCAACATATCGTGGATTAAGCTTGCCGCGCTTGCCAAAACGCACCACACCCTTCCAGGGTGAGACTTTAAGTAGAACTCAGTCCCCGACCTGGAATTCTAAAGGTTTCCTACGCTTATCAGCGTAGCTTTTCTGATGGTCACAAGTTGCCGCCATGCGTTGTCTGACCTGGGCAATCTTATCTGTAGTGTCAAGTACAAGTTCTAGGTCGGTAATTTGGCTTTCGCCAACTTCCGCCCAACACAGAGGTGACCGGCATTTACAACCGTACAATGCCTCAAATGGTGCTGCCTGAATGCTATTGTGGTAGCTGTTGTTGTAAGAGAATTCTACCAGCGGTAGGTGTCATTCCCACCCCTTTCCAAAATCAATAACGCATGCTATCAGCATGTCTTGGAGTGTTTGGATGGTACGTTCAGTCTGACCATCCGTTTGCGGGTGGTAAGCAGTGCTCATGTCTAACTGGGAGCCAAAAGATTTGTGCATAGCCTGCCATAATTCGAAGGTTAAACAAGGATCACGATCAGAGATAATGGAGGTTGGCACTCCGTGCCTAGCAACTACTTTCTTCAAGTAGATGACAGCAAGTTTTGAAAACTTTTCGGTTTCCTTGATCGCGAGGAAGTGAGCAGACTTGGTTAAGCGGTCTACGATCACCCAGATGGTGTCGTTTCCACTTTGAGATCTTGATAAGCCAGTAAAAAAGTCCATAGAAATCTGTTCCCATTTCCAGGTTGACAATTCTGGCTATTGCAGTAAGCTCGACGGCTTCTGGTATTCGATCTTGACTCTAGGGCAAGTCAAACATTTGCTAACGTACTTAGCAATGATCGCTTTCATGTTAGGCCACCAATATAGAGTTTTGAGATCGTGATACATCTTGTCAAAACCAGGATGTATCGAGTAACGAGACTTGTGCGCTTCATCCAACACAAGTTCTCAGAAATTTCTGTAGGTTGGAACCCAGATACGGTCCACGAATAGTGAATACCGTCATCTTTAAGTTCAAGTTGTTTTTCCATGCCCCGCATGGACTCAGCTGGGAGGTTTTTTGCCTTTAGTGCTTCAACTTGAGCGTCTCGGATCTGGTTAGGGAGATTCGAGTGAATATTAAGCTGTAAGGCGCGAACACGCTTAGGTTTTGTCTCTTTCCTGCTGAGGGCATCAGCTACAACGTTAGCCTTGCCTGGATGATACTTGATCACGTATTCGTAATCGTTAACAAGTTCAACACACCTGCGCTACCGCATGTTCAACTCCTTCTGATCCAAAATATACTGGAGACTCTTGTGATCGGTGTAAATCGTGCACTTGGTACCGTACAAGTAGTATCTCCAAATCTTGAACGCGAAAACCACTGCTCCGAGTTCCAAATTGTGCGTCGTGTAATTTCGTTCGTGGATCTTGAGTTGTTGAGAAGCGTAAGCAATAACTTTCTCGCATTGTATCAACACGCAACCGAGCCCCTGAATAGAAGCGTCGCTAGTAGACGACAAAATCGCGGTAACCACAGGTAACGAAAGAATAGGTGCACTACAGGGGTTCTCCTTGTTAGTACACGATGTCTAAAGCCTACGTCTTAGTCTTAGTCTAGGTCATGCTTGTATAGGGTTTACAGGGGTCTAGTATGTAAATTAGTGAAAGTTTATGTAATTGCATGTGATTCCGCTTGAAAATGACACTTTGTCATTTCAAGAGAAATCATAAAGTTTGTGATTCCGCTCGAAATGACATGTGTCATTTCAAGCGGAATAAGCAGCCTATAAATAGGGTTGTTAGTTTCTCATTTGGCACGGATTCCAAAGTTGTATACCGAACTGCTGCCGGATTTTCTGGTGAAGTATTAATGAGAAACAAGTGTTAAAGTGATATTCTTCTGTTTTCTACTCAATTCTCTCTGTTTCAACACTGTTTGTTTGTTTCCGCCACTCAAACAGTGGTGTATTGACTTTAATTGACTCACTTAATCGTCAAATCGATCCTATAATTGGTATCAGAGCCAGTTA
Organism: Helianthus annuus; assembly: GCF_002127325.2. Lineage (NCBI taxonomy): Eukaryota > Viridiplantae > Streptophyta > Magnoliopsida > Asterales > Asteraceae > Helianthus > Helianthus annuus. The sequence continues at coordinate 49,324,837 of NC_035440.2, read as the reverse complement.
TGAGCCAATACACCTGATTCAGAGCATTTTTCTACACTTTTTCGGATTTCTGGACGTTTGAACGGACAAAGTGGACTAAGTTTCTAGTATTGTATGTAAAACAGTGTATTAACAAACCCTAGAAAGAATCAGATTAAATTCGGCCTAAAACTGATAAAAATGGACTGAAAACCTGATTCCGCTTGAACGAGACATTTGTGATTCCGCTTGAAATTTCAAGCGAAATTAGGTATTCCACTTGAAAAATTCTGATTCCGCTCGAAAACTGAAGTAATTTCAAGCGAAATAAGTGATTCCGCTTGAGTGGCACCTGATTCCGCTTGAGCTGGTGATTCCGCTTGAATCATCATTTGATTACGCTTGAAAAGTCACTGATTCCGCTTGAAAGAACTGATTTCGCTTGAAACTTAATTCTCCTTATTCCGCTTGAAACCTAATTCAGCTTGAAAATTATGGTTTAGGTGTGAAAGTTCATTTCGTTCGTAGTTCATTTCGTGTAGAAAGTGTTTTCACTTAAAGAGACTTGGTTTTCAAAACATAAATAATTTTCAGTAATCTGATTTCTAAAAATGGACAACCAAGATTTTTACAACATGTTTGCCGGCAGTGGTATGACAGCAGCACAGAATCCAGCAAGTATTGTTCAGAACATCAATTTGGAGAATGAGTTGGGAACGATGCAGAAACCACCCAAGCTGATGAATCTAGATGAATATGCAGGTTGGTCTGGGAGATTAAAAAACTGGGTACAAGCTAATCTCTTTGAATGCTGGATGAAGATTGAGAAGAAGTATGTTCCACCGGTAGATGGTTTGGGTTTGGGAAAGGGAATTGGAAGTTTAACTCAAACTGAAGAGGATGACTTCAAAGCTGAGAAAAAGATGATAAGCATTCTTCAACAGGCCATCAAAGAGGATATTTTGGTGTTGTTGCAGCATGAGGATAATGCACAATCTATTTGGCAGTCGTTGCAAGTAAAATTTCAAGGGAGCGTGTCCATGATCAAGAGCAAAAAGGCTTTGATAAAGAAAGAATTCGACATCTTCACTGGCATGAAAGGTGAAACTACAAAACAATTGATTGAAAGATATTGCCATTTAGTAGTGGAGATGAAGAGATTGGCAATAACCAAGACAAATGAAGAGTGGATCGGTAAATTGGCTGATGCATTGCCTTATGATGAATGGGGCACTTATTTGATGATGTTGAAGAACAATTCAGATTTTGTGAATTTGAATCTCAGTTCGTTCAAAGAGAAAATCGAAGCCCATGAGTTAGAGTTACTAAAGATCAAAAGATGAACTCTGCGAATGTTCAACAGGATGTGTCTCTTTACTACAAAGGCAACATTCCAGCATCAACAAATCAAAGCCCGAATATTCAAACAGGGTTTAGTGCTGACACAACATCAGGTGCTCCGACGAATACTCCAAGTAACAACAAGCCTTCACCATTTGCCAACTACGAGCCAAATTTCAAAACTTCTGAACAGACATCACCTCAAAGCTCGTCTAGCTCGAATAATCAGGCATATGTTTCTGGGATTCAATGCAATATTGTAGTCAACATCAAGAATGGGAATGAGTTTACTGAAGCGGCTGCAAAGCAACATATTGCATTGTTAGCTTCCGTGTTGGAGTCATACGAGAGTTTAGTGGCTGGTAAGATCGGAAATTCTGACATGACCAAGGAGGATTACGATTAAATAGATCCGGAGGAGCTAGAGTTGATAGACATAAAGTGGAGTATGGCTAGTTTGGTGAGAAGAGCGCAACGTTTTATGGAAATAACTAGTAGAAATAGTCTTTCTGGACCAGATCAGAAGCTTGGTTTTGACAAGTCTAAAGTGACTTGTTTTAAATGCAAAGAAAGAGGGCATTTTAAGAGAGAGTGTCCAAACAGAGAGGTCAACAATCACCAGAATCCATTTACCAACGATTACTACAGACAGGCGATCTATCACAGGCCAAATCAACAACCTGTCGTTCAAAGACCTCAGATTGAGAACAAGCCAGAGAAAGCTCTCATAGTCAATCAAGATGACGAAAAGTTAGCTGAGGGATTCAGCTGGGATAAATACATCCCTGGTAGTGAAGGAAGAGCTATGATGGCTGAGATTGTCGAAGAGTTAGAGAGTGTTGTTGAGCCAGAAGTGGTTAATGAAGACGTGTATGTGGAAAATGTGGCGGATATTAAAGAAATTGCTGCTGAAGTTTATTACTATCAATCCGAACAGGAGGTACTAGCCAGTTCTTTGAAATCTATCATGCCTCCTAAAGAGTTTGATTCTTTTGCAGGTTTCTTCGAAGAGCCAAAAACAGGATTATGTGCACGATATGAGGAGAAGAAAGATTATGTTGAAGAGATGATCGATGTAACAAAAGAGATGACCGAAGAAACATTGAAGGAGATTGCTGACAGGGCTCTTATGGGAAAACTGAAAGAGGTAGACACAGAACCTGTAAAATCAGAGTCTGTCGGTACCGAGTCAGTACAAAAGGAGTCAGATGAGGAGTCAGAAATTGAGGAGGTCAAAGTTGAGGGAGTGTCTGAGTCAAAGTCAGAAGGTGTCGGTAAACAGGAAGTTAAAAATGATCATGATGAAAAGATTGTTGAGAAACTTGATTCAATCTCTGAAACCTCATGCCAAAACTGTTCAAAACCTTGCATGGAGTGTCTCGAAAAGGACACAAAGTTTCAGAAATTGAAACAACACACTAATATGATTAATTTTGATCTAAGTCAAGTAAAAGAGGCATATGATACACTAGCTAGATGTATAAAGATGATTCAAAAAGAAAGTGTTGAAAATGATAAAGCCACAAAATTGTTAAAATCGACACTTTTTGATAAACAAGTGGAAGTCAATTTTCATCTTGACACAATTGCATCATTAAAGAAAGAGTTAGAGTTAACTAAAATTAAAAATGAACGAATCGTTAAAAGGTTAATGAGCTATGTTCCACAACAACCAAATGCAACAACGGTCTTTAACAGTGTTCCACCCCCAATGTGGAATCATCACACTCAGAAGTATCCAGATGGGGTGGAAGCTGCATTGAACCTCAAACTGAGGACAATTGAGGATGAGTTGCCAGAAAGTATTGATATTACATTCTCTCCATCCGACACGGACAATGAGTCACAGGTCATCAAGACTGTTGTTGACCAAGTGTTAGACGAAGAGAGTGATAACTTTGAGGCTGAGATCATGAAAACTCATTCGGAGAAGTCTGATTCTGAAGACGAGGGTAACTTTTTAGATCGATTCATACCAAAATCAGACAAAGTCATGAATGATGATCCGATCATAGTGGTCTACACAATGATTGGAACTGACAAGCTTTACTCTGATTTTGAGTATCCGCTTCAGAATGCAAAGATTGAAAATGTTGAAAAAGTGTTCAAATTGGTCGAAATTGACATTGCTGAAGTAAACAACAAAGAGTTCTTTTCAAAACCCAAGAAGTCGTTTGTTACGTCACGATCTAACAACTCGGGTAAGAAAGAGTGGGAGGGAAACGGTAACAACAAGAAAAATGGAAACAACTTTAAAAACAAAGGAATTGGTTTTGAGAAGAAAATGGCTAAGAAAAATTTCAAGCCAAAGGACAACATGAAAGATGTTTTTGTCACTGGACCAAGTGTTGATGCTGAAAAAGAGTACATTTTTAGTCAAAAAGCCATTGATGATTTCAATGCGGCGAAGAAACTGAAAGAAGAGTCGTTCAAATCAACTTTTGTCGAGTATGACAAAAGAGTTTGCTATCGCTGCAATGAGATCGGTTATATGGCCAAACAATGAAAGAAAGTTTTTGAAAAACCTGTCTTTGAAAAACCTGTTGTGCAAAAACCCCGACCTAAATCTCCAACTGATAAAAAGGGTAAGAAACCTATGATTTCACCAATTCGCATTTTGAAGAGGGGTGAATCTTTGAAGTCAGAAGATAAGACGAAATCGACCTTTGAGGTTGGCGAATCTTCAAAGACTCACAAGACTTCAAAGATTTATCCAAAAACAAAAGTTTTTGAAAATCAATCTTGGGTTGTGAAATCAAAATCATCGGTCGAGGAGATAAAGATGGAGAACATTTTGAAAAATGAACCAAAATGTTTTAAAGATGATGTAGAAAAGCTTGAGTTTGAACTTGATAAACTACTTGAAGAGTTTCCACCGATTAAAGGGAAGGGGTAAAACCAAAAGTAAAAACTGATGTTCCAAATGTCATTTTTAACTTTCCAAAGGTTGATGTGACGTGTGACATAGTTTTTTGTAGTGTTTCAGCAGTTAAAAGTCATGGGTATCATTGTTTGAGTGAATTGCTATAATGTTTGCAGGGGCTGCCCAGGTCGATAATTTCAAAATGGATAATGGACAGCGGAGCCTCTAGACACATGACTGGAATGCTGGCGTTACTCTATGATGTGAAATCTATTAATGGTGGATACGTCGGATTCGCTGGAAACCAGGGTGGAAGGATTGTCGGTCAAGGAATCTTAACAAATGGAGTGATTTCGTTTGAGAAAGTGAACTACATAATTGTTTTAAAACCTGGGTTTAAAATCCCTGAAGATGTGGTGCTGTTGCGAGCTCCACGAGAAAATGATTTATACATTCTTGATATGAGCGTCGCAACACCAACAGATCATCAAAAACAATGTTTTGTAACGAAAACCGAAGCTACTGAAAAAGAGTCGATTATGTGGCACCGAAAGATGGGCCACATTTATGTTAGAAAAATGAATTTTCTGGTACATAATGATTTAGTTGAAGGTGTGAATTTGAAGAATTTTCATTTGAATGATGACTGTGTAGCTTGCAAGAAAGGAAAGCAGATAAGGAAATCACACCCACAGAAGCTGTTGAATTCAATCAGAGTACCGCTTGAGAGACTCCACATGGATCTCTTTGGGCCGGTTAATGTGAAGAGTATCAGTGGTGACCTATACTGTCTTATGGTTACTGATGACTTTACTAGGTTTTCGTGGGTAGTGTGCATGGAAAGGAAAGATCAGACGTTTGAGTCACTGATGGTTCTTTTCAAAAAGATGGAGACGCTGTATAAGCTGCCGATTAGAAGAATAAGAAGTGATAATGGAACGGAATTCAAAAATAATCGAATGCTCGAGTTCTGTAACGAGAAAGGGATTCTTCATGAATTCAGCTCGCCATACACTCCACAGCAGAACGGGGCAGCTGAAAGAAAGAATCGTACCCTTATTGAAACAGCTCGAACGATGCTCGCCGATTCCAAGCTTCCTGTTTTATTCTGTAGTGAAGCAGTCGATGCTCGCCGATTCCAAGCTCGAACGATGGCAAATTCGGTGCTAAATCTAATGATGGTTTCTTTGTAGGTTACGCGAGCCCGTTGAACAGGGTGTTTTTGCCATGCCTGGGAAAAGTAATTCAAGTTCAGCATGTAGATTGTCAGAAGCACACTGCTCCACCACAATTTCCCGGACAAAGATTCTTGTCGATTACAACAAACTCTGGGAGTCGTTTCAACTATCGATTCAGCCAAGTGATGAGGAACTAGCAATTTTATATCAATATCAGCAGTCCATGTCACAAGAACAAGTGCCTAGACCGCTAGTAGTTTCTCAACCCACCGGGGGTTCAAACGATCATGAGGCAGGTCCAAGTGGAACGACACACGAACCGCCAGAGGAACCATCTCCAACGTTTGACAATTCTGACGACTCAGAAGCGGAATCCGGTCCGACTTTTGACGAGGAACCAAATGTTGAATCAGCAGAAGCTGAGGATCACACCGGTGATCTAGATATTACGAACTTGCAATCGGAAGTTACTGTGCCTGACACTTCTATGCCACGAACATTGTCTTATCATCCGTCAGATCAGATTATCGGTGACCTACAAAGTGGTGTTAAGACGAGAGATCAAATCAACAGAGCTCTTACCTGTTTTTATTCATCTGTTGCTCCTTTATAGGAGGAATTCTCACTTAAATGTTTTATCTCGCAGATTGAACCCAGAACGTATAAAGAAGCTTTGACTGAAGACAGCTGGGTGAACGCAATGCAGGAAGAGCTGCAACAATTTGAGAAGTTGGGAGTGTGGATACTAGTAGACCTCCCTGAAAATCAAAAATTGATAAAGACAAAGTGGGTTTTCAAGTGCAAGAGAGATGATAGAGGAGTCGTGGTTCGAAACAAAGCACGATTGGTGGTACAGGGATTCAGTCAGCAAGAAGGCATCGACTATGATGAGGTTTATGCGCCTGTTGCTAGACTTGAGGCTATTCGGATCTTTCTGGCGTTTGCGTCGTGGAAAGACTTCAAAGTGTACCAACTTGATGTTAAATCTGCATTCCTGTACGAAAAGATTAAAGAAGAAGTGTATGTGGGACAACCACCGGGTTTCACTGATCCACTACACAAGAACAAAGTCTATCTTCTGAATAAGGCGCTCTACGGACTTCACCAGGCCCCGAGAGCCTGGTATGAGACGCTTTCCCAACATCTGCTGGCCAACGGGTTCACCAGAGGGACAGTCGATAGTACATTGTTCACAAAGGAAGTTTCAGGCCATCTTTTAATCGTGCAGATCTATGTCGATGACATCATTTTTGGTTCAACGATCGACGATTTGTGTAAAGAATTTGAGAAGGTTATGAAAAAGAAATTCGAGATGAGTTCGATGGGGGAGATGAAGTTCTTCCTCGGGCTGCAGGTGGAGCAGATGCCCGACGGAATATTCATTCATCAAACTAAATATGTGAATGACGTACTGGAAAAGTTTGATATGGCTCAATCTAGTCCCGCTGCAACCCCCCTAGCACAGAATCATGGAATATGTCCAGACGAGAGTGGAGTCAAGGTGGAAGAGACGTTGTATCGGTCGATCATCGGATCCTTAATGTATCTCACTGCTTCTCGCCCGGACATCATGTATCCAACATGTCTTTGCGCCAGATATCAGTCAAGCCCGAAGCAGTCACACCTGACAATCGTCAAAAGAATTTTACGGTATTTGAAAGGCTGTCCAAGCATCGACTTGTGGTATCCTCGATCGGGTGACTTCTCTCTTACTGGTTTTACTGATTCTGACTTTGGAAGCTGCAAGCAGAACTCTAAGTCCACCACTGCTGGGTGTCAGTTCTTCGGAACTCGACTTGTTACCTGGCAGTGCAAGAAATAAACTTCAGTAGCGCTCTCTACTTGTGAGGCTGAATACATTTCAGCCTCCAGCTGTTGCTCTCAGATCCTTTGGATCCAACAGCAGATGTGCGACTTTGGTTTGCAATTCTTGGATACACCGATTTTCGTGGACAATGAAGCAGCTATTAATATAACGAAAAACCCGGTTCACCATTCTAAAACCAAACATATTGAAATCCGTCATCATTTCTTCCGTGATTGTCACGAGAAGAAATTGATTCGGATAGAACATATACACACCAATGATCAGAAGGCTGGTTTCTACACAAAACCGTTTGATAAAAAGAGATTTAATTATCTTTTGAAATTAAATGGGATGAAAATTTTGCTTTGTGGGAGGGTAGAGGAATGTGAAGCCGAAGAGGACGGCGATCTGATGTGATCTGCGTTACGTTGTCAAATTTTCTGTACAGTTTTTTTCTGCTTTCGATAAAAACAAAAACACAAAAATATGTTTTTATTTTTAGGGGGAGAAAGTTTGTAGAAAAATACAAAAACATGATAAAATTTCAAAAAAGCCAAAAACAATAGAAATTTTGAAAAATCCAAAAACATTGAAAAACTGAAAAAGAGTTTGTGTATAATAGGGGAAATGATAGTACATCAGCTAGACAGACACTGTACGCTAAAGAAATGTAATGTTTAATATGTGTTAAGCAGTCTCGCTGATGATGTGCCGATAGGTTTTTACAAAATTAGTAGATTTGTTTGGGATATAAACATAAAAAATTACTTGCTTTTACGTGGGGAACATCTCCAGGATATATGGGTAACCCCCGAAATCTTGTTTGAAAGGTCCCTCTTTCTGAGATATTAGGTCTTTATGCTTAGTGATATCTGGGGTATTATCCCAGGACTTCTGCTGAATGGAAATTCTGACCTAGTCCCTGTATAATACTTTACGCAATGCTTTATTCGTAAAGCCTCCCCTCAGCATAAAAAATGATAAAACATTGCAAAATGCTAAATCATGTGATGTTGTAAAAAAGATTCCCTAAAGGGAACACACCGAAAGTCGAGCCATCATCTCTCTGCTGAACGGAAGTTCTGACCTGAGCTCTCACGGCCTCGCATTTACCCCATTACAGATATCATCTAGGTATACTCACCTGTAAGACTGAATATTGGGATCTGGATACGGGAGTATATACTGAGGTGGGACACATGTAAAAGTTAAGATCTTAAAACACTAAATCCGTATCCCGAATAGATTGAAAATTGTGTAAAGATTTAAGAGGATCAGTATATCGACAATCTAAGCGAACTGTTTAATGCTGAGTATGAAATTTAAGCTTAACGGTACTTGTGTCTTGTCGGAAGCTGATATGATCCCCTAACACACTCACAAAAATATTGTGTGTACATATTTCTGCTTATCATATTCTAAAATCCAAAAAGATTTTATTTTCGACAACGGACGTTGGAGATCAGATGATCAAAGTCTTGTGCAGAACATGTCTGAATCATGAGGGTTGGGTAAGCAGAAAATTCTGAAAAATGACTAGTATGTGTTTGAAAGGTTCAAAAGTTCATTAATTTGAACTGATTTCAGTTTCAGAAAGTCAGCAAACTTCATAAACTGGTCAACCAAGGTCATTAATTTGGACTTGGTAGGCTGAACAGTAGACCAAGGTCATTAACTTGGACTTGGTTAACTGGGTGTGTCGGTAAAAATATGAAAAAGTTAAAAATTTGAAATTTTGAATCTGATTCCGCTTGAAAAGCATGTTTTCACCTAAAATTGGTGATTCCGCTTGAAAGAGGGGTTCCGCTTGAACTGTATCAGTGACCATTTCAAGCGAAATCAAGTGGCCTATAAATAGCCAGCTGATTCCGCTTGAACATCACTTTGTTCTTATTCCGCTCCAAAGTTCAGACGAGGCGATTTCAAGCGAAACCTCAAAATCTCCGTTTTACAGCCGTTATATTGCCGATTTGTTGTTAAAATTCTTGTTTTTAGTTGGTTGGCACAACTATAAACATGGGAAAGGTAGGATTGATGGTCGATTTGACCCAGATCTTGTTCATTTTTAATTGTCGGCGATGAACTGAACTAAAAACATAGATCTAGGGCTTGTTTGTTGAGTAAAATGAACGTAAATCATATGTGTGTTGTCGGAATGAGTTGTAGATCATTGTTAGGGTTTTAATTGAACTAATTCTGATGTTTCCGCTTGAATGACGATGAACAGGTTGAACAATCTTAGATCTAGAATGTTTCTGTTGGTAAAAATGGATAAAAAACACACCCTTGAGATCGGAATTCACTGATGAACAAACCCAGTTGTTTAATTTCATCATCTGAGAAGATTTAAAAATTTGTTCATGATTCCGCTTGAATCATGTGTTTTCGCTTCAAATTGAAATCATGTGATTCCGCTTCAACATGTTCATGTGATTCCGCTTCAACATGTTAATGAAATTCCGCTTCAAAATGAACATGTGATTCCGCTTCAAAATGATCATGTGATTCCGCTTCAATTTGACTTAGAAGATTTCGCTTCAATCTGATTCATGTTATTTCGCTTGAAATGTGTTTTATTTCAAGTGATTTCGCTTGAAGTAATATTGATGATGAAATTTTTTCAAAGTATTTGATGTGCTTGTATTGTGTTGATTTTCAGGCTTCAAACGTGATTTTTGATCCGTTGCACAACAGTTGTTGTGATTTTGATGAAAAGAAGATTCCAAAGTTGTCCGATTTCAGGAGTATTTTGGAGTTTATGAGGAG